>NC_132906.1:84913301-85538301 GCF_047675955.1 Chlorocebus sabaeus
ATTACACTTGTTAATCTCACCGTGGCATCAACCATGATATATTTTATTGCCTGTCTGTCTGTCTCCTGAGTAGGTTATAAAATATTTGAAAGCAGGAGCCAAGGAGCCATCTGTCATGGTGCCTGACACAGAGCAAGCACTCAAGTGATTGTGGAAGAAATGAAGGATGGACCACATGACTCCTCAGCAGTCATTTTAAAGTTGTTCTTGTAGATGTCACCTCAAAACGGCAGTAAAGAAAGAAAATATACCTTTTCTTTTCTTTCTTCTCTTTAAGTAACAAATTCTGTCTTTTCAAAAATTATAATCTTGAATATAACATTCTTAAAAAGTGATTTGGCTATAGTTTTTGGGTTTGCTATAAGCAATATTTTGATGAAATGCCATCAGCAATGTCATAGAAGAACAAAGGACAGTAAAAGGCTTTACAAAACACTAAGTTGTAGCAAGTCATAGTATGCTAAATTATCCATTAAGTGGTTTAAATGATAACTGGACTTGTAGGTTAAAATGTAACAAATAACGTGTGGTATAAACAGTACGGGTTATTTTACCCAGATTATGACTTTCCTCATTCATTGTTTCATTCATTGTGGTTGTTAAGGATGTTAAGGATGCTGTTGTTAATGAGGGAGCCTTCATAATAACTAGTTTTTCTCAACTTCTGAGATATATTAAGAATTCAGTGACTTGTCACAGGCTTTAATGTATGATTACAGTATCACAACCAAGAAAGCAGGATAACATTAGGGCACAGCTGTGGATGGAGGGCAGGAGCTTAAGTCTATGACTACTCTCTGAAGTTTTTTGTGTTAGAGGATGTTTCAGCTGTTATTATGTGAAGCTCCATAGTTATAATTTTATCAGTGATTCTTATCAAATGAGCTTCCTTATTATATTCTTTCTTTATATTCTTTTTGATAAGAATACTATTTAGAGCACTTTGCATCCTTTGCCAATTTTGGATTGGGTGACCTTAAATGAAAATAATAAGATAATCAAGGATGGGGCATATCACTGTAGTTGTCCGGGACTCACAAACACGTGTAACTTCTTACATGGTGGCACAGGAATTATTGAGGAACTCAGATGATCTAAGGTAAATAAAATGCCTGGAATCAAATGAAAGAAGGGAATTAATTTATATGTTCATTAATGGCATTAGATCACACACACACACGTTTTCATTTTCATTTCTCAGCAACCAGTTACATTCCAAGGTTAGTACACCAGCTTGAGATTACATCTTTATAGTCACAGTGTATACTGTTATAATCTATATACAGAGATGCATGTAAAACCTAATCTTCTGTCACCATAGCCACTGTGTATATGGTAGGTACCTAAGGCATATCAATGGAACCATACCCTCTAGACAGATAATTCTGATCCCTATTACTATAAGGAATGATAATGTATGTGATGTTAAAATCCCTATCTCTCTTAATGTTTTTGATTAATGGGAGCACTTTTCACAATAATCCTGTATGATGTCTCCAAAGGTGCCCCCTAATGAGCTATGTCTTAGGGTGTTCAAATATTTGTGTAGCCTCCTTCCACATTACCTCTGGGCTGGTCTGTGGCTCACGTTACCCATGGAATGCAACAGGAGTAATCCTGTGCCAGCTCTGTTCCTAGCTTTTAAGAAACCTGCAGCTTCTGTATCCTTCCTCTTGAAATAGTCCCTTTTTGGGACCCCCAAGCCGCTATGTAAAAAGGTTAACTATCTCCCTCAAGAAACCCTGTGGTCAGCACTGAGCCTATGAGGGACAAGAGTGGGGCTGTCTCTCAGCTTCCCAGTTGAGCTTCCAGATGACTCCAGGCCCAGGCAACACTTGATTACAATCTCGTGAAAGACTCTAAGAGAGACCATCAGAAGACTCCTTGTCTGACACTGAATTGTGAGAGGTGGTAAATGATAACTGTTGTTTGGAGATACTAGGTATTGGGGTGATTTGTTACATAGCAATAGATAACCAAGACAGTATTGCAATATTGAAAACATATCTCAAAATTGCTGGTCTGAAATATACTTTAGAAAATAATTGGCTCTTAGTTGCCCAGAGGACTCAAATTGCTGTTGTGCAGGCTGAGGCTGTCGGAATCCTGGTTCAACTCTGACTGAAGGTGAGCCTTGTATGGCAAAGATCCAGTAGCTTTTTCCCAAGGATCTTAAGAACCCCGAGATGACCCAGGTAGTTGAGACATAAGATATTTTTAGGGACTCCCCTCACCTCACTCTGCCCAACAGATTGGCCTTGGAAATCAAAATCAAAATCCTTTTTGATGCTGTTTTGTGTTCCCCAATCCTCATACTTGCAGCCAAATTCTTCTAATCATGTTTTTATATTTATTAGTTTTATATTTATTATTATATCTATTTATCTTAGAAGTAAAAGGGATGAAAAGAAGGAAGGGTAAAATATTACCAAGATATGGAACCAACCCAAATGTTCATCAATGATAGACTGGATTAAGAAAATGTGGCACATATAGATCATGGAATATTATGCAGTCATAAAAAAGGATGAGTTCATGTCCTTTGTAGGGACATGGATGCAGCTGGAAACCATCATTCACAGCAAACTATCACAAGAACAGAAAACCAAACACTGCATGTTCTCACTCATAGGTGGGAATTGAACAATGAGAACACTTGGACACAGGAAGGGGAACATCACACACCGGGGCCTGTTGTGGGGTGGGGGGAGTGGGGAGGGATAACATTAGGAAATATAACTAATGTAAATGACAAGTTGATGGGTGCAGCACACCAGCATGGCACATGTATACATATGTAACAAACCAGCACGTTGTGCACATGTACCCTAGAACATAAAGTATAATAAAAAAAAAAATTACCAAGATAATGATTTTGTAAAAAATGGAGTCTGGAAAGACCTAGGGCTGAGAGGATGAATGAGAAAGGAAAAAAAGGCAAAAGAAAATGCAGAATTAAGACAAATTAGCTTTTTCTTAAATCTCAAATCTTTATTTATTTCTTATAATTTTGATAATACCATATACTTATGATGCTCTTTGTGAGTTTCAAGGCCTTTTTCTCTTACAGTAGATCGTTTGCCTTAGGACAATCCTGTAAAATAAGCAGGACATTATTACTCCTAGTTTAGAGGATGCTTTAACAATTATTTCCATTTTATGAATATGTTACCTGGCAATGGCATGGTAATTCTATTTGCATGTTATGTGTAGAACATTAGTACATGTTCACCTGGGTTGATTTTTTTCAGGTTACTTTGAAGTTAAATGGTGACCAATACTATTGATCAGTGTTATTCTAAGGTCTCCTAAAATTTGCTGAAGTTTTCATTCATTCATTTATTCATCATTTTAATTTACTTTTTGTCAAAGTGGGAATGTCCTTTTAAGTAAAATCTTATAAGAATCCACAATATGTAAAAGCGATACCAGTGGAGCTGTTCTAGTTCAACTAGGGGATGGAAGGATGGTTGGAGCCAATGCCCTTGGCTTGTCTCTTGGTTTCCTCTTCATTATCCTGCAGCAAACTCCGAGGGAGTCTTTGTAGAACTAGAGCAATACAGAACCCTGCATTTGATTTAATCCCAAACTTGGTGACTCAAGTATGTTTTATTTGCCTGAAGCTTTTTTTTTCCCCCAGCAAAACTACTCATTTCTAATCCAACTTAGTTCTTCCTTTTGTCTCTGTGGATTTTCTATTTGCTTGAGCTCCTAGTGGATGTCACTTGAGATTCTTATGGACTCACCCATGGCATAAAATGACATCTTTGGTCAGAATTATGAGTACCATTCATCCATTTATCCATACACTGAGCTATCCATGCATCTATTCCTTTTTTTCATCCACCACTCACCCACCTATCCTTCTTTCCATTCAAATATCCTCTATCCACTTACTTCTCTATCCATCTATTCATCTGTGCATCTATCATCCATTTTTCATTCACTCACCTTTGTCAGAAGTAAATGGAAGAATAAGATATACTAAGATTATGGTATATAACTATTTATTCATTGATTTATCCATTTACTCATTCATCTAGTAAACAATACAAAGTATCTGCCCTCATAGAGCTTGAATATCAGAAGTAAACTATGACTCTCATTGGATAGCAAAATGATAAATAAATAAGTAGGCATCTTACTTCACTACATAGAATTATGCACACGATAGAAACATTTTCATATTTTAAAAAGTAGATTAATCATAGTGCTAGTTCTACTTTCTAGGGCTTCTGTGAGAATTCAAGAGATGAAACACCAAACAGGATTGATTGGAGCTTTCTGAAGAAAAATGGCAGTGGAACAAAGAACACCACAATTAATGCTCTCAGTCACTTAGAATCATGGCCCTAAAGCAAAATTCAAAGTTGATAATTCAAGTCTAGAGCCCTAAATTCCAAAAGTCCTCCAGAGGGGAAGAAATGGATGCAAAATTGTGCCAAAAATAATTTATTCTAGTTAAAAAAAGAAAGTAATTTTGGGCTGTAATAGTTTTTCTCTGTCTGTTCCTAAGGATGGAGATAGTTGGCCATTATTGGTTGACGGAAGAAACTGAAGCAAGCTGTTGAATTTACAGGTTGCTTTTTAAAATAAGTTCTACAGTACAGGGAATTGGAGTAGTTTGTCTACTACTCATGACCACTGTTGAAACTTGGATACTTATAAATGCTGGGAAAGGTGAGGAAATGAAGTAGTTTTTTAGGCTCGGATTCAGGAAAGAAACCTACCCAGACTCTGGATGTAATGTCTGATAGGAAACAGCATATTCCCCTGCTGCTTGTGGAAATGCCGCTTGATAATGAGTTTTGACCCAATTTCTTTCCTTTTTGCAGCATAATAATTTCAATCGCTGGGGATACATTCTGATGCTTTAAAAAATATTCTCTTAGATTAAACAAAAATAGCCTCTTTAATCTGACCCCATCTTACACAGCACCCCATTCTCACAATATATTTTACTCAAGATTACATAGTGGTCAGACTCACAAAATAGGACACTGATCTTGAGACTAGTTGTCTTTTATGGTTTTCTTGGGACTTTTTCCTGGATATATTATATGGTCATAACAATTCTATTTGCATATTATTTATAGAATATTTATGTATGTTCACGTGGACTTATTTTTCTCCCTCAGGTTACTTTCAAATAAAACGTGATTAATATTTTTGATCAATGCTATTCTAAGGCATGATTGAAATTTGAAGTTTTCAGTCATTCATTCATTCGTCTATTCTTTCTTTTTAGTCTTTTTCAAATAGAAGAAAGGAAAATAGGACAGAAACACAGCATTTACACAGCAAGAATAACTAAAAATCTTTACTGAGCTGGATTTTTCATAGGCTGCTTTCCAGAGTGTGCAATGAGGTTCCCATTTATGTGAGGGCTGCAAGGTCAAATTTCAAAAACCGTCTCCAGTTTTAATTTGGATCAATTTGGAAGAAAGAATTTGAAACTATTTTTTAAAAAGGGTGCAAATGAGGAATGTTATTAGAACCAGTAGAATATAGTGGAAAATGATTCAATTTGAAGCCAGGTGAGAGTTTAATAGTGGTGCTAATTCTTATTACCTATGTGAGGGGGCAAGTCTCAGCCTCTCTGAGCCTCCTTTTCCTTATTGGTAAACAAGAGGTAGTAATTAAGTAGGCCAGAAAGATCACAGAAGTCTTCTTCAGTTTGAAGATAGATTAGGGAGATGAATCAGATTGCTTTCACATCGGTTTGCTACCCAACCAGCAAAAAAGCAGAGCAAAGAATATATCAACAGTCAGGACATAAAAAAGGTAGCGGTGGATCTCTGATGTTATGCCCTTGTCCCTCAGCAAGGCCTGCAAAAATCGAAGGCCTCAGTTCCTACACAGAGGGAGGAATCCCTTCCTTTTCTTAAGGCTCACAATGGGATGGGTCACTTCCATGACACCATTTTTACCTTGATTCTCTAGCTTTTTTTCTGGATGGCTTCTCAAAAGCTGCTGTATTCCTCTTCTATCTGCCCAGTGGATGTTGGAGTTGCCTAGAGATCTAGCATCTTTCTGCTCCCCTCCCTCTGTGGGATTTCCTTTGGATAATGTCACAGCATTTGGAAAACTTAGTGTTTCCACGGCTTCCGCTGCCACTATACATACAGAAAGTACTCACGTTTATGTCTAGCCTATACTCATACCTAATGGACACTTCCACTATAGAAAACCTGAATCTGTTCAGCTCAAACTCAAGCAATAAACTCAGTCCTCCTCAAACATATTTTAGTAAATGGACTTCTCCCTGCCTCACTCTCTGAAGCCAGACATTTGGAAATCAGCCTTGATTTCTCACCATTTCGGTGTTGGTTCAGATTCCCTCTGTTCCTGGACTAGCTCTTGCCTAAATTCATTCTGTATTTCTGGCTCAGTGATTTTTGTAATATTCAAATTACATTACATGATTTCTTTGTCCAAAAGGCGATGACGACTCTGCTTTACCTAAGGATAAAGTCCATATTTCTTGGTAGGACGTACTAGACCCCCCACGGTTGGACTGGCACCTCCTCTCCTATCATTGTTTCCTGACACCTTCATGTGCAACACATGCCCCACCCACAGCAAATGAGCCTCAGTGCTCCAAACTCGGCACATTGTCTCTCACCTATGAACCTTTTCACATTCCTCCTGCTCTTCCTCACTTAAATGCTCTCATCCCTTTTATGGCCATATCAGACTTTTTCTCCACTTCAAAATTCACTTCAGGATGTCTTTCCTGGGGAAGCTTTTCTAGACCCCTACATGGCTGGAATTTCTGTTTTTCTACAGCACTTTTGAAACACTCCTTTTAAAACATTTGTCTCACTATCCTGTAGGGGCTTATTCATTTTTCCCTCTCCCTTGCTAGACAATAAGTGGGCTCCTTGAAAGCAAGGGATCTTCTTTCATTCATTCACCGCTAGCCCCAAGCACGTTTACCTGGCACATAGTAGGAGTTAAAGAATGCTTTTTAGAAAAGTGAATGCATTCTATAAAATCCAAGCAATATGCCACAGGCACTCTTGTTTTGCCACTGTGTCATTATACTTTTGTGTGTGTGTGTGTGTGTGATAAGGTTTTGTACCCAACTACATTGAAAGTCTGGGTGAAAAATAACTGCAGATTGTGATTCTTCATATCTCTTTGTGTGATAATGTGAATTCTTCAGAGAAACAGAGTCAATAGGAGATATATATATACATGAAGAAATGTATTGTGAGAATTGGCTTACATGATTATGGAGACCAGGAAGTCCCATCATCTGCCACCTGCCAGGTGGAGAACCAGAAAAGCTGGTGGTGTAATTTAGTCTAAGTCTGAAGGCTGAGTGTGAAGACATGAGAACCAGGAGGCCTGATGGTGAAAGTCCCAGTCTGAGTCCCAAGGCCCAGGAACCAGGAGTAGTGATGTCTGAGGGAAGGAGAAGATGGATGTCCCAGCTCAGAGAGTTAATTTGACCCTTTTTCACATTTTTCGTCTATTCAGGCCCTCAACAGACTGGATGGTGCCAACCCACATGGGCGAGAGTGGATCTTCCTTAGTCTACTGATTCAAATGCTAATCTCTTCCGGAAGCACCCTCACAAACACACCCAGTCATCAAGTTTCACCAGCTGCCCCGGCATCCCTTAGCCTAGTCATGTTGACACATAAAATTAACCATCATACCTTGTTATAAGCAAAGCAGGCCCTCAATTTTTCTTTTCGACAAATGAATGAATGTTAGATGACTGAGAAGGAAGCAAATAGACACAATTACGAGCTTGTGGAAGCCTCACTGGGCTATTGTCCATTTTTCCTCCCATTGCCATTGCAAGTGAGGCTGCTTTAGAAGGAATTTTGCCTCTATTTATTTTCTGGCTCATCTGGTGATGCCGCTGTAGTAGATGCAATAGGAGAGGGAGCATTGGAGAGGCTAACGAGGAGGATGACAAATTTAAGAGAAGGAGAAGCAAAAGTATAGGCTAAGAGAGGCTCTGGTAAATCCAGCATTGATTAACCATTGGAGCAATATCATTAACCATTGGAGCACTATCCTTTCAATAGGGTGAGCTGAGTGTAGATGAGGGGAGATGGGTCTTTGTGAGGCATGTCAGTCGGGTTTATGAAGCTTGGTTTGAGCTAGTTGTGGAGAGGACTGTGATGGTGAGAAAAAAACGCAGCCTGTTGGCAGGACCCCTGCAGGAAGCTGCTGGAGTCATTACCCAGGGCACGGATAACACTGACAAGTCACACGGCAGGAACTGTTTTCATAGATCTTTTCAAACACAATTAAGTGGATCTAAAATAGAATTTTAAGCTCCCACAACACCTTGACATCAGAAAACCACGAATAAATAAAATTACAAAATCAAAATGCAATTCAAAGGGATTCCATGTGATAATGCCTTTTTCAATAAATGCTGCGGAAAAAAAATTGGGTGATAAAACCGTCTCATTTCAATTTTCTCCTTGGGGATTTTATATCCGCATGCTTTTATGTATAAAAATGTGATTTTGAAAAAAGCCCTGCCACGGAGACTCCTGGGTCCCCAGTAGGTGTTCACAGTAGGAGCAGGCATGGAGGGGCTGGCGGCATCTGTGCCAGGCGGACTGCATTTCCTTATGACATTGTGTGGGGCAGGAAAAACTCTGCTATTCACCTCCTTCAAGGGACTGCCATTTGTGTAAGATTCTCCCTCCAGGGATTGTTCCCTTGGGTTAAGGTTTATTTCTAGGAAGTTCAAGTTAAATTACAAGTACATTAGCAAGGATGAGCAGCACATTAATCCAATTACAGGTATGAAGACCTTAATGCAAATTTTTCTAAAATGCATTTTACAGAATATTATTTCTGAGACATATTAAGTAAACAAAGGGGGTCTATGGTCAGACAAGCTTGGCAAACCCTGGGTTAAATAGAAACCAAGGATTCTTTCTGTGCCTCTTCTCCTCCTCTTCTCTTTTTTCCTCTTCCTCCTCTTTCTCTTCCTTTCCCCCATCCTCCTCCTCTTTCTCTTCTTCTCCCTCCCTGTAGCTCTTTCTTGTTTTCCTTCTCACTCTTCTTCTCCATCTCTTTCTTCTTCTTTTAACTAGAAATTTCCCAAAGGCTTTATTATGTGTAGAGTGAATTTCCAAGAAATGAATATAGTCAACAGTTTTCAAAACTTACTTGAATATGAAAAGTGTTTTATTTGTGAGTTAAGAGGAGCACACTTTGGTAAATCTTGTCTTTGAAACAATTAGATCATCACACCTGAAACTTGAGAAGCGCGATGTCAGAAACCCAGGCTCTGGATTTGGGTGAAGTGGGCGGCTGCGTGCATGGGACACTACGGGGTCCAGGTGAACTAATGGCTGCAGGAAGAGCTCTTGGTAACTTAGGAGGGGAAGTAGCAGAGGTCAGAGGACCTGGAAGGCAAGCCTTCCTTATCTCCCAGTCTCACCTTCTGAGGAAATTCAGGTAGGAAGGACAGGTGGAAAGAAACAGGGGTGATGCGTTGTCTCTGGGCTTCATTTTCAGATTTGATTTTGAGCTCAACTCAGTAACTGCATGAAAAATCTGATCTGAGAAGATGTGGTTAGGGATGAGTTTGGCTCTTCCCCAAATCAACAGGTCCTCTTGGAGAGTGGATTATCCTTAAGTATGTTAGGTATTTTGAGGACCAGGGTGGCCTCACCCAACTCTCCTAAAATGACTCTGTGTTCCTAACATTGCATTTGGACAGAGGACAGGCAGGTAGCATGACATGATGTAAAGATCATGGGCTTTGGCATTAAAAAGGACAAGTTTGAAATTTCAGACACACATGTAAGTCTGAGCTCTGTCACTTGCCCCATTGATGACCTTGCTAAATTACTTTAACTTTCTACCTCAGTACTTTTCTTTGGTGAAATGTGAGTATATCAACTTGGGTTGCAGTGGTTGAATCTGTCAAATAAGAGAATTACACCAGATTGATTTATACACAACACATGAAAACACACACACACACACACACACACACACAGAAACAGTTCATCAAACCACTTGTAGTAGCAAAGAACTGCCTAACCTAATTTCTGTGGTCTGATGCATATAATATATGTTTCTGCCCACATCTCTTGTGTATTTTAATCTCGATATATATAAACAGACTCTAGAAGGAAAGAAGTTCCTTTAGATATTGAGATAATATCTACTAAGATGATTTAATTAAGCAGAAAAATCTTAAATGTTTAAATTTAAATTTAAATCTCTACATTTTCAGTGTATTCTTTGAATAACTAATGTATGCCCAGTAATGAAAGGCTGAGTCCTAATTTCTGATGCTCCTCATCAAAAAAATTTTCTGAAAGTTAGTTGTTCCACTGGCCGTGAATAATTATTAATAACAGTTATTGGGCATAGTCATTTTTATATTT
This sequence comes from Chlorocebus sabaeus, assembly GCF_047675955.1. Lineage (NCBI taxonomy): Eukaryota > Metazoa > Chordata > Mammalia > Primates > Cercopithecidae > Chlorocebus > Chlorocebus sabaeus. Next base: position 84,923,684 of record NC_132906.1, read on the forward strand.
GCATGGCAATATTTTTGCAGGGCTCCAACTATTCACAAATGCTGTTTCACTATCTCACAAATAAACTTATGAGAGAAATAAGATTGTGTTTGGCCACGTATTCCTATTTTGCTAGATGTGGAAGCAGCTTCTTTGGAAACTTTGAAGTTAGAGATATTACTTGGAATTAAGCCAAAAACTGAACATAGTTCTTCTCATTTCCAAGCCTTTGATTTGCCAACCCATGAGTAATGACTAAGCACTTTATATTAATAATGAGGACGATGATTATAATAATAGTTTTTGAGTTTCCTGTTTTGAGCAATTCAACCTGCTTACCCCAAGCCCTTCATCCATTTTTTAAAAATAGGCAAATGAGACCAGAGCCTAATTAGCAGTCAGGATGACTTTTTCCTCTTTTTTACTCGTAATCACTGGATACTGTTGTGTCTTACAAATGTCCATTAGGTTCACCCTTCCCTCTCCAGTCACTTTGCTGTTTCCAATCATTACTTCATCACACAATATATGGATTTTAGAAACAGCTTCCTGACTTGCTTCTCTGCCTTCAGCCTCATTTCTTTTCATTTCATGCTGTGCACCATTACTGCAATACTATTCCAAAGATACCCCTTTCCTTTTGTCACCCTTTCCGGGAGCCTATAGTCCACGCATTAGCCCAATCCCTCTGTCTGACTTTTGAGGCTTTCCATACCTGGGACTTGTCTTAGCTCCAGCTGCCATAACAAAATTCCATAGACTGGATGGCTTCAACAACAGAAATTTATTTCTTACAGTTCTGGAGGCTGACAAGTACAAGATCAAGGTGCTGGCGGAGCTGTTTTCATTCTGAGGCCTCTTCTTTGGGATTGGAGGTGGCCACCATCTTGCTGTGTGCTCACATGACCTCTTTTTTGTGTACCTGTAATGAGAGAGAGAGAGAAAGAGAGACAGAAGGTGCATTCTCACTGGTGTCTCTTACTAAAATAGTACTAATCCCATTGGACCAGAGCCCCACCCTCATGACTTTATCTAACCCTAATTATCTCCCTAAGACTCCACCTTTAAATACCATGATATTGAATACTAAGGATTCAGCTTATGAATTGGGTACTAAGAATTCAGCTTAATGGGGGGACATAAATGTTCAGTCCATAAGGGCTCCTTCAGTCACTCCCGTCCCTTTTCTGTTACTCCTTGGTGTACTGTTATCTCTCGTTTTCTTGTGACTAGTATCTCTCCTCTATATGCAGTGATTTTTCTCTGTATGCATCTGTTTCTGCTACTCACCAGCCTTCTCCCTCTCCTGATTCCTTTCCTATCTCTCTTATTCAGAGGACTTTCTTCTTTCCTTGTATTCTCAAATTGAACATATCCTTTAAAGTCCACCTCAAATCGCACTTGTTCCAAAGCACACTTTCTAATCTCCAACTCATAGGACTATCCTTTCTCTGAACTCTCGCAGTTGTAGTCACACTGTAATTCAACACTTAATCATTCTCTAATTCTTTTATAGTATTTGTGAAATATGTTATTGGAATTTATACTCTACAGGGCACTTTCATGTTTGTAGTCTCGTGTGATTTTCTCAGTGAGGTAGAAATTATTATAATTTCTATTTAATACACAAGAAAATGGAGGTTCATTGAGGTTAGGTGACTTACTACTGGTTATAAAGCTCGTAACTCAGTGTAGAGATGCAGTTTTCTGACTCTAAGACTCATAGTTCATCTACTCATTGCTTACTCCATTTTATGAATCTTTATACAAATTTTCTTCTTTGCTATAACAATTTAGGTTATCTTGTGTCTTATGAATCTCTACAGGATTTAATTCTTTTTTTGTGTGTGTGCATTGGGCATTGGGGGAAATGAATGTGGTTAATTTCTACGAGGGAGTTTAGAGGTTTATTCCAATCGTATTTCTTCATGCTAAATCATAAACTAGATAATTCTGTAATAAATTATAGTCTATCTATTGACTAAATGGAGAAATAGAAATAATGACTTAATTTCTGCATTCTATCTACTAGATTAGACAATTTCTCTTTATTTTTTTCTCAAGTTAGAAGTGTCAATCAGAAGCTCTTGGCAAAGACAACACATTTATTCAACAAAGCAAGATATCAATTTTGTTTTATTGCAATTGCAATGTGTATATCTAAGTTCCCCAGTACCTGATCTCAGGATAGTTTGGCCTCCCACTCAGAAGATGAACTCAGAGAGTGTAGCCATTAGGTGGGGATGAGCGAGCGTGGAATAATTTAATAGGGGAAACCCACCAATCACACCTGACCCCAATCCGTCCAGACATAGTGCAAAGAACCCACTTACAAATTCTTTTAGAGTGATACCAAATCAGAAACGTTTAATGTGCACTAAAAAAGCCAAGTTAAGAATCAAGTTCAGACTTTAGAGGTGTGATATCTACAACTAGAGCCAAGTTAGAAAAGGGTTAGCCCTTTATGCGGCCAACTTAAACAAGACACAATTGAGGCTAACTCATCCCTCCAGGCACTTATAAAACCTACACGTGGGAACTTTTGAAAATGAAGTTAGCACCGATTGTGTCTTATTTTTCTTGGCTGTTTAATGGGCTAACCCTTTAGGAATTTGGCTCTGACTGGAGATATCACACTTTTATGTGTCTGACCTCCTCCTTCAACTTTCCTTTTTTTGGTGTATATATAGAATTTAAAATATCAGATATGGTGTTACATTATGAAGTTTAATAATGGTAAAAGATAAAAACAAAATATGAAAAAGAACAGAATGTGCTTAAATAACAATGTAATTAGACTACCAGGGACATACTGCTTTCTTTGTGGTCTACTCACATTTAGGGGTTGAGTTGGATAGTACTGGTTAAGATCACCAATGAAGCTATTTGGGAGAATTCCCAAACCAAGCCTTGTTCACTCACTCCCATTACATGCATAGGCAAACATGCTTAAAAGGGGGCTGCACGGTATGTGGGCATAACAAGGCATGAGTTAAGAGGTGCACAGCAGACAGATAATGTACTTTAGTCCAAAGATAGCTCCTGTCCAACTGCCTTAGTGTTTTAAGCTAATAGATTGTGTGTCATTGCTGAAGGGCTGGCAGTTCCTGAGGCTACAGGCACAGGTGGGAAAGAGGATGTTGAGAACATAATAAATAATTGCTTTCAAGGGTGTTTTCCTACTGAGATGTTCTGTGTTGTTCCTGTCAGCAAACTTCCACTGCTTTGAGGCTGTAAATTTAAGCACCTACTCGTCAATGCAGTGTTGGCTGCATAGATTATCCAAGAAACATTTCATGGCATTTGATTAACTTGTAAATCTTTATCGCAATGCAATAATGAAAGCATCTCTACTGAAATCTCCTATATACCCAATTTTGGGCCACTATCCCAAGTGGCCTCTTTCTGAGACACATATATATAGAAAATTGTACTTTATTTTTGGTCCAATAACCAAGTAATTATACTTGACTGTTCCTTTAACAAAGCCTTCAGTTGAAAAGCACATACAGTTTAATAAGTAAGATGTATATTTATCCTTATATTTTCTAGACTTAGGTCCTACAAATTGGTATTCTTTTTTTTTTTTTTAAACGTTTATGTTTTTCAGCATGGGTATGCCCATGTGGGAAATATCCTCAACTGTTTATCATGATCTAAGGTTTTATTCTTAATTCATAAGGTTGATTATAATGCAAAATTGATGAAAGGAAACTTCCTGCTGTCAAACGTTAGTCAAGAGTCTGTGTACTGAGCTCAGGAAAGGACATTGTAAATATATACATCTTAATTCTTACTCAGTCCTTTTCTTATTGTTGTGCAGCTAAGGGTAATTCTCTTAAAAATTTGTTGGCATTTTTTATTTGGCAGTTTCATGCTGAGGTAAATGTTGGCAAGTGAACAAACAGCTTCTGTTCCAGCTTCTCTATGGTTCCATTCCAGGTCAGTCCCAGGATCTTGGCATGATTTGAGTAGTTTCTGCTGGGCTCCACCATTTCTGGCCAAGGAGACCTCTGGGAAGCCAACCTCAGGAATGTAGCCATTCCACTGAACTATTTCCATGGAATGACTCATTTGGAAATCTGTTTTTCCTCTGTGAGATTTCCTGGATCTATCAGTTACTGAAATTCCTAAGCAAAAAATACCATTTCAGGACTTGACCATTGTTTTTTGTTTGCATGTGTATGATATTTTTTTCTTAGAAACCTGAGGATGGCTTAACTAAATATCTGTTGCCTGAGTCTATGTTCTTCAGGACTCACTTCTGAAATTCTAAGATTCCTTTAAAGTGGTTCGTATTGTTAAATGACTGAACCTTTACTTTTCTGTTTCTGCAGACCTCATACAAATTATTTTATTTTCAAAATAGACAACTAAAAATTGTAGTATCTTGTACATGATGTTTTAGATTATGCGCACATTGTGGAAAGGCTCAATGGAGCTAATTAACATATCTATTACCTCACATACTTATCCCTTTTTTGTGGTGAGAACACTTAAAATCTATTCTCTTAGCAATTTTCAAAGTACGGTACTGTTATTAACTCTGGTCACTACATTGTACAATTGATTAGGAATATACTCTGCCTCTCAAACTGGAATTTTGTATCCTTTGACCGACCTCACCCCAAACCCCATATATCCAGCTCCTGTTAATCACTATTCTACTCTCTACTTAGATTAGTTCGACTTTTTAGATTCCACATATATGTGAGATTATGTGGTATCTGTCTTTCTGTGCATGGTTTATTTCACTTGATACAACTTCATTCTTTTTTAAGGCTGAATAGTATTCCTTTGTATATGTTTAGCATATTTTCTTTATCCATTGATCCACTCATGAACACTTAGGTTGATTTGGTGTCTTGGCTATTTGCCAATAATGCTGCAATAAACACAGGAGTGCAAATATCTCTCTGACATACTACTGATTTCGTTTTCTTTGGATATGCACCCAGTATTGGGATTGCTAGATCCAATGGTAGTTCAATTTTTAATATGTTTGAGAAACCTCCGTACTGCTTTCTATAATGACTATACTAATTTATTCCCACCAACAATGTGAAAGGGTTTCCTTTCCTCCATATCCTCATCAGCAATTATCTCTCATCTAATTGTGAATATCCATTCCAATATTATTATAGTTTTAATTTACATTTTCCTGATGATTAGTGATGTTGAGCACTTTGTTGTATATTACTAGCCATTTGTATTTATTCTTTGGAGAAATGTCTAATCAGGTTCTTTAGCCATGTTTTAATTGGGTTATTTGTTTTCTTGCTACTGAATTGAATTCCTTGTATGTTTTGGATATTAACTTATTATCAGATGTATGAGTTTGCAAATATTTTCTCCCATCCGTAGGTTGTCTCTTCACTCTGTTGATTGTTTCTTTGGCTTGCATGAGCTTTTTAATTTGATGTAATCTTCTTTGTCTATTTTTGCTTTAGTTGGTTTTGCTTTTGAGGTAATATCCAAAAAAAAATCCTTGCCCAGATCAATGTCATGGAAGTTTTCTCTTACATGTTCAGGTAATTTTTTTTCTTTTTCCAATAATTTTTATTAAGTTCAAGGGTACATGTGCAGGTTTGTTACATAGGTAAACACGTGTCATGGAAGTTTTTGTACAGATTATTTCATTACTCAGGTATTAAGACTAGTAGCAGTAGTTACTTCCCCCCCGCAACCGACAGTGTATGTTGTTCCCCTCTATCTGTCCATGTGTTCTCATCGTTTAGCTTCCACTTATAAGTGAGAATATGCAGTGTTTGATTTTCTGTTCCTACCCTAGTTTGCTAAGGATGATGGCCTCCAGCTGCATCCATGTCCCTGCAAAGGACATAACATTGTTCCTTTCTTTTTTTTTTTTTTTTTTTTCAATTATACTTTAAAATCTGGGATACATTTACAGAACACGCAGGTTTGTTACATAGGTATACATGTGCCATGGTAGTTTGCTGCACCCATCAACACATCACCTACATTAGGTATTTCTCCTAAGGCTATCCCTCCCCTAGCCCCCAAATCCCTGACAGGCCCTGGTGTGTGATGTTCCCCTCCCTGTGTCCGTCTGTTCTCATTGTTCAACTCCCACTTATTAGTGAGAACATGCGGTGTTTGGTTTTCTGTTCCTGTGTTAGTTTGCTAAGAATGGTGGTTTCGAATTTCACCCATGTCCCTGCAAAGGACATGAACTTATCCTTTTTTGTTTTTTATGACTGCATAGTATTCCATGGTGTGTATATGCCACATTTTCTTTATACAGTCTATCATTGATGGGCATTTGGGTTGGTTCCAAGTCTATTGTGAACAGTGCTGCAATAAACATACATGTGCATGTGTCTTTATAGTAGAACGACTTATAATCCTTTGGGTATACACCCAGTAATGGCATTGCTGGGTCAAATGGCATTTCTGGTCTAGATCCTTGAGGAATCGTCACACTGTCCTCCACAAAGATTTCACATTTAAGTCTTTAAACCATTTTGAGTTGGTTTTTGCATTCTTCTGCATGTGGATATCCAGTTGTTTCAGTGCCATTTATTGAAGAGACTGTCCTTTTTCCATTGTGTGTTCTTGGCACCTTGCTAAAAATCAATTCACTGTAAATGTATGGTTTTTTTCTTGCGTCCTCTCTTCTGTTCTATTGGTCTATGTATCTGTTTTATGCCAATACTATGTTGTTTTGATTACTTTGAAGTAATCAAAATCACTTTGAAGTAGCTTTGAAGTTTATTTTGAAGTCAGGTAGTGTAAAACCCCAGTGTTGTTCTTTTTGCTCAAGATTGCTTTGGCTATTTCGGGTCTTTTCTAGTTCCATATGAACTTTAGAATTGTTTTCTCTACTTGTGTGACAAATGCTGTTGGAATTTTGATAGGGATTACATTGAATCTGTAGATCACTTTGGGTAGTATGGAGATTTTAACAATATTAATGATTCCAATCCATGAACACAGGATATCTTTTTTATTTATTTTTGCCTTTCTGTATTTCTTTCATCAATGTTTTATAGTTTCCAGTGTATAGGTATTTTGCCTCCTTCGTTAAGTTTATTTCTAATCATTTTTAAAAATTTTTTGGTAGCTATTGTGACTGGAATTGTTTTCTTGATTTCTTTTTCAGATAGTTTATTGTTAGTGTATAGAAATGCTACTGTTTTTGTATGTTAATTTTGTATCCTGCAACTTTACTGAATTATTAGTTCTAATAGTTTTTGGGTGGAGTCTTAAGTTTTCTATATATGAGATCATGCTATCTGCAAACAGGAACAAATTAACTTCTTCCTTTTCAATTTGGGTGATCTTTTTTCCTTCCTTCCTTCCTTCCTTCCTTCCTTCCTTCCTTCCTTCCTTCCTTCCTTCCTTCCTTCCTTCCCTTCTTCCCTTCTTCCCTTCTTCCCTTCTTCCCTTCTCCTCCTCCTCTTCTTCTTCTTCTTCTTCTTCTTCTTCTTCTTCTTCTTCTTCTTCTTCTTCTTCTTCTTCTTCTTCTTCTTCTTCTTTTTCTTCTTCTTCTTCTCCTCCTTCTCCTCCTCCTCCTCCTCTTCCTCCTTCCTTTCTTTCTTTCTCTTTCTTTCTTTCTTTCCTTCCTTCCTTCTTTCTTTCTCTCTCTCTCCTTCCTTCTTCTTTCTTTCTTTCTTTCTTTCTTTCTTTCTTTCTTTCTTTCTTTCTTTCTTTCTTTCTTTCTTTCTTTCTTTCTTTCTTTTCTTTCTTCCCTCCCTTCCTTCCTTCCTTCCTTCCTTCCTTCCTTCCTTCCTTCCTTCCTTCCTTCCTTCCTTCCTTCCTTCCTTCCTTCTTTCCTTCTTTTCTTCCTTCTTTCTCTCTCTCTCTTTCTTCTTTTTTTTTTTTTTTTGAGATGAAATCTTACTCAGTCACCCAGGCTGGAGTGTAATGGTGCAATCTTAGCTCACTACAGCCTCTGCCTCCCAGAGTCAAGCAATTCTCATGCATCAGCCTCCCCAGTAGCTGGGATTACAGGTGTGAGACACCACACTCTCGGCCTCACAAAAATAAACTTTCTTTTTTCTTTTCTCCTTCCTTCCTTCTTTTCTTTTCTGTCTTTTCTTTTCTCTTTTCTTCTCTCCTTCCTTCCTTCCTTCCTTCCTTCCTTCCTTCCTTCCTTCCTTCCTTCCTTCCTTCCTTCCTTCCTTCCTTCCTTCCTTCCTTTCTTTCTTTCTTTCTTTCTTTCTTTCTTTCTTTCTTTCTTTCTTTCTTTCTTTCTTCCATCCTCTCTCTCTCTTTTTCTTTTTCTCTTCCTGTCCTTCTTTTTGATTAGGTGATTTTCTCTAGCTATATACTTTGATTGCTTATTTTTTATCTTTGTGTATCTACAATAGGTTTTTGCTTTGTGCTTACCATGGGGCTCACATAAAACATCTTATAATAGCCCATTTTAAGCTGATAACGACTTAAATTTGATCACATTGAAAAACTCAACATTTTTATTCTATCCTCCCCATTTTATCTTTTGCGGGTCACAATCTATTTCTTTTCACATTGTGTATCCTTTAACAAATTATTATACTATTATTGTTTTTAATAATTTGGTCTTTTTGCCTTTATACTAAAGATATAAGTGATTAACACACTACTATTTTGGTATTACAATATTCTGATTTTGACTGTTTACTTACTTTTGCCAGTGTGTTTTATATTTCTATACATTTTCCTATTACTAATTAATTTCCTTCTCTTTTGGCTGAAAAACTCTTTTTAGCATTCCTGTAAGACAGGTCTGGTGGTGGTAAACTCCCTAAGCTTTTGTTTTTTGGGAAAGTCATTGTCTCTCCTTCATTTCTGAAGGATAAGTTTTCTAGATACAGTAATCTTAGTTAGTAGTTTTTTTTTCCCCTTCAGCACCTCAGATATATCATCTGACTCTCTCTTGGCCTGCAAAGCTTTTGCTTAAAAATCTGCTGCTAGACTTATTGAAACTCCCTTATATGTGATTTGCTTCTTTTCTCTTTCTGCTTTTAGGATATTCTCGTTGTCTTTGATTTTGGATAGTTTGATTATAATATGTATTGATGTAGCCTTGTTTGGATTGAATCTGATTGGACACTTTTAATCTCCTATATATTTATATTTGGAAAGTTATCTGCTTTTATTTTGTAAAAATAAGCTTTCCACTACTTGTCCTCTCTCCCCTTCTTCTTAAACTCCTAAAACTCAAACATTTGCTCTTTTGATACTACCCCATAAATCCCATATTTTTTCTTCATTCTTTTTTATTTTTTCTCCTCTGACTATATATTTTTAAATAAGTTGTCTACAAGTTGACAGATTTTATTTTCTGCTTGATCAGTTCTGCTGTTGATGCCCTCTACTGCATTTCTCATTTCATTTATTATAATTTTCAGCTCTAGAATTTGTTTTTTAAAAAATAATGTTAATCTCTCCATTAAATTTCTAATTTTGGTCCTTTATTGTTTTCCTGATTTCATTGGTTTGTATTTTTTTGAAGTTCACTTATCGTTCTTAAAACTACTGTTTTGAATTCTTTATCAAGCAGTTCATATATCTTCATTTTTGGGCGGTCATTCACTGGGAGATTATTGTGCTCTTTTGCTGGTATTACATATCCTTGGTCTTTCATACTTCTTGTTGCCTTACACTGATGTCTGTGCATTTGAAGAAAGAGAGAGGCATCCTAGTCTTTGTAGACTGGCTTTATTTGGGAAAGTCCTTTGGCTGTCAGACCACTCAAAGATTTTGGGCAGGCTATTTGGCATGATCCACAGACGGGATTGCTGCTGGAGTTCTCTGGAAGTTCACCTTGGTGCCTGGGCCCATAAGGTGGAGCCTGAGACTTGGATCCACTGGACCCACCTGTTGGTTGGGTCCACAGAGAGGATGTGCTTGCAGCCTGTGTTTGTGAAGCCTGGGTCCATAGAGGCTGCTCTGGTGGTTTGGGTTCTGAGCCTGAGTCTGCAAGGACTGGCCAGGTACTGGGATTGGCTTGGTACCTGGGGTCCACTGGGGTGGGTCTGGCACCTGAGTCCATGGGAATGGCCATGGGCCCTGGATCTACTGAGGGGAACCTGGACCCTTGGTCCATGGGAACTGGTCTGTCTACCAAGGCCTCCCAGACTCCAGCTGGGTCTGTTGAAGCATGGGGCTAGAGGGGCCGGCCTGGTGGGTGAGACTGCAGGGACCCACCTGGGACTAAGCAAGCCCAGAGCTTGTGTCCACAGGTGCTGCAGGCATAGGGCGTGAGGCCAGGGGTGCCAGCCTGGAGCAGGTTCAAATCCTAGGACTCTGTAGGCCAACCTAGTTCTGGGCTGTTCTAAAATCTTGGGCAGGCCTGGAGTTTGAGCCACAGGGGCTTGCATGTTGCTAGGTATGCCTGGTGCCTTTACCCACAGGTGGATCAGTGATAATCTTGAAAGACACAATCTCAAATGCCATCATCTTAAATGTTTAAAATTCTGAAAGATCAAAATCCCAAAAATATAATTCTGAAAAAAATAATTAAAAAATTCTTTAAAAGACATTATTTACATTTTAAAAGGAGATTTACTTTACAAACACATAAAAACATGACCGAATACTTCATAGGCCGTTTTACACAATAAAATAGAAAATAATAACTTACATATTATTGCAAAAGACTTATTGCACGTGCTTATTGCAAGCATAAGCACTCAAGTATGCTACTGACAGTAGCATGAGTAGAACAGTTAGGAGCAGAGAATCATATTCATAAAGAATTAGATCAAAAAGCAAAATGTAACATCACTATGGTTGGTAATTGTGTGCAACCAGCTTTATAACTGCAGTGATCTAAAATACCATGATGAACAATCTAAGTCTTTTGGCAAGATCAGTCAAAAACCACAATGGGTTACTATTGCATATGCAGTTGCCCAAAGAGCTGAGATCTTGAGAATTTTATATTTCACAAATGCAGATGTATAAAAAAGGACATCTCTTCATTTATTGAAGGAAATTTCAATGATTTTATGTTGAGAGTCGGGGAAGCTGATGGTATTACTCTCAGTCCAAGCCTGAAAGGCTCAGGACCTAGGTGTCTGCTAGTGTAAGTCCTGGAGTCCAAAAGCTGGCAAGCCTGGAGTTCTGATGTCCAAGGAAGCAGAAGAAAAGTCTGTCCCAGCTCTCAGAGAGAGACCAGTTCACCTTCTGTATTTCTTCACTCTGGGACCCTTGCTAATTTAATGGTGCCCATCAAAGCTGAGGACAGATCTTCCCCACCTAACCCACACAGACTCACACACTAATCTACTCTGGAAACACTCTCACAGACACACCCCAAATAATTTTCTACTAGGTTTCTAGATATTCCTTAATTCAGTCAAGTTGACTCTAAAAGTAAGTCCACAAGGTTACCCTTTGTCAACTTGTACCCATACATAGCTCCTTAAACCATATTTAATTTTCAATCAAAGGCAAAAACAAGATATATTTCATCTAAAATGACACAACTATCCTGTGGTTGTGATGTTTGAAATTTTATTTATTTATTTATTTATTTATTTATTTTTGAGACGGAGTCTCGCTCTGTCACCCAGGCTGGAGTGCAGTGGCGTAATCTCGGCTCACTCCGCTTCCTAGGTTCAAGTGATTCTACTGCGTCAGTCTCCCGAGTAGCTGGGAGTAGAGGCGTGTGCCACCACAGCTGTGCTTTAGTAGAGATGGGGTTTTACCATGTTGTCCAGGCTGGTCTTGAACTTCTGACCTCAGGGCATCCATCTGCCTTGGCCTCCCAAAGTGCTGGGATTACAGGAGTGAGCCAACACGTCTGGCTTGATGTTTAAAATTTTAGATGTTAGGGATTTTTTACATTTCAGCATTTGGGATTATGGCATTAAGGATTGTATTTTTTGGGATTGTGGTCCAAACTTGCAGGGGTCATCCTGGAGGATGGGTCCAAGGGTACTGGCCGGATGACTAGGGCTACAGGAACTGGCCTGGTGCGTGGGTGGACCTGAAGCCTGGGCCTGTGGAGCCCAGCCCTGTGATACCTAGTCTATCAGACTGGTCTGGAACCTGGGGTTGCAAGATCCTATTTGTGGCTGGTGCAGACTTAAAGGCTCAGTCCATGGGTACTGTCCTGGAGCTTAGGGCCACAGGGTCTGGTCTGGTGCTGAGAAAGCCTAGTGCGTGTATCTCAACTGATGGGTCCCTGGCCTGCAGGTGCTAGTTTGATGGCTTGGGCTCTGGGTGCCAGCCTGGTGCTGGGCCATGCCTGAAGCCTGGTGCTGTGGGGGTCAGCCTGGTGCTGGAGGTGGTCTAGAGACTGGATTGGCTGGGGTTGGCTTGGTGGTGGGGCAGTTCAGAGACTGAGTCTACATTGCAGGCCTGGGGTTTGGGCCTATGGGATCCAGTCTGGTGCCTGGGTGGGCCTGGAAGTTTAGTCTGTGGGTATTGAGCCTGAGTCTGTGTCCGTCTGTACCTGCCCAGTGCTGGGTTTTACTGCAGTGGGCTGGGTATTGGAGTTCAAGGCAAAGTCCTATGCTCTCCTTCCTTTCCTTCCCCCAAGCAGAAGGTATCTCCTCTCCAGCCTGTGCTGCCTGGACATGGGGGAGAGGTGACATGGGTAATGTGAAACTGTCTTTCTGACCCTCTTCAATGTGCCTTTTCTTGTTTCTGTGCCACACCCAGGTGCTGTAATCTCTTACTTGGTTTCCTTACCTCTTGCAAAGGTATTTTCATGCATGGATAGTTGTTCAAATCAATGTTTCTGTGGGAGGCATGAGTGCTGGAAAATTCAATTCCACTGTCTTGCCAACATTTTTTCACATAATTTTTTTAATATCACTAATGGTCTTTACAACTTTGTAATTGATTTATTTTCCTGTTTGGAGTGTTAAAATGTACAGTGATAGAAAATGATGGTATATTGGAAAGACTTTATCTAAAGATGTGAGAAATTAAAGGGAATTTTATGCATTCACCAGATATTAATTATATAGCTGCTCTGTGCAAGGTGCATAATAAATGAATATTTACCAAGGACTTTTATATTTTAGAATGATCTAGATATTGTATGACATTGATTGGAATGTCCTTTATTTGAATGAACATTGTTACTTGAGCCATGCGTAAAAGGATTTCCTGGGAGAAATGAATCTATTGCTTGAGTTTGAGAAAAGCAGTCTTGATTTAGTGGAGATATAATGGAAAGAACCTTTTCTAAAAATGGGAAGAATGGCAACAAAATACAGAAATAAAAGTTTTAAAAGGGCTAAATCAAGTATGCATTTCCAGCTTAGGAGCTTTGCCCTAATTGACTTTATGTAAGACAATATATTTAATGTCCTGAAAAATGGGGATAAGGAAATAATGATGTTAGGGAGGCACTGTTACTGAAAAGTTTTAAAGACCATGGCGAGGAAGCCAACTAGACAATAGTTGAGAGATTGATTTTTACACCCTTTTCTTTATGTTTAGCCCAATCTTCAGGAGTGGCAATGTTTTCCTCTTTGAGTTGTTAATTAGATCATCTTAATTAAGCATCAAAAATGTGAAAGACAATACATAGTATTCTTAAGAAAAGCAATTGATCTACTTTTAGTGCCCAGTGAAGTGCCTGGAATGTGGTATTTGCTCAATAAGCAAGGAATGTTCAGATGAATGACAGGTCCCAAGCAAGTTCAACTCTTCCCTTCCCTGAGCATTTATTGCACATGCTCATTGTTGATCACAAATTCCTCTTTAACTGAATAATCACTACTCTTTATATATTGAAATCTCACCCTTGACCAATTCACAGAAACTCAGAAACTTTCCTAAATGGGAATAGTCTGACTGAATGGTAGTAAACAAGATTCTAAAGTTTGCATTATGGAAAACAAATGATGCATAAAAGTTGTATGCAATGACTTAGAAAGAAAAAAAAGACAATTTTTAACCTACATCTGCTTCTTTAATTGTTTTGGCATGTGAGAATCAGAGTCATGCAGGCATGCAAATATTAGCACATCAGAAGACTGCCACATGGCTGCTCAGATGCCTTTTTGGTATACCTCTACGCTGCAGAATAGATTCAAAATAGCAAAAAGCAAGTCAGTGTTGTCATATTTGAAATGACCGAAGGTAGTCTTGAACCTTCTCACTGGAGCAACTGTCATGGGGTTAAAGACTTCTACCAAGGCTGCAATGAACCATAAAATCATCCCCACATCTGACGTATGGTTCATAACAGGTTGAACACCCATCAAAGATTACAGAGTGATATTTGACAGCAAATACTTTTGTGGTATCATTTGTTTGGATTTTTGAGAGTGAATATATATATATTATTAATATTTCCTTTCCTTTGTGTTTATTGCCTTCCCATGCATTTTTTAGGAGTTTGAAAGAAAAACTTCAGAAAAATACCATAAGTGTCAATAAATTTTCTGAAGAGAATTTAATGACATAGTTAAGATTTTTCTTTTTTTTTTGATGGAGTCTTGCTCCATCACCCAGATGGGAGTGTGATGGCGCAATCTCGGCTCATTGCAACCTCCACCTCCCAGGTTCAAGTGATTCTTCTGCCTCAGCCTCCTAAGTAGCTGGGATTACAAGCACACGCCACCATGCCTGGCTAGTTGTTGTATTTTTAGTAGAGATGGGTTTTCGTTATGTTGGCCAGGCTGGTCTTGAACTCCTGACCTCAAGTGATCTGTCTGCCTTGGCTTCCCAAAGTGCTGGGATTACACCACCACGCCTGGCTGTGATATGATCTTGGCTCATTGCCTCCCTCCTGGTTTCCAGCCATTCTCGTGCCTCAGACTCACGAGTAGCTGGGATTACAGGCATGCACTAGCACGCCCAGCCAATTTTTGTATTGTTAATAGAGACGGGGTTTCACTATGTTGGCCAGGCTGGTCTCGAACTACTGACCTCAGGTGATCCGCCTGCCTTGGTCTCCCAAAGTGCTGGGATTACAGGTGTAAGCCACCACGCCTGGAAAGATTTCTTAAATAAAAAATTGTCTCTTGTCACAGACATGGATGTTCTTCCAGTTATTGAGTGAAAGGAGACTGCCAACACCACCACAACCACATCGACAATACTGACAATAGCAGAGAACAACCACATTTTACAGATGCAGCAAGTGAGGCTGGTGGAGGGTAAAAAGCAAAACCAAGTTTACATCACTACGGCTAGTAAATGGCAAAGCTATGATTTGATTCCAGGATTTTCCAACTCTCTAAACTACTGTTGAGTTCCCAATTATGTCTTATTACATATACAGTTGTATATCTATCTATCAATACATGAGGTGTCTATGCACGATTGGTTCCAGAACCTTCCACGGATACCAAAATCCAAGGATACTAAAGTCCCTTGTATAAAATGGTGTAGTATTTGCAAATAACCTATGTACATCCTCCTGTATACTTTAAATCACCTCTAGATTACTGAAAACACCTACTACAAAGCCTACATATGACTTCATTTGTGTGAATTCAAAGTAGTACTTGGCATGCACCAAATTCAAGTTTTGCTTTTTGGAACTTTCTAGAATTTTTTTTTCCATATACTTTCAATCTACAGTTGTTGAATCTACAGACATGGAACCCATTGATATGGAGAGCAGACTACCTATGATGGTGCTAGTCTTGGTGGTTGAGTCATCCAGTATAAGACATATCCCTGCTGTTTCGAGGATCGTATTCTTGTCAGGAAGATAAGAAATATTTAAATAGGCCAGGAACCGTGGCTCACACCTGTAATCCCAGCACTTTGGGAGGCCGAGGTGAGCGGATCACCTGAGGTCGGGAGTTTGAGACCAGCCTGGTCAACATGGAAAAATCTCATCTCTACTAAAAATACAAAAATACTAGCCGGGTATGTTGATGTGTGCCTGCAATCCTAGCCACTCAGGGGACTGAGGCAAGAGAATCACTTGAACCAGGGAGGCGGAGGTTGCAGTGAGCTGAGATTATGCCACTGCACTCCAGCCTGGGTGACAGAGTGAGACTCCATCTCAAAAACAAAACAAAACAGAACACACACACAAAAAAGAAAAAGAAATGTTTAAAAAAGAACTCATCAAAATACAGGGCAATAAACAAGATGTGAAAACTTAACAGAACTCTACACAGGAAAGTGGAGGAGAGAGTTAAAAGAATAGGTAATCCTTTTTTTCAAGATAGATGTATGTTTTGGTCCAAATCGGTTGTTTTCTGTAATATAAAACATGCTATTATTTATCAGGACATGCAAATCTACTTGAGGAGAAAAGACACAGCATTTTCATGAATGTTACAGCTCTGTATAGTTTCAGAAGATACTGATGCGATCAGGGAGGGCTACGCAGAAAAAGGTGGGGCTTGAGTGGGGCCTTGAAAGATGAATGAGATCTGGATGGGAAGAGGAGAATGTTCCAAGCCACTACAACCGTTCACATAACAGCATGGAGTTGAGTGTGCGTGAGGAGTGACTGTAACATACTGAGCAAATTGGCCTTTTTAGAAAATAGGTTTTCTGGGGAAGTGGTACAAGATAAGACTAGAAACTTATAATAACCAACAGAGACCACCTGGCAGGAAGAGGGAAGCTAACTGCAGGGGAAAAAGAAGATACACAATTCATCTCTCAAAATTGCCTCAGGGTTGGTTGTGTTCACATATTAATGTTTTAGCCTGAGATCTTTCCTCAAAAACTCTTATTTTACCATTAAGCACCAAAACCAGATGAATACTGAAATAACTATCTGAAAAAGAGGAAGTAAAAGTTGGGAAATTATTTCCATAACAGCAGAGCATTTCCTTAGGTGAAAAAATGTGAGTTGTATCTTTTATTATTTTTAATATTTTACTAAAAGTAAAGTCCTTGGAGGATCAAAAATAAACTTTTATTTTCAGTCATTCTTCTTATCTTTGAAACTTATCCGATAAGAGTATTTTCAACTTTTGAGTTGCAGGAACAAACATTCTTAATAAAATTATATGGTACTTTCTTTGATATCTGATTTCTAGCTCTGTTTATTGTCTTTCTTTTGGCATTACTATTACTATTACTGTGCTTTTAAAAACAGGTCATGCAGATTTGTTACTTTTAAGTACATAGAAAACCTTCGAATGAAATGTTTTTCTAGACATTTCTTTTATAAGAACCGGAGCAAGTCTATATATTTTTTCTCATTTTAACTGACTACTAATATGCAGTATTAGCAAGTCAATTTTGTGCATTTCAGGAAACAATAATAAAAAAAGTAAGATATTCTTATCCTGATATTTTACTTCTTTTTCTATTTCATGGTTATAAATGAAAACATTTAGGAAGTTCTACTTAGAAAGGTCCTCTTGAGTTACATACTCCTTGTTAATAAATTGATGTAGAACGTGATTTTCCTTTCAGGAACCCGTTAGGTGGAGATTTTGTTCTGCTTTAAAGTTAGCTTCCCTTTGTATTCTTCACAGGAAGTATACCAAGGCAAAATGAAGTATGTAGACATTAGAGAAATACCCAGTCCTTTAAATCACTGGAGTCAGTCAAGCAAAGACCTTAAGATGCAGTCTCAGGCCTCCCAGGTTATGTAAATCTCTCTGAGGGAAAAAGACTTATGTGCAAGAAGTAGTGAAGTGACATTGCAGATTAGAACGCCAAAATTTATTACCATTATGTAGAGGATATTAGAAGAATTCAGAGAAGTTGAGAGGCCAATGAGCAGCACAAGTCATTCTTGACATCTATTCACGGAGGTAATAGGGCAAATTTTACATATATGAAAAGTGTGAGAGGTGCTCTTCAGAGCTAGAGAAACTTGAGTCTGGACTGATGCGGGTAAACTACCTGAGACAGTGGGGGTCGTTTAGACATGGTGGACAAAAGTTGGAGTCAGGTTGTGAACAGATTTGAAGTCTGGGTTGAAATGTATGGGGGCAGACATCCCCTATGATAAATTCAGTATCTAAGGCATGTTATATGGTACAACATTTATCCATTAAATAATTCTTTCATTTATTTGTTGAACAAATAGTCCTTGACTCCTAATATTCGCTGAACATGCAGTCAAATGTTGGGTGTATAAGGTTTTAGAGAAAGGAGAGACTAGAATAAGAGAAACCAAGAGGCTGAGGTAGTTGTCCAGATATGAGAAAATGAGCGCTATTACTGGAATAAAGTAATTAAAACAAAGAGGAAGGACTGGATTTAGGAGACTTTTTAAACTAGGATTAGACCGATCATTTTAACTGGTTGGCTATGGGGCATAAAGGAAAGGAAAGAGTAGAAGACAGTTTCAGATTTTCAGTGGGCTGACTGAGAGAATCCTATTGATAGAAAGAATGGAATTAAGTAAGCGGATTCAATTTTAGTGTGAAGAGGACAGGTATCACCTTAAAATAGCAGGGTCTTGTATGCAGTTGGAGATATAGGACTGAAGCTTAAATTAAAGATCAAGATTGGAAATAGGTATTAGAGTCATTAACAGTATAAAGTTAAAGTCAATAAATCTAAATTTAATAAGGCAAATTACCTATTTTCTGTGCTTGATATCACAGAGGCAAGAAATAAATATCACACAAGTTCGCAACTGCTGGGAGAGATCTCAGAGAGATGAAGAGAAACTTATGAGGGGCAGAAAAATGGGAGGGAAATGGGAGCAGCGAAGTGTCACATGTGTTGAGGTTTTCAATGTTAATTTTGGTAGACTTCTTATTCACAAATATTGTTGCATGCCTACTATGAGCTAGGTATTATTTTTGTCACTAAGTTTCTAAGACTGAGTATAAAAGTCCCGGACTTCATGGAGGTCACCTGTAGGTGGGGTGAGTGCAAGAAAGGTTGAAATACCATAATATTGTGTGATACAATAGACAGGCATTTTAACTAACTGACATAGATATGAAGATTCATACGATGAGCGTAACCCCCAAATAGTATAAAATATATTTTAAAATAGAACATTTTTCCTCTTAGGTTTATGATTCAGTAATCTCAATGACAATAAAATAGAGCCATAAAATAAAGATAAGATGAAATGTGGAATGAACAGAACCTGAGGTGTATGACTTACACCCATCACCATCATATATAATATAGCTTCTTTCCAAGTCTATACAGTGTTCAAGTCCTTGAAAGAGGGAGTCGGTAAAGGGACAGGGCAGGACTAGGCACTGGAGACGTGTTTGTTACTCTGGGGAATGAAGCTGCTGAGTAGACCTTTTCTGCATTGTTAGAAAAGTGTGTAACAAACGGAAGAAGCTTCAGTAAGCTGGACAACACACGAGTGATAATCAGAAGGTCTCTCCTTTGCAAATACACATCTTGCTTTTGCAAGGATAGTGTTGTATCTTATGGAAAACATCTGCATAAATATCAGGATCCTGTTTATACTAGTTAGACCCATAAAGCATGCTTTCTCATGCTCACGTACATAAACACAAACACAGTCACACAGTTGGCCCTTGGGTAATTGTCATCATTTCTCATAAGTTTTTCCATGGAACTGATGATAATTCAGTTAACGGTTAAGTATGGCCCTACATAAATTCTTGCTTGTTTAGCCAGGAAGCATTTTGTATGAACGGCAAGGTGTGACTGTAAATGGGTTGCTGATATGTATGTGTGGAGTCAATGTGTATTTTGTGAGTTATGAGATAATTTGTTGCAGGGCTATTGATATTTTGAAAGACAAGGATAAGAACGCCTTTGCTAGGTGGCATGGAAAAGAAATGAAGACATTTTGAAACTTTTAAAGACCTATGTGATAGGTCTCTGATATAGGTCATTAAAATAATCATTAATTTACTGAAGAGTCATCAAACTGTAACTATTTATGAGGTTTGGAGAAGGTGAAAGAAAACTAACAAAATAAGCCTTTGCAAAGTGCCAAATGAGAGTGCAGAAAATAAAAATGATGGGAGTTTAGAAAGGGTGGAGAGTAATGAGATAACCAAATATGAAAAATAATGGACAGTATCTTAACAATTATGGTGGTGTGTGTCATGTAAGATAAAGTGAATCCTGTAGAGATAGCAGTTCGTGCTGGACAGGTGATTTTATTCTCACCTCCTTGGCCCTTGGGAGATGAGAGATTCTTTTGAAGGGAGGCTGGATTTAGGAGCAACTTTAAGCACAGGACCTTATTGAGTGGCCTGGGGGAGGTATCAATGTTTGGCTTGAGGGAATTTTTCAGTTCAACAGTAGACTTTTCAGGTGAAGAAGAAAGAAACCAAATTTCCTAGTATGAGCAGAGAGACGAGAGCTGAAAATGTTGGAAGAGACAACGTATGGGGATTTCGTGACCAAAGGCAGCAAACCCTGCGATGCTGGTGATTCATTCATGGTCCTTTATATCATAAGAATTAACACCCAGGTTATAAAGTTAATTATATTATATCGCTTCAGCATTTGGGAGAACATAATTTGACACAGCACATTAAAAGTTCCCAGCATAATGAATATATTACTCTAGGATTCTAGCAAGGTCTAACGAATAAATATTTAAAGTTTAAGCACATTTCCAAGAACTTAGTCTAGATTCACTTGATAAACTAGATAAGCTTACAGTTAATGAATTTGTTCTGGTTGACTGAGTTAATAATGAGTGCTTAAAACTCGCCTAATGCATATTTACTCAAAAGTCTTAGGATGGTATGAGTGATGACTCTATGTGCAGTTGGAAGCCCAGTGTAATAAATATGTATTCAAAAGCTTCAAAAACGATTACCACACATTAGAATTACATAATTTTTATTTTACTTTCTGCCCTCTACCCCACCTAATTGCTATATGGCAGGACTTTATTTTTATTACTGCAAATAAATAGTGTAATTATCCTTTAAAGAAATGTGTATGGTCTGCTGGAGAATTAATAAAAATCATTATAATTGCACTGTGTACAAATGAAATATTTTTAACACATATCTTGGCAGTAGCTATTTGGAAATGTAACAAATAATTTTTATTCTCTACCTCTGCAACTTCTGTGTTTGTTACTTTTAAATTTAAGTCTGTGGGGAAGATTCTTTTGGTTTGGAAATGAGCAACATTTTAAATATTTGGATTCAGGGCTAATATGAATATAAGTATGCAATAAATTTCCTTTGTGATAATGAGAGATATGGCAAATCAAATGTTATAGTCATAATCTTTACGCAACTTTCCACCTTGTTGTGCCCCAAGCCAAATGCTCTAGGGAGAGATTGCCTTGATACTCCTCTTAGCCTTTTAAGTTTTCTGTTGTTCACTGACTCCTCAGGCATTTTTGTGGGTACCTTATATCTAAGGCAACTCCAGTGACAGGGATCAACAGGTCTGTAAATTAGGAATCTTCCTAGCTGCAAGTGATAACATATCTGGGTAACAACAGATTAAGTAATAGGTGTTTGTTTTGCTTAGGTGTCAAGTCTACAGGCTGGCAGCTGTTGGCTTTGCTTCAGTGGCTCAACACTGCTAGAGCTGGTTCCGTGCTGTTTTATAGTTGCAGTTGCAGCACCAGGCAACCCTTTGTCTTTAAGGCAGGAGGAGGTGGGAGAAGGGTCATTGGCAGGTGCCTCTATTACCTCGATAGCAACATCAACAAAAAATTACCAAAGGCTTTGCTAGAATCTTCCTGAAGAGATTTCTGCTTCTATGTAATTGTCTAAAAATGTGTCACATGGCTACCTAGCTGCAAATGAAGGTTGACATGTGTGTTTTTAGTTGAGGTGGGAATCGGAGAGGGGGTTGGAAATGAGTGCTGGGTTAATCAGACAATAATGTCTGCCACACCTGAAAAGCCTGTGCCTTACTGGTGAGGGGCAGAGATTCCTAGGGCCGGTGGGAAGGAAGAAGGTACAGATGGCAGAAACTGCAAGACCAATGGAGATGTTCATTTCTCTCCACTCCTTCCATACTCAACAGACCCATACGTTGACCCCAGGGGAGCCATGTTAACCCTTGAAGCCACTTTTAATATTTCTTTCTCTTGATTTTATTGTCGCAGATATCATATGATAGTACAGAAAAATATTGAAAAAGCAACCTCAACGTCTCATTTCCTAAAAAAAAAAAAAACCATTCATGTTTCCCCTCCTTTTTATTTCCTATCATTTGCACGGATTGCAATATAAATATAATTAACTACCAGTTTGCTTTCTTCACTTAACATGATTTCATAACCCTTTTCCTTCTCTGTCTCATTTTGTTCTTAATGAGTATCTGTATTATCTTTACTGACTCCTTTAAAGGATTACATTAGCGATACAGCTTAGAAGGCTTAGCCTTATGTTTCTTATGCCACGAGGCATAAAAGAGTCATTATGTCTTAGTAGCCAAAGGACAGAATCGTATTTGTTATTTTTCAAAGCTACTCTTTTAAAATTCTTCTGATTTGAGAACAGTAACCACAATGACTTAAGAATTCACTTATATTGTATAAATCAATCAAGGAGCTGAAAACCCTGCTGGTTTGACATGCAAGAAATCTTTGTATTTAAACATCCTAAACTACTATTTTTAATTTTAAATGATGATACTGTCTCTCTTATTACTTATTGGTGTGTTTGTTGGTATGTACTTATTCCCAGCAAAGGCCATGATCATTTCTTAGAATTAATTTTTCCCTACCAGCTTTATAACACTGAACAGGTTTTAAATGTACTACTTAGCAAATTAATAGAAGGTCAAACCACTGGAATTTAGAAAATAAAAGAAACTTGGTTACATAACTCCAGAACAATTTTTAAAGCTGATGTACACTTTGTACATTCTTAGCTGATGTTTAACATTTGTTATTATAAGGTTAAATAATTACAAGTTCAATTTCTGACAAAAGCTGAAAATACAATTTGGTAAAAATGGAAATTTAAAACTAAAGTGATACATCACTTTTAAATATATCCATTGAAATCTACACACCTCATAGATATGATATTTATTACCTATTTTTTAAAAATGAGAAGCTCTGCCTTCATTTTTGAGAATTTTACATTGTTTTTCTTTTGACTTGAATTTATGTTAATCCATTTTCCATTATAGAATTTTATTCTAATGTAATGTATTTATGAAAATTTTGACACTTGGTGTATTTTTGGATAAATATTATGTAGTTTAGTGCTGTGGTCAACAGTAGAGAATATACAGCTAAACTTCTGGAGTTCAAGTTTCGCCCGTTGAAAGCTGAGAGACATTGGGAAATTTATTTAACAATTCCGTGCCTAAGTTCCCTCAATTATAAAAGTGGGAGAAATATTACCTATCCTGTAGAGTTTTTATGAGGACTAAATGAGGTCACATATATAAATAACTTAGACGAAAGCCTGGAATGCAATACACACTATCCTGTTATTGTTAGACTGAGACAGAGTTCAACCACCATTTTGTGCCTTTTTTTTATGGATTTCAGTGCTTATAAACCTTGTTCACATAAAGAGGAAGATGATAACGAGAGTATTTTTGGTATATATTGTCCCTCAGATTTCCAAGTTACACGCAAAAACAATATCACATAGTGGTCTATCATCAAAACCTTTTTAAAATATAAGGATTAACAACTTGATGGAATCCTCTTTCAGTTTTCTTGAAAATAAATAATTGGAATTACCCATCTTTCAAAATGTTTCTTGAACTGAAGTCATTTGCTGTCTCAATTTCTGGAAAGTGTGCCACCAAAGGCTTTCCTAGATGTATCGAAGAGCTCTAGACTCTTCTTCTTCCACTTAGAGTCTGCAAATTTAACTCTATTCTCAGAAAAGGGTTGGGAAGATAAAAGTATTAGATACATTTCCTGCTACATCTTGGGAAATAAAATATTTGATCAGCTTTATTATAATAACGTTTACATAGAATAAGATTCACTAATTTTAAATGTACAGTTCTGTGAATTTTGACAAGTGTACAAAGTTGTGGATCTACCACCAAAGTTATGATATAGAACATTTCTGTCACTCCCAAATGGTGTGTCATGTCTTTTTGCTGTAATTGCCTCCCCAGATGCTGGAGGCCTGATTGGCTTTTTGTCACCATTTTACTTCTGGTTACCTTGAATAAATACCTAGGAGGGAGACTACTGGGTTTCATGGTCAGTGTATGTTTATAAGAAGCTACAACATGTTTTTGAAAGTGGTTGTACCACTTAGCAATCTGCATTCTTGTGAACACTTATTATTATCAGCACTTTTTTCTTTTTAGTAATTTTATTGAGCATGCAGTGGTACCTTATTGTGGCTTTAATTTGGATTTATCTAACATTAAGTCATGTTGAGTATCTCCTCATGAATGTACCTCCCATTGCCATGTGCTTGTTTGCTTTTAGTACCATTTTTTGTGAAGTGTCTATTCAAATTCTTCTGCTCATTTTTCAGTTGGGTTCCTTGACTTCTTATTATTGAGTTTCAAGAGTTCTTTATGTATTTTAGGTCAATTATTTTATAATGTGCTTTCATATGTTTTAAATATATTTTTTAAACCTTAGAGCTGTAGATTGAGCTCATGTAATTTATAAGAAATGTCTTTTATATTTCTTAATTAGCAGAGAAACCAGTCAATTACATCAGATTTTTTTGTCAGAAAAAATTGTTTTACTTCTCTTTTCAATCTTAACAATATATCAACATGGGCCTCTGTGTTGACCATTTCACATCTGAATTCCAACTTAACATAGATAGATAAGGCTCAAACATTTGTCCTAGTTTGGTATCTCTTGGAGGAAAAAAACCCCTGTGTCCTTTTTCAGTGTCTCTAGCCAATGCTCCTTTGTTTGCTCTTGCAGTATTACTCTCAAAGGTGATGGCTTTTGTGGTTAAATATTGGGATGGAAGTGCTGGCATGTTAATGGAAAATTGTCTTCACTCCTAGACCACTTTATAGTATTTATATATTCAAAATGTTTGAACACAAGCCCCAATACTTCATTTCTAAATCATGAAATACATTCCTATACAAATATTCCAGCACGGGCCCAAATACTTCCTTTCTAAGTCATTGAGTACATATCTATACAATTGGGAAAAATAAGCTTTTCTCAGGTATCAATATTTTGAATTGTGTGCTTGGTGTTAAAAAAAATGTTCCTACCCTTGACCAATGTACCATAGTAAGATTAGGCCTGAGAATAAGGCCTGGCTGTGAAAGAGGAGGTGGAAATGGAGAACCCAGGACAACTCAAACACTGGGCATTTCAGGCAGGGCAGTTTCGGGAAGGCATACATCTGGAAGTTGAAGAAATGGAAACTTACTCCCTGTCTATGCCTGCATACCCTTTGAACAACTGCATGAACCCCCAGAGGTAACCATACCACAGTTTGAAGTTTGCAATTTGAAGACTGTTGTTCTAAACTTATGTGGTTTTTGAAAAGGTGAAGGATTGAGAAGCAATGGGATACCAAATATTCCAAGGAGATAAATTGTTTCCTGCTGGAAGAGAATGAGAGTTTCCTAGATGGAAAAGAGACTGATGTCTTTGAGGAGGAGTCAAATGAGGTTGATAACCTGAATTTCTTCAAGTCTCATTTATGAGAGATTTTAATGCAAGAGCTCCATAATTCTTTGTGTATGTGTATATTATATATATGACATATATATAAAATATACATATATTATCTACCACCTTTTTGTAGGAGGTGAAAGCTTTATTTATAAGTTCATGAAATACTTTTATTATTTTAAATAGGCTATCATTGTGTATGTATATATACACACACACGTATATATATGTATATACATCACCATTTTGTAGAAGATGGTGACTTCATATGTAAGTTCATAAAATACTTTCATTATTATTTTAAATCAGCTATCACTGTCAAACTATTTTTAAGAGTCTTTAATTAACGTTCCCCCGTATGATTTCTGGAGGAAAATCCCAGTCAGTATCAGTGGGAGACCGAATTACGAGAGTGTTTAATTAAGAGTTTCTTTCAGGCACTTTTCAAAGAACAATTTAATATCTGAGAAACTCCACCTTATTTGTATCTCTAGAACTGAGCAGTGAGAAAATCTTGACACAAGTCACAAAGATTCAACTAGACCAAACATTACAAAAATCATTTTCATTTATTTAAGCCTTTAAAATAAAATATTCATTTAATATGATACTCACAGAGGCAATAAAATACATAATTTAATCGACTTTTCAAATTCGTTTAAAAATAGAGAGCTATCGTTTTAGAAAGCTCAGCTATTTTTCTTCCCACTAGCACGGTAGGGAAAAAGACACAAGTCACAAGATACCGCATCATGTAAGAAAGCCAAGTTCTGTCTCGTTCACCTGTCTGGATCAACAGGGAGGAGAAACCTGCTTGCTGCAGTTGCTGGCATCTGGGCCCTTGATTTTGGGTATGTTGAAATTACAATATGAGTTCTCAGGGTCCCTTCAGTGCACCTGTCTATTTTCTGATGGGAGGAGAAATATGTAGGAGGTACTTAGCCGCTAGGCTGAAAATCTTCCTTTCCACCATTGGGAGCATACTCTTTGACACTCTCTAAGAAGGAAATCTGTACCCCCTCTCCTCCACTATCTCTTAAAATTATTTAGTCCATTTTGTATTTGTCTAATGATGGAAAAATATGAAGTACTTATTCAACTGTAAATGGAAACCTAGTAGAAAAAGATAAATGCTATGAATTTTAAAAGCAGAATCCCTCATCCCTCTACTGGAAGAGCTAAGTTCAGTTCCTGTGTCCATAGTGCATGGGTGCGCCAGCAGGATCTGAACTCAGAACATGCAAATGCAAAAAGCCCTTTCAGCCAAAACACTTGAAATGGACTCTATGAGGCAGTGAAAATACCCAATGCAAAATGGAACAAAACCACTAAGGACCGAGTGGTTAAGATTGTGTACTCTGATTGCTGCAGAAAGAGGGAAAGGAAATTAAATTCGATCTCATAATTGAAAGCTCAACACTTAACAAGTTATTTTCCGCTTGGCAACCAGAAACCCCTGCTGCCATATATCAGATGCTCGTGGCTTCCCTTGGCTACACCTACTTACGGCATCCAAACAACGTGCCTGGCTGGTGGGGCCCTTCTGACTTTAGGGCCCTGGGACATGCTCTCTGTTTCAAATACTGTTTAATACTCATTTCCTGATCACTCCCAGACTTGATTCTTCTTATGCTACTTACTCCTGCACATCTAATTGGCTCTAATTAAGCATTTCAACCGGGTTTCTGTTACTTGTGTTTTCTATGTATTTTATATTATCACCCATTGAATTAATTCCTCCAGTAGAGTCATGCTGTTTCTCCCAATACTTCTGTCTTTGCGCCTCCTGCCACCTCCCTGACCATGTTGCTTACTGTGGGTGATCACTGTGAACGGAATAGTTGTCATATTAGCTATGTGGACCCGCTGCACACAGGAAAACCTTGAGGAAGTCCCTCTTCCAGGTTTGAAGAGCTCTTTGCCAAATCCAAACCACTTGAAAGAATTGTGTTTTTCCTTGAAAGATCTAGTGGGTATCACTGGACCCCTGAGGTAGAGCAACAGATGTGCAATATTCCTGCTGAGTTAAGAGCCTGCATCCAATATGGTTATTGAATTCTACTTTGTAATAATTTCCTCTCAGTTCTGCTTTTGGACTGTCCCTGGAGAAGGCAAT
Source organism: Chlorocebus sabaeus (assembly GCF_047675955.1). Taxonomy (NCBI): domain Eukaryota; kingdom Metazoa; phylum Chordata; class Mammalia; order Primates; family Cercopithecidae; genus Chlorocebus; species Chlorocebus sabaeus. Next base: position 84,951,142 of record NC_132906.1, read on the forward strand.
TTTTTAAAAATACAGAAGTCAGATATTTGCCCGTGTTATATTACATAGTTATATAACATAGTTATATAAATAAATGGGTTGCAAAGCTTTCAAAATAATGATTAAAATGTCAGTGAAAGATGTTTGTGTCAATTTTTATAATCATAAACACTGAAGAAAATCTTGACCACTATAATAATAATAATAATTCATTACATCTACTTTAACATACAGAAAGTCAGGTCCTCATCTCTGGGCTAGGGGGTTCTGCGTAAGAATTCAGTTTTGGTGTGACGAAGTTCTCATTCTCAGTGTTCCCTATGTCAGGTTTAGCTTGAGAATATTATGGGGGAATATTTCAATGACAATGTATCTATATGAGTATACATACATATATAAAACATATGTGTATATATATGTGAAACAATATTTGTCCCTTTAAAGAATTGGGCCACCAGTCACTTGGTACTGAAACCAATACATGAATTCAAATGAAATTCAGATTTCCACTTCAACTCTTTTCTGCCAACTGTCCTACCAAGACAAATAATTAAATATAGTTATGGTTTAAGAATGTAATTTAGAACTCGTCTCTTTTGTCCACTTGATGTCTACTTTTCATCGGGTTTAAATCCTCCATTTATCTTATAAAACGATGACTCCGGCTCCGTTTCATTTTCTTTGCTCTCTGGAATTTCTGCCTTGTTTTTTCCATGACATTTCTTGTACGCCACATAAACTAGAAAACAATACACAGGTGGTTAAGTAAATTTTATAATAATAAACTACAAAATTACTTTGCATAGAGATTCTAACCTATGATTCACATGGCAGATCACATTTTCTGTAGACTGGAGGCTGCTTAGAGAAAGAAATCACCATTCTTAGTTCCATGGTTACTCATGGCGAGAGGGATGACTGCACTTCAGGAAGACCTAGCGTAAATCTTTATGAGACATTTGCTCAGGCCAGCCACAAGCCTTCTTCGGGCATTCAGCACTGCACGTGGTACTCGACAATGATGAGAACAATAGCGAGGATTTATTGTGTACCACCATATCCCAGTTAATGTGCTAGTTCTTAATAAATATACACATGGTGCAGTGCAACCTCCGGGACCTTGGTTCGATGGTCCGCTGTAGAAGGACTTGAACTAGAACAACATTCCAGTTCCCTCCCTGCCTTCATTCAATCTTCATTCCCGGAGAGAAGAGACTCGGCTGATGGGTGATCAGCCTTTGTCTTTTCTGTTTAGCTGCTGGTCTCTGGTAGCAAGCATTTCTCGGCTTATTTTTAAGGTCAGCTCATCAGGGTAGGCTCTGCCCTGCGAGGCAAGACCTGCGGTGTCTATGTATGTGTGAGTACGTGTCTGCACATGTGTGAGGCAGTGGAGGAAAGGGTGGTTTCAACAAGCCCATTTGGTTGCAGATTCAAGTCATGTTTTTCAATTAAGTTTTATCCATAGTGAAAGGGCTATTTTGTTATCTGAATATCTGATTTTTCTTCTACTTCTCAATGGGTCACAAAGGCAAGAGGAGGACAGAAAATACTACTTATAGGGTCCCTCAAATTCTAATGCCTCACATATAAAATGGCCATAATAATATTATCTACCTCATAGGGCAATTGTAAACATTAAGTGAGATAAAATTAAATGCCTAGCATGGTCTGTGAAGAATAGTAAATGCTCAATAAATGTTAACTTTCATTATGATACACAGCCGAGAGAGACAATGACTTGCTTCAAAGATCTTATTAACCCAAGATCAATATCTCCTTTAGATTGGTCCCTGAACTTCTAGTAATATATTATTTTCGAAGCCACTGAACCACACTATTGAATTTAATTGAGCTTGTGGTCAATTTGAAGATCTGCCACTTATTATAAACTGTTTTGAGCTGAGAGTCCTTCAGCTTAAACTTATGCCAATGATTTCATTTAACCAAACTATACTTCTTATTTATCCATTTTTCTTTCCCCCCTTCTCTCCCTGCCTTCCTCCCTCCTTCCCTCCCTCCTTCCCTCCCCCATCCTTCCTTTTTTCCCTTTTCTTTTTTTCCTCTCCTTTATCCAAAAAATATTTAGATTCCTAGTCTTATCACCAAAATATGTTTCCAGGCATTGTATACACTTAACAAAGATTCCGTCCTTATTTTTATACTTACTAATATAACTGTGGGAAATTTCAAGACCAAGTTGAGTGCTCCCTTTTCCTCATTCCTTCAACTTGATTTTTTATTAATCAATCTCTTTGGGGTTAGTTTTCAACTAGTGCATTTACTTAATTGTTCTACCAACCAGTCCACTTTCTCTGGCTTATCTACTGATACCATTAAGTAATTATTTGGAAAAATCCCACTGTGTGCCAAATTAGCAGAGCTCTGTACAAACAAGGTTATTATACAGAAAACAAGGTAATTAGGCCTGGACTCCTGCTTCCTGGAGTAGCGATAAATCTGTGGAATATTTTCAGTGGATCCAGAGTGTTCTATTCTAGAAAGGAAGCCTTTGCTTTGAGAATGACATTCAAGACAGTAGTGCAGAGGAGATCCGCATCCGAGGGCAGGCTGAAGAGCTGATGAAGTTAAGTAGAAAAGTAAAGCAAAACCATATTTTTAGTAGAGACAGGGTTTCACCATGTTAGCCAGGATAATCTTGATCTCCTGACCTCCCGATCCACCCGCCTCGGATCCCCGTCTCTACTAAAAATACAAACACAAAATTAGCCGGGCGTGGTGGCGGGTGCCTGTAGTCCTAGCTACTCGGGAGGCTGAAGTGGGAGAATGAGGTGCGTGAACCTGCTAGGCGGAGGTTGCAGTGAGCCAAGATCTTCAAAGAAGATCATTATGAAATGATGCAGTCCACCGCACTCCAGCCTGGGTGACGGAACAAGACTCCATCTCAAAAAAAAAAAAAAAAAAAAAAAAAAAAAAAGGTAAGGTAAAGCAAAACCAAACAAAACCAAACTGTATCTCTGGACATTTAGTGACTTAACATTTACATTAGTTTTGTTGTGTGCCTTCACTTTATATTCCCCATTAAAATGTCATGAGGCTTTAAAAACTAGCTTTTTAATAAAAAAAAAATAGAATGTAAAAATAGAGGTTAGATATTATCAGCCCTTGGAAAGGAAAATGTAGAAAGAATTTTCAACTAGGTGAAGGCCAGTGGGTGGTGGGACCTGATGGGAGATGCTGGGAGCTTCATGTCACAGGACAGGAGAAGTAAGAATTACTTAAACTACACCTAGTACTTTACATGAAGAATATTTTTGCTTCAACCACTTCAATTATATGGGTATTTAAAATATATATATATGTGTGTGTGTGTGTGTGTGTGTGTGTGTATACACATATGCACACACACACATCTGCCTTGTAAGTTAGCCTGTTAAATTTTCTTTGTGTACCAGTTTTCTGATAAATATCCTATATTTATAAAGCATATCAAGACAATGTTTTGAAAAAGATCCCAAATCCTGAGTTCCTGGGCGAATGCCGGAAGGCGCACGGTAAAATGGTCTGGACAGGTTCCTCTGCCTTCCTAATAGGAAAAGAAAGTCAATGGAGAGAATTGACCTCCATTACTTTTCACTTAAAAATAATCTTTGCTAGAATCTTTTGGTAAAACTACCATCTTTTCATCAGCAATTGGAAAGTCATGATAACATGACGGTGGCTTTTTCCTCTCATGTATTTGTACAGTTCACCACCAGGAACGGGGAGGTTTTTAAAAATGTTGTTTTAGCAACTCCAGGATTTTTCAAAGATCATCATAAAAAGGGATTGGCATGATTCCTTACATCCTAAGAATATGGCGGCAAAGGCGAGCTGGAAAATGCTGTAGATGAGCGGGAAGGTGAATACGATATTGAGCTCCTCAGGAGTGAAGGAGAGCTGAACGATGGTGGAACATAGCTGCGTGTTCTGCATCCCCGTTTCAAAAGCAACCGTTCGGCACCTAAAGAAGATGTTAAGAGAGCATATGTTTTAGCTGTTGTTTTGTTATTGTGAAACATTACAAGCAGATATAATAATAAGTACATACATGTGCATCTTGTCCCTGCTTTTAATGCATATATTTAAGATAGGCTTATTCAATATATGACTTTCTATGGAATAAATCTAATACTTATTAAGGTATATTATACATCATATCACCTATTGTATATAATATACATAAATATATTTAATATGTACATATGAAGAGTTGGCTCATTTACCACAGTGTTCGGTAAGTGGCCAAGAGGATTCATTTCACCCTTTTCAATTATGATTTCGGTAACAGTGTAGGGCACAGGGCAGCAGCTCAGAAAATGCTCAAGATACGGTATTTGTTGTTGCTGTTTTATTGTTTAATTTGTTTTGTTTAGGCTGGGCTAAACAGGTGGCTCACACCAGTAATCCCAGCACTTTGGGAGGCTGAAGTGGGAGGATTTCTTGAGGCCAACTGTTCAGGAGTTCAAGATCACCCTGGGCCGCATAATGAGACCCTGTTTCTAAAAAAACAAGACAAAAGAAAAAAAATTAGCCAGGCAAGGTGTTGTGCACCTGTAGTCCCAGCTTCTCCGGAGGCTGAGGCAGGAGAATCACTTGAGCTGAGGCTTCAGGGAGCTATGATTGTGTCACTGGACTCATCCTGAGTGACAGAGTGAGACCCTGTCTCAAAAAAAAAAAAGTTTAAATCTTGACAAAAAGTCTATAAGGTAGAAATTATTGTCCCCACTCTACAGATGATAAAACTCAGAGAGAGTGCTGGGCCTGAGGTCCCCCGGGTGGTGTGTGGTAGGATTGGAAGGCAAGTCCAGGTCTGCCTGACTCAAACACTGAGCCCTTCTCGCTGCCCGTTGCCACTCCTCTCTTTCCCAACTTCATACGTGCATCTGTCCCTACACCTGTGTTCTCTCTGCCTGTGGATTCGATGGATTAGTCAAAAAGAATTGTTTTTGCCCAGTGTCAAATCCAGAAGTGCAAAACCCTTTCTAATATTTGGCGCCTTTGGAGGATGAGCTCACCCTGCTGCCAGCTGGAGGAACGCTTGTCTATTCCAGGGCAGCCCAACTGCTTTCATTAATGTCACTCCACTCAGAGAATAAGAATGCTTAGCAGTGGAAGAGCCCCATCTGCACGGAAAGTGGAATGGTCCAGAATACTTTGACCAAAAAAGAGGCAGTCAGTATTTTCTTTCTGGGGACTTGCATGACTTCGGAATGAATGGGCCTATTTAGAATGACATATTCAGAAATAGGATGAATGTGATTGATGAAAGGCTAAGGATTTTGATCCTGTCTTCAGTGTTTGCAGCTGTTTTGGGTTGATTATGTCTCCCTCTCCGCCAAATTCATATGTTGAAGTCCTAACACTCCGCACCTCAGGATGTGACCTTATGTGGAAACAGGGCCATTGCAGATATAATTAGTTAAGATGAGTTCATTAGAGGGGGCCCTCATCCAATGACCGGTGTCCTTATCAAAAAGGGAGTCTGGCCACAGAGATGTGCACTGAGGGAAGACACAGGAAGAAGATGGCTGTCTGCAAGCCACGAGGGAGGCCAATAAGGGATCTCTCCATCATAACCCTCAGAAAGAATCAATCCAGTGACACCTTCATTTTCACTTCTAGTCTCTGAAGCTGCGAGACAGTAACAGTCTGTTGTTTAAGTCATTCAGTTTGTGGTTCTGTCTTATGGCAACTCTAGCAAAGGAATACAACAGCTATTACAGGTTAAAATTCCCAATGTGGTTTACTAAAGTGCCATACCTGTGCCAGGGTAGACCAGCGATTCTAGCTAGAAGAAACCCCAGGGAGTAACCTGCCACAGGAAATATTGTCCCTATAATCCACAATTTGGGAGCGATGATCCAGGCGCTTTGGTACAATATTCCTCCAACCACAGCTATGAGCACAATAAGGATGGCGCCCGCAATGGACCCAACCTGAAAAAAAGGGAGCAAGTGAACCCAGCAATCATGAGTCAGAGCAAATCCAAGTATGCTTGTCAGAGACGAAACCTCAGCAGTCTCCTTGCCCTTGGGGAAAGTGATGGTAAAATTGTCTTTCTGTGTGCTTCTAGCCGGGAGGCTGCAATCAGGCCACTGGAAATCCTGGTGCTTGTCCCATGTTTTAAGCTTTAATTACACAACAGGACAAGTAGCATCCATTTGCAATTAGCCTGAATATTTTCTGGCCTGCAAATTATCCTTGTCAGAACAAAAAGACAGCCCATTTCAATGAGAACCTGGAAGACTTGGCCTCCGGATTCAACTACTCCTATTCTGTTTCCTTCAGTAAATCACGAACTTTCTGAACTGTAGTTTCTTCATTTGTAATTGGGGATAAAATCTCGCCCCAGCTTCCTTTTATGATTGTTATGATAATGAGAAAATGGGTATAGAACTCTATACAACTTTAAAAAAGGTATAAGCAAATGAAAAGCACTGTTGCTATTTTTTTTTCTCCTTTTCACATTTAAAACAAAATTTGGAGATTATAAACATATGTTTTGTCAAGGAAAGTAAGGAATACTATGGACTTACTTTGCCCCCTGAGCAGCAGAATCTATCTATATTATCTACAACTACATCCAGATCATCTAGCTAGAATATAGTTAGTGAAGGGGAGTGAATAGTTACTATATAAATAGCATTTACTGATTGCCAGCAATGAAATGGCCATACGGACACAGACATATTTTCTAAGAAAGCCATTTAGATATATTGTATAACACAAATTCACATAACAGAGATAACAGTAATATGTGGTGAGGACAGAATAGAATAAAATCAGGAGGTGATAGTTCAGTTGAGTGTCTTAAAGAATGGGTAGAAATTTTTCCTGTGACTGCAATAAAGAAGGGCATGCTAGGCTGGGTACAGTGTCTCATACCTGTAATCCCAGCACTTTGGGAGGATCACTTGAGCACAGGAGTTCAAGAACAGCATTAGCAACACAGTGAGATCCCAGCTCTCTCCTCTACACACATATAAAGAAGGGCATTCTAAAAGAGAAGACTGCATGGCTGATGACTTCAGGCCTCCACTCAACAGTAATCATATAATGAGAATAAAAGCATTTCATGGATGGAAAACCCTATCGTTTTGATTGTCATGGTGGAACACTTAACGGTGTGAACTGGGATACTTACTTTAAGTATGATCTTTGCTTTTTGGGGCCATTTGTGATTAACAAACATTCCAATGGAAACAGGAACAACAAGAGCAACCAGAGACGTACCTAAAGATAACAGAAGGGCAATGTCATCAGCAGAACAGGTGACACAGGAAAGAGAAACACAGAAGAACAAACGGCCTGAAGAAGGCTTAAGTAGTATTTCAGTCTTCCTTCTTGAATACACAAAACAGTATACAGAATTACACACACACACACACACATGCACACACACACACACTCACTCTACTTCTTCACCCACTCCAGTAAATAATTTAATATTATTGGTAGATAAATGATAATATCAATGCTATAAATTCTTTCACTAAATTCTGCATTAATTTTTTAGAGTTTCTTATATTGCCAGTATATGTTAGTTTCAGTTTGTCAGAGTCTTGACTTCTTTAGTGTTTGGATCTTTATAGTTCTAGGAAGAATAGCTCACCAAGGTTTGTGTGTGTGTGTGTGTGTGTGTGTGTGTGTGTGTGGCATACAAAGATGATATTTTACATGTGTTTGCTAGTTCATGGTAGTAGAAATAAAAAATAAATTTAAAATATTGTAAAATGAAAGAAAATGCCCAAAATTAGCTCAAGATCACCAGGTAGTCTGACATCTCATGACTTCTGGTTAAAACTAGCTTTAGTTATTCAAATTTACAGCAGAGAGGTGAGAATATAAGTTGAGAAAGCATGCTTTAAATTTTCCATGAGATAATATATTTGACGACCTCTCATGTAATTATAGTTCTTTGCAGTAACATGCTCATCCGGCCAGATAAAAGAGTCATACTTCAATTTCACTATGTTAAATTTACTGCTGTTCTTGCATCATATGGTTTGTTTCTCCATGTTATTTAACACTCATTTGTCCAATAGCTGATTTCATGTAATTTAGCACCAACAACTTCTAACTTTTCATAGGTTGTTTCTTTTTCAAACATCCTTTTAAAGCAGTATAAGAAAGTGATATTGAACGGTGACATTCTGAGAGTGGATGTTGCATAGTATTGATTGAACTAGGTAGAGTGAGCTAGGACTGGCAAACAGATTCTAGAATCCAAGGCAATAGATATTAATTTAAAGTGAATGCAATAATGATGAAAACATAATTTCCTTGTAGTCTTCTAGCCCTCCTGGCAATATAAGGGTCAGTGATGACTTTTGCACAGAAATTAGTCGGCAGAATTAAATAATGACTAAGGGTACTTAGAGTAGGAAAAAAGATAAGTGCGGGGGAGTAAGGAGGGAATAATGGAAAAAAGGATGTGAAAGAGAGGCGTTGACACAGGCACTGCTGAGATGCCCCAGAAAACCCCCTCTTGGGTATCCTTGCACCCTGCTGTTTTGGGAGTGATATGGTTTGGCTCTCTGTCCCCACCCATATCTCATGTTGAATTATAATCCCCAGTTGGACGATTACAACTAGAGGAGGGGTCTGTTGGAGGAGGGGCCTGGTGGGAGGTGATTGAATTGTGGGGGCAAACTTCCCCCTTATTGTTCTTGTGATAGTGAGTTCTCATGTGATCTGGTTGTCTATAAGTGTGCACACATCCCTCTTTACTCTCTTTCTCCTGCTCCAGCCATGTAGAAGGTGCCTGCTTCCCCTTCACCTTCTGCCATGATTGTAAGTTTCCTGAGGCCTCCCCTGCCGTGCTTCCTGTACCGTCTGTGAAACTGTGAGCCAACTAAACTTCTTTTCTTTATAAATTACCCAGTCTCAGATAATTCTTTATAGCAGTAAGAGGACAGGTGAATACAAGGAGGAAACGCCCTGTCCTGGGTCTTTAGACCATTGCCTAAATTTTTGAAGTTTGTAGGTCTTAAAACCATCTGAATATATGACTTGTTTGTGATGTGGTAGCTTAAATCTAGGTGCAAGTCCTGTGCTTGGAATGTTAGTGTGGTTAGGTTTTCGTCCTATATTTTAATGTGCTGATTCTGTTTGGCCCCTCCTGCTAAGAGTCTTCATCTCTTTGAGGCAACCCAAGCCAATGGGATAACACACAAGCAGCACCACCTGCCAAAATCCATGGCAGAATTGCTTTTCCTTTGCTGACCAGATGAGGTCAGGTGAAGTTTTTCAGGGACCTGGGGTTGACTGGTAAAGGGACTCTGTTTTTCTTTACACCCACAGTGTGTGGCTCCTGCTTGTAGAGGTGGATGTTTTAACTTTGGTCTCCAGTGGGCCGGTAATCTTGTTCTTTTATTTCCCCAGGCTCTGTTTGTTTTATGTATGCCTCATATGCTAATGCTCCCTCTGTAAAGTGCCTGTCTATGTAGATGGAAAAGCATCCACTCATGGTTACACATTGAATCCGTAACTTGGTCTTTAACCAAGTTTACACAGTAGATATTAGAGGAAGGAAAGGTAGAAAGAATGAGAATGAAAGAGAGTGGTGGTGAATGGATTCATGTGGTGGGACGGGAGTCAGATAGATTTGGAGCTGAACATTTCTGTATTCCCAAACTGTGGGAACTGTGTAAGACGTTGGACCCCTCTAAGCTTTGGTTTCCTTATTTGTAAAATGGGCAGAGTTATGTCTGCCTCGCAGTGCTGTTGTGATAATTAAATGATGAAATGGCTATAAACTTCTTGGCACAAGACACAAATGTGGAGTAGAGAGGAGTGAGTACAACAATTTGCAGCAGTAGTTTTATTTTAGTGGTATCAGCTGCACGGTCTGCCTCCTCCCCATCCAGATGTCAGCATCTGAGGGGGCTCTCAGGTGTTTACTGGATCACTGGAGCATGAAGTTGTGCCAAACATGTCTGCCCATAGAGCTGTGTAGAGAATAGACTGTGGGCTATTCCAGCTTCCTAGTGACCCTGGGCAAATAATTACCCTGAGCCACAATTTAGAAAGCAGTGATAACATCTTGTGAAGCAGTCATTTCATTTATTTTCTATGTTAAATAACTAGAAAAACCAACAAAAAAAGATGAGCTTGGAGGCCTGGGCACAGGGTTAATATCTGTAGGAAGTAAAAAGTTTCCTCTTCAAAGTTTCCCTTCTTGTTAAAGGAAAATAATAATAATAATAATAAACATTAGAAATAATTTCTTTTAAAGACTAACTTCCTTTAAGCCTCCTTGCTTTGTGCTAATAACTCTTTGTTAAGCCCTATTCTATGTAGCTGTTAGATATAAAGGAATAAGTACATTCTGTGTCCTTGTACTTTAACCAAGTTATTTGTGCTGAACATGCTCACAGGCATGTTGCAGCTCACAGCGTATGACCCTTCCTTATTTGGAAATATTATTACTTTCTAAGTCCTTTCACAAGCGACTTCCTCTTTTCCTTTGTTCTCTATTGCCTATACCTATTTAGAAAAGTTTTCAATTATTAGCCAGTCGAGTTTTAGCTTAGATTGTGAGGTCTGGTTCCAGTCAATGGAGAGAGACACAGTAGTCGGGACAAGTTGCGTAAGAGATACAAATTGCTTCCCTCCATTGTTCAGGTGTGCTCTTGCCATTGTTTCATCTGCGAGGAGCACTCTTTCTGCAGAAAGTAAAATTGCCTTGCTGTGAAAACTTCTGGTCTGAATGCTGATTTTTCCTTGCAATACCGAGGAACAAGCATTCTGTTTCTGAATAAACATTTTACATATAACAATATCTTTGTTTTTGAAACTTCTTTCTTTTTCCCTTTTCTTTTCTCTCTTCCTATTTTTCTTTTCTTTTCACTCTTGACCTCTTTTATGATGACCGTTTCCTCCATTGAGGTGCAAATTGATTTTTCATTTTCTCCTTATTTCAAAATTTATTCACATTACAGAATATGGTATATGTCTTTCACACTGTAGTTAGAATTATTCAGTATTTCCATGAGTCATTTTCCAGAAGGGAATGTATATCAAAAGGAGAATATTTTATGGCTTAAATTATTAAATTATTATAGTGAGTAATGTGGAATCAAAATTCCTCACTCAGCAGGCATGTCCTTTGAGAGGGATATAATAAACCACTCACGTTAACTATGCTTTTTAGCTCTGTGGAAGGCGTCCGCTGAGAGAGCAGCTAGAAAGTCAAGCAGCGTGAAGGCAAAGGCAGGTGGTTGTGGAGGGTCACCCTAAAGTCTGTTGTCAGGAGGTTGTATATGATATGAAGGTTCTCTCCAGGGGTCAGAAGAATCTTGTATATCAAAAAAACACACTGAATAGGGCATATCAAGGAGGACAATTCTTTTTTATGGTCTAATGGGAATGGTAAAAGTAGGAGAGAGAGAAGAGGCTACAAACATTGTAATACAGATCATCCCCAATTAGTATTCACAAAGTTTGTTCTAATTCAGTTGTATATTTCCTCAATCACACTAAATCATGGAAGCAGTCTTTCTTGGAAATGGAAGGCATTTCAGCCCAGCTTCTCATCCCAATAGGAGTCCCTCTTACAAGCATCCAGGTGACTCACCATTTAGCCTTTGCTTGGATGCTTTCTTCAATGGGAAACCCACACCTTTTTAAGGCAGCTCATTGGGATTTGTTTCCAAGGTCAGTGGGGGAAAAACAATCCAGATATTTAGCGTGTAGTGTACCTGGTGATTGTTGTACTATTTTGCCTACATCTTGTCTTTTATTCGTGATAGTTCTATGGGAAATGCCTATTCCTGGTATACCAGGAACTCTCTTGTTCTTCTCTTGACCCTCGTCCCTAAGTTACAACAATAACTTAATCTCCCACTATAATTTGTTTACCCAGAAACAGAAAATAAGTTTTTTGGGATGGGGGTGAAATGAGACAGAGTCATTACCAGTAAATTTGACTCCTGGAGCACGAAATACAGACTTTGCCATTAAATCAACTTTTGCATCAAGGTGTGGCTCACAGTCGAGTGTTAGAAACAGTGTGTTTCATCTAGTGGTTTTCTATTGTGACACTCTGGATTGCTTACTCAGTGCTCTATTTTGAAACCATTATGTGATTTTAAAAAATTTCTTCAGGCTGGGCGCGGTGGCTCATGCCTGTAATCCCACTTTGGGAGGCTGAGGTAGGTGGATCTCTTGAGGTCAGGAGTTTGAGACCAGCCTGACCAACATGGCGAAACCCCATCCCCACTAAAAATACAAAAATTAGCCAGGCGTGGTAGTGCATGCTTGTAATCCCAGCTACTAGGGAGGCTGAGGCAGGAGAATTTTTTGAACCCAGGGGGTGGAGGTTGCAGTGAGCCAAGATCATGCCACTGCACTCCAGCCTGGGTGGCAGAGCGAGACTCAATCTCAAAGGAAAAAAAAATTTCTTCAATTCAAGTGTCTGGATGCAAAATCCTATGACCATGAACTAGTGACACTCTGGGTTAAGGAACAGGTGGAGGCTCCCACGTCCCCAAAGCTTAAGCCTCCTCAGTCCAGACTGACAGGGCTGGGGAGGGGACTCCTCTCCCCGGTGATTCAAATTGAAGAAAAGACAGGTGATCCCGTAAGGTCAAGGTTTGGAATTTACATTCTGCCAACACTCTTCAAATGCAGGGGTGACTTTATAATGAAATCGGGCAGAAACTCCTGCTAGGGTAATAACAGTTGGGTGTGAGCCTGGTCTGAGAGCCTAGTAGCGGGTAAGCGGAGAGTTTGAGGGTAACAGTCGATGGTCTTGCAGAGGGACGACTTACCTATGTTATCATAGGGAATTACGATGCTCCCAGAGTCGACCCACATTTTGGTATAGATAAGGAGGCACAGCGGCATCATTCCGAGGGCAAGCAGTGTGGAGCATGTGGTCATGCTGACGCTGAAAGGCAACGGGCAGATTGACACATCCACCTGTGTGTTCTAGGGAAGACGCTGTTTTATTTTTATTTTTTAATTTAACTTTTATTTTAAGTTGAGGGGTTACATGTGCACATTTGTTATATAGGTAAACTCGTGTCACGGGGTTTGTCATACAGATTATTTCATTGCCTAGATATTAAGCCTGGTACCCATTAGTTATGTTTTCTGATCCTCTCCCTCCTCCCGTCCTTTACCCTCTGATAGGCCCCAGTGTGTGTTGTTCCCCTCTGTGTGTCCATGTGTTCTCATCGTTTAGCTCCCACTTGTAAGTCAGAACATGCTGTATTTGGTTTTCTGTCCTTGTGTTACTTTGCTAAGGATAATGGCCTCCAGCTCCACCCATGTTCCTGCAAAAGACACGATCTCGTCCATTTTTATGGCTGCATAGCATTTCATGGTGTGTATGTACCACATTTTCTTTATCCAGTCTACCATTGATGGGCATTTAGGTTGATTCTATGTGTATGCTATTGTAAATAGTGCTGCAATGGACATATGTGTGCATGTGTATTTAAAACAGAATGATTTGTATTCTTTTGGGTATATACCCAGTAATGGGATTGATGGGTTGAGTGGTATTTCTGTTTTTAGGTCTTTGAGGAATTGCCACAGTGCTTTCCACAATTGATGAACTAATTTATACTCCAACCAACAGAAGATAAGTGTTCCTTTTTCTCTGTAACCTTGACAGTATTTGTTAATTTTTGCCTTTTTAATAATAGCCATTCTGACTCATGTGATATGGCATCTCATTGTGGTTTTGATTTGCATTTCTCTAATGATCAGTGATGATGAACTTTTTTTCATATGATTGTTGGCTGCATGTGTGACTTCTTTTGAAAAGCGTCCGTTCCTGTCCTTTGCCCACATTTTAATGGGTTTGTTTGTTGTTTTGTTGGAATATAATTAAACTAAAGAGCTTCTGCACAGCAAAGGAAACTATCAACAGAGTAGACAAACAACCTCCAGAATGGGAGACAATTTTTATTTTCGATTCATGATAAGGAAGTCCTGCAAGAATCTGTCTCAACCTATAGCATCATCTGGTGTGATGAACAGAAATACACATGTGCTGGAGTGTATTCAGGGCCTGGCCTTGAGCACAATGGGCCATATTTGGTGTCTTTCCACTTTGCCTTCTGCCATCCTTCCCTTCCCTTTTATTCTTAAGGGTCAGAAACAGTATTAAACGATGGGTTAAAAGTCATCATTAAACAACGTATAAGGTTCGCTGGGTGTGCCATCCTTCAAACATTCAATCAAAAAAGAGCAAACACATTTGAAGCAGCCGACACCATCAGGGCTGCACGTGTCTGACCATGCTGAGATGGAACCGGCCTTCCTGGGCCCCTGGAATAGAATGCATGTCCAAGGGAGGAGGCCTCGGTATGTTGCCATAAAGCAGAAAAATTACTGCCCAAGTGACCCTAGCTTGAGAAAAGAAGAAGAAACTGACTTAAAAATCAAAAGAAAGCATGCAAGCAGGCAGGGTAGACCTGAATTCTTAGCACTGAGTAAGTCACTGACAATTTAGCAAATGTGTGTTCAGAAGAACTAGTGTCTGGTATCATCCCTGCTCAGAGCGTTTTATTTCAGTAAGAGGGTCTGGCTGAGTAGGCTTTCTACATGGAGAAATTAATGCCAAATCATGCTATCTCTAGTACTAAGACAGTGGGTCAAAGAAAGATTTCTGGGGAGTGAGTCTTCCTGGTCCTCTTCAAGGTGATCTGTACACAGCATACATTCTCTGCCTTTAAAGCCTGAGCTCTAAAGCCACACAGTGTCTGGGCTGAAAGCAGGCAGTGCCGCGTCACTTAGTATGTTCATTTGAGTAATTTAGTTGACTTCTCTTTACCAGTTTCTTTATTTAAAATGGCTGTAAGGATAGGATGAGCCAACGGTGTCCAGCACTTAGAACAACGCAAAGCACTCTATTAAGAGCTGGTTGCTACTACCATTTTTTTTTTTTTTAAATAGGGTCTATCTCTGTCACCCAGGCTGGAGTACAGGGTCACTATCTTGGCTCACTGAAGCCCGGGCTCAAGTGATCTTTGCACCTCAGCCTCCCGAGTAGCTGGGATTATAGGCATGAGCCACCATGCCACGCTAATGTTTACGGTTTTTGTAGACATGGGGTTTCACTGTGTTGTTCAGCCTGGTCTCAAACTCCTGGGCTCAGGTGATCTGCTTGCCTAAGCCTTTCAAAGTGCTGGGATTACAGGCAGGAGCCTCTGCACCCTGCATCTCTCTGCTGTGATCATTTATGTTACTATGTTTGTGATATTTTGTGTTCCACCAAATAGAATCAGGAAACTTAGAGAAATGAGAAATTTCTCTGAAAGGCCCTTCTCCCAACAGGTCATCATTGAGGTTGTCAAGAGTAGTAATTTCTTAAGGGTATTATGTGTGTACTTGAAAGAAAATGCTAAATATTTATATTACCTGCCCCCCAAAACAACAACAACAACAACGACAACGACAACAACAACACACTATACTAAGAAAGGAGCTAACAATGAGAAATTTCGTTTCAAGGCTTGTAGATAAATTTACACAGTTTGGCAAAACACAGGGTGGGACAAAGTTCATCAGAGAGCTTAACTTCTCTAATAATATATTTATTTTTAACCAGAATGGCCTCATTTAAAATAGGTTTAAATAATTTGGATAAAAATACTTGTTTTAGTAGAGCTAAAATGTTATAACAGTAACAAATGCTGTGGATGTATTTAAAACTCTGAGCAGTTCAATCTATTCTGGTTATAGGTTAACTTAATTTAGGTATAAAATAGATGCTAAGGCAGAATTGTACACCAGACAAACAAGTTAATTTGTTATTAACAGTACTTTGTCCTACTTATAATGAAAGTACTAGAGTTTGAAGGTGATTTTTTTCTCTCTTCCTTCCTCCCTTCTCTCAGTGTTCTCTTTTTTATCTTTTATTTTAAAAAATATATTAGAATGGATTTAAAGTTGTCCCTATAATAAAATCACTTTTGTTTCTGTGCATCCAATGTTTTTTTCTAGAGTGTGGTGGGAGTCTGGTGGGGAAGTGAGGAGGGTTTATTAACTGGATCCCAGTGAAAAGAAGTCTGAGAATTTTTGTTTTAAAATGTGAGAAAATGTTAAAGAAGGAAGTCTTTTTCTGTCTTTGGTTTTCTTTGGAAGATCCTTGACAAACCTTTAATTCTGAATATTGCTACAACAATCTATGATGTTGTATCATAATTTTGAGTTTGTTGAGAGCAGTTTCTTAAGGATTGTGATGAGGGACAAAAGAGGATTGGGAGAAGGAAAGGTTTAGACTTGTGAGCAGCCTTGATGAAGAGACCTTGCAGATGAACAGACGAATAGGTGGCTGGAAGTTGATGCTATTTGAATGAATAGAAGAATAAAATCAAATCACTCAAAATGAGATTCAAAACAATTCACAGATAATGAATTTTAAGAAGTAATATAGGAGCGTAAATTAGCAAAAGAAAATATCGTCTTACACAAAAAAATCTGAAGTTCTATAAAAGGCATGGATATAAAAAATACATATACTACCTTGAATTTATATTAGAATGAGAGAAAAAAGTAAAGTATAAGGAAAAAAAAAAAAAAAACCACTTGGCCTTAATTTTGACTTGCCAGGGAGATTTTCTTTCGCGTGTATGGAAATAAAAGAAAGAATCAATATAAATTTAGTGAATGTTGAGGAATTCAGTGAAATCAGTGTTAAGCAATGTAAAAGACTGTAATCATATTAGAAGTAAAATGCCAAGTGTGAAGGATCTAACGTAGTGTATATAGGCAGTGCTAGAAATTGGAGAAATGAAAAGTGATGGAAAGAGTGTAGAGAAAGCTTATGAGCCTGCATAGGGGTTGTGGGTAGATCTGAATGATTCCAATTCTGATTCAGGCATACATTGACTCAATGACCTTGGTCAAGGTTATGAATCTTAACTTTATTATCTGCCAAATGCAGAAAATAATAGTACTAACTCTAGAGGATTCTTGGGAGGATGAAATACACCAACGTATTTTGAGTACTTAGCACTGTGCATGGCATGTACTAGTGTTTAATAAATATTAGCTAGTAAAATAAATGCTACTGGAGAGAAACAATTTTTGGTTACTTTGAGGGAGAATAAAGGAAAAAGCCAAATAGTTTTGGGTTAGGTCTCCCAGAGTAGACAGGAGACATTTAGGGGTTGACATAGGAAGGATTTATTGCTGTGAATTTGTGATTAGCCAGAGGGTCAGGTTTCTTGAATATCTAAAATATCAGTGAATGCTACACTGGAAGCTGAAAAATCTAACAGCATTTGGCCAAAGAACAAAGGATGTGGTAAGAAAGTCTATAAAATCATAAAAAGGAATGTAGAAAGTAGGTGGCAGGGAAGGAATTGGGGGCAACTGGGAGAAGGATGCATAAGAATGGATTCCCCAAAGAGGAAGCCAAAGAAAGGAAATGAGAAGTCCTTGCATGATGTGGCTGAGGCCATTAAGAAGGATGAAGACACCGGATATTTGCCTGCATCTGGGTAGAGAGCAGACACAAAGGACATAAGAGGTTTCTGTGTCCCCTCAACTATGGGTTTTAGCCACCAGCAGATTCACCTGAAATGTCACCTTCTCTTCTCCCTGATGTTTTCGTGCATGTGATGTCCATGGCACAGCTGTAACTTAGGTGAAAATATATGTGCACCAATCAGATTCACAAGCAACTTTCCAGGCTGGGAGTGGTCAGAGAAGGAGCTGAAATAGTACGTGCTGAATTCCAATGATCAAGGATTATTGTCTATGATTTTTTATTTTTCAAAGTCACCAGAGATTGCAAAATGCAGTGGCTTTCCAGGTTCATAAGAGATGATCGGGTGAGAGGGAAATGTTTTGGTTTCTTCTCCCAAGAACCATATCCAAAAGAGTTAAAATCAGGTGGAATGGTTTTGCTGGCATTGTATGGCATTAGCTCAATTAGTGGAGCTGCCTGTTAATATCAACAGTCATGTCTTCTTGCCATTGCTAGAGTTCAAGTGGAGATGGAGAAGGTAAAATTCTAAGCATACACAATTGGAAATATAAATGTTAGATAGGATTGTATCTAAATAAATTATCAGAAGTCTTTAGTTTATCCAATTCTTAATCCAGAAGAATAAAAAGTTTTGGAAAACTGTTACCCAATAACTCAGGTTCTACTCTTTTAATTAATTTGTATTAAAGAAATATTGGAATATTGTTTTCCTAACACACAATGCATAATATCATTATCTTACATAGCAGTATAATTTAACCTCTTCTCAATGATTAAGACCCATCCTGACAAACATGATTATCGGTTATTCTAAAATACAGTGACAACTTCTTGTGTTTGTAGAATAAGTGATACAGAGACCAGAGACTAGAATAAGTGCTACAGAAACCAGAGAGAATAATTGATATTAAGAGAGAATATGTGATAGAGAGATTAAGCGATAGAGAATAAGCGATAGAGAGATGGCTGTGTGTTGTCAGTGTCTGCTTTGCTTTGTAGGTATTTTGATCTGCTCTTTTGCCCTTCCTAACACTCTGCTTCCTTCCCTGCTTCTCATTTCTGGAAAATAGCACAACAGAGATTTAGAATAAAAATAGTTATGTAGGTCCTGCATGAGAAGCGTTTATGAGATTAAGTGAAATTTATTTTGGGTGTGCAGTGTCTTTTATTGGGTCTTGTTGAGCTCTGGATACGTGAGGTTGCTCCATTTTGCGTTATAGGGCTTATTCTGACTTGCTGGAAGAATTCATTTGCACGGATTTAGCTGGAGGTTTCTACCAAGGCTTCATATTCTACTTTTAGTTCTTATTGAAAAAATGATTTATAGGAATTGTTATGATAGGTAGACAGGATTACATAATCATCTCCTGTTTCAGGAGAAATAAGATTTCCTTAAAACCACAGAAAAATGTAACTTGGAGCTTTTAGGTTAGATCTTACTGTTTTTAGCTGACAGAAGAGAATTCATTTCAACAACCTAATAGTCCAGCACCACACACATTTTTTTCTGTCTTATAAAAGGGTTCCATGTGTGGCATTACATTGAGGTACAAAACTCCTCTGCATTAAAAGTTACAAATATTATGAGAAAGCTGTTTATTGGAGGTCAAGGCCCATTGTTCCATGTAGCTCACTTTTCTCAGTGTAATAGTTGCTGGCATTTACAATTCTCACTTCTGTGTATCAGCGTCCAGGTCAAACCAAATCGAAGTCTAAAAAGACCTTATTGCTATATTGTGGTTCACAGATTAACTAAATCTGAATAGCACTTGCCATCCTTTGTTGTTTTATAGGGCTTTCCTTAAATTAAAAAAAAAAAAAAAAAAAGCAATTACATGGTGGATATCATGTGCTTTCTTATGTAAAAGACTAAGCCATGTGAAGGTATAGGGTTTGTATGACTTTTCCAAAGCTTCTGGAGAAACCTGCACCAGTTGAAATGAGACAGCAGGTTCCTAATTGCTCACTGGGTACTCTATCAATCCAGTGGCTACATTTCTACACTTTGTGCTTCTCTCCTCTGCCTGTAGTAGCCGGGGATGAACAGAGCTAATTGCCTACTGTACAGTATTTAATAAGCACACGTTGCATTAGCACCTGGATGGTTTGCAGAAGGAAATGCATACCTTTCAAGGGAAATGAGGAATTATGAGCTAAGAAAAAAGACATTTGTCTATTCAACTTTCAGCATTAAATTTCTCAGTCTCGTCACTTTAATGCTTCATCTTATTTCTATTAGTTTTTTTTTTTTTTTTCCAGTGCTAGTTCAGACTGGCACAGGATGAATTGGGCAAACATTGCAATTTAGATTACTTTGTGGGAAGTGGCGAAACCATTTTCTGTTTATTTCATAGTAAGGTAAGCATAATTTTTAAAAAAGCTGCCGTAGGCTTTTCCCCCACTTTTAATGCCAGTAGAGGTGAAACAAATATATGAACTCTTCCTTAGGTTTTATACCAGGAAAATGTTTGTCCAAAGAACTGGCTATATTTGATGGAGTGGATCACTGTTTCACTAGAGGTTCTAATGTTTGACAAACAGTTTTATTTTCTGATTGCACCCAGAGCTCCTCATCATTACAAAGAAAGTGTATTTTTCTTTTTCTTTTTTTTCCCTGCTACCAACAGGATAAACCTCCTCAGCTGCAGCTTGTGGTTTGGAAAAGATTACTTTTTAAAAAAAGCTTTGAATCTTTTCCTAGAGATCAACAGCAATTATGCAACTCCCTGTTAACTGAGTTAGATTTAAAAACGCAAACACAAAATATAAATCCCCCAATTCAAATAGCTAAACAGCTGTGCTAGAAGGCATGTGAATGCATTTATTCTGTCCTGTTTAATTCCTTAGTCATACTTTAGATGGGTAGCAAATCAGTTGGACATTCAGTATGCCAAAGGCTTCTGGAAGGATTACTCCAAGGTGATTGAGTAGTTAGAGGTTTAGATAGATAATCTTACCTCAGGTCCATGTCGCCATCGACCCAATAGGCCAAGATATTGGAGGAAGTTCCTCCAGGGCAGCATCCCATAATGAGCACCACCACGGCCTGGATGGGGAGGATGTCAAAGGCCACAGACAGGACGAATCCTGTGAGGGGCATGATTCCAAACTGACAGAGGAAGCCAACACAAATGCCCCACGGCCGCTTTATGTGCCCTAGAAATTTCTTGATTTCCACGTTGCATCCCATGGAGAACATCACCAAGGCCAACAGGATGGTCAGCACCGTACTTAGGACCACACTTAGGGTGTTATTGAAATTGCTGTCAGGTACCACACAGGATGCACCAGAGCAAACTGTTGCATTGTCCACACAGCTGTTCGGATCATTCATTGCTGGGTCTGCTGCTCAAAAGGCCAAGTCCACAGAAGCGCTGGTCCCTGGGCCCTGGCTCGGCTGCCAGTTGAGATAAGCAACGTTTACTTCTACCCCATCAAACTTTTAAACCCCTTCTAAAAATATGTCACTTGGTGTCTCTTTTGAAAGCCACCTTAGGGAAGTAATAAAAAACAATAAATGCTAGGATGTCAGTTTCAAGAGGTAGCATTACAACACAGAGCACGTTGTGAATCATAAAAGCCCGGCAAAATTATTGGTCAAGACAGAGAGTTACGATTAATCATTTATTGGCATGATAATGAACCATGCCATATAAAAAGAGCTGCGTTAATGTTTAATGCCACGAAGGTTTGTTGGATAATTTCAGTTAAGTGACACTTAAAATCAACTCGGAATAGTACCGAATCTTATAGGGATTGAACCATAGGAACCAAGCCATATAAAAAGAGCCGTGTTAATGTTTAATGACATGAAGGTTTGTTGGATAATTTCAGTTAAGTGACACTTAAAATCAACTCTGAATAGTACAGAATCTTGGAGCGACTGAGCCATAGGAACACATATTGTTCCCTCATTTCCCTTTCAATAGAAGGGTTTAGGGTCCAGAATAGTTGAGTGCCCTGTGCCAAATTATGTTGCAAATTAGGTGTCAGACTCTGAACTGGGACCCAGGTCTCCATCTAGTTTCCTCTCCCAATAGTTTTGCTACTGTATCAGTGTTTCCTGGAATTGCTCTATAGTGTCCATAAAGCATATGGAAGTTTAAGAAACTTCTAGCGTCTTGGTGCAAATCTGAGAGAGTAACATTTGGGAAGAGAGAATGTTTTCTGGTGGAAAGGAGTCTGACTTGTACAGCCACCCTCAACCACTTACACATGCAATTATGTGTGCGTTGTCATAGTAACAGAGTGCTTTATAGATGGAGACAATACAATTATTTAGAGGGATGAACCTCAGAGAATTAGGTCAAAGTGACAGGATCTCTTTGTGCTTAGAGTCATAAATTGAAATTCGATCTTTTTTTTTTTTTTTTTGGCAGGGGGATTCCAAGGGACATTTTTGTAAATGTCAAATAGTCGACCTCATTATGGGCAGAATGGTATATTTCAGTACATAGGGAAGATAAAGAAAGAGGTAGAGAAGAGATTGCCCTGTTTTCAGGAGTGTATAACCCAGTTATTGAGTCAGGACACAGAGTAATAAGAAAATTGAATATTCCAATCATGATGCACAATTTGTAGGACACATTCTAGTTTAATATTCAACTTAATCATCTTAAATTAAGCAGGATTATCTCTCCCATTTTACAGATGAGGACTTAAGGGTTGAGGAAATTGAGTGCTTTAAATAAGGTTAAAGGGAAATGAGAGAACAACGTGCTTTCCTATGGCTGGTATCTGGAGTGCTGGAACCGAGCGTTCTGATTATGCGAAGAAAAGGATCGGTTTGGCTTGCTGGGGATTGGAGTAATATCTTAGAACAGAGCTTCTCAAAACTCAGTGTGAACAGGATTCCCTGGGGGGCCTTGTTAAAATGCAGATTCTGATTCTGGAAGTCTAGGGCAAGTTTTTTTTCTAGCAAGCTTGTAGTTGATGGCAATGACACTGATCTGTGCTCACACTTTTAGTATCATGGCCTCAGGATATCAGGGTGACAACAGTTGTACCCATATTGGTGACAACGGAACTTACTGGTCACGACTGAAAGCAGCTTTTGCAGAGAAACTCAGTATGGGAAAATTAACCTTTTTCATAACTTGAGTAAATGTGAGCCGTGGCTAGCAGAATGGGCCACTGAGCAGAAGAGCTAATAGAGCGAAATGTCCAAACCACTGGTGGGGGTGCCTAGGCATTGAGCTACTGGGAAAAACCTGAGCCATTTCCTTCCAGGGCAATGGCGATTTGTACTTGTTGATGTGGTTCCCAGCCCAGGAGAGAATCTCTGAGCTATCAAGTCCTGCCTGCCTTTCTAGCACAAGTGGGCTGCCATTACTTCTGTCCTGGCTGCCTGCCAATTCCTGGGAGAGCCTTCTGTCTTTCCCACCTCCTCCCCACCCCAACAGCTAAATGATAAACCAGGTAATTCCCAAAGAGGCCTCCCCTCCCACTCCTAGGTGTATCATGACTTGGCCCTACCCTGCTGGCCGCTCCAAGCATTTCCTGAGACTGACCTCTGGCCTATTTCTGTCGGGAGCTGGCCCTCCCCAGGGCAGATGGGCCAAGTGCACTCCCTGCTGCCACACCTGAGCATCTGCACCTGGCCGCTCACACCTGGGCACCTGCACCCGAGCACCTGTGGCTGGCTCTTCCCCTGACTCCCAAAGCTGGGTGAGGCAGATGCCCATGCAGTGTTGATCAGTTTACAGTCTCTCTTTTCTACTCTCTCTTAACCTCAAACATTAGGTGAAAGGCAGAAAGCTAGCCTAGGATTGAACAGCAAATAGCCTCTTTACCAGGTCTGATCTGCAAAAGAAAATTTGAGCCCTGCAGAAGGGAAGGATTTGGATTCTGAAATTTCTTTTAAAGTTGGAAGGCTGCAGTGCAAGGCCCAATGCACAGGGCTCAAGACAAGCATATTTAGACACCCTCCTTTGAACTCAGATGGGTTTCCCAGGGCAGGCCTCCTGTTTTGGGCCATGGCTGTTGCTGGGTTGGCCAGGTGTAATCCATCCTTAGGCTTTTTGCCCACGGTGCTGGAAACAGGGAAGAAAAGTGAAGAGAGCAGAAAGCAGGTTCCCAACAAAGCTCTTCTCAAATTTCAGATGACTTGCTAAGGAGATTTTAGGCTCCCAGGGGCAGAATGCTTTGCATATAGACAACTTGCAAATGAGCAGTCTGTTCGACTAGACAGAGTGCTACAGTTCTGCTTAAAAAAAAGTGCCAGTGCATTTCTAATCTTCACAATGTTTTTACATAAATTTGCACATTCGGCTCGAGAGGTTTTATATTCAAGTATTGGAATGATTCACAATTAATTAGTACCCTTAACTTCAGCTATATTCAAATCCAGACACTGAAAGTATCTAAATGTATAAAAATAATTCTCTTTAATTGTAATACGGAACTGGGAACAGATGCCCACCTGAGAGGGGTAAGTCAGGAGGCTGGAGCTTCATTTTCATTGTCATCCTTCTCAGTCTTTTCTGCTACATTTTGTCACATCATGGGCTCACATGCAGGCCACCCTCAAAAAACCAGGAGGCGATTCCTGCTTCTGGCCGCCTGGGTGCTGACATGGGAATTGTGGTTTAATTTGACATCTGAGACTTCCCTTTGGTTCCTGTGTATCAATTTGAGGAGGCCAGGGTTTAATAGCTTTCCAGCATGTTTGCCCTGAAGTTCACGTGATAAAAGATGAGCTTCCTATCTTCTATTGCGTTTCATCAGAAATGGCTCTATTCAGGTCAATGACCCTCTGGGATCTGAGTGACTGTGTTAAGTACTTTCCTGTGACTGAAGTTATCTCCCTCTCTCTCCTCTCTAGTTCCTTGCTACAGATTGATCTTTTATAGAACCTGAAAGTCCCACAATGAGAGCTCTTTGGAGTTACCACTGACCCTCTTTAAGACAAAAAGTACCCTGGGGAGAATGCCCGTGAATGACTAGCTATTCATTCTTGAGTCTTTAGTGGAAAAAGACAGCACAGTATTGAGGAGAAGAAAGTAGGATAGAAGAACCTGGAATCCACTGGATGGAAAATGTACTAGGCTTGAAATCAGAACTGAGTTCTCGATCTGCTTCTTTTGAAAATACTGTGCAGACTATTCAGGTTTTTATGAATGAATGCAAATCCTTATTAAACGTCTGTAGCATGGTCCCACCACTTTGGAAAATGATTATAGCTAAATGTCCATAGGCCCTCTAACCCAGTCATTTCAGTCCTAGGTTTCAATCTAAAGAAATCTATAAATGAGGTTCCCCAAGAGACATGAACTAGAATGTTCACAGTGACTCCATTCATAACAGCGCCAAACTGGAAACTATCCAAATGTCCATGAAAGGTAGAATAGGTAAATATATTATGGTATATTCACACGATGGACTTCTATATATCAGCTGGATGAGTCATCTACTACCACAAATCTAATGTGGAGTGAAAGAAACCAGAAACTAAGGAACACATACAAAAACAGGAAAGTGAATCTATGGTGTTAGAAGTTAGGATAGTTGTCACCTTGGAAGTATGGAAGATCAGAGACTAGGAAGGGTCACGAGTACCAATACTTCAATATAAACAAAAACAAAACCAAAAGTCAACCTGACACATTTGATAAGAAGAGATCAGGGAGCAGTCTGTGCCCAGGTCTAGAGAAGGCAGAAAATGACACTGAACTTGAGCAGAATTCAGGAGAGAATAAGACAGGGAGTAGAGATGGGAGGAGAGGTTGGGGGATAGGGCTAGGAGGTGTGTAGGTGGATGGCTAGTTCACCTTCATCATTTTAGCAAGGGTTGGCTCTGTTAATTATCCTATGTCTCATTCATTTTGTTGTTGTTATCAATCAATCATTTTCTAAGTATCTGAAAACATTAAGTTCTCTGAACCTATAATTAAATACGTTTTGGTTAATCAGTCCTAGATAAACCTCCAAGCAAATCCTCTTCGTAGACAGCAACTTTTGCATGCTTTCTGGTTCACTAGAAACACGTAATCTTAAAGTAGAAAATTAATCGATGTATTTTGCTAACAGCTCCTGT
The DNA here is from genome assembly GCF_047675955.1 of Chlorocebus sabaeus. NCBI lineage: Eukaryota > Metazoa > Chordata > Mammalia > Primates > Cercopithecidae > Chlorocebus > Chlorocebus sabaeus. The sequence continues at coordinate 84,976,608 of NC_132906.1, forward strand.
TGTCCCTTGCAAGTATGACAAACATTTTGTTACTCACATTTTTGTCTTTGCTTTTATAACGCGAATGAATAGCAAATCCTGTAAATCCTTGACCTTGCGGTGGCTGATTGTATTACTGCTCTCAGTTAATTGCTTCCTACTTCTCTGTAATGGGATTCTATAGTCACAGCTGTTGAAATTGGCTTGCAGCGCTTCCCTGTTGAAGGAATAGCCAATTTTTTTTTTTTTTAATCTTTTTGTGCAGGGTGAGGGGACAGAGTCGTCCTCTGTCACCCAGATCGGAGTGCAGTGGTGTGATCACAGTTCACTGTAGCCTCCATTGCCCAGGCTCAAACTGTTCTCCCACCTCACCCTCTCTACTAGTTGGGACCACAGGCATGCATTACCATGCCTGGCTAACTTTTAAATTTTTTGTAAAGATGGGGGTGGGTGGGATGGGGTCGGGGGTAGGCTGGAGGGAGTCTCACTATGTTGCCCAGAGTAGTCTCAAACTCCTGGGCTCGAGCAATCCTTCCATCTCGGCTTGCTAATGTTCTGGGATTACAGGCATGGGCCACCACACCTGCCCAGAATAGCCAATTGTTAAGCATTAGTGTTGAGCCATGGGATTGCTTTGGCCAAGTAAGCAATAGTGATAGTGATAGGTATGCTACCTCCAAGGAGAAACTCCTAAAATCACTGTGTGTTTGCACCACATTTTCCCCACTCTTTCCCCTTTGCATGGGAATGGCAAATCCCTGCTAAAAGCTCTTCCCTCATCTATTCCTACAATGAGAAGACACGTGGAGCAGAGCCATGGAAGCCACAGAAACACGAGGTTGTGCTATAAACAACAGGGAGCGTGGGGCCTTTTGTCATATAATATAAAATAGTAAAAACTGACTGTTACTTATCTGCTGTGATTTTCAAGCTAATCAGATCAGCAATTTTTATGAGTTACTATAATTACGCATTAAAGATTGATTGTGTCCCCACAAAATTCATGAATCGGAAGCCTTAATCCCTGGTACCTCAGAATGTAATAATGTTTGGAGATAAGGTCTTTAAAGTGGTGGTTAAGTTATAATATGGCCATTAGGGTGGTGTCCTCAGAAAAAGAGGGAATTTGGACATGTTGAGTGACACCAGGAATGCCTGCCAATCTATCTCTGGTGATGCTTTTTGTCTTAAAGTAAATTTTATCAGTTTTGAAAAATATGACTGTACTAGTCTGTTCTCCTGCTGCTAATAAAGATATATCTGAGACTGGGTAATTTATAAAGGAGAGAGGTTTAATGGACTCACAGTTCCACATGGCTGGGGAGTCTCACAATCATGGCATAAGAGCAAGGGACGTCTTACATGGCGGCAGACAAGAGAGCATGTACAGAGGAACTCCCACTTATAAAACCATCAGATCTCATGAGACTTATTGACTATTACGAGAATATTATGGGGGAAACTGCCTGCATGATTCACTAATCCCTACCTGGCACCGCCCTTGACACATGGTGATGATTATAATTCAAAGTAAGATTTGGGTGGGGACACAGGGCCAAACCATATCAATGACTACAGCAGATGTCTCCTTGTCATGCTTGTGTGGCATACCTTTTTGTATCCTTTCATTCGTAATCTTTCTTTTTCTTTAACTTTAAGATGTGGTTTTTTTAAATAGCAATGCAGAGTTTATTTATTCTGAAAACTCCTTTCACTTACATTTCATAGGATGTATTCTATATTTGGGTTTAAATCTTTAGTTTTACCAAATACTTTCTGTTTGAATACATATTTTATATTCCCTTTTTCTTTCTTGCCTTGTTTTTAATTTATTATTTTCTATTATTGCATTTGTCTTATGTGTTAGATTGGGAGTTTTAAACAGCGTTGCTATTATTATTTTAGTGGTGGCATTAGACATTACACCATGCCTCCTTTAGTTTTCAAGCCATTGTTTTTGTATTTTTGTCTCATTCTCAGATAATGCAAGAACCCTTATGGACACATGTCATTGAAGCTGTGAATTTTATGTCTCTCTAGGTTAAATTAAGAAAAAGACCCATTATTTTCATTTACAAGTTAATATTCATTACATTTATCCAAATACTTCTTATTTTGTTGCTCCTCATTTTTTTTTTTTTTTTCATTTCTGAACAACTGTCTGGTTTTTTCTTCCTGAAGACAACACTTAGCATTTTCTTTAGGGAGGGGCTTCTAACAGCAATTGTTTTTTCAGTTATGATTTGCTGTCTTCATTCTTGCAGGATATTTTAACTAAGTATGAAATTATATTTTAGGAGTGATTTACCTTCAGCACTTTGAAGTTATAACTACATATTATTCTGAATTCCATTGTGTCTATTGAGTGATTATCTATAAGCCTTATTGTTGTTCCTTTGAAAGTAACTTATCCTTTTTCTCCCTTCTGGCTGATTTTAATATTTTCTCTTTGTCTTTGGTTTTCAGCATTTTATACAATGTACTTATATATACTTTTTTAATTTATCTTGCCTGAGCTTCATAATGATTTTAAATATATCACTAAACATCTTGTCTCAATTTTGGCAAGCTGTCAGTCACCATCTTAGCAAACATTACTTCTTTTTTTTCTCAGACACAAATTGCCCGTACTTTAGGCTTTCTCACTGTGCCTTCTGAGTTGCTCACTCTTTCTTACATATCATCTATAATATTTTTTCCATCCTTTATTTTGAACCTATTCTTCTGGTCTATACCAGTTCACCAATTCTCTCTTCATTCAACTGTGTTTGTTTTGCTGCTAAGCTGATCTATATGTTTCTAATTTCAATTATTGTGCCTTTTATTTTCAGTTTTTTAAGTTATCTAGTTCTATGATGAGAATTTTGTTTGTGATATTCTTGAACACAGTAAGCAGACTTCCTTAAAAATATAGACTCTCTAGTATCTGGAACCACCATGGATCTGATTCCATTGCCTTTTTTTTTTTTTTTTTTTTTTTCGTACTGGGTTTCATTTATGTTGGCCTGTCTCCTTGAGGATTTTTAAAAAATTATGTACCAGACTCCAATCACTGTCCTCTATTCTTAAAACATTGTCTGCTGTGCAGCTAATTCTCTCTATTATCTCTTCTAGTGTTCCAAGAACAATCCTTTGGGAAAAATGGCCTCCGCCATTTGTTTAACCTCCTTGGATCTCTATTTCCTATCTTATTAGCTATCTGTTATCTTCCAGCAGATTATTTTTAAGGTTTTTACACCTATTTTCGTCTCATGAAAATATTGGTCAAAAATGCTTACTCTGCTTTAACTTGGGTACTTTCATTTTGAAGAATTATCAAATGTTTGTTTTCAGTGTTACTTTCCTTTTGTCCTTTTATTGATTGACATTCATATGTGAATTTATTTCTGTCAATGAGTTAGTCAACCAGAATTTGCAATTAATGTGGAAGCTTTATTTTGAGAAAAATGTGGTATTAAGTCATACTAGTAAGCACCATCTCAAACCTTACCATGTAGTTTATTGCTGGCTGCTGTCTGTCTTTGATCCTTACCATTGTATTTTGTTTTATGCTCAAATAGTCACTAAATATTGTAGGTATGACTGTACTTAGAATTTATTTTAGTCTATTTCCCTTACTTGATAGAAGTGGGGGTTGCTATTGCATATCTTGAGGAATATTCTATTTCTTCTTCTCAAACTACCCTTTTCTCATCTTCAAAGATAATCTCTTTCATGAAGCCTGATTTCAACCAGCCAATTGACAGGAAAGAGGGGCCAGGGATGGAAACTTCTCACTCTTATTATGAGCTGATAGTTTAATCTTGACACTATGTGGTCTTCCAGTAAACTTGCCTTTAAAATATGTTGATATGTACAAACTACCACAAGAAAACTTAATTCCCAGGGTTCTAAGAAGAGACATTAGAGGTGTAAAGAGGAATATGATATGTAACTAAATGCAATAAAGAACAAACTTTTTAATTTTTATACATCGATTGTACTAAATATTGTCACTATTGACAATTCCTTTGGTATTTGGGACATACTGATTGAACTTAATTATGGAATGAGTGAAGCTGATAACACTATGTGGGAAAGCCTTGTTTAAAAACATCTGAGCCTTGTCTCTACTAAAAATACAAAAATTAGCCAGGTGTGGTGGCACACGTCTGTAGTCCCAGCTACTCAGGAAGCTGAAGCAGGAGAGTTTCTTGAGGCCAGGAGGCAGAGGTTGCAGTGAGCTGAGATCGTGCCACTGCACTCCAGCCTGAGTGACAGAGTGATATTCTGTCTCAAAAAACAAACAAACAAAAATCTGAGTTCTGGTAAAATGTATATTTTGAAAAATAAATGGGTGTCAATTCCCATCAAGCATCATAAGGCCCCACAATTTACTCACATATGGGCTTGATTTTCCTGTGGCATATCTCATTTTCATAAACAGAAAATCTTATTGATTTGGAAGTTATTAATCAGAACGCCCTTCTCTGTTACTGAGTGCTGAAAAGGAAGAGCAGAGCTTCTCAAATGTGGTCGGAACTCCAAAAATCTCCACTACATCTTGAGAAATACTGCTCTGGAATTTTGGACTGTCTGCAAGGTTGCTGCAGCCCAATAAATGTTTAAACATTTAACTACAATTTATTCCATCTGTTTCATCGAGGACTTTCTTAACATTGGATAATTACTGAAGAGAATATTTTGAATTTTTGCTGCGTATGTGGTATAATAATTCTTTGAATTTTATTATTATTATTATTGCTGTAAGAATTTCTTTTTTTTTTTCCAATTGTTACTTAGTTTTTATTTCATAATCATAAACTTAACTCTGCAATCCAGCTAGGCGTGGGAGAGAACAAGGAAAACATGGAACCCAAAGGGAACTGCAGCGAGAGCACAAAGATTCTAGGATACTGTGAGCAAATGAGGTGGAGGGGTGCTCTCCTGAGCTACAGAAGGAATGGTCTGGTGGTTAAGATAAAACACAAGTCAAACTTATTCGAGTTGTCCAGAGTCAGCAATGGTGATCTTCTTGCTGGTCTTGCCATTCCTGGACCCAAAGCACTCCATGGCCTCCACAATATTCATGCCTTCTTTCACTTTGCCAAAGACCACATGCTTGCCATCCAACCACTCAGTCTTGGCAGTGCAGATGAAAAACTGGGAACCATTTGTGTTGGGTCCAGCTTTTGCCATGAACAAGATGCCAGGACCTGTATGCTTTAGGATGAAGTTCTCATCTTCAAATTTCTCCCCATAGATGGACTTGCCACCAGTGCCATTATGGCATGTGAAGTTACCACCCTGACACATAAACCCTGGAATAATTCTGTGAAAGCAGGAACCCTTATAACCAAATCCTTTCTCTCCAGTGCTCAGAGCACGAAAATTTTCTGCTGTCTTTGGAAACTTGTCCACAAACAGCTAGAAGGAGACGTGGCCCAAGGGCTCGCCGTCAACGGCAATGTTGAAGAACACGGTAGGGCTGACCATGGCTAGTAGTACAGGACTTTCCTCGGCGGCAGCGTCTGCAAAGCCAAGAATTTCTTTTTATTCCAAGAAGTTGATCACGTTTTAGGTTTCTATCACTCAGGAGGTTGTAGATGGATTGCATAGCTAAGCAGGAACCAGGATAGAGCCTCCTTCTGTCTTAGCTTCTGGTTTGCTGGTGCAGAGTGGTTGGAGTTTATCAACTTCCAATGACTGGTTCCTTAAATCAACTCACAAGACAGTGATATTTGAACCAAAATGCCAAATAATTATTAATTGCAATGGGGAAAATTTATTTCTGATGGTCTCTATTCACACACCTCCTTTGCAGTCTCAAGGTACCTTAGGGGTACTCAGAATTTTGCTTGCTAAAAAGAATGAAGGGAGAAAGATAATCGTAACATCTGTTTTTTTTTCCAGGCTATGTAAAATCCAAAGAGCTCTCCCTGCCTTCCAGATTTCCCAACTCTAGTGAGTTTTAGAGAACAGCATTTCTGTCCCCAATTCAGTCTTGCTTTCTTCTGAATACTTGATAAAGAGACAAGAATTTCTTTGATTTGTACTTGCCTTTATTTGACCTCTGCTGAACATTGCCTTGATATTTATGCATTATTTTTTTCAGAATAACAATCCCATTGAACATTTTCTGGATAAGTAGTTAAGTTTTTTCTGGGCTAGTCTGTTTTCTTGCTGCTAATAAAGACAAACCTGAGATTGAGTAATTTATAAAGGAAAGAGGTTTAATTGACTCACAGTTCCACACGACTGGGGAGGCCTCACAATCATGGTGGAAGAGCAAGGGATGTCTTACATGGTGGCAGGCAAGAAAGAGCTTGTGCAGGGGAACTTCTCTTTTTAAAACCATCAGATCTTGTGAGACTTATTCACTATCATGAGAACAACATGGGAAAGACCTATCCCCATGATTCAGTTACCTCCCACCAGGTCCCTCTCACAACACATAGCAACTGTGGAAGCTACAATTCAACATGAGATTTGGGTGGGGACACAGTCAACATATCACAGGCCCTGCTTTTTGAGGATTTTACCTAAAAACATTGTCTTTCTGAAGACTTTTGCAATAAATTATCTTTTCCTTGACATGTTTATTTTACTAATTTAATTTGCAGAAGATAACCATCTTAGCTATTTGATGGGCATTATCTAGTTTATAAATTATGTTCATAAGTTAATATACACAAACATATTTACATGTTTCATATCAAGTCTCTCAAAATAATACTTTTTTACCCCTAAAAACATCTAAATTTTTTCTCAAATAAGGAAAGGAAGAAGATCATTCCTTCGAAATAAAAATTGCATTTGTGTAGTTGGGAGCCTTTCTTGAATAATATCTTGAAACTAAAATGGGAAATAATTACTAAAAGGAATCAACATGTATTTCCTGTCAAAATGTAGTAAGTAAAGAATGATTGGACAATGTTTCATCTTTGAAGCAATGTGTGCAAGGTGGTACAGAAAGGCTTGGTTTGGTCCCAGTAATAGTGTGAATCTGTGTAGGAGAAGCCAGTGGCAGGTTGTCCCCAGGTGTCCCTGGATTGATTTAATAGCCTCTACTGGGAAGCGAGAATTGGAAGAACAGGCAATTGAAAAGAATAAGTAGCAATATGGTTAAATAACAAGTCTTGAGGTCCTCAACAAATAAAAAATGGAATTACCATATGATCCAGCATTCCCACTTGTGGGTATATATCCAAAAGGACTGAAAACAGTATCTCAAAGAGTTATTTGCACATTTATGTTTCATTGCACAATTGTTCACAATAGCCAAGAGGTGGGAACAACTTAAATAAACATGGACAGGTGGATGGCTGACAAGATGTGTTGTATATATGGAATATTATGGAGCCTTGAAACAGAAGGAAGTCCCGTCATGTGCTACGGCATGGATGAACCTTGAAAATATTCTGCTAAATGAAAAAAGCCAGTCACAAAAAGACAAATACTCCCTAATTCCACTTACAGGAGATATCTAGAGTAGTCAGACTCTTAGAAACAGAAAGTAGAAAAGTGGTTACCAGGGGCTATGGGAGGGGAAAATGGGGAGTTGTTGTTCAGTGGGCACAGAGTTTTGGTTTTGCAGGATGGAAAGTTCTAGAGATCGGTTGCACAACAATGTGAATATGGTTAATACTATGCACTTAAAAATGGTTAAGATTGCAACTTTTATGTTACTTATTTTTTCAACCACAATTTAAACATGAAAGGATAGTCTTGGATCATATGGCTTTTTCTCAGCTTCAGACCAATACCAGGACACTTGCCACCTCCATCAGAGCTTTGCACTGTCCCACAGACCTTCACACTTTTCCTGGCCTTGCTTTCATTGCACATGAATTTTCCTGTCCATGGTTCTTGGCTCACCCAATGGTGCTTCCTCAAGCGCCCACATTCTCCAAGGGTTAGGAGGCAAACTGCTGAGAGGTTCAGAGGGAGACAAAAGCATTGCTTGTTGTGGGAGAGGGGGAAAACAGTTGCTTTCAAAGTCCTTCCTGATCTTGGCCTCATTTTCTTGTTCTTTACCAATAAGTCCCAGGGATAATGTTTGGGTGGACACAGAGTCTGTGAACTCCTAGGAGATACTGTACAAGCACCCAGGCTCAGGTTTCTGGAGGTGATAATATAAAGTGTATGAGAGTGGGGCGGGTGAAGTAGTTAAACTTTAAAGTTCTTTCGCCCTCTGAGATTCCTTTATTCCCTCCAAATCTTTTTGTCTTTTATTGTTATAAACACAGGCTTTTGTGATGTGTTTATTCAAGATGTCCCTGTTGACATTTTATATCATTCTAAATGTCACTCTCCTATCAATTATATATGAAATTCATATTAGTTTCTATATGGGACAATTTATGCAAAATAAGAGGGCTTTGTATGGTTTTGAGATTCTGAAACTTTTGATTTATATAAGATATTAAACAGAATTTTCTACAATAACTTCCCATTTCTGCATTATTTTCTGACTTTGAAAGTGAAGGAGGCCATAAACTATATTTTACAGTTAACAGACCTTTAAAAAATATCAATAGAGTCTTAGCTTTGGTATCAGTATGCCATCTAGGGACAAATAGGTCTGTCCAAACAATTTTATTTATTTTACTTATCTTAACACATAATTTATTAGCAAAGATTCCACAAAGCTAGCCTTCTCCTAATACAATGCATTAATCGAAGTGGGACATAAACACTGAGGCCAAACCACAACGACCTGCACTATTCAAAGCAGGACAATTATTTCCTGAAGATGAAAGTCTCTTTATGAGTGCTGTCAATTCTTCATCTTTTTCCATAGTAAAAATGCTTTTTAACTGGTTCCTATTGGTATTCCAGGTAGCTAACATTTAAATCATGACTTATTTGTGAGAAATCCCATCTATCAAGAAGTGGGAACAGGCAGTACTAGGTTGAGAGAAAGGGGACTTGTAGTGCATCCAAATTAATCTGTTTATGTTTTAAGTATCCTCATTCTATACACATGGAAAATGGATATTTTTAACATTCATCAATAGCTTCACGCAGAACACATTTTGGAAGTCCCTAAGACTTCATACCATTCAGGATACTTAAATTTGAATTTTCATAGTTCAGGCAATAAAGTAACAACCCTCAATACCTAGGACTTCTCTCTTTCCTGTGTTACATTTCCTTAACATTTCTTAGTGAGGGTTTATGAATGTTTTGATTTGTTTTAACTCCGTAGTGGCCACCTTTAAGTTAAACAGTCACTTGTAAAAGGTTTCATGACTCTACTTTCCCAGTGCCATCAGAATTGCTGTTGTCTGTACTATGCTGTATGGGTGGGTATGGAGCTGACCCTTGGAATCAGACAGTAGACTGCAGTACAGACCAGAATGATTTGCACTGGCTGCAATGAAGGAGAATGCAATGAACAAACAAATGCTTTCGTTACGTTAGATGGCACAGTTTTGGTTTCCTTCTCCTTAACGTTTCTTCCTTTTGAAGTAGAGAGGAGTCTATCTGGTTCATTTGCGGATCATCAGAAATATAATAAGGATAGCTCTTTTAAAATATAAAATTAAAAAGGAAGCTATTAAGTGTCTACAGAAAATTCCAGAAGCTTATTAGTTTTAATTTTTTTTTTTTTTTTTTTTTTTTGAGACGGAGTCTGGCTCTGTCGCCCAGGCTGGAGTGCAGTGGCCGGATCTCAGCTCACTGCAAGCTCCGCCTCCCGGGTTCACGCCATTCTCCTGCCTCAGCCTCCGGAGTAGCTGGGACTACAGGCGCCCGCCACCTCGCGCGGCTAGTTTTTTGTACTTTTTAGTAGAGACGGGGTTTCACCGTGTTAGCCAGGATGGTCTCGATCTCCTGACCTCGTGATCCGCCCGTCTCGGCCTCCCAAAGTGCTGGGATTACAGGCTTGAGCCACCGCGCCCGGCCTAGTTTTAATTTTTAAAGTTACCTCTATTACTTACTATAGAGTGGCAACAGAACATTCTGGAGCCATACCACTGGGTCTGAATCTCAGCCCCTCCTTTCCTACTCATCTGACCTGGGGTAAATTAACGGAAGCATTTTGTGTCTTTGTTTCCTCTTTAGTAAAATGGGTTATAAATAGCACCTAGTTCATGATGACAGCATGAGGATTAAATGACTGTTCAAAGAACATGGAGCAAAGCTTGTCACATTTAGCTTATTGGAAAAGGCAGTTTCTTACTTTGATTAAGGGGAAACAAACCAAACCCAATCCTGCGGTTAGCTTTCTAATAACTCCAGTGAAGGGGAAGTGAATGGAAAAAGCCCTTCATTATATGAAAACAAATAAATATGAAGTTCCTACCATAAGCAAAGTAGTACACTAGGGAGAGGCTTAGAAGTGAAAGGTATAGCTCCAACTGCCGATGTGTGACGCAGTTAGACAGGAGACAAGAGGCAGAGGCTCACTGAGGGTCTCCCATGGTGCCCCGTGCACCTCTCTCATAGCTCTTGTTACCCTGTGTCATTCTTGCTGGTTTCAAGGGTACCCTCTGCCTTCTAACAACAGGATCTTTGTTTTAGCCTTAATGCCTAACAGTTCCTGGAGGACACTAAATGTTCAACCCATATTTGTTGATTGAATGAATAAATGCATGAATCCTTTTGAAATAAAATGGCTATGAAACTATTCACTAAAGAAATGAGATTTGATATGGGCTTTGAATGATGGAAGAATTTACATGAGCATTGCCAGACCAAATGCAGGATGTCCAGTTAAATAAGAATTTCGGATAAACATCAAATATTTTTTTCAGTGTAAATATGTTTCATGCAATATTTGGGACATACTTATACTAAAAATGATTCACTGTTTACCTTTCAGACAGACAATCTTTTTTTTTTTTGTATAAGTATATACAAAATATTGCGTGGAATATACTTTTACTACAATGTATTCATTATTTTTCTGAAATTCAAACTTCGTTTGATGTCCTGTATTTTTATTTGCTAAATCTTGCAACCCCAATAAGAGAAATAGGGAATAGAAGGAATTTTAATTTAAGGAAATGGCAAGAGAAATAGATGTAGGCACTTTGTTTTTGAGAAAATTGGGTTTTGAGTAGAAATATCTGAATGAAGAATTGGGGTGGGAATAATCCCTGGAATAGTACTCTTTCTTTCCTTTTTTTTTTTTAAAACTGTGTATTTCTGAGCACCCTACCCTGACCCTACCTTGATCTTCCTTGATCCTCCAGCATAGATGTCCTGTATAAGGTAAAGGGCAAAGGGTTTCCAAGACACGTAGCCTTTTGGTCATTCAACCTATAAAATTAACTTAAATGCTACCGCCTGTATAAGAGACAGGTACATGACTGTGTGTTCACAAAAACAGTGACTCACAATAAGCATACATTTAGACATTTCAAACAGATTTATTGTAGCTCTTTCATGTAAATAGAAACTGACCGTATTGTTTTCTTTAGAGAGACCCAACCCTGAATTTTGACAGGTGCTTCGGTAAGTTAGCTGAAAGCCTTCCCTTTGCTCTTTCAATGTTCTTATTATGAAAGACAGCCTGGGCTAACTCTCCCAATATCAGTGTTCCTTTTTCTTTTTTCTTTCCTTCTTTCCTTCCTCTCTTCCTTCTTTCTATTTCTCTGTCTTTCTTTTTACTAGTTCCGTGATTCAGTACTTTTAAAAAAAGTCTGGAAACAAACAAAAAAACTGTATTGGGAGTTTTTATGTTTATCATATTGTATTAAATACCTAGTGTTCATCATAATTCGCTGGGCTATGAGAGCCTTATAAATATCTAATAAATAAAAACAACATATTCTTCCAGGTGCTCCTGTTGAAAAACAAGACAAAACATTTGACCTATCTCTTAAATTAACATTCTTTTCCTTAAACTACTTAACATATTGACTATAAAGACATAGGACCCAATTGTGCTCATTAACAGTAAATCTTCTCATCTTTTCCACCTTTCAACTTTTAGACTTGAAGGCATTTAAAAGGCAAGGCACGGATCCAGAAAGGCAAAACCACAGAGACCAAGCAGCAAAATGAAAGGAAGATAAAAAGATATTTATTTTCTATCAGCATTCGTAACTTTTTATTATTCAACCTAATTTCATTTTTCTGCATATGTGAAGTGAATTGTTTATAATGAGAAAAGGGAGAGAACACTGAATTTCATGGGATGAAAGACTCTTTTAAAGATAAACCAAAGGACAATTGACAAGTATGGTCCCAAAGAATAATAATAGAATCTTGCCTTTTAAACTTTATTTTATTTCAGTGACCCCATGGCCTGGTGCATTATGCGGTCACCTGAGAACGTGAAGTACTGGTGGCCTTTCATCTGGAAACATTAAATATAATGCCTGGTTCTCTCTTCTCTCTCTCTCTCTGGCTTTCAGTATATAGATACAGCTATGGAAAACATTGTTCACCACCAGTAACAGGAACAGAGGGGAAAAAGAAATGTTAGGTTGACATAGTTACTAATATTTGCAAAATAAAACAAATTTAAATAAATATAAGGTGAATAAAGGATATTTCTCCATGATATAGTATTCAATTCAATTTGAAAAATATTTACTCAGTGCTTTCAGCAGGCCAAGCTCTGTTTTAGGCATCAGAGGAAATGTAATGATACAGTCTTTATGCTCAGTCTGATTGTGGTTTGATGGTGCCAAGGAAAAAATTCAATATACAAGTGATTACCATACAGAGCAGAATGTAGTAAGAGCCTAAGGAGGGCTATACCCACAGCACCAAGACATGTCTGATGCAGACGAGATTACATCTTGTTGTGAGAGCAGGAGGATAGGGTGATTGTGGTCAGGAAGGAAGTAAAATTTGAAATGGAAATTGACTGGTGGAGAAATGGGAGAATAAGTTTCTGGGGGAAATAAAGTTGCAAATCATTAAAAGGATCGCTGAAAAAGATCTGGCCCTGCTGGAGAGCGTGGTGTTTGTAGGCAATGAAAGGAGATCAGGCTAGAAAGTGAGGTTGGGGCTAAACTTCTGAAGGGCTTTGAATGCCAGAATCCGTCTTTTCTACCTAATGCAGCTGGCTGCAAGAAACCATTGAAGATCAGAATGCAATAATCCGATTAATTTGGCATCCATTTGAAAAGTGCTGTGGATCAGAAGGAATTTGCCAGTAAGAACAAGAAAGACTTGGAAGCAATTTAAAATCCATGTGAGAGGTGATAAGACTCTAAAGAAAGTTGGTGGCAGTAACGGTGGATCTGAGGAGAGCCGAGATCATCAGTTGCCTGCTTCTGTGTTTCAAAGAGGCTTGGTTAAACCAAATCAATCAGCTCCCCACTACTTCTGGACTTAGATGTGTCTCACTTCCCTTCCTAAGTCCTGGGCTTTCTAGGCTTGCCCAGGAAAAGGGAACGGGGGATAGCATGTGCAAAGGTTGCTATCTAGTTTATGGCAAATTTTCTTTCCACTTGAGTGTCACGAAAGCAACATTTAAAAATGTTATTTATCACTCTATAAACCACAAACTGATGGAAGAAAGAGTGAGCTGAAACAAGTTCCAAAAGTGCACTTATACTGATTTACCCAGAGCTTGCTCAAGATGCTGTTTTCCAGTTCATGCACTTGAGCAGCTCCCTCTTACTGCACAGGTGCTTGTTTATCAATGTTCAGTTATCTTGGGAAGGGTGTTGGGAGGGAGGTACTGGAGGACAGGTATTGCATCTTTACTCAAGACAGCCAGGAAAGATTGGAGCCAGAAGCTAAATACAAAGCCTGCCTACTTAAAACAGAGAGTCTAAAGTCAAGAGTCAGCTTGTGATGAGAACAATGTTGATGAAAAAGGATTGAATAAGATAAAAATGCCTAGGATTGGGATACCTGGAACATGGTCCCATTGTGTAGTGGGCCCAATAATAATAGGTAATATTTATTTAATATTCATTGTATAATAGTGAAGTTGCAGATATTGTAACTTGCATTTTTTTCCCTCTCTCTGATGGTGATATTGAATCAGAGAATGGCATGCCTCAGTTCTGTGAGGTTTCAATGCATTCATATTCAGTTCTTCCACCAGCTTTATAAGGTGGGGTCTATTTTATCTGAACTTCATAGATGAAGAACTTCAGGAGGTAAACTTCACAAGGAGGGTGAAGTGACTTGTTCCAGATCACATAGCCTGGAAGTGGTGAAGTTAGAATTTAGCTTATAGAGAAAAATAGGAAAAGAAAAATGGAAGGTCAGTAGCCTAGGAAAGTTAAAAAATAGTAAGTCCAGTGTTTCAACAGTAAAGTCATGGAAATTTAGGTAAAAATTGCATATGGATATCATCTAGGACTCACTAGAGTAACTGAAATAAATGGTACTTAGATTAGGTACTTACAACATTAAGATTTGGTCTTCAAAACAGACTTTTTAAAAATTAAAAAATTATATTTATTTTCCAGGCAGGGTCTAGCTATGATGCCCAGGCTGATCTCAAACTTCTGTCCTGAAGCAATCCTCTCAGCTTAGCCTTCCAAAGCATTGGGATTACAGGTTTGAACCACCGCATCCGGCTTTTATTTTTTATATTTTACAAACTGTATCCACAACAATGCTAACGTTGGAGTAGGAAGTCTTTGGTGTAAATTTATTTGGCCTTGTTACTTTGTTGGCCTTGTTACTTTGATTGAAATCATACACAGACATAGACTATAAAGATATATTTTTCATTTTCCCGTTCCCACTCTGCTAGACTTTGCCTGCAGTTCTGTGATGGGAACAAATGCATTTGTCTTTACAATAAATGGGCTCCAAGCTACTGGGCGTTTGTCTGGAAGGACATTCCAGATCTTGGGCACATCAAGTGTGGAGGCCTTTTGCATCTCTCTAAGTCAACAGTCAACCCTGTGAGGGCAAAGTCCTCATTAAAGAAATGGATGCTAAATAGTGTTAGCCTGGTGACAAAACACGCCTGGGGAGCTATGTGCTGAGCATGGGGATCCACTGCCTCTCCAGGAAAGTAAAGCAGTCCTTGTTGCACTGAGAGAAATAATTGTCAAGTTTGTTAAGTTGTTTTCTTGGTTCTCTGGGAGAAAATGTTGGATTCTCTCCCTGATAAGCCAGATAGATACTTTGAGCCGACTTTCAGGGGGCCAAGAGTGTCAAGGTGAAGTTCCCTACTTCTTGGAGGAAACGTAAAGTAAATTGGAATGTACTATAGTGTTTCATCAACTAGGCAATGGGTAACCATATTTGCTGAAGGTATGTTAGTTTAGCAATTGCCCTTTTATAGAATAGCTACTTTTGCATGAAGAGATGTCTTCCAGAAGTTGCCACGTCCAGCCCAGCCCTATTACCTCTATAGAAGCCCACTGTCCTCTTCCCTAGCCTGGAAGTGGATCTACAGGGCAAGCTGGGTGAATTCTTATGATGGAGAATCACCAGGAGAAGTTTCTGGAGACACCAAACTTGCATTTCTCTTTTTCTCCTGAGCAGAGCATTATAAACACCTTCCAAAACCATGACGATCTCTGACTCTTCCCTTGGAGCCTTGCTATCTTTTCCTCTCTGCTTCCTTCTCTCAGTTAAACTTGCCACACTGTTGCCCTCATTGCTGCTGTCCTTCCAGAGTGAGCACAGTTACTAGGAATTCACAGGGACAGCTGGGTTAATAGGGGTGGGGTGAAGGAAATTAATGGTAAATTGTAATCTGCATCCCAGAAATAGAAGGTATTGATGACTCAAAGGTGAGGTTTATGTGGATTAAATGGACATGATGGATATGAAAATGTTCAAGCAATTTATTATGAATAAGCCTCCTCTCATGGGTCTAGATGTGCTATCATCCTGTCACTTGTGTCCTTGGTTTTGGGATCCTTTCCAGTATGTGCACCATATGAAATTGGTACATGAGTTGAAAACTATTTATTGGCCTAGTTATAAACATAATTTCTTGGTGTAAGGGCATATCACTTATAATTACCATGATACAAAGATTTTCCCACTCACTATTTATACCTAGAAAATGCATTTCATTCTCATTTGTTTGAGGAATGAATATTCATTTTTAGGTATACTAAGATCTTTGCTTTTCTTCTTCAGGTTGACCTATTTTGACTCTTCTCTGCTTATTAGCACTTTATAAGCATAGATAGAAGAAATAGAATGAAATAAAACACATTATTTAAGTGTGGTAGATGTTGTAGTAAAAAGAAAAGGGAAGTTTTTTGGAAGATAGGAGACAGTTATTGGCTCATTAATTTCAATTATGTTGTTACTTATTAGCACAAATAATTAACAATTGGCTGTACATAGAAACTTAACAAGAGACCTAAAAATCTTCGATGAGTGGCTATAAGGCTTACCTTTATGTGTGTGCAAAATATTGCTTTTAAATAATAATAATACCTAGAAAGTTGTGTCTATGGCCAGCAATTAGCATTTGTTTTCAGTTAAAAGTTTAATTGTTTCAATAGCTGAGTGAATGTATCTTGAAGTAGGAAACTAATGACATAAACAACTATCTTATTGAATATGCAGGGCAATAATAATCTCATTGAACCTGTAGTGTGAGTGAGATTCAATTTCACCAAGGCCAAAGTGGTAGATAAGTTATATCAAAAGTATGGGAAGAAGATAGTTAAGCAGAAATACCCAACCTGACATGTCATTGTTTTTGTATGTTTTATACCAACAAAATATCAGGTGAAAGAGGCAAGTTACTCATCACCATGTAGGGGCAGAACAAATTTAGGTTATGTGATCTACAAGAGTATAGTTGTAGTGACTCAAGAAGCAGTAAGGTAAGAGCTATTAGGTGGTAAATAGTTTTTTAGATTTGTTTTGTTTTGATTTAGAGGAGGACATTTATTGACTACCCACTGTGCCAGATCATTTTTCATTTTCTAACTTACTTGATTCTTCTAATAACCTTGTTTTTACTGGCAAATTAGAAGATTTATTTTTGTTAATATTCATTACCAATAGTAGATGTGGTCAGTATCAATCAATTGTTGGGATGTTTATCATAAAATGCAGATATAGGTTTGGAAAGGACTGAATAAAGAAGCAAGAAAGGCTGAACCAAAATGATTTTAGGATGCTGACATCACATATTACATCCTAAAAGAAGTGCAAATCATTTATGATAGTGCCATACAGCAAGACAGCTAGTTAGAAAGAACTCTGCAAAGTGTTAGTGGTTGCCATGAGTTCAGTTTTTGTTTTTTGTGTGTTTTTTTTGTAGAATCTTTAGCAACTCTCTATTTCAAGCCTGTAGACTATAACCCTAGCAATCTGCCTTGTAAATATATATTCCTAGCAACTAGAAAAACCAGATGTGGTGATTTAAAATTCTGTCCACACTCATTTCTTTAAAAGGTAGAGAGTACTTCTATTCCCTTTGAATGTGAGCCACATTTACTGACTTGTTTCTAATGAATAGGATGAGGCAAAAATGATGGTGTGTGAAGGTCATAAAAGGCATTGCATCTTCCTTGCTGCCCTCTCATGGAACACTCATTCTGGAGGACATGTAAGCAGCCTTATGGAGAGATACATTTGGTGAAGAACTGAGGCCTTCTGCTAAGAGTTAGTAAGAAACCAAGGCTTCTGGAAATAGCTGTGGGTGTGCCATCTTGGAAGCAGATGGCCCAGCCCCAGTTGAGCTTTCAGAGAAGGCTGCAGTTCTGCCTGTTATCTTGACTGCAACCTCTGGAGACACCTTGAGCCATAACTTCCCAGCTAAGCAGCTTCTGCATGTCTTACCCATGCAAACCATGAGATAATAAGTGTTTCTTGATTTAAGCCACTAAGTGTTGACTGATTTGTTATACAACAATAGATAATTAATATGCAAAGACAGAGAACATATGTGTCAGCACAAATTAACCTATATTATTCGAAGAAAATAAGTTGGTTGCCCAAAGAAAACAGAGCCTCAAGTCAAGCTTGTGTGCTTATGCTTTGCCAGAGAATATAATTGGAGGGAAGAAATAATGAGGGGAAAAAGAAAGTGAGGCAAGGAAGACAGGAAACAATTCAAAGTGGTGCCTAATAGAACAGGCTACAATATTGGGGGAACCTGCCCCAATATTTTAACTTAGGTTCTTTCTATTTTCCATAAGTGTCAGCCAGCTGAGAAATAAAGAGAAAGAGTACAAAGAGAGGAATTTTACAGCTGGGCTGCTGGGGGTGACATCGCGTATCGGTAGCACCGTGATGCTCATCCAAGGCTCAAACCAGCAAGTTTTTTATTAAGGGTTTCAAAAGGGGAAGGGATGTAAAACAGGGAGTAGGTACAAAGATTACATGCTTCAAAGGGGCAAAAAGCAGAACAATGATCACATGCTTCTGAGGGAACAGGACAAAGGCAAAACGGAACTACTGTTAACCATCTATGTTCGACTGTGCATGTACTGTCTTAATAAACATCTTAAGCAACAGAAAACAGGGTTTGAGAGCAGAGAACCGGTTTGACCACAAATTTACCAGGGCAGAGTATTTCCCCACCCTAATAAGCCTGAGGGTACTGCAGGAGACCAGTTGTATCTCAGTCCTTATCTCAACCGCATAAGACAGACACTCCCAGAATGATCATTTATAGACCTTCCCCTAGGAATGCATTCCTTTCCCAGAGTATTAATATTAATATTCCTTACTAGGAAAAGAAATTAGCAATATCTCTCCTACTTGCATGTCTGTTTATAGGCTCTCTGCAAGAAGAAAAATATGGCTCTTTTTTCCCAACCCTGCAGGCAGTCAGACCTTATGGCTGTCTTCCCTTATTCCCTAAAAATCGCTGTTATTCTGTTCTTTTTCAAGGTGCACTGATTTCATATTGTTCAAACACATGTTTTACAATCAATTTGTACAGTTAAAGCAATCATCACAGTGGTCGTGAGGTGACGTACATTCTCAATTTACGAAGATAACAGGATTAAGATATTAAAGTAAAGACAGGCATAATAAATTATAAAAGTATTATTTGTGAACTGACAGATGTCCATGAAATTTTCACGATTCATGTTCCTCTGCCACGGCTACAGTCAGTCCCTCCATTTGGGGTCCCTGACTTCCCACAACACTACAACTTTGAAAGATTACATAGTTGGTTGCTCAGTTACTGAGACTGTATCTAGAGAGTTGGAGAGGTGACATGGAATCACTGTGTCTTGGAGCAGTCAAGTAGGAAGGAAGGAAGAAGAATTGATCTCCTGGCTTCTTCCTGTTTATCAAAGATCACATTACTTTCCATGAGGCATTAACTCCTCATCTTTCTTAGCAGTATTAATTTGTCACTCTGGACATCTTGTGCAATAGCTAGACCCTGGGTGGGACCAATCACATTGGATCTGGGCATTGAGATGGTTGTATTTCCTGCAGGAATGAGTGAGATAAAAGCCAAGACAAAGCCTGACTTTTATCCTCTAGAGAGACTGAGAAAATTGATGGTGTTATGAGATGCAGAGAAATGATTGCAGAAGCTTCTGTCTTTACTGCAGCCATTGTGGCCAGAAGATGAAGCAAGTGGCTGGGACCCAGGGGGCAGAGGGGCCTGGTGGATCTGGAGTGATAATAAAGTAGTCTGGCATCCAATTCAAGGCACATGATATAAATGTATGAGGACTATTCTGCTGTCAGGAAGATAAGACCATCCTTGTGGAGGTAGCATCTTGTAGTGGGCAGGAGTTCCAGCTCTGGAATTTGAATCCCAGCTCCTGAATTTACTAGCTAGGTGACCTTGGGCAAGTTTCATGTCCTTTATAGGCATCGGTTATATAATCTTTATAATAGAGAAAATAATAGCACCTACCACCCAAGGTTGTTGGGAAATTTAAATGTGTTAATAGATCCACAATACTTGCAACTAAGTGCCAGATAAACATGAGCTATTGCTGATATTACTGCCTACTAGGAGCTTATGTACATGAAGAACTGATAGACAAAAGCATAAAACGTAGGACTAATAAAGTGAGCAGGCAAAAACTCTCAAAGTAGTATGGTTCAAAACTGGATTAAACATTTTGCATGTAAAACGCAAAGTAGCTGTGTAATTGGGGTGGCAAATTAACTGTTGAGTGTTTCTGTTAACTTGTATTTGGCAATGGAAAAGTGGTGGGTCCTTTGATGATTTCTGTGTTGATGAAGGCTGGTAAGTGAGAGTAGGAGAATAACAGCACATTTATTAATTACTATTTATGTGTTACCTAATTTTTTGGATATGTATTACCACATATGTTATTTGATTTTCCTAGACATGCTAAGGGAGGAAGTTCACATCTTTCCCTTTCTCTTACTAATTTAGTTGGATTTGGGATACTGAAAATCAAAAATCAAGTCAAGAAATAAATAGGAATTAGGGTAGATTTACCTGACTTGGCTTAAATTACATAGCTCAACACCTGAATTGAGGGAAGCAGAGAGAATAATGGGGGAAACAAGATTCATAAAAAATAAAATTAAGTCAGCCTGCCAGTACACATCTAGGAGATTGGAGGTCAGAGTCAGGAGAGACGAAGAGAGCACACATTCCACAAACATTTTATGCCAATATTCATTATATGCCAGGCATTTTGCTAAATTCAGGTTTCATAAATATGAAAGGCAAAGGATTCTTGACCTCAAAGTGTTTTAGCAGGGTGTTGTAGATTAATTTTAAAAAGCTATAATTCAAATGACACATTGTATATTAAATGTATGTATAAATGCATAGAGATTTTCAACTATGAAAGAAATAGGGGCCAGGGACAGTGGCTCATGCCTGTAATCCCAACACTTTGGGAGGCCAAGGCAGGTGGATCACTTGAGGTAAGGAGTTTGAGACCAACCTGGTCAAGCAACGTAGCAAAACCCCTCTCTACCAAAACCACAAAAAAATTAGCTAGGCATGGTGGCACATGCCTGTAATCCTACAGTTAGTTAGTTAGAGGCTGAGGTGGGAAAATCCCTTGAACTTGGGAGACAGAGGTTGCAGTTAGCCAAGATTGGGCCGCTGCATTCCAGTCTGGGTGACAGAACAAGACTCTGTCGCTCCCCTCTCCCCGAAAAAAAAGAAGAAAAAGAGAAGAAAATAGGTAATATAGGACTCATTTTTCTCTGCAATCAACTGCAATGTTGACTGATATATAGGAAATAACTTTTCAGATATTTGGCAATAAGCAGCTCAGTCTTCTAATGCCTGAGAAAAGGGGAAGTAACAATGTGAGTCCCACAGGTTCCTCAGATTTCTTCCTGAAAACACATTTTGGAACATGATATGAGGAGAGGGAACACAAGCAGAGCATAGTGGTTGCACTGAGCTGAGAAGACAGAGAAGGAGATGGCTCGAATTTACAAGGCAGAGTACTCAGGAGACTGTGGCAGGAGAATTGCTTGAGCCCAGGAAGTTGAGGTGCAGTGAGCTATGATCACACCATTTCACTCTAGCCTGGGCAACAGAGTAAGACTGTATCTCAAGACACACACACACACACACACACAATCAAATTGAATTAAGTGATATATAGAAACCATATTATATTAACCATTATGTTAGTATAATGGTTACATTGTTGGTTTATTTCCAAACAATAAAACAACTTTGCATTACAGAGATAAACTCTTACTATAAAAGAAAAACTTATTAACTCCTACTATAAAAGGAAACTCATGTCATCTTGATGGTTGAGGAAAAGAATTTCACAAAGTACAACATTCACTCATGGTAAAAACTCTCAGTAAACTAGGAGTAGAAGAAAATTTCCTCAACCTGGTAAAGGGTGTCTATAAAAGAAACCTACTTCAGTCATGCCTACTGACATTAGGCACCTAAGACAGAAATAAGACAAAGCTAGTCATCTTCATTACCTAAATTCAGTATTGTACCCAAGGTTTTTCTATGCAGTGAAATATGATAAGAAAAACAAAGACTTTAGATTAGAAAGGAAGAAGTGTCTTTATATATGGATGGCATGAATTGTATATTAGAAATCTATAATTGTAACCTTAGAAATCTATAATTTACAAAACAGATACTAGAACTAATGAGTGAGTTTTTAGTAAAATGGCAGGATATAGGCTTAATACACAAAAATCAGCTTTGTTTCTATGTATTAGCTATAAAAATATAAAAATAAATAAAAATACCATTTCTCTAAGACATAATCAAATTGCTGAAAAACAGTTATAAGAGAAAAATCTTAGAAGCAAGAGAAAAAAATGACACGTAAGAGAACAAAGTTAAAAGTGACCACTGATTTCTCATAAGAAACAATGCAAGCCAGAATTACAATCTTAATACCTTAGTGACCATAAATTCAAAAATTCTTAGCAAAATACTAATAAGTTAGAAATAGCCATAGAAAAACATAAAGTCTTTTCTATAGCATATAAAAATGTGAAATACTTAAAAATAAATTAGACAAAATGTGCACTCTGGTTTGAATGATTTGTCTCCCCAAAATTTATATGTTGAAATCCTAGCCCCCATGGTGTTGGTATGAGAAGGCTGGGCCTTTGGGAAGTAGTGAGGTCATAAGGGTGAAGCCCTCATGAATGAGATTAGTGCCCTTATAAAGGAAGCCTGAAGGAGCTCAGCTACCCCTTCCACTTGTGAGGAGAGAGCTAGAAGGTGCCATCTATGAACCAAAAAGCAGTCCTTCACCAGACACTCAATATGCTGGCATTTTGATCTTGGACCTTTCAGCCTCCAGAACTGTGAGAAATGTTTCTGCTCTTTGCAAGTGACCCAATCTGTGGTGTTGTCTTCTAACAGCTAGGATGAACTAAGACATTGTGTAAGATCTGTGTACAGAAATCTACAAAGAATAAAGAGAGAAGTTAAAGATGATATAAATAAATGGGAATTTATTTAGATTTTAGGACATGATATTAAGATATGAATTTTCCCCATTGACCTATGGATTCTACACAATCCCAATCAAAATCCTAGAAAGCATTTTTTTTGGTAGAAATTTACAAAGTGATTCTAAAATTTCAATGGAAATGCAAAGAACTTTATTGTACGATATGGTAACCACTAGCCACATGTAAGCATTTAAAGTCAAATTTAAATTAAGTAAAATTAAAAATTTAGTTTCTCAGTTATAAAATGCAAATTTTTCATGCTCTTAGGTACATGTGGCTGTGGATATTGTATTGGACAGCACAAATATAGAACATTTTTATCATCAAAAAATGTATATTGGATGGTGGTAAAGAACAGCTTAAAGTTTTTGAAAAAACAGAATGAAGGGGAATCTCTTATACTGCTTGATTTCAAGGTGTGTTAGTCCATTTTCACACTGCAGATAAAGAAATACCTGAGCCTAGGCTGCTGATAAAGACATACCTGAGCCTGCCGACAAAGACATAACTGAGCCCCTCATAAAAGAGGTTTAATATGGACTTACAGTTCCAAGTGGCTGGGGAAGCCTCAGTCGTGGCACAAAGCAAGGAGGAGCAAGTCACATCTTACATGGATGGCAGCAGGCAATGAAAAAGTGCTTGTCTTGGGAAACACTCCTTATAATACCATCAGATATCATGAGACCCACCCACCACCATGAGAACACCATGAGAAAGACCTGCCCCCATGACCCAGTTACCTCCCACTGTGTTCCTCCCACAATGCATGGGAATTCAAGATGAGATTTGGGTGGCGACACAGCCAAACCATATCTTTCCACCCCTGGCCCTTCCCAAATCTCACGTCCTCACATTTCAAAACCACTCATGGCTTCCCAACAGTCCCCCAAAGTCTTAACTCATTTCAGCATTAACTCAAAAGTCCAAGTACAGTCTCATCTGAGATAAGGCAAGCAAACCTCTTCCACCTATGAGCCTGTAAAACCAAAAGCAGATTAGTTACTTCTTAGATACAATGAGGGTACAAGCATTGGATAAATACAGCTATTCCAAATGGGAGACATTGGCCAAAACAAAGGAATTACAGGCCCCATGGAAGTCTGAAATCCAGCGGGGCAGACATACCTTAAAGCTCCAAAATGATCTCCTTTGACTCCATGTCTCACATCCAGGTCATGCTGATACAAGAGGTGGATACACATGGTCTTGGGCAGCTCTGCCCCTGTGACTTTGCAGGGCACAACCTCCCTCCCAGCTGCTTTCACAGGCTGGTTTGAGTGGGGCTTTTCCAGGCACATGGTGCAAGCTGTCAGTGGATCTACCATCATGGGGTCTGGAGGACAGAGGTCATCACGTCACAGCTCCACTAGATGATGTCCCAGTGGGGACTCTGTAGGGGGCTCTGAACCCACATTTCCCTTCCTCACTGCCCTAGCTGAGGTTCTCCATGAGGGTCGCTCCCCTACAGCAAACATCTGCCTGTACATCAAGGCATTTCCATACTTCTTCTGATATCGTAGGTGGAGGTTCCCAAACCTCAATTCTTGACTTCTGTGCACTGGTAGGCTTAATGCCATGTGGAAGTTGCCAAGGCCTGAGGCTTGCACACTCTGAAGCCATGTCCTGAGCTCTATGTTGGCCTCTTTCAGTCATGGCTGGAGTGCCTTGACATGGCCGGAGGGCACCAAGTCCCTAGGCTGCACACAGCATGGGGACCCTAAGCCCAGCCCATGAAACTATTTTTATCCTCCTAGGTCTCTGGGCTTGTGATGGGAGGGGCTACCTTGGAGACCTCTGACATGCCTTGAAGACATTTTTCCCATTGCCTTGGGGATTAACATTCAGCTCCTTGTAACTTATGCAAATTTCTTCAGGCAACTTGAATTTCTTCTCAAAAAATGGGATTTTATTTTCTATCACATTGTCAAGCTGCAAATTTTCCAAACTTTAATGCTCTGCTTCCCCTATAAAACTGAATGCTATTAACAGCACCCAAGTCATATCTTGAATGCCTTTTGCTTAGAAATTTCTTCTGCTAGATACCGTAAATCATTTCTCATAAATTCAAATTTCCACAGATCTCTAGGGCAGGGGCAAAATGCCACCAGTCTTTTTGCTAAAATATAACAAGAGTCACCTTTGATGCAGTTCCCAAAAACTTCCTCATGTCCACCTGACACAACCTCAGCCTGGATTTCATTGTCCATATCATTATCAGCATTTTGGTCAAAGCCAATCAACAAGTCTCTAGGGAGTTCCAAACTTTCCCACTTTTTCCTGTCTTCTTCTGAACCATCCAAAATGTTCCAACCTCTGCCTGTTACCCAGCTCCAAAGTCACTTCCACATTTTTGGATATTGTTTCAGCAACACCCCACTCCTGGTACCAATTTACTGTATTAGTCTGTTTTCACACTGCTGATAAAGACATACCTGAGACTGGGCAATTTACAAAAAAGCGGTTTAATATGGACTTACAGTTTCAAGTGGCTGGGGAAGTCTCAAAATCATGGCAGAAGGCAAGGAGAAGCAAGTCATGTCTCACATGGACAGCGTTAGGCAAAAGAAAAGAGCTTGTGCGGGGAAACTCCCCCTTATAATACCATCAGATCTCATGAGACTCACCCACCACCATGAGAACATCATGGGAAAGACCTGCTTTCATGATCCACTTACCTCCCACTGAGTAACTCCCACAAGACATGGGAATTCAAGATGAGATTTGGGTAGGGACACAACCAAGATGAGATTTGGGTGGGGACACAAGGCTTAGTTGTGTTCAAGACTGATATTGGCCTAAGAAAAACACATGGAGCAATGAAACAGAATATTGAGTCTAAAAATAGACACATACATATGCAGTCAATTGATTTTCAAAAAAAGTGTTACAGTTGTTCACTGGGGAAACATCATTTCTTAAAAAATAAATTGTTCTGGAGAAGCTGGATATATGTATAAGAAAAATAAACCTCAGCCATTACTTTGCAATTTACACAAAAACATACTTTAAATATGTCATAGAGTTAAATGTTAAAGCTGAAACCATACAACTATGAGACAAAAACATGCAAGAAAATGTTTGTGACATTGGGGTAAGCAAAAATTCCTCAGAAAACAAAAGCTAAATATAACAAACAATGATTAATTTGACTATATCCAAAGCTCTTTTCTTTAAAAGACATGGTTAAGAATATGAGAGGCAAGCTGAAGATTGTGAGAGGATATTAGATTACATGTATTTCACAAGGGACTTGTAGTTAGAATACATAAAGAGTTTCTACAACTTAATAAGAAAAAAAAATATTTGAATAGTAACTTCATAGAAGACAGTATATGAATGGGCAAGGAGCACATGAAAAGATCATCAACATCATTAATCATTGGGGAAAATAAATGAAAATCGCTGTAAGATACTGTCGTACACCTACTAGAAAGACAAAAAGTAAAGACTTACATCACAAAATATTGATAATGTCATTGAGTATTGGAAGTCATACATCACTGGGGCGAAATCAAAATAGGAGATAACCTGGAAGTTTCTTATAAATATGCACTTGCCATTTTACCTAACAATTTAATTCCAAGAGAAATGAAAATGTATGTTTGTATGAAGACTTGTAATGAAATGTTCATGGCAGCTTTATTCATGATGCATAAAAGACAGAAACAATCAAATGTCCATCTACGGCGAAGCTATATACAAACTGTGTGGTATAGCCATATAATGGGTAAAAAAAAAATAAATTAAAAACAGTAAAAAATTAGCTAATGATAGATTTAACAATATAGGCACATCTCAAAACATTAATCTGGGAAAAGAAAACAGAAAAAAATGAAAGCAAACTGTAGGATTTAATTTATATCAAATTATAGATCAGGTAAAAGTAATCTGTAGTGAGAGAAGGTAGATCAGTAATTTCCCAGGGTAGGGGTAGAATGGACTTGAGTGGATCAGGACACAAGGGACCTTTCAGGGGGAGGGATGGAAGTATTTTCTGTCTCATAAGTAGTGCCAGTCGCAATGGTGTATGCATTAGTTAACATGCATTAAACTTTACACATACAATGAGTAAATTTTATTGAATGTAAATTATGCCTCAACATGGTTGATTTTAAAAGAATAATGATTTATAGGAGAAAATCATAAATTTCTCCAAAAATCATAAATTCAAGTTTTTAAAAAGAACATGTCATACATACTTTTAAGTGTCTTTATCTATTTTTATACAGTTCTGTAAATATTATGTAGTTAATAGAAGCACTAAGGCCTGGAAAATTGTTCAAGATATCTGAAACACATGTCACAAACAATTTATAATAATAGCAATAGGTTAAAATGTATTAAGCGGCTGTAATATGTCATTCACAGTATTAAATGCTTCACATTTATTGTTTCATTAATTACTACAAATCTATGAGATATATATCAATAACATATCCATTTTGCAGGCAAGGAAACTGAGTGGTGGAGGGGTAGAGAACTTGCTAAGAGGTCACAGAGTAGCAAGAGGAAAGTGTATTGGGATATGGGGTGAAAGAGAGAGAATGCTGCTGGAACTTATCTGGGATTCCATCATGAGATGGAACTTATGAGAAATTATAAGGAGGATGTATTACTTGCCTGGGACTTGATTATTTTGCCCATGAGGGAAGGCAGGAACAGTATTCAAGCCAAAGGAACGGCGTAAGCACAGACAGATGGGCATGAAAATGCAGGGGAGCTTTTTCCCTCACATTTTAGTTTCTCCAGAGCTAGAAGAAAAAGAAAAGCTGTGTCGATTTAGCAGAAAACTAGGTATGTTTTTCCCAACTCAGAAAATATCCCTGACTTCTTCCATACTCTGTGTGTGCCATGAACTTTAAAATACTCTCTATATTATTAATACCCGGGATCCTTCATCGACAATGGCCGCACAGAGCAAGTGGCAGTTGCAGGCTAGCCTGCCTTCCCTGCCCTCACTCCCTGGCACAGTTGGTGGAGTGTCCCTCGCATCGTACTTTTGTGTCTGTGGTCCAACCCTCAAATTGTACCAATAGACTCACAAAATGGGCCAAATGGTGGAGAATTTCTGGACTTGGCATGGCTCTCCCTCAACCCAAAGAAGGAGAAATATCATTTTGTATGGACTTTCTCAATTCAGAATTTTAATTTTCTCAGTTCAAGATTTATAAAATTTGTTAATTAGAGATATTATTTCAGTTTAGGTCTGATTTTCCAAATTTCTCAGGATACCTAAAATCTATTGTCATTTGCAAGGAATTGAATTGTATTTTCCCAAGGTCCTAAGTTGCACTAATTCTTAACCACTAATGTGACTGTATTTAAAGATAGGGCCTTTAGGAGGGATTTAAGGTGACACGAAGTCATAAGTGTGTGGCCCTGATCTGATGAGATTAGTGTGCTTATAAGAAGGGACACCAGAAAGCACCAGGTCTGCCTCTTTCTCTCCCACACCACATCTGCCACGTGAAGACACAATGAGGAGGCAGCATTTGCAAACCAGGAAGAAGAATCGCACCAAGAACAGAGTCCACCTGTACTTTGATCTCCATCCGCACTTTGATCTTTGACTTCCAACCTCCAGGACTTCAAGACATCAATTTCTGTTGTTTAAGCCCCTCAGTCTATGGTATTTTGTTACGGCAGCCCATGCAGACTGACTTCACTATGTAGTTCTCAGATAAAACTTAGATGATTTCCTTTTATAAGTTAGAACTAACTTGCATTTACTGTTTCATTCGTGAGTTTCTTGAATCCTTTAATACTTGACAGGCACTGTAGTAGTTACTTGCACTAACTACCACTACATTTACCATTCACAGTAACCTTGGAAAATAATTGTTTCAATTTTCCCCATTTTCTATAAAGGGAAACTGAGTAAAAGGGTGGTTTGAAAGGGCAAGTGAGTGGCAAATGAGGTCCACGGGAGACAAAAATCTGCTTTCACTCATCATACTGCCCTGAATGAAAACCATGAAGCCAAATTTTGAACCAACTTTTCATTGTCTGCCGCTAATTTGCAGCAGCCGCTCTGGGATGCCTCTTCTATCACGCTTTGTGTTTGAATATTGGGTGTAGTACTTGGAGGCCTGTAGAGACTGATGCTGTTGATAGATGTCATCTCTTGTGAGCGCCAGTTGGCCAAGCTTCCTCGGATGTGAGCCAGGCACAGGCAGCCCCTGACAGTCTCATGACAGAGTGGTGAGTAGCCTGAGACAGCCATTTGTTTTGAAACTGATCTCAGTACCGTGAATGCTTTGTCATCTGTCAAAAACCAGTGCTGCTTCGTTAACCAGACTGTCATTTCTTTAACGGCAGCATGGCGAGGCACACAACTACCACTGCAGTTACCTGATCATTTCGGAGGCTGCTTACTTAATAAGTGCTCTCTGAGTAGCATGGAGACGGCAGAGACCAAAATAAAGCAAGGGGCTGCCAACCTGGGGAAGAGAGGGCAGAATATGAGGAGATGGGGCAGGCTGCTTTTAAAAATATTTTCAAGGTAGAGATGCTGAAGTTAGCTGTCAGGGCCTATGACCCTCCAAAAATAGCATCCAGACTTTTGTTTGTAGTTATGTACATTTAAAAATATTCCCAAAGCTGTGTGTAACTCATAAAAGGTAAAGCACTCCTACTTTAACAAGAAGAAACTTGGGACCTTTGCTTGTCACTTCTGAATTCAGGGTTTGCTTGCGAAGCTAAAGTGGCTGGTGCCAGTTGCTCATCCCAATGACAGATATTTAGGGAGATGCAAGCTTGATTTCTTTTAGGACCAGAAAAGGCTAAAATAACATGACTAGAAGCAGTGACAAATATGAGGCTGCCATGGTTCCTACCCTCTAATGATTTACATTCTATGGCTTATAGAGCTCACGTAGCAAAATTTGAGACTCATTGCAAGACTCTATCTCTAATATTACCATATCTGGATGATAGAAAAGATACTCATATATTTCATGTATACACACATACACATACACTTAGCAAATTATGATGTTATGGAATCTTTTTTCTCTCTTCTACAGGTTTCAAAATGGAACAATAATTTTCTGGGAACTCCACCTCACCCTGTAAAAGTGAAGATTGGGTGAGTCGACTACAGTGTCTTGGCAAAGGACAAAAATATGAAATAACCAGTTCAAAGTCACCTCTCATGTCTTAGATAGAGCTTCAGCTGCCTCTGTCTTTGAAATTCTTCATTTCCTAGGCAGGGTCAGCCCCTCTCAGAGCTGAGCGTTTCACAGGATGAAGGTAAAATGACACATGAAATGACGGCACTTAAGCACTGCTGTTTCCTGAGTGTACGTTGTGCTTAGTATGAGAAGTTGTTTCTCATCAGGACAATCTTTAACTTAAGCAATATGTCCTGAAGATGTCTTACAAGGGCAATCAAGATATAGCCAGGGGGCTAAGGGGGAGGAAGTTATAATGTACAAGGTGAGTCTTTGGAGACTCTGAAAAACCCATTAACGGAGAAGTTATTAATGTCTTTTTTTATGCAGCTATAGTGCAGAGGCAGACCCCAAAGAAACCAATCCACATTATGAAACATTTTACAGAAATCCATTTTTAAAAATAGGAGAATGCTATAAATGAAGTCTTGAGGTAGGAACCGGGTACATGCCTGGCCTCCTGGGCCAGTTGTGGATTTTCTAAAGAATAAAAGAAAATTCTACTTTTGCCTTCACTTTGAGACAGAGAAATAGAACAAAATCGCCTACCGTAAAATTTGATTATCATTTTTATTTCTCTCTTTCTCAGATTTAATTTTCTTTCTTTCTCTCTTGTACTTTCCCTAATCAACCCTAATATCTTCAGGCCTCTGTTAACTTGAATTCAGCTTTAAACATATCAGGTTATTAAGACTTCATTAGGTGTGGGTGTGATGCCCAGTCAGGTGAGTTTCTCTACAAACGGTGCTGGAACTCCGGCCCCAAGAATAAGATGCCTCTGTCCTGTTATCAGAAGGGAATAAACTTGGATATTTTTTCTCCTTTAGAGGTTGACAGATTTGCATTAATTTTCATTAGACTAAGAGCTCTTTGTAAACATGAACTGGGTCTTTTTCATCTTTATAGCCCTTCCTCATAGCACAGACCTGGTACACAGTAGTGATCAACAGACACTTGTCAGATGAATAAATTCTGAGCCCATGAAAGCTTTGGTTCAACCACTATATGGAGACTTTCTTTTCTTTGCCAGAACCTCTGCTAGTTGCTGTGTCTACAGAGACAATAGAACATGGTCCTCACTTTCAGTGTCCCCTGTGTCTGGTGGGGACGTGAGGAAGAGGGGGATAATTTCCGCCAGTGATGGTTGTCACAGAGAAAGAACTCTGAGCAGGTGTTCTCTAAGAGCAGGATAGACAAAGAAGAAAGAGTGTTCTAAAGAGACAGGAGCAGGGCCAAAGGCAGGGTGGTGGGCATCTGTAGCCCAGGGGTCCTGGATGCTTGCCTTGGCAACATTCCTCGTGACCTGAGCAAGAAAAGACATTGAAGAGGAATGTTGGAGACTGTGAGTGCATGTGTGGCTCATGGAAAAGGCCTGAGGATCCTAGAACCATGTACCATGGTCCTGACACCCCAGCTTGTCTGACTAGGTCACTTAATGCTCTCTAGGAACACCCTTTTAAACAATAATATGTACACAGATCAGGCATATATTAGTCCGTTCTCACACTGTTATAAAGACAGACCTGAGACTGAGTGATTTATAAAGAAAAGAGGCTTAACTGACTCACAGTTCAGCGTGGCTGGGGAGACCTCAGAAAATTTACAATCATGAGTGGAAGGCAAAGGGCAAGCAAGGCACCTTTTCATGAGGCGTCAGAAAGGAGAATGAATGCAGGAGGAACTACCAAACACTTATACAACCATCAGATCTCGTGAGAACTCACTCCTGAGTGAGGATAGGAGAACAGGATAGGAGAAATCCTGAGAACAGGATAGGAGAAACCACCCCTACGATTCAATTACCTCCACTTGTCTCTCCCTGGACATGTGGGGATTATGGGGCTTATGGGGATTACAATTCAAGATGAGATTTTGGGTGAGGACACAGCCAAACCATATTGGTGCCGAAGTGCAGGAAACATCTCAATTAACGTTAAGCAAAATGCAGATTTGCTCCTCAAACTCAGTTCTCTTAATTCCCAGGGCATAGAGATAGATAGAAAGAAAAAGGGTCAAACCAAATAAACAGCCCTAAATAAAAATTTAAAAATCTTTACTTGACTTTGTTTGATGTTGTTCCTGTGGCTACTGCATGCTTTTGTGCACTCATAGCATTTTTACTTTCTATTGATTTATTTTTATAGAGATGGGGTCCTGCTATGTTGTCCAGGCTGGTCTTGAACTCCTGGGCTCAAATGGTCCTCCCACCTTGGGCTCCCAAAATGCTGGAATTACAGGTGTCAGCTACCATGCTCAGCCAATAGTGTCTTTAGGGGCAAACTCAGAGGGAAATATCTTCTGTAAGGAGTCTGTTGGGGCCTCACAGGCAAGGCCTTTGCTTACTGACTCGTCACTTCCTCTCCCACTTGCCCTGGATGTTGTCTTGCTGCTGGGTGTGAGATGTCAGAAGGAGTGACCAGGCAACACTTTACCTCATCGTTTTTGGTAAATCACGAATGATGTCTACTTATTAAAAGGGCACGTTGGAAAAATTGATCTAACTAGTTATCAAATTCTACTACTATAGCGACTCCTTCTTTCATCTTCACTACACTCCAATTTAGTTTTCTTCTCCTCCCCCTCTTCTTTGTTTTTCCCTTTAATTTTTTTCCCTTGGGCACAGAAAGTAGAAAAAGAAACTTCCCTTTGGTTACAACCAGATTTCAAAAACAGATATGGGAGGGATTTTTTAATTAACAGTTTGAGCTATGTTGGAGAGTTTAAAGAAGATATTGTTTACCTGAATTTTAAACTTTACTAAGATGGGTTTTAATCTTTTGTTGGGAATCTGATAAAAACATCCCCCGACCCCACAATATTGCATCTAATGTCAGGAAACCATCTTTCTTTCAAAACTCACTGAGGATTGCAGGTTAGGAATCTTTTGCATACCCAGGAATCAAAGACGGGCGAGAGTGGGAGATTGTCCATGCCTGTACAGAGTTCATTCTGCTTTTCTTTCTTCTATTTTGCCTTTTCTAACTCCCCTCTACAACCTCTGGTGCTCACGTGGGGGCCAGTCACAGCTTTGTCAGGTGGTTTGTTGAAAACAACACATGTGCTAACCCATGTGCTCCTTGGAGAAGGGCCATTGCCCCTGCCGCAGGCCACTCAGCTGAGAAAGGCATCCTGAAGATGTCAAGCTGCAGGGGAAATGCAAACCAGGTGCCTGGGCTTCAGGAGAGAAATGGAATAGTAATAAAACGTGGCCAGGAGTGCTGCCCTGGGTAGATCTTCCTATTGAAAACCTTTCTATTTTATGAGATATTCTAAATTTCCTGCTCTGCATGCATTTTACAAAATGATAAGCCAGAAATATCAAATTCTACCTACTGTGTGGAAAGTTGGAGATAGCTAAGGGTGTATGCGCGTTGCCTTTGGTACAGCAATTATTCCTCACACAGTAGTGAGTGTTCTGGATAGGTAAAACGTGCAACCTGTGGATGGAGATAGGGAGGGTGAGAAGCAGTCTGTGTTGGAGTGATATGGCATGAGAGTCGCGTGCGAGCACATGTACGATTGTGTGTGGGGGGCTGGCTCACTGACAGACTCTGCCTACTGCAAAGGAAGCTTAGTGAGCCCTTTTGCTTCTTCATTTTTAAAACCTTCAAGTAAAAAATGACAACCGAAGGTACTAAAATAGCAGCAGCATCACTCAAACATCTGGTTCATCAGCATGACTTTTAGGAGATAAAGATTTATTTCTTAACTAAAGGGTTTTATTTTGCTACTTCAACATGTCAGCCATCAGCCTGGCTTGCAATGCACCTCTTCATACTCAACATAGCGCAAACAGGAAAACAAGGTCATTCCTATTAAAAGAACCTCCTTGCAAAGGCTACATACATATCATGAGATACTGCTTGTTTAACTCAGAAGATTCCTTTTCCATTTTGCATCCTGGAGAGTGGTGTGATTTGTATTCATTCTCCAAGTTTTACCTTTTATTTTTAAAATGAAATGAGTTCTCACATGCAGACTTGTAAGTGAATATCCTAAGAGGCTGAAGTGCATTCCTATTCCTTGAACCATCAAGGAGTTCCTCTGGGTAGTGACAGTGTGGGGGCTCTGGGCCACTAAGGAATTTAAGAATAGTTCTTTGAAACTCCCAGCTATGCCACCTACAGGGTTGGATTGAGAGATCGTTGATTTGATAGATCGAAGATCTTCATCTTGGTAAACCTCCTACAATCTCAAATCTTCACCGCCTTTGGTATGAGTGCAAATGGAATGGATGCCAGTTATTTGATAGGAGCTACATAAATTGGAATGAATCCTGTTGTATCCTGCTCCTGCCTTGTTCATTCTCCCAAGAAGGCTTGGGGAGTCTGCTGCTTTTAGGTGGTGTATTCACTTCCTGCTGCTGCTATAGCAAATTACACAGACTCAGTGGTGTCAGATAAAAAGCAAATCTGGGCCAGGTGCGGTGGCTCACACCTGTAATCCCAGCACTTTGGGAGGCCAAGGCGGGTGGGACACAAGGTCAGGAGATCGAGACCATCCTGGCTAACATGGTGAAACCCCATCTATACTAAAAATACAAAAAATTAGCCGGTTGTGGTGACGCGCACCTGTAGTCCCAGCTACTGGGGAGGCTGAGGCAGGAGAATCATTTGAATCTAGAAGGCGGAGGTTGCAGTGAGCCGAAATCACACCACTGCACTCCAGCCTGGGCAATAGAGCGAGACTCCGTCTCAAAAAAAAAAACCAAAAAACAAAAACAAAAACAAAACCACAAAGACAAATCTGAACTTAGGGTGGTGTATATATGAGAAAGGATTATTGCAAGAGGGATAAAGGGCTGTTGCATTAGAGAGAATTCTGTGACTATGAAATCTGCAACTGCCTCAGAGGTCAGCCAGAAAAAGGCTTTTCTTTTATAAGGGGGAGTAAACAAGACTAAGGAGAACCAAGCCTGAGAAGTGGGATGAATGAGGAACATGGCATGATAGGACAATAGGACCGAGAACGTTTTCCCCTGAGGTCACCCTATTCCTAGCATAGGACGTGAAGGAGGGGTTGTTTACTAGCTCTGGTTAAGGGTTGGGACTGAGGGAAGGAGAGAAATTTAGCCAAAGTTAGGTTAACGTTCCTTTCGTTCCAAGTGACAATAGACAAAATAGTTCAACTTATCATTTATGAGGCAAAGAACAGGAATTTGGAAGGTCTATGTCCGGCCTTGTCCTAAACAAGGGGCTATGCTTGAGTATCATCTAAATCACATGGGAAAGAATGACTCTGCAGTAGGTCACTTCCTGGAGCACCTGTTTTCCGGGAACACCAGGCTCAGGTAAAGTTCAGCATTGTCAGTGGCTCAGATCATCACACATTTGTTGTCTTGCAGTCTGGAGGTCAGAAGTCCAAGGTGCGCGCTACTGGGTTAAAATCCAGATGGTGGCAGGGCTGTTTTCCTTCCTGGAGGCTCAGGGGATCTCTTACCTCTTTTCTTGCATTTTCTAGCTTCTGGAGGCTGCTGCATTCCTTGGCTTGTGGCCCTTCCATTTGCAAAGCCAGCACTGGCTGGGGGAGTTTTCCTTACAAGGCATCACTCTGATGCTGACTCCTGTCTCTCACTCTTCCACATTCAGGTCCTTCGTGATTATGTCATTTCTGGTCCACCCAGATTATTCAGGCTGTGGCTGATTATCTACCTGCATTCCATCGGCCAGCTAATTCCCTTTTACCACATGAGGTACCACTTAGGTTCTGGGAATTAGGATTTGGATGTCTTTAAGGGTTATTATTCTGCCTACTATTGAAGAGATCCGGAAATAAATCACAGGAGGTAGGAAAAGACTTATTTTACCAAACTCTGCTTTTTGAGTACTTCTTTTGCTTTGACTAAAGGCAGCAGCTCTCAAACTTTGCCCTTTCTACACTCTTAAAGTTTCTTGAAGACCCCAAAGAGCCTTTGTTCATATGGCTTATATCTATTGATATTTACTGTACCAGGAATTAAAACTGAGGAAAGTTAGATATTTATTAATTCATTTAAAATGTCAACTAAAAGCTCATTATATGTTAATAGGAATAACATATTTTTATTAAAAAATAATTAACTGGGCATTGTGGCATGTACCTGTAGTCCCAACTACTCAGGAGGCTAAGGCAGGAGGATTGCTTGAACCCAGGGGTTTGAGTCTAGCCTGAGCAACAGAATGAGACCCCATCTCTAAAAATCCAAAGAACAACTCCCCCTCCCAAAGTTTGCTAAAACAAAATTTAGTTAAGAAAAACGGCATTGCTTTCCATTTTTGAAATCTCTTTCATGTCTGGTTTGATAGAAGAGTGCTGGATTTCATATATGCTGCCTTGGTTGAAGTATATGAAGAATATCCAGCCTCACATAGAAACGTAGTTGGAAAATGAAGGAGCATTTCAGTAGCATTTATTTATTTATTTATTTATTTATTTATTTATTTATTTGAGATGGAGTTTTGCTCTTGTTGCCCAGTCTGGAGTGCAATGGTGTGCAATGGTGTGATCTCGGCTGACCACAACCTCCGCCTCCCGGGTTCAAGCAATTCTCTTGCCTCAGCCTCCCGAGTAGCTGGGATTACAGGCATGTGCCACCACACGTGGCTAATTTTGTATTTTTAGTAGAGATGAGGTTTCTCCATGTTGATCAGGCTGGTCTTGAACTCCCAACCTCAGGTAATCCGCCTGCCTCGGCCTTCCAAAATGTTGAGATTACAGGTGTGAGCCACCACGCTCGGCCTCAGTAGCCTTTATACATATAAATGTGAATATGCTTCTTTGATATTTACACTAAAATTTGGTAAGTGAGGCAAGTGGCCATTTTTACATTATTAATTGCAATATGGAATCTAAAAACATACAGCTTTTTGTAGACTATTACTGGAAAATCCAGGAGTCTTTCAGTTCAAAAAGCTTTTACCCATGAGTGATTTTATAATGCCATTTCCTGTTAATGTGGAAAATACTGGTTCATAGAGTTATGAAGATCTTCCAATTATCCTATTTTATAGTACCATACCAAAAAAATCGCATTTGATTATATCACTACTAATTTTATCAGAAAGATTTTTAAGTATTGGGAAGTTCCCAGAGGCTACTTTTTCTTAATTTAAGTTTTTCTCTTGAAAGTCAAATTTTATCACTGGCAACAAATTTGCCTTTTCTTGATGTGGACATATGCACTGGTGTTGCAAAAGCAATGGGCAATAAAACTGCTGCAGCCTTTGACCACATCATGGTGGTGGTGCTAAGCTAACACTCACAACATCTTCACCACCACACATTCAGTGAGAGCCAAGAAACCAACAAAAACCTTTTAAATAGGTCCATGATGAAGCAATACAACTATTCATTTTATTATTAAACATCAACCTTTAGTATATTTAAAACATATTCTATGTGACGAAACGACAAGAAGGAATATTCTGTTTCTGTTACAGACCAAAGGCGAGGGTCATCTCCAAGAAAAGATCACAGGCTGCTGGGCTGCAAGCTGAACTACCATTTTTGTGTGAAACAATATTTTTACTTGAAAGAATGGTGGAAGGACAAACTACAGTTTCATACTTGAGTATGTGGTAGATATTTTCTTAAAAATGAACCAAATGAGCCAGTTGCTTCAAGGAAAACAATAAACAGTGAAAAAGGCAAACAATATCTTTGCATTGTTGTAAAAATAGTTTTAGCTTAGGGAACACAGAAAGAAAATTCTTGGGGACTCCGGAGTTGCTATATTATCACTCTTTGAGAGCCTCTGACTTAAGATTTTTTCAACAGAAGGAGATAAAAAAATACCACCTTTGCTTACCTTAGTATAACCATGTTTATTGAATTATCGAATTTGGTAATCAGATGTGTTTGTCATGAAAGAACAAGACAGGACACAGGCAGATTACGTTTGGGAATGTGGAATCAGAAATGTTTGGAGAATGAAAGATGCCGTAAGTAGCTAGGGACCTGACTGTAGACGGCAGGTTCCCTGTGAAGCTGAAAGGTGTAGAAAACTCTCACGGCAAGAAAGATTCATCTTTACTCAGAAGACACTCGCATGACCTAAGTGGCTCAACTTCGTTAAACATCTGTTTGCTCATATGGTTGGGGATAACTGGCTCACCTCCTAATTTTATTGTGAGAGTTAAATGAGAGAATGAATCTAACGTGGGTGATACAGTGTAGGGGCTTAATAATGAAAGCTGTTGTTAGGATGGCTTCACAGCTTATCTCCCGGTCTCTTGGTTCTCTAGACCTTTGCTCAGCAAACACTCATTATTGTTCCGAGACCTTGTGGCATTCCGGACCCAGGTATGCCAGGTAAACAATTCCTTCTCCACCCTCCAGCCTGACAACGCAGCACACTCTGGGCTTGCCTTATCCTACCTAACTTATCCTTCATTACTGCAGCCCCAGGTGACTCTGGTTTTGGGGAAATCTACTCTTCAGTGATTCCTTGAAGGTGGGGTTTGCCCCTCTGGAGCCAAGAGCAGTGCACTCCTCTGATCTAACAGACCTTCGTCTTTACCAACCAGCCTGCTGCTTGGGGTAAGCCAAAATCTTTCTGTGTCAATGTGTTTTGTAATTTTCAGAACAAGGATCAGAAATCATCTTTAAATGGTCTAAACCATTTTTTATGATAATAATTTAATCTTGAATCTACATTTTCCCCATGAAGGAAGTATGAGTCACATTTTGAAAATTGCCAGTGATAACTACACTGCAACTACTACTAATAATCATAACGACCGAACTGCCAGGCACTTTGCAGATATCATTGCATTTAATCTTCCCTGATTTCCTCAGTAGCTATCATGATGCCTTTTTTTTTTCTTTTTTGCGATAAGGTCTTGCTCTGTCACAGAAATGGAATTTCTGCAATATTGGTGAATGCATTAAGGCTACACACCTAGTTTTAAGGAAAGTTGGAGTTCCAATTAAATTCTGTCTTGCTTTTTCAACATAGTTCCCCACTTTCCAAAGAACAGCGTGATGCTAGGATTTTCAACAACTACTCAGTGCAGTCATAAGAAAAATTCAACTTTCTTTCTCTAGAGTGCTTTTCATTTTTTTTTTTTTTTTTTAAACAGAGGCTTTCTGACATAATTTCTGACCAGAGACAAGTTCTTAGCAGGTTTAGAAAAGACATCTTCAGCTGGGCGTGGTGGCTCACGCCTGTAATCCCAGCACTTTGGGAGGCCGAGGCGGGTGGATCACCTGAGGTCAGGAGTTCGAGACCAGCCTGACCAACATGGTGAAACTCTGTCTCTACTAAAAATACACAATTAGCCAGGTGTAGTGTGGCTGTAATCCCAGCTACTTGGGAGGCTGAGGCAGGAGAATCACTTGAACCCAGGAGGTGGAAGTTGCAGTGAGCCAAGATTGCACCACTGCACTCCAGCCAGGGCAACAAGATGGAGAAACTCCATCTCAAAAAACAAAAAAACAACAGATCTTCAAACCTGGTTTCACCCTCACACTGTGATCACTGCATGTGCACGTAAAACTTGGCTTCAGTTGTCCATGTCGTGCGTTGGAGGTGGATGGTGTCCTGAGGGTGCCCCCTGCTTGGGCATGGGCTCTCCAATCTCATGCTGGCTTTGCTGGTCTGTCCTGACTCAGCAGTGGTGAGGCAGTAGTCAGGTTTGGGGTCAGACTTGGTGATGGCCTTGATCAGAGTTCAGAAAACCATGAGTCTACGAGGGGTGAAAGACATTCTCCTGGGATGGAAAGGGAAAGATTCCTTAAGTGCCCTCCTGGGTGAATTGCATCTGAAAGCTTTGGTGGCATCTTCTCTGCACTGAAGCTCTGGTGAATGTCTGGGTTATCTCAGTAAAAATAACTCTTGGGCTAAGGGTGAATGTTCTTTTTTGTACTTTCCACACAGCAGCCTGACGTTGCTTGCAGTGTCTTTGTCGGACATCACTGGGCTTAGCCGCACCATTGATCCACTCTGGCCAGTCCAAACAGAAGTCAAATGCTCCCCACTGCAAGCAATAAATACAACATAGCCCAGAGGAAATGTGTTTATTCCAGCAGCCAGGTGTTTGGGCCTCAATATCTCTTCATGAGTCAGAAAAAAATAGTATTTTTCTATTTGTCTCCCTCCAACTAATCTGAAATTCTTCAGGCATTATCTGTAACGGCTAAGTCTTAATGCTTCCTTTCAAACTTTAATCAGCGACACGAGGCACATGTGTTTGTCTCCTGTGTGTTCCTCGTCATTTGTAAGTGCCAGTTTGTAGGTTTAATATCATCTAAAATGTCAGGGCTCTGGCATGGTTCTAATTTTAGTCCCTTTCTATCTTTCCTCCATTGTTTATGAAATGACATGAATGCGCCTCCGCTCAGTAAGGATTTGCTAAGAATTTTGCCACATTTGTCTTACGTTCTGAGCTCATCTGCCTCCTTAAAGATGTTTGAGTTTGTGTAATCTCAGGGGAGATTATGTTATTATGAAGAGGCATAGAAAACATAACCAACTTCAGAATGGGTCGTAGACGTGCTGAGGTTCTAAGCAGGTAGACATCTGTGGTTGGCTCCTGTGAGCAGACCTTGGATGTGCAGAAACTGTTCTCTTGTGTGGGTTTTCCAGGCTTTCCAATTCCTCAGCATTGTGGAGTCATGAGGTGCTATTATATTGTCATTAATGAGTGATTTGGCTTATTGAATATTACAGTTTGCATGTAAGGTGACTTAGTCAAATAGTGGTTCATTTCCCTTAAAGCACAAAGTATGGCATGGTCTAGTGGTTCTCTGACATCCCTGAGTCCCAGCCTCCTCCTGTTGTTCTGTTCCCCGGTCCCG
Source organism: Chlorocebus sabaeus (assembly GCF_047675955.1). Lineage (NCBI taxonomy): Eukaryota > Metazoa > Chordata > Mammalia > Primates > Cercopithecidae > Chlorocebus > Chlorocebus sabaeus. Next base: position 85,017,287 of record NC_132906.1, read on the forward strand.
ACCTTATGGCTTTTGTCTTCTCGTTTACCACCTCATGGCTGCAAGAAGGAGGCTTCAGCTCTGTCCCCCTGACCTAGTCCAGAACTATCTCAGGACCCTGCTCTCCCTCACCCTACCCTCACTCTTGCAAGGGAGGCAGTGAATCTGAGTGTTTCTGGCAAAAGATATTGATGCCCTGGGCAACACTGGGATCCTTTTGTAACAAATAGGGGGAGTATTCGGTGTACAGTCCGCCCAAGATACATGTCTTAATTCTCTTCTGAGTCTAATAATCACTTTTTGTTTCATCTGGCCCTGCCTCTGGGCAGTATTGGCGTTCTAGTTTCTGTTACACTCTTCCCTGGGCTCTCAGTGTTTTTCCAATTAACCTTCTGCCATTGCTTACTCAGAGTCCTTGACATGTTGCACATAACTAGGTACAGAAACCTCGAGTATCTTGACTGCTCTTTGAGGCTGTTAGACCCCCCTGAGTACTTCCGTGGTTCTTCATTCTGGCAACTGAGACTCACTTCAGGTCTGCCTCATATCCATGAGTCCCCTAGTTTTTTAGTCTGTTTCCTTATTGATTCTTAGTGTTTACATTTCTGTGGGTTTTACCCCCTTAGAACCTCTCAGCACATCTACAGCCCATTCTGAAATCGGTTTTGTTTTCTGGACCACCGGAAAAGCTATACACCCCATGACCAATGCCTGTTAGAAGTCTCCAAAGCTTTAAGCAGTGGTTCTCACTGGAGATCACAAAAAGCAGTACTCGTGACAGGTGCTTTCTGTGTTAAGTGCATAAACCCTGAAAGCACTCTAACCACATTCCCTTCACTTCATATATCTGAATTGTCAGGGGGACCCAGGAGACGCTCAAATTGAGGATTTTCCCTCTAGACATTGCTGTTATTCTGGTATGACCTATGGTGAGGGAAGGATTGATGCAATTATTTGGACAGGAAATCTAAATTAGTAATTTTCTTTCCAAGTGGGATGACTGCTGGGTAGAAACTTAAGATTCTGGAGGTAGAAAGAAATCTAGACACCACTGGTCACATGCTTGTGTTTCATAGACAGGACACCTTGCCTCAGAGAGATGGAATTATTAGAAGTCATATGTGTCAGTAGCGGTGGGTCCAGACTTAGGAGCCAAGGTTTTACATGCCTGGCTATAGGGTTTTCCCCTTACATTTTTTTAGGAGAAAGATTTTATCCTTCTACACCTGCCCTTTTCACCTAGGAAGGTTGGAATCACCAAGAAGACTGACTAGCAGTGAGACCAGTGGGTGGCTCAGAGATACTCAGCCACCTGGGACCCACAGATGTGGTTGAAACGGTCTTTGTGAAGATGCTAAAGGGTCTCAGCTAAATCTTCTTACATTTTCTGCCTTAGCCTCCCTTCCTTCTGTACTTAAAACGTATTTTGTCACTACACATTATATCATTGCAATTGCTTTATATAATTAACCTGGAAGAGAAAAAAAAGGTGTCTGATTTCAAAGGAGAGTCAGAAATGCATTAATTTACCTTAGTGACTTACTTTATTTAGTGCAAAAGTGTTCCACATACAGAGAGATCAATCACATCACAGATTTCCTTAATTGCACTTTACTCTTGAGTACAATTAAAAGCATCAGTGCAGCCTGGTTTAATGCTTATATTCTAAGCCTTCCTTAGCTGTTGCTGAATGGGGTCCTATACTTTAGAAACTGCTTTTACCAGACACAGACACAGAAAGACTTGGGTTATACTCTCCTTTTCTACCCCTTCCAGGTTCTGGATGAATTGGTCTCGGTGCTCACTGTGTGCTGGGCAATGAAATTGGTAAAAAATAATGAAATGACAGCAACAAGACAAGCTCCCCAGGTGATGCTTCAGGGCAGTCAAGGTAGAGATGAACATTTTCCTGAGTTTATCAAAATATTGCTTACATTTAAGCAATCAGTTTTCATGAACTGAAATATACATTATACTTTTCTATGTAAAATGCTCTGTATAAGTCATTTAATGTAATTTTATAAATACATACTTATATGTGACAATTGTAGATTTGTGTTCAATAATATCTGTTCTGCAATCTTTTTTTTTTTTTTACAACTAGTTATTAAGGCAAAATGAATCAATCAGGCTTCATTGAGGGAAAGCTGGACTGAACACAAGAAGTGGTCAGATTTCATGTGTCATTAAATTATTCAAATCTTTATTTAACAAAATAATTGGTTCTCTGGTAGATAACGATAGTTTTCCCTCAATATCCATTCTTCTTTCTTTAATCATAGAACTTCAAAATGCTAGCTGGAGACATAATTTCCCAGAATAAAAACTAAATTCCCTAACCTCTTTCACAGCTATTATGGACATATAATTAAATTCTAGCCAAAGTGATATGAATAGAAGTGGCATAGTATCTTCCAGGAAGCCTCCTCAAAGAGAGGGAGCGCACACTTCTGTCCCTTCTTCTATCTGACTCCATGGGACCTGCTGTTAGAGGCAAGGCTGCCATCTTGATACACAAAGCTGCTGTCAAGTGCTGAGAATGGCCCGGTTTCCTAATGAGTGTGGAGCCATTATACTTAGTCAATTTGAGAGAGAAATAAATCACTTCTTGCTTCAGCCACTCTTGTTTTGTGTTTTCTATCTCATTAAGCCAAATTGAATTCCTCACCCGTTCTGTATTATAACTGGATGTGACTGTGCTAGTTAGGGGAGGGGCATACTGAACAGATGTCTGGCTAGTTCATAGACATTCTGAAACATTCTGAAAACATTTATGGCTCTAAGAAAGTTCATTCTATACTCTTGACACTTTATCAAAGTTCCCATTCTTCATCCACACTTCAGTCCATTTTGATCTGTTTTCACTCTTCCGGTTGTCTTCATATGTCCTCTTTCCATCTCGATGGGCGATGATCCAAGATGGTAAAACCAAGAGACAGAACTGATAGAATCTATTGCTTTAAGTGTGTAAAATCACTTCTCTAAGGGCCTCAGATGCTAATTCTTCAAGGCCCACACTACAGTACAAGTTCTGAGCACAATGTATTTGAAGAATGCAATTATTAATTGGATGGATAAGGATTGAAGATTGATGAACATTATTTTTCAAAGGAAATCCAACCTGTGAATTGCTAAATTGAAGTTAGTCATTGAGGTTTTGGACCATGATATCAGTGATTGCCCACTGGCTTTGCTAAATTAGGAAAGAGTGTCTTGAAACCAAACAAGGCACTTGGTTTTGGTTTTTGTACATGGAACCAAAACCAAACTCTGTTAAAAGATGTTGAAGTTATCGAGGCTGGGCACGGTGACTCATGCCTGTAATCTCAGCACTTTAGGAGGCGAGGCGGGCGGATCACGAGGTCAGGAGATGGAGACTATCCTGGCTAACACGATGAAACCCCATCTCTACTAAAAATACAAAACAATTAGCCGGACGTGGTGGCGGGGGCCTGTAGTCCCAGCTACTCGGGAGGCTGAGGCAGGAGAACGGCGGGAACCCGGGAGGCGGAGCTTGCAGTGAGCTCAGATTGCACCACTGCCCTCCAGCCTGGGCGACAGAGTGAGACTCCATCTCAAAAAAAAAAAAAAAAAAAAAAAAGGATCTTGAAGTTATCTAAACAACGATGGCAGGAAAATAGTCAAATCATCATCTATCTTGAGATCAGAATCAGTTACTACTGCTGCACAGAGATAAAATAAAATGGCTGGGAAATGGTGGTGGCTGCGCTAAAAGAGGGAGAGACACCCAAATCGAAGTCTTTGGTACCGTTCAGGTGGTTATGCACCTGCTTATCTCCCTTGGCCGCCGTGGAACTTGATGCATGTCCTGTGCTCAATTCATATAGAAATGCTAGATGTATTAATGTAGTACAGAAAATGTTTGTCTCAACATTAAAAAAAAGAGATTGGAAACAACAGAGAGTGTCCAAGAAGAACAAAAAATGTGTATAGAAGAATGGGTTATATAAGAAAATGTAAAGATTTGGCATGCAGTTTGAAAGGGAGTTTAAGACGTGATAATGGTTTCAAAGCATCTTTTGACACGAAGGCCTAAAGAGGACTGAACAATAGTATGAATTAAGATATATCACAGACATTTTGATTCATGTGGAAAAAGGTAATTTGGAAAACTGCGTATGGTGGAAGAAAAATGTAAGAAACTCATTTTACTATGAATTGAACTTTAACATTTTAAGTGATTATCAAATTATTTTGACAATGAATGACTTACAATATTTTGTTTGACTCCAACTTGTGACTGAGGCAAGTACAGTTTATTATAGAGACTAGTTAGAAGGCAGCAGAAACAATTTCACAGAAGCAAATAGATATGTCTAACTCACGTTTTGCTAATACATAGTAAACTGCAAAAGTCTTCTAATTTTTAGGTACTGAAAGTCAGAGTGATGATTAATTAGATTGGGAATTTGTCTCTGTAGTAAAAGATTATCTTGACAATAGATGGAAATAATGGAGTTTCTATTTTAAGAAATATTCTCCCTAAAGCAATCTTACCTTTACTGGAACTAGGTAAGCAAATTTTGATGGTATTCCCTTTGGATTCCCAAAGAATAGTGAACTCATATGAAAATGAAGAAATTTCAGTTTGAAACTATTAAAGAAGGAAGAGATGAGACTAATGGGCTGAAGATAAAATCCGAACCCATCAATTGCACCTTAGATTTTATTTTACTAAAGTGATTAGAAAGATTTATTGCCTGTGTCTTAACAAGAGAATTAAGCAAATTGAGTCAATTATTTAAGTCATATTTATTTGAAAGTCTGTTTTGAGGCCACAATTTAGCTTGACTGTCATTTAGAAGATCATCTGCTCGCTTTTCCTTTAAAAATTTTATTTATTTGTTTAATTAAAGATTACGTATAGTGACAATAAACAGATTTACTTTTTTTAAGAGACAATATCAATGATCACATTATACAATCATAAATAGATGGAAGCTGATAAATAACTGGTTAATTTACTCTGAACAACTGAATGGAAAACAACATCCTAGTATCCTCTCCTTAAAATCCAAATAATATGATTCTTTCTCAAATCTAAGCAAAATCATAAACACCACTCATTTTTTTTAAAAAAACCTCAAATGATATGTCTTTGTCAATTCATCATTATACATTGCTCATAGAGTCAGGCTACATAAAAACGCTTTCTTTCATGTATATTTCAAGTTTGTTTGTTGAATATAACTTGTAAGACTTGCTTTTCTAATTAAAGAATCTAAATAATTTGTAGAAACATTCAGATATATTCAAAGCATTTTTTCCATTGTTTAATCTTCATACAGTTTGAAATAAGCATGGAATTTTATAATCGACTTTACTGATTTTTCTCTCCCTCCCTCCCTCCCTTCCTTCCCTCCCTCCCTCCCTCCTTTCCTTCCTTCCTTCCTTCCTTCCTTCCTTCCTTCCTTCCTTCCTTCCTTCCTTCCTTCCTTCCTTCCTTCCTTTCTTTCGCTGAGACTGGAGTGCAAAGGTGTGATCATGGCTCACTGTAGACTCAATCTCCCAGGCTCGTCATCCTCCCACCTCAGCCTCCCATGTAGCTACAATCATAGGTGCACAACAGCATGCTCAACTAATGTTATTAAAATATTTTTTTGGTAGGGAAGGGGTCTTGCTATGTTGCCCAGGCTTTTCTCGAACTCTTGGGCTCAATTAATTCTCCTGTCTTGACCTCCCAAGGTGTGATTACAGGCATAAGCCATTGCGCCTGGCCTATCAACAGTCTTAAGAATGGCTTAGATGTATATGGCTTCCCTGTATTTATACAATAGTTGTGGGAAACTGAATGATGACACTATTAGAGCAATCAAATGACTTATTACTGAAAGCCACCTAGAGATTGTCTAGTTCAAACCCATATTCTATTTTTAGATTAATTAAAAGTTTTAAACTATCAAGGAAATGATGAGAGTAATGGGCTGAAGATAAAATCCAAACCTACCAATTATACCTTAGATTTTATTTTACTGAGTAGAAAGATTTACTGCCTGTATCTTAACAAAATAATTAAGCAAATTGAGTCTATTGTGCTATCAAACATTAGATAGTATTGCTTTTATTGAACTGTATTTTTGTACCCATTAACCATCCCACTTCATCCTCACCTCCCCACTAGGCTTCCCAGTCTCTGCTAACCATTATTCAACTCTCTATCATCATGAGATCAGATTTTTTAGCTCCCATATCTGAGTGAGAACTTGCAAAATTTGTCTTTCTGTGTCCAGCTTATTTCATTTAACATAATGTACTTCAGTTCCATCCATGCAGCTGCAAATGACTTGACTTTATTCTTTTTTATTGCTGAATAATATTTCATTGTGTATATATGCCACATTTTCTTTATCCATTTATCTGTTGATGGAGACTTAGGTTAATTTCATGTTTTGGCTATTGTGAATAGTGCTGCGATAAACATGGGAGCGCAGATATCACTTTGATACATGAATTTTCTTTCTTTTGGATATATAGATAGCTTTGGGATTGTGAATCATATGATAGCTATATTGAGGACCCTCCAAACTGTTCTCCATAGTGACTGTACTAAATTTACATTCCCTCCAACAAGGTACAAGGGTTCCCCTTTTTCCACATCCTCACTAGCATTCATTATTGCCTGTCTTTTTGATAAAAGCCATTTTAACTTCAGTGAGAGGATATTTCACTGTGGTTTTGATTTGCATTTCTCTGATTATTAGTGACATTGAACACCGTTTCATATACCTATTTGCCATTTGTATGTCTTCTTTTGAGAAATGTCTATGTCTATTCAGATCTTTTCCCCATTTGTAAATTAGATTATTTGGGATTATATTTTGCTATTTTGTTTGAGCTCCTTATACATTCTGGTTATTGGAATTTTCTCCATCATGAATTTCTGATTATATTTGTTTTGTAGTTCACCACTGGAATCTTAGTTGTTTTCTAATTAAATGTGTAACCGTCATAGATGTTGCACGTGTTTTGCTAAAATTGAAACTATTTTTGGTAGGATATTTTATTTTTTTGCTGATCACGTCCTCTTTCTTTTTTAATAAAATAGTTCTTAATAATTATCACATTTATATTATTTAAATTATTTGTGTTGTTGAAAATCATTTTGTGAAGTTCCAAACTTGAGAGTTTAATTAGGATATCTAACCTACGTATGGAGTTGCAAGGAATCAATGTCTTTCTTCTGTCTCCATATGCAGAAGCATGGATGCTTTTGATAATTTATTCAAGTTTTCTTTTATTATACATTGGTTTTCTTTTAAACATGTTTTCTACACACGGTAGAAAAAAATACATTTGCACAATAATATGCCCAGAAAAAAATGTTAACAGCTTTCAAGTCTTTTGTAAAAACTAAACATTTCGCTATAAGGTTGTTATTGGTATACCGGAAAAATTCTTGATATTTGCGTATTTGTCTTGTGTACATCTACTGTGTTGAATTTTGTTAGTAATTCGAGGGGGTGTTTTCAGCTTATTTATATAGATTTTCTAGATATATAGCAGTGTCTGTCATTAATAATGATACTATTGTCTCTTCCTAATTATTATAATCTGTTTTCAGTCTCAGTGTAGCACCCAGAACAATGGTAAAGGAGAATGATTGTTGTAACCTTCCTTTAATGAGGTTGGCACTCATTGACTTAATAACAATGGCTTTTGGTATGAGATTGTTCATCTACCTCGTGTTTTTATTCTTAAGATTAAAAAAACTTATAAAACCCAGAATAATGATTGAATTTTATTAAATATTTCTTTTTAACAATCAATTAAGGCGACTACAAGATTTTTCCAGTTTGAGTTAAAAATTCTAGAATCTATTGTTATAAAGCTAGAATCACTATTATTAGAATGCTAGAATCCTTATTAAAGCATTCAAGGATTTGTTCTTGATAGTAATGTGTTATAAATTTGCTAGTATTTCAGTTAGGACTTTTATATATACATACAGAAATATATAAGATTGATCTCTAATTTCTGTTTTGCTCATTATCAAACTTTTGTTTATTAGAGTTATGGTAGATTCTTAAGATACGTTCCTCAGCTTAACTTTTTTCCTAGGTGTAAAAAGATGTATAAATGACCAGGATGACGAAGCAAGTCAAAGGTTGAAATTATTCATTGTGTGCCTGGACACAAAATAAAATACAGTCTTTACCTTTTGCACTCTGTTTTTATACACATTCAGGTTTTCAATTTAGTTATTTAATGTTGTTCCAGTGTAACCTCCAATTATTTGTAATATATCAAATTCTTAACCTGAAATTATTCAAAATATTCTACATTTGTTGATTTAACTTTTTTCTAAATTTCCTTTTTTTTCTTGATTTGGTATTCCTGTTACTTAAATTATTCCCTAAGAAACAACGATTTTATTAATATATATTCATTTTATTTTTTTCTGCATCTGTTTTTTAGTGTGTTCTTTTTTATTCACACATTTATCATTTTCTGGTGAAGTTATTTTTAATATTTTAAATTCCATTTAAAAATGACGTATTAGTATTTTTTCTATTTTTAGCCAGGTGTACTGGCTCATGCCTGTAGTCACAGTTACTCTGGAGGCTGAGGTGGGAGAATACTTTGACCCCAGAATTTGGAGGCAGAAGTAAGCTGTGATCACACCACTGAACTCCAGCCTGGGTGACAAAGTGAGACCCTGTCTCTTCAATAAGTAAATACAATTTTAAAATTAAAAATATTATAGTATTCTTAGGCTTTAGAATGGTGGTGGCCTCATCATGATTTTATTTTGCAATGTTTTCTATCTCTTTTTTCAATTAAGTCTTCAAATAATGTTTTAGCATTCAGAATCTTTGTATCATATGAATAAATTTATAACATTATCAGATAATATATTATTATCTGAAAATCTGGACTCTATAATTTCTGCCTCTACAATTATGGAATTGAGATTGGTTTTGGCTCAGTTTACTATTGAGTTTTCTGTAGAATGTAAAACCTGGTTTAGCTTGACTAAGATTAATTTACTAATTATGTTGTTTTAATTATTTATGTCTTTGAATGTATCTGATCTATCACATATTGGTACTGGTATATTGAAGGGGCTCACTGTATTTTTGCTTTTTGTTCATTGTTCTTTGCATTTATAAGAGAGATATATAATTTTAAAATGTATAATTAGGTAGGTTATATATAATATGTAAGATAACTATGACATTATTTTATGTGGAGTATAAGTGTATTGCCTATTTGTCTTATTATTTGTATTAATATAATGTGATGATTCTCCTTTTTAGTTTTAATACACTTAATATTGATAACTTCTTTGATATTAATCTTGTCTCCTTGGCTCTTTTTGGTTGCTGTTTGCTCCGTATCTGATGTATCCTTCTATTTATTTATTTTTATTTCTTTATTTAGTATTATTTAGTTTTAGGCTCAAACTGAAATGTTATCCCTCAAATTAAAAATAAGTAAACGAAAAGTCAAATCCACAAATCTTTGTGCTTTAACATGAGGCGTTGAAGTCACTAGTATAATTGATATGTATAATAACTTTTCTTGTTTTCTGCACCTTCTTTTCGTGGTCCTGATTATCTTGTCTTGTTGTTGAAAGGTTAAGTGAAATAATAGCAGGGTTGCTGGCATACCCTATGCTCTCAATAAACATTTAGGCGAAGCAACATGTTTCAGTGGCTCAACACTGGCTCTGAAGGCTAGTCTCCTGAGTTAAAATTGCACTTCTAACACTTACAGGCTATTTGTCTTCGAATAATTTACTGATTTTTTATTTTGATCTTCAATGTCATCACTGAAAAATGTGGCAAATAATAGCATCTACTTCATAAAATGGTTTTAAGGAAATAAATGAGAAAAAGAGAAGCAAACATGTATAGTACCTGGCATAATGAGAGTTAAATAAATATTATCTATTTTTATTCTTTGCAGATTCTTGAATCTTGCTTTTTTGTTCTGTAGTGATTTGGAAAACAGGTGTGCATCCTGTTTTTAACTCCACTGGCAATTTCTTTTGAAGTTTTTCAAAAACACAGTGCAATCCAAATTTTTCTAATTACCAATGAACAACAGTATCATAACTTCTGACTCTGCCCTATGGAAAACTGATCTCAGCATATTTTTAGCAAACTTTATGAACTTTTACATTTTTATCATTTAAAAAATAAATCTGAATCTTATTGATACATTAAGTTGTTAGTAAACTACAGATTTTTTTTGAAAAAAACATTTTACTCTATTATTTAAAGGATAATTTAAACATTTTATATTGAAATTAGCCAGGCGTGGTGGTGTGCACCTGTGGTCCCAGCTACTCAGGAGGCTGAGGCAGGAGAATTGCTTCAGTCTGGGAGGTGGAGTTTGCAGTGAGCTGTGATTGTGCCACTGCACTGCAGCCTGGGCAACAGAGCAAGACCCTGTCTCAAAAATAATTATAGTGATTTTATCTTATTTGCAAAACTTCACTTAGATATGTATCTACTGTACTTGTTTAATTTTATTACGTACTCAGTCGTTTTTCTTTAGGTTATGTACTCCATATTTCTGGCTCTTTAATTTTCATTACATTTTTGGTCATGTAGAGAATATTCTGAAGTCTTTTCTCAGGCAATATACCTCAAAATTATTTTTCAGTTTTCTTACATATCTGGAAAAAGAAAACCCTTTCCTTCCCATTTGTGAATTAACGACTAGTTTGATGTAGGGAAGTCTTTGATTTCTTATTCACCTATGTGGACATTGCTCTATTTTCTTCTGAAATCTATTCTGCTGATGGAGAAATATGAGGCCAATGTGATGTTTCTTCTATTGTAGAAAACCAGAGTCCCTTGTCTATTATATACTCTGCTTTGTTTTCATTTTCTTTTTCATAACTCATCAGAGTCCTCAGCCAACTCTTTGGAATGAATTTAGAGAAAGAAATCGCTTCTTTGTATAATAGCTGTATAATCTTGGACAAGCTATTTAATCTTCTTAAGCCTCAATTTTGTCGTAAAAAGGTTGCTAATAGGATTGCCAAGGAATTAAACATGTCAGAAACCATTCTAGATGCTTCTATGTATATCATTATGTATTACTATTTTGATCCTCTCAAAAACTTTACAAGACAGAGACTTTTAACATTCCTAATTTACAGATAAGAAAACTAAGATTTTTTTACCTCCTAATTTTACCTCCTAATTTACAGAGAGGTAAAATAATTTGCCTAAGCTCATACCTCTAGTAAGTGGTCGTCTAGAGTTTAACACTAGGCAGTCTTAATCAAGATTTACTTTTTAAGTCACAGCACAGTTTTTTAAACCACAGTTTTTCATAGTGCTAAAACGTAGCTATGCCTATATTTAAAAGGCTCTGTCGAATGAGGCTAGCTAGGTACAAATGACCTACCGCAATACACTGAGCTCCCCAGGATTGAGAACATCCAAGAAGATTCCAGTAGTCCTGTGGGGCAAAGTGTCCTCGATCCTCATCAGTTTAAGTAACTGAGGTTAGCAACGTGGCCCAGAGTATGATTCAGGGGCACAGGTTTGAAGGTGGTATGACCTTGAAATATATTTAGTTCAGCAATTTATTTAGGAATGTTTAATTCCAAAACAACTTTATGGTTTGAGACATTTCCAACCACTTTGGGAAGGCAGCTGGTAGCTCTGGGAATTGAGATTTCATCAGATCCAACAAAGGCCAACTTAGGGGCAAAATAGGCTTGGGAAGCAAGTTATGCTTTCTACTTAAGCTTGTAGTCTGAAATCTTGCAATTTTCTGAAGTTTTGGGATGGGGTAAGGAGGGCTTTATGGGACTGTCTATATAGTGTGTTGAGGTCATAGTTAATGGAAGAAATGGAAATAATTCAGCAATGGCCCTTTATTATTCCTTTTCAGTGTCCACCATTTTATTTCCCTGACCGAGCATAGCCGATTCCCCTGCCATGATGAGATTTTGTGGAGGAGAGCCAACTTCCTAGCCTAGAAGCAAAAATACCAGAAACACACTTTTCCAATCTCTTTTTCAGCTAGGAGGGTTGAAGCTGGACTTCACTGTGCCCAGAGGCAGAGAACATGGAGGATCTGAATTTCCAGGGGAGGAATAACAGCAGGGCACAGACTTTCCCCTAGTGGCAGGAATAATTTCTCCTGGCTATTGAGTTATGTGCCCTGAAAGAATCAGGGAATATTCAGGATCGTGAAATTCAATGGTCAACCACCCATGCTGCAGTTTAAACAGAGCCTGCCCTGCAGATGTGGTCTAGCTTGAAACTTCTTCCAACTTTCAAATTTGTCTTCTGCTCGTACTCCTGCTTGTATCACTCTTAGGTGTCCTGTTTTGGTTTATGACTGTCATCCTTTGTCTGAAACCCTTGTTATTAGCCCTATTTTCCAGCTGCCCCTCAAGTTCCCTTTTTCTTTGTTTTCATTTATGAGTCCAATAAACTTATGTTATGGGAATTTTTTGGCCAATAACTTGTCTTAGAATTCTTTTTGATATTTATTTCAGACTTGATCTCATCTCTTATGTTCCAAGCCCATCTCTTATGTTCCTTACCCATCTGTGTTCCAAGCCTGAATCTTCCAAGCCTGGGTCTTGCTGTGGGAATAGGTGAGACCCACTATATGTCTATTCAGCAGGATGCAGGTTGATATGAAGGGAGTTCACTTAAAATTAAGAGTATAGGTTCAAGAACTAGACAATCTTTGGCTTCTAGGCTCCTGTTTTTAGTGTTGGCATGAGCCAATAACCTGCAAGTATTGGTTTCCTGATCTTAAGAAGTTTAGTGATAGCAATTGCCTCACAGTGTTCCCATGAGAACTAATCAAGGTTGTGCATAGAAAATGGTCAGCTCAGTGCTAGGCACTCAGGCCCTCACTAACAATGTTGCTCTCATCACTCAGATTTGTTAGGCAGTGGCAATGCTTTGGATTTGGGAGAGTTCTAGGTTATATTTCACCCTCTGTTTGCCAAGCAGAGATTAGCTTTTATGTGGACACAGACTTAATTCACTTAGTTTACCTTCTAGAACCTGGAAACACAGATGTTAGCTGGGTCTTGTTAGTTCCTCCTTTTCAGTGTCACACTATATAAATAATAATTCTAACATGCACCTAAGATAATGCACTTAACACATAACTGATATACATAATGTTCCAAAGGGATATAAATACATGCAAGTAAAAATGGCAATAGTTTGTGTAAGCTGATGCTTAAACCAAGAGGTGTCATTCCAATAGAGCAGGAAGTGGGATGCTGGAAATGGCTGTTCTCTGATGACATTCCTAGCTCTCTGGTTAAGCGTTCTATCATCACTGTGTCAAGGTAAAATCCTTTCACCGCTCTGCTCATTTTGCTCTGATTCCTCCCTGTTCTCTTTCTTATCATCTTTTACAAATTGCATTTTCTGCTAAGCTTTGGTACATAGAACTGGAGCTAGTTCTGTTTATTTGCAATCCTGCCCTAATGTGGGCTGAAGATGTTTTGGAGAATGAAGCCTCTGTGAGTTTCTCTAAGTGATGTGAAGTCTGCTGGAAAAAGATGTCTGTTCACTTCCTTTTGTATCCACCCTCCCCCTCTCCTGCCCCCTACCTTGTAAAACACAAAGTGAGAGTCTAGGGAAGGTATGGAGTGCTGGAGGGAATGGCACACGTTTAATGGGGTACCGTGGGCCAAGCCCTACACTAGTCAATTTATTCATATTATCTGATTTAAGCATCACCACAACCCAATGAGGAGAATATCAGCACTGTTTTACAGTTGAGAAAACTGAAGCTTGGAGAGGTTATGTAACTTGCTTAATGTAAACTAACAGTTAATAAATGAAGTACTAGGATCCAAACTCAAGTTGGTCTAACTCCAAATCGAGAAATCATTCCACTACCCTATCTTATCTCTTGCCCTTTTTAATGGTCTTTATTTAATAGTCTCTAGAGTTTGTAAGTCTCCACCCAACCCTACTTTTGCAGTAACACAAATGAAAAGCAATTGAAATATATTGGACTGAAAAGATTCCGGAATACACATTACCGTTACTTTCCGTGATGGGTAGATGTTCAAGTCTAAGGTGGGGTGGTTGTGTTTGCTACATAAATCTGGAAGGTCTTTCATCCCTTTTCCAAGGTTGGAGAGCATGGTTTTCCACTGCAGTGGCGAGATGATGAGATTAAACTATTATCAGGCGAAACCACATGCAGTTCCAATTTCCGAATATTTCTGCTTTCAAATGACTTCTCTGGAGGGAAAGGGGCTATAAATCCCCTAAACAAATAATAATAAATGTTCTGGTCGGTGTCTGTATCACAGAAAGATTACTTTGGCATGCTGGCACTTAGCAAATGAGAAATGTCAAAACAAATAAACTGCTTAATCCATATTGGATCATGACAAATTGATTTGGAAATCCTGTTTTCTCCTATCAGGGGCTGCTCCTGCAATGGATTGTTTCACGTTTTTTATACCGGCTTTGAGGCCTTTGACTCGTGTTATTGAGAATAGAAAGGCAATTTAGCAGTTCTGTAAGGTGTATGACAAAATGCTTTTAAAAAAGTTTTTATCATCCTTTTCCTGAATTGATATTTTATGTCACCTTTGTACAGTCATGATTACATAAACTTTTTATGCTGAGGAAAATGCTCGATTTAAGTATCTATAACTATTTCCATCATCTTCTATTTTTTATTATTTCATTCTGAGTATCTATAAAAAATAGCTGCTTTAAAATTATGCAGAATCATAACGACTTTGGTAGCTATCGTCAATCAATTACTGCTGAAGAGATCCTTAACAAATTATTATATTTAAGAGAAACTTGTAGAAAGCTGATTACTGACCTACCAAATTAAGACTTGTTAATTGTATGGCCATAAATGTGGTTATTTTCTTATGTTATTTTTAATAATTTACTTTCTCACAAACTCAATAGATAACACATAAAACATAATTCTTTTGTGCTATTAACTCTTCTTCTAAAACTCCCAACACTCTCAAGTAGTGTGGTGGTTGATTTTGATTGTTAAGTTGATTGGATTAAGGGATACTCAGATAACTGGTAAAATATTAATCATTAATATATATATTAATTATTCTCAGTGCTATAGTAGGCACTAAGCCTGTCCCTCCTCTACTGAAAGAGAAACGTCGGCGGCTTGTCAATTGGTTAGAATAATTGGGTTGCCTCAAATGTGTCTGTGAAGGTGTTTCTGGAGGGTTACTGGCATTCGAGTTGGTGGGTGAGTGAGAAGCTCAGCCCTCAGTGTGGGCAGGCACCATCCAATTGAAATATACTGGACTAAGAGGCTGGAGGCCCGATGGCCCAAATGGGTGGGAGAAGGATTAATTCTTTCTCTCCCTTCCAGAGATGGGAAACCCTTCTTCTCCCATCCTTCGATGTAAGAACCCCAGGCTCTCTGCCTTCAGACTTCGGGATCTGCATCAGCGGCGCCTTGGGCTCTTGGGCTGAGAGTTACACCATAGGCTTCCTTGGTTCTGAGGCCCTCAGACTTGCACTGAGCCACACCATTTTCCCTGGTTCTCCAGCTTGCAGATGGTGTATCAGGGGACTTAGTCTCCATAATCTAGTGAGCCAATTCTCCTAATAAAGATCTTCTTATCTCTCTCTATATATATCCTATTAATAACATCTCTGAGGGGAACCCTGACTAAACAGGTAGACGCTATTACTATCCGCATATCAGAGAGGAGAGAAGTGAGGTGCAGGTTCAATAACCTGCCGAAGGTCATAGATGCTAAGCGATGGCACCTGGGCATGAACTGCGCAGCCTGGTGAAAGAGTCTATGCTGCATTTCCTTAATAAATGAGTGAAGAAAGCATCATATTATTTCTTCTCAGTGCAAATAAGTTTTAGAAAATTGTAGTCATTTTTACTTTACTTGCCACTTTATGCTCACTGCCTTACAATACCTGGAATGCATATTTCTAAGGCATATATTGTTATTTCACAGCCGTATTGTCACTTCAAGGACCCACATGGGAAGTGGCTACATCAAAATCACATGATTCCTAGTAGGCAGTGGCAATTGGTAGGACTGAAAATTAAGACTAAGGAGTTGGATTCCAAATTCATTCCTCCTTCTCATTCCCAGATAATCAGTTGTGAAATACCAACAATAGCTTATTACACTTTTACTCTAACTTCATTTCAGCTCAACTTAGTCTGCTGAGATTCTAAAGATGGCAGCAATCCTGGGTGGGTACCTACAGCGAATCACTCACACCAACACCATTTGAGAAGCCGGAACCAGCGCGGGCAATGTGAAGGCTAGTAAGAACAGTAGTCTGTGCCAGAGATTGTAAACTGGTGACTTCAGGCCAAACATGGTGACTTCAGGCGTATAGATGTCTTTAGTTAAGCCAGCTGAGTGTTTCACTTTTTAAAAATTAGTGGCCAATATTTAACAATTCACACACATTTAGATTTCCTTCTAATGTGAAGGAAACATGAGACAATCTGGCAATCTTGGGTTCTCACTGTAATGCCAACAATGGATCGGACCTGAAGGCAGCTGCCCTGTTTAGATGTGTCATTCATTCTTCGAGACTGCCTAGCTCTGCCCATGCACCATTTTCTTGCAGCTCTCTGAATTGGCTCGTTTTGTGTATTAAGCGAACAATGATTAGCAGTCAAGTTTGTGATTCCTGCCTATGCAAAATTTTCTGTTCTTTAATCTTGTGAAAAAGAAATCTCTGTCACATGATTAACCAATTCCAGCATTGCATGATTAGATTTCA
This sequence comes from Chlorocebus sabaeus, assembly GCF_047675955.1. NCBI lineage: Eukaryota > Metazoa > Chordata > Mammalia > Primates > Cercopithecidae > Chlorocebus > Chlorocebus sabaeus. The sequence continues at coordinate 85,033,999 of NC_132906.1, forward strand.
GACTGAAAGCTGTGTAAGAAAGAGAAAAGAACTTGGACTTTGGAGTCAGGAAACTCTAGGTTCAAATTTAGACCCTGTAAATTATTGATGTATAACCACTGAAAAGTTTATTTCTCTCTTTGACCATTGTTTTCTTCCTGTGTAAAGTGGAAAAAAAGACCACGTGGCAGAGAACTATGAGTGCATATCTGGCATCCAATAGATGCTGGGTTTCTTCAACCTTTGCTACGACAAGTGGCACTAAAGAATCTGGAAAAAGACTTTGACTTTATTTTCAACAATTTCAGTCTGATAAGGGGGACAGACTAGTGTCCCATTATCTACGATGTTAACTTTGATCACCTGCTTACCGTGGATTTTTGCCAGGTTTCACCACTGTAAAGTTACTATTTCCCTTTTTGGGATTAGTAAATAATTTGTTGGGAGCTATTTAGAGACATTGCAAATGTCTTATTCTTCATCGACTTTTACCCAATAGTTTAAAGATTCACCAACATGGCACAAGTATACATATGTAGCAAACCTGCACGTTGTGCACATGTACCCTACAACTTAAAGTTTAATAATAATAAATAAATTTAAAAAATAAATAAATAAAAATAAATAAATGGTTTTTGCCTGAATAAATTACTATGATAGTTGCCAAAAATACCTGACCATGGTTTTGGAAGCCAGGGAGCATAATCAGTATTTTCCGAGAAAGAGCGTGGAAAGGCCTCCCCCGCTGGACAGCAGTACATCATTGTTGGTATCCCTGCAATGAAAGAAATGCATTCTGCTATTCATCTTGGTACTACTTACTTTAATGCCTTGGGACTGAGTCAGAGAAGGTGTCTTGTCCTCCAGGTATGATGGGGTAGAGACAGGAAGACATGGAGTCTTTCATTTCTGTGGTTGGACATGGTGAACTGACTTTAATGGAGAATACACATAGTCAGAAACTGCAAAAATGCATGGTGCATGTTGCAGTGGCATGCCTGCGTTACTCCTTTAGAAACTATGAGTGCCCCATTCATCTCCGATCACAGCTTCCATCCATCACCCTCTCTCTCCCTCACACTGCCTCGGCCAAACTGGCCTCCTTGCTATTTCTCAAACAGGTTGTGCACATTTCTGCCTCAGGGCCTTTGCACTGGCTGTGTTAGCTGATGGGAATCCTTTTCTCTACATATCCAAAAAGTTCTTCCCTTACTTCCTTAAAATCTTTCCTCATTTGAGAAAGGCCTACGCTGACTACTCATTTAAAATCGCAACACTCTCTCTCTAGGATTCCTTTTATCCTGAGTAACTTTATTTTTCTGCTGCTCTATAGATAGAGCTGGGCTATCCCACAGGCAGAGCAGCCTGCTTTTCTTCTAGCATTGTAGCAAGCTATGTAAGTTACTTTCTATATTGTCTTGATTATTCCTAATCAGTCTCCACTAGAATGTTAGTTCTACAAAGGCTGAATTTTTGTTGTTGTTCGGTTTTGTCTAAGAGCTGGAACAATGATTGTTGGGTAAATATTGTTGCATGAATGAATGAATGAATGGTAGTTTCTGCTTAAAATTCAATGATGGGGTAGACTTCCACTTGGTTATGAAATAGAAGAAAAATTAAATAATCTGGGAGAGTGGAACTATTCTCTGGCAAGGTTGCCCATGAAGACATTTGGTCTGGGCACCTGAGCCCTGTGCACCTGCCTCTTTTTTGTTTTTTTGTTTTTGTTTTTGTTTTGAGATGGACCCTTGCTCTGTCACCAGGCTGGAGTGCAGTGGCCTGATCTTGGCTCATTGCAACCTCTGCCTCCTAGGTTCCTAGGTTTAAGAGATTCTCCTGCCTCAGCCTCCCAAGTGGCTGGGATTACAAGCGCCTGCCACCATGCCCGGCTAATTTTTGTATTTTTAGTAGAGATGGGGTTTCCCCGGGTTAGCCAGGATGGTCTCGATCTCCTGACCTCATGATCCACCCGCCTCAGTCTCCTAAAGTGCTGGGATTACAGGCGTGAGCCACCGCACCTGGCTGCGCCACCGTGCCCGGCTGCACGTGCCTCATTTTTATCTGCAAGGCGGCTCTCTGCTTTCCTGATGGGTGGGTGGAAGGTGCTCTGCCACCCTCTCTCATTATCTCTCATTATACCGCATGTCATAAATCCTGGCGTCCAAAGGGAGTGTAGATTTCTCTGTTTTGCTTTCAAATCCCATACCCCTGGCAGAGACTCCTTCCTCCTGCTCGAGTCAGCTGCCACATTCTATGCTCACCTAACTGTGAGAGAAAAGGAGGTCTCAGGGCTGCCTGAGGCCACCCTGTGGTCTCATGCTTGTGACTAGTGACCTTGCAAAGGGAAGGAGAACCTGCCTTCTCCTCGGGTGCCCTTAACTTCAAACAGTTGGGTGCAGTTTGCTTCTGTTCCCTTTATCACCCAGGCATTTTGTCCTAATTTGTCCCTTTCTCTTTCACTCTTTTTCTGATCCCCACTCACACTAGTCTTTGTTCTTGAGGTTAAAAGCAGCTCAGGCCAGCTCGATGCTTCTCAATGCACTCCCAGGCACGGGAAACACAATTGAAGGGGCTGGCCAGGCTCTGCCTCTCAATCTCTCTGATGTGATGTGGGGCTCCTCAGATGGTGTGGCTGATGGAGGCCCCAGCATCCTCCTTGGTGGTCACTGGTCAGTTTTCACTCTGCCTCTTATGCAGTGTATTAACCCCAGGGAGGCATTGCTCTCTGCAACAGACAGTGGAAAGAGCCTGTTGGGAACGAGGCTGCCCATCCAACTCCTTTGCTCTTCTGATAAAAGCAGACTGGGGTGCAGTCAGCACCAGTCGGGTTCCTTTAAAGACCTGCCTTGCCAAGAGAAGGGTTGTTTGTTCAGGTTTGCACTTGACTGGCATAAAAGGCATTGCACGGACTGGAGTAATGGTATTCTATTGGGTCTTGTCCAGAGTAACTTTAGAAAATAATTGATGAGCATTTGTTATTTTTCCCAGCTTAACATTCAACTTGTGGGTGATCCCCATTGTTAGACTTCACGTAAACCTGGCTTTGTGCCACTTTTTTTCTTAGACCTGGAAACTCAAAAGATTATATAAATTTGTTGGTTGTTAAGTATTGGATGTCTTCCCATGGAGACTGGACCGGAGACAGCAACATAGTTCCAGGTAAATTTATGAGTTTTTATTCAGGCTGGACGTTTTGGCCTCATATGAGGACGTTTTAGTGCATTTTGCTGCATTCCTAGAAAACACCTTCAAATGTTGACCTGCCAGTGTGCTGTGCTGCAATTCTATATGGGGGTGCAAGGAATACTTCTGATTAACTGAGAAGGAAAAAATGGCTTCCTGACACTCTTGCTGGGCCACACAGGTCACCTACTAAGCCGATTCAATGGCTGAACTTTTGTATAAAAAATATAGATAAAGCAATCCCCTCTGGCAGAATGAAAGTTTCCATTAAATGTGAGCCAAAGGCCATCAGCTAAATTGAAAGATAAAGACATGCAAAGGATATCTAGTGCCCTGGTGCATGTGGAACTGAACCGTTTTACCTAGGGGTTGAGGGAGTCACAGTGGACGAGGTCCCTTGAGGGAAAGTGGAGAAGCCAAGGGGCTGGAGGAGAGGCTCAGGCTGAGAGTGACAGGCAGAAGCCAGGAAGCTTCGCCAGAGGCATGAGCCTCAGGCAGAGCTGAGTGGTCTCTGCCTGGGGAGGAGAGAAGCAAAGACATGCCAATCAGAGAACAGAGTTCAGCTGCCAAAAAGTGCAGTGAACCAGTTTTCTCTCCCCATCTCCTGACAATGGAGAGAAAATTAAAAACAAACCAATCAACAAACAACAGACTATCATCCATACCTTTTATAGTGAATTTGCAGCTGTTATAATATTGTTATGTAGATAAGATTTTTTGAATGAGTTCTGAAGATCTAATGTACTGAATGGTGACTATTGTTAACAATACTCAATTGAATACTTGAAATTTGCTAAGATATTGATCTTAGGTATTGTCATAATACACAACAAATATTAACTATGTGAGGTGATGAATATGTTAATGAGTTTGAAGGTGGTAATCCTTTCACAATGTATATCAAAACATGCTGTACATCTTAAATATATCCAACTTTTATTTGTGAATTATACCTCAAAAAAGCTGGAAAAGATAATGACATAATATTCTGTGTTGGGTGCTTTTTTATTGGGAAATGGCCCTGCACCAATCTCATGCTCTTGATGTCAAGTAAAAATTTTTGCTTTATCCCTAGATGGGACTCATTTTTACCTACATAATTCTGGTTACAACAATGTGAAATGGTACTGTGCAAGAGTTATTTTCTTTCATGCCTGCTGTTCGTGTTTAATGACTTGGATCTCTGTTTTAACACAATATCCACAACTTAAAACTTAGAGAACTGCCAACACAGATGCTAGTTTACTTTGTATAGCTCTAAGATGAGAACTTCAATTTCATATTGGGGGAAAGTCACCTACCCCTCCCCTCCCTGCCCTTAGAGCTAGAACTTATTTATGAAGCAACCTCAGCTAAATGCAAAGAAGACAAGCAAAAAGAGAGAGAATGCATGTCTATTCCAAGTCTATTATGTTCCCTGTTCAGCGTGTGACAGCCTGAGCCTCAGTGGTTTTGACACTGTGGTCCCATGAGCTCTAGCTTCTGGTGAGGTTTCCTGGTGATGTTCTGAGAGCCAAGCAGAGAGTCTATCCTCCTGAAGTTCCACTTGGTCTGCTTTATACTTTGGGATTACCTGTCACATTTGTTTTAAAGATGGTTACTCTTGCTTAAAAGTAAATTTAAAAATGATTTCTGTATAACACTTAGTCTTCACAACATTCCTGTGGGTTTGCTAACCTGATTTCCATTTTATAGATGAAAGAATTGGGGTCCTTGGTAATCGTCTGGTGTAGGGTCACAGATGGGTAAGTGGCCTCCCGCTCAGTATTTCTCCACAGTCTCACTCAGAAGTAAGGAACAATGCCTCTGAGAGAAGTGACTTAAACGTTCATACACTAATGCATGTTCCTCACCAAGGAGTCCCTGACTGTCGCTCGTATATTCTTTTATCACTATGACGATGGACATGACAGGCAGATTTCACAACAACATTCAACAAGTATTGATTGAGTTAAGAGTCAAATAGAAATATGCTCCAACCTGAAACGAGGCTGTGAGGATATAGGGCGGTGAATGGGACACTTGACTTCATGGATAGACAGATATAAATCATAAACTACAGTCTTGTTTTCAATTTTGAGAAGTACCAGGTCCTATCGAGATAAACAGTGTAGAGTTTGACGGGAAGAAAAGAGGTGCTCAAAGCAAACTGGCTGAGAGGTGATGGCCGAACAGCAACGATGGGGGTAGAACTCTAGAAATCAGACACACAAGCTACAATGTAAGTCCTTTTGTTAATAACAGCAGTCTTCTATTACATTCTTACAATGGGATTATTAATATTAATTTTTCTGGCAACCCTAAGAGAAAATAGTGACCACAGGTGTGTGCATATGTTTACAGAGGAGAAAGCTGAGTGGTGAAAGGTCACACAACTCCCTGAAATCTGTAGCCATGAGGGAGGGGCAGCAGCCCGGAGCCCTAGAGCCATCTGTCCAGGCACTGAGTTCTTAGCAGCCCACACTCCTAACTATGCTTCTGTACTCCTGCTCAACTCAGCCTTGACCCTGGTGCAGCAGCGTGGACAAACCACACATTCCTTTTTACAGCAAATGGAATTTATACTGCTTGTTAGCACTAAATTGGCTCCCCACACTCCCCTTTCTTGCTGGAGGCCTGAGTGATGGCTGCCAGTCTCTTTCCTCTGTAAAGCTCATAGCATCCCCCCAAGCCTTGTCACCACCCCACCTGGCATCTGCAACTTGCTTCCCTGAGGCAGGTGCTCAGTCCTTCTTATTCTAACCTAAGAGCTCTAATCTCAGTGGGAACACAGGCAGGGAGGGTCTTGCAAATCAACCCGGGGAGCTCCGGAATTTAGGAAGCCTTCGTGTGGTGGCAGTACTGGTCTAATGACCATGACCACCTTGCTAAGACAAAGAACGGTTCTCACCTCTTCTGATCCAGGATACATCCCTGGAATGCCTTTTGTTTCTCAATGTGTGGGCCTGGAGACTTACTGAGGTCGTGATACTAGGTGGCAGGTAGTAGCCACTTTAGGTGCTTACATGTGGGCAATTGCAAGTTTTAAAACTTTCCTGTGTTCTTGTCTCCTGCTGGAGTATTATATTCGGGTGATTTCTGCAAATTTGTTTTTTCTAGTTTAAAAGAGAAATTGGACTCTATTTTTAATGTTCTTTATGAACCCTCTCCATGACAAAACAATAGCCAATAGTGCTTAAAATTTCCAAGAATGATTTAACTTCACTGGGAAAGATCATATGTAAATGTCTTTACACACCCTTATATAGATTTCATGTCAAAAATTCTTCAGCCTGCAAGTTCAACTTTACAGTTTTAAATCAGAGGCTTTTATATACCTTAGCTAGGTTATGAGGGTTTCAGAATTCAAGGGCAAAAACTCTTACCTCTATAAATGTTATTTCAATGTATCAAGAATCCCCAAATGGTAGTCAGACAGCATTTATCCCTGGTTTATCATTGATTTATTATTTATTAAACACTTCATTATACCAGGCACTGGGTGGGGGTGGGGGTGGGGGTGGAGGTGGGGGGATGGATCCAAGTACCTGGTTTCATTGAATTTATATTTTAGTTTAGGAAAACACACAACAATATAAAACACAAATTTAAAAAAGGTTAATTTCAGATAGCAAAAAGTGATACGAAGAGAATGGAATGGTGTGATAGAGACCCAACTTCCAGCTGAGGGCTACCGATTCTACCTGAGGCAAAGTGGTTAGGAAAGCTGTTAATTATGGTGACGTTTAAGTAGAGACCTGAATGGAGAGAGAAGTCAAGCATGTGAAGACTGGTGTTCCAGCAAGAGGGATTGCATGTGCAAGGGTCCTGAGGCTGGAATGTGCCTTGTGACTTCAAGAATAGAAGGACTCGTGGCAAAAGTGAAGCGTGGAGAGTCTAGGGAATTGTGGAAAGCTGGAGGAGAAGAGGAGGCTGGGTATGGGACCCCAACATGGAGTTGGATTTTATTCTGTGTGAGGTGGGAAGCCATTGGAGAATTTTATTCAGGGCACTGACATCACTTGGAGAAGAGTAAAAGATTACCCTGGATAACAGGACGTAAAAGCAGTGACAGAGAGGCTTGGCAGGTGGCTGGGGATGTCCAGACTACTAGGATGGCCCTTGGACCAGACAGGAAACAGTGGAAACGGGAGAAGTGGGTGAGGTCCATGTATATTTCAGAAGTAGCACTGATGGGATTTGCTGATGGATTGCAGGCAGGGAGTAAAGAAAATGGAGGAGGTGGTAAGGAAGATTCCCAGACTTTTGACTTTACCTGTGTAGATGGATGGTGGTGCCATTTACTGAAATGGGGAAGACTGAGTGAGGATTTGAGGTGAAATGACAAACTCTGATTTGAGATTTGAGTGTGAGATTCATATTAGATATCAGTGTGAGATCAGGGGAAGAGGGAAGGAGAAATCAACCAAGGGAAGCTGAGAAGGAGCCCTAGGTAAGTGGAATGATGAAAGTTTTGTAGAAACCAATAGAAGAAAGAGCTCCAAGAAGGAAGGAGTGGTGAACTGAATTAGGTAAATGTGGAAAGTCGAATGTCACAGCTGTGGAAGAGGGTCCAATGGGGGCTCACTGGCAGTCTTGACTTGGTCAGTTGATGGAGGAAATAGATCTGGTTGGAATCAGTGATGAAATTGGGAAGTGAGAAAGAGACAGTGGAAACAGCTCTTCCTTGAGGTTATGCTGTGAAGGGGGCATTGCGGGGGCATTGCGTGGTGGTTAGGACACTTGTACATTAAATATTGTTAAGGTGGGAGGTGTATCATACATTTGTATTTTAAACAGAGAGTTCTGGTACTGCGGGAGGCTATCATCTTATACCAGTCAGAATGGCTATTACTAAAAAGGCAGAAAAAATTTACATGTTGGTGAGGATGTAGAGAAAAGACAGTGTTTATACATTGTTGGTGGGAATATAAATTAGTACAACCTCTATGGAGAACAGCATGGAGATTTCTCAAAGAACTAAAACTAGGAGGACCACAGGATCTGGCAGTCTGGATATCTGGATACCCATAAGAAAAGATATCATTCTATTAAAAGGATACCTGCATTCGTCTGTTTATTGCAGCACTAGTCACTATAGGCAAACTATGGAATCAACCCATATTCAACAATGGATGAATAAATAAAGAAAATGTAGCATATATGCACAGCAGAATACTATTCAGCCATAAAAAAGGAAATCAAGTCTTTTGCCTCAATATGGATGGAACAGAAGACTATGATTTTAAGTAAAACAACTCAGACACAGAAAGACAAATACCACATGTTCTCACTTACACGTCGGAGCAAAATAACATACACGTGGACGAAGAGTGGGAATGGTAGATGATGAAGACTCAAAACAGTTTCAGGGTGGATGTGGGCAGACGATGAGAAATTACTTAACGAGTGCCGTATACATTATTCGGGTCATGGATGCCCTACAATCCCCGACTTCACCACTGTCAATACAGACATGTGACAAAATTACACTTAGACTCCATATATTTATACAAATACAATTTAAATTAAAAATGCAGATAAGATGGGAGGTGAGATAACTCTTGAGAGTAGCCAGGTAAAGCATGCGCGAAGGTGAGTGAGGATGGGGACAGAGCACCAAGGGAAGGGTGGGTTTTGATTCCGTCTGGGGCACTTGATGTGTCTGAAGAGGAAAGGCAGAGGACAGACAAAGATATGCAGAGGACGGTGAACTTGATGGTGTCAAAATGAGGAAACTCCTCTTAATGGCTTCCATTTTCTCTGTATAGCAATAAAATGATCTAAAGATAGAATATACTATACTATAAGTATGGACCGATTTAGGGGAACAATCCATTAAAAATGTAAAGGGGTGCGGGGAGCAGATCCGTAGCTTACAGTGGTGAGCCATCAGCTATCCAGATCCATCCATGTCCTTGGGTTTCCTTATAACCAAGGTCTTGAGCAACCATGTTCTATTAGATATCAGTGCCTACTGATAAAATGTGGGCATTGCAGTCCAGGGCTGCTGAATGTGAATAGTTCAAAGCTTCCCATTTCACAGAGAATAAAATCCAAACTCTATCTCAAGACCCCATATGTGAACCCAGCCTCTGCTTCTGCCTCAGCTCTACTGGAAGGTTTCAGAAATACCTTTTAGCACTGGGGTAGCTGCAAGGAGACCTTTAAAATGAGAAAGATGGCAAAGAAAAAGTGACTAGTTATTAAGAAAGTGTCCTTTTAGCTGATTTCTTAGAGAAATGTATTCTTTGAAAATAAAGTTTATATTTTATAATTAAAGTCTGTAAGATAGTAGAACTTTGGATCCATTAATCATTCCGACCTTCCTGCTTTTAACTTCTGCTCAGCTGGCCTTTGTTACTCAACATACCAATATAGCCAATTCTTCCCTTCTGAGAGATGCTTTTAAAGTCTAGTTTGTGGATTTCTCTTCCTTAGGCAGCCTCTTAGATACTTGTGCTGCCCAGGCCTTGATGTTTAGCATTTTTCTCTCCACGCTGTGTACTTTCCCTCTTTCACCGGGCAATCTCATTCACCCCGAAGATGTCAACTATCACTTATGTGCTCTGGTAACCCGGAGATCTGTATTTAGTCCCCTCTCCTCATTGAAGACTGGGAATGGGTGGTCCTTTCCTTATGGACTTCTCTTATCACTGCTCCATCTTATGTCTTACATTTAATTCAAAGCAAACTGGATTTGTCATTCCCCTCACCTTCAAAATCTGCCCTACCTCTGGTCTGAAGGTTGGTCAATTCAACCTTCCTTCTTACAGTTGCCCAAGTGAGAAAACAATGAATTATATTTCCATCTCTACCTCTGGTATCCTTAGTCCTTGGTGTCTCTTAAATATGTTCCCACCTTCCCTCCTCTTTTCTGTTTTGTGCTGGACTTTTCCAAGAGCAACACCAGGTGTTTCTTCTGTATCTAGTCCCTGTTCCTTGACATTATTTTCTTCCTTACCTACTTCTCTCGTCCCATTTCTTGTTCCTTCTCTACAAGCATAGTTGTAGCTTAACCAAACTGTTTATCTCTCTATGAATACATTAATTTTTCATCTCCGTGGCTGGCACATAACTGAAGTACTGTTTATATCTAATTAACTCATTAATTAACTGATCTATCTATTCATTCACTATCCAACTTTTAAATTTGTCATATTTTAAATTTTGATTCATGTATTTCTTAGCACAAAGGCATTGTTCTAGTCACTGAAGAAAGGGAGCCAGGAGGACCCTCGCTTTTCCTTTAAGATCTGACTCAGAATGGGATTCTCTGCGATGCCTCCATGACCCCTCATCTGACCTAGGCTGGGTTGGGCATTCCTCCTCTCTGTCCTCACATCACTGTTACACACCTTTTTCAGAGTACCTGGCACATAGTATGTCATTATTGATCAGCTTACCTGAGACACTTGGGAACTGAGATTCAGGGGTCTGTTCTTCATGTCTCTGTCCCAGCCAGACACATGGTTGTGGCTTATTAATACTGAATTCACCAGTACAGGAACAAACGAAAGGATGTTTGAATACCAGCCACCTTCCTCAATTTTTAGTGGTTCCAAAACAGCAGTGTTTTTAATGATCCATTTAAGTAGGTTTCCAGATAACTCTCTATAAAAGCACTGCTATTTGATTCAGGGTTCAGGGGGTCAGATTAGATGGTCTGATAGAAGTTCCTCTCAATTCCCTCCTGCTAATTTATCCATAGATATGGAGGGTTATCCAAGGTGAGGAGACCGACAAATGATCTAATGCAATCCTAGGCTGTGTTAATAGAGGAAAGAAGGGTGTCCAGTTCACAGAAGATAATCAGCTTTCTGCACTCAGCACTGCTGAACTCACTGCAGGAAGATTGCGATTAATTCTAGCTGCCTTATTGAAGCAGGAGAGGACCTCTCTGACATCAATTCAGAAAGGTCCAGAGGTCAGTGGGTAATGAACCTTATCTCATAGAAGCAATGGTTGAATGTATAGTAAATGTCCAATGGAGAAAAGAGACATCAGCACAGAAACACGTCTTCATGAATTTGAGGCCTGTTATGTGGGAGAGGAATTAAGGCTATTCCATTCGACTTTAAGCGGGAGGATTTTGGGGCCTAGAATTGTCTACAGAATAGATTTTAGCTAATTATAAGTAAGAATGTTTTAACAATTGAAACGGGCGGCCTTTCATATTACTGAGTTTCTCAATGCCAGCAGAGTGCAAGAAGACAATTACTATTTGGTAGATAATCTCCCGAGATCAAAGATTCTGCTGTTCCAAGATGGTGACCTTATTTTCCTCATCTCCAAAAAAGATTTCAGAAGAAATGAAATTTAAGTACATCAGGACAATTTAGGCAACAAGAAGAAAGTCCTGGAAGAGAATTATACTCAGGAGTAGGTCTGTCAGAAGCTTTCGGAGGTCTCAATTGCAGAAGAACTTGAAAATTAGTTTTGATAGTCGCTTGTTAAAATAATTTAACTCCTTGGGTTCAGAATCAAGAGGAAGTAAATAGGCAGGGTGTTATTATCCGTGAATCAAGGTTTTATTTTACCTATATAATATCTATCTTCCTTGTAATAATAGTGTAGTAAATTATATAGTAAAGCATTTTTGAGCATGGAAAAATTTAATTAAGAAAAAACCAACAATAACAATAAATAAAACAGAAAGGATAGAGGACAGATTAATGTCTTATCATTAACTATATTTCTAACAAAATATATTAAGGAATTTGACTGTAAGATCTTACAGAACCTAAAACTATTTTTTTTCTAAAAAAATTGTTCCTGTTCTAATCCAGGTATTTATTATTTTATCTTTACTCATGATTGCCAAGCATTTAAGTATTTTTAAATGTTTTAAAGGTTTTTTCCCCAACTAATTTCTATCCATATGTGGCATTTTTGTAGACTGTTTTATTAGAACAAATTAACAAGTATATCCTTTATTTGAGTATTGGGATATGAAATTCAAATTGGTATTATTTTCATAGTTTATCTGTACTATCTTTGCCTGCTGCATGCATATAAATTCCATTATCATTAATAAGAGTTATGCTCATACAATGAGAGCATTTACTCATTAGTGTCTAATGCACCTCTCAAGGTTATCCTAAGGTGCAGAAGTTTAATGAGTACTTAATGAGAACTCTAGTACCACTGATTAAGAATATCTATCATGTTTGTGATATGGATATCACAGTCTAACACAGAGAAGGTAGTAAAAAAATTTAGTCCCAAATAACCTCTTTTGTTATTAATCACATGTATGGAAAGCACTTTGTGTTGACAAAGTTATGACCTTTAATTTAGTCCATTAATACTTGAAATCTGCTAATCTCTTAAGTAATTCATCACAATTTAAATTTTCATGCAGTATGTGACACTTTTGTAATAAATAATATTACATAAGACTGAAAAACTTAGAAAATGTTTTAAAATAGAAGTTTCACATATATTGAAAAACTGCTTGCACAAAATTTAGTAAATTTTTTGCTATTGCTTTGAAAAATATTTGACAATGGAGGAATCCATTGGCTGTTAATATGGTGTGAATGAAATCAGTCTAGATAATTTAGAGCAATCTTATTATGTCTTCATTCACATAGGTTCATAATTATACATCATGAGCAAGAGGAAAACATTTTTAATTGTGAAACATCTTCTGAAACTCCTACTAACTGTTTGATTTGAACATTTTGATCAATTTTATCTGCTAGGTTAAAAAACCAGGTAAAATATAAAGTGGAATTGTTTAAATGGGATTCTGAGTACCTTTTTACATTCTCAGCTAAACAAAGTTTTTGACATATCCATTGTTCTTAGCCATGGTGCTAGCAATGCTTCCCATGGTACCTGTTATTTTTTCTTTTTAATCACTTACTGAAAAGTTTCTTTCCCAAGGAATTGATAGGTTAACGAGTGTCCTCCTACACTATGAGATGGTGGTTGTAATGATCAAATGAGGTAATATATGTAAAAGTGCTTTATAGCCATAAAAAGCTTTATAGGTATATAATTTGTTTTTGTTGGATATCAGTAAAAATGGTCTGTAAAGTTGATAGCTTCTGAATGGGAATTGGGTGGGTTGTAATAGATATGTGGAATGGTAAGCGTTCCAGGGCTTGCTTTCTCTCTGTCTCTCCATTCTTTTTTTTTTTCTTCTTCTTCTTTTTTTTTTTTTTCTTGAGATGGTGTCTTGCTCTGTTGCCCAGGCTGAAGTGCAGTGGCACAATCTCAGCTCACTGCAATCTCTGTTTCCCGGACACAAGCAATCCTCCTACCTCTGCCTCCCAAGTAGCTGGGACTATAGATGTGCACCGTCATACTTGACTAATTTTTGTGTGTTTTTGTAGAGATGGTGTTTCACCATATTGCCCAGGCTGGTCATGAGTCTTTTTCTATCTTTCTACATTTCTGTCTCTGTCTCTCTCTCATGTTCACACATCCACACCCACATATTTCAACTGACTTGCCATTTTAATGTATACTTACTATAATTAGACCTAAATCTTATAGCCTGAATTCCTTGGGTAGAAAAAATATTCATTCAGATTGATACATAGTGGATTTCTTAACCCATAAGAATCAGGAAAAGCATGTGGGATGATATAACAGGTACCCAGTAGATGAAACCTGATAAATTAAACTAAAAGGAAGTAAGTGAAGACCATGGTAAGGATTGATGAGTCTTGCCATTCTCCCTCTAGAGTAACAAAGCAAGGAGGAGAGAGGTCTTTGGTACATCACACAGCATAGGAAAAAGGGAAGATTAGGAGTAATTGACTGGAAGTTCAAATATGAACCAATGTTAATAGATCCTATGCAGGTGTCATCATTTTATTTATGACTGCTTCTTAAGTATATTAGTTCATTTGGACTTCTATAACGAAGTAGCATACACTTGACAGACCATAAACAACAGAAATGTATTTCATATGGCTCTAGAGGCTAAGAAGTCTAAGGTTAATGCACAGTAGATCTGGTGTCTAATGAGGGCCCACTCCTGGTTTGTGGATGGCTAACTTTTGTCATATCCTCCCAAGGTAGAAAGAGCGCTAGAGAGCTCTCTGGGGCCTTTTTGACAAGGGTGCTCATCCCATTCATGAGGGTTTCATTGTGACTAATCACCTCTCAAAAGCCCCACCTCCCAATATCATCTCATTGGGGGTTAGAAGTTCAAGTCTGGAGCTGTGGGGACACAAACATTCATTTCATAACATCAAGGGTGAGGCAAATGTGTGAGCATTAGAATGCATCATGGAATCCTTTTGACACTCACCAAATATCCCTTTGGGAACTGTAATTTTACCTCCTTTGTAATGAGAGACTTTTGATATACCTATTATACTATCAAAGTATTAGATTACTTTGATCTCATTTTTCTCTTGTTCATGATCTAGAAGAGGATATGCGACTAGTATATACTAGTGGGTAGATACATTACTAGTGGGTAGTTTCAAGATGGAAAAATTGGAGGAAGAAAAACAAGATGCCTAAATTAACCATGGCTAGATCATAACTGTCTGGGATGAATGTAATATGTATTTCAATTTCAAAGCATATAGGATTTGGTACATCTTTCAGATTGATATGTACATAAAACATTTATAGCTCTAGCCTGTTTTAACTTCTAATAAATGAAATGGATGAATAAACCTTGAAGATACTGCATGTCTTGGTAAAACAAAATGTGTTGTAGAAATAAAGTAATGCTGAGCTTGATATCAATACCACTTATTTAAAAATCTGCATATCAGAAAGTATACAAAGCATATACATGAACCTTGATAAATATTCACACAGTATGCCCACCACAGAGATGAGGAACTAGAAACCCTGTGAGAAAGCCTATTCGGTGGTGATGCCTTACCTGAAGAGGTCACAGGATATCTTTCAAGTCAAGGCTATCATCAGTGTCCTCTTTTTTAAAATTACACTGTGATTTTTTTAATGGCCTTTTTAAAAGAGTAGTTTTAGGTTCACAGCAAAATTGAGAGGAAGGTACAGAGATTTCCTATATATCTCCTGCCCCCATACATGCACAGCCTCCCCCATCATCGCATTCCCTCACCTCAGAGGCACATTTGTTATGATTGATGAACCTAAATGGACACATGGTCATCAGCCAAAGTCCATAGTTTACATCAGGGCTCCCTGTAGATGTTGTACATCCTATGGGTTTGGACAAATGTACAATGACACGTATCCACCATGATAGTATCATGGAGAGTAGTTTCACAACCTAAACACCCTCTGTGCCCTGTCCATTTGTCCCCCTCTCTCCCTGTGATTACCTTTGAAATAAAAATATCAGATTTATTGAAGAAGCTGATTCAGGTAAGTCTGTAGCTCTGGAAACACAAGAGTTAATTGTGAAACTTTTCCGGTTGATGACTTTTATAGCCGATAGCATTTTCTGTACGTCTGCTTGGTCATTTACACTATCTTTAATAGTTCTGAGCATTTGGCATTTTGCCCTTGAAATGTTATGGAAATCATATCCAGATTTTTGAAAGCAACTATGTTAGAATCAGCATCTTCTTTTCTGAAAAAGTCTCAGAGAAATGACTCCTTTACAATTTTAAAAGTTAATGTGTTTGGGGGACAGGGGCTTTAAAAACATCAATTTGTAGACCAGGTGCAGTGGGATGTCTCCTGTGAAGTAGGGAGCTTAGGTCAAAATTTCACCCTCAATAACTTGGGATATATTCCCATGTGTACAAAATTGTATGGTCCACGCTGTTAAGCAAATTCATAAAGTGAAAGGGCTAAGATGAAAATCTCAGCTTTTTCAAGAATTGTTCGTTTCCTGTGAAACTTAGTGAAATCAGAAAATCATGACACGAATGAAGGATAGGAGAGAGTTCTAGCGAAAGTCTTTACAGCCTTTTCCAAATTTTCTGCAGTTCTTTTTCCATACACCACAGCAACACTCTTATAAGATCTTGTTTAATACATAAAAATATTTTCCTTCATAAGCCATGGTCAGAACTATAGGTTGTCCATTTAATGGCACCACAGTCAACTGAAAAGTGAAAACTATGGCCAACTGACTTTTTACTTTTAACTTCTTTTCTTCTCTTGCTTATTGACTTAAAAAACAGTGGATTTGAGCAACCCTTTGAGAAATTAGTCAATGTCAAACATTTAGCTAATTTACCTTGCTCAAGTATTTAGGCAACTTCTTAAACATTTTGTAGCTTTGTAAACACACATGATGTAATAAAACAAAACATATATTGAAAAATTATTCTGAGTAAGAGCCAAAGGAGGAAGAGTCAGATGAGTTTACAAAGAAAGTCAGTCCGCAAAAATGCGGGCAGCAGAGCTTGCTTTCTTGATAAAGTTGAGCTAAAAGCTCTGAGTTTCTTTAAAAATAAAAATCAAACAAGAAAACACTCTCAGTTACAAGATTTTCCCTGTCCCTAAGGCCATTGGCTAACGGCAGACACTGCCCGCTAGTGTCCTGTGAGGACCGTGTTATCTACGGACAGCTTCCCGAGCTTCTGTCCTGCACTAGGTGTTTTTAATGTGTTCTTTCCATTCTCAGAATAATTTCTGAAGGAGATATTATCATCTCCTGTAAACAGATTAGGAAATGGAGCCAGAGAGCTTTTGTAATTCATGCGAAGTCACAGGCATAATTAGCTGTGTACCAGATAATTGAAACCTGGTTTCTCTGCAGTCAAAGAGCACACTTTGCCTTCTACACAATTCCACTTTTCAATGGACGGCTTTTGTATATTCAATTGTGTGAAGATTATGACTATCTTTACAAGCTGACTTATTCAGGCTTCCGTGAATATTTTCTGTAAGACATGGTTGCCTGGGGATCAGTACCTGTGCCTAATATGGGGCAGCTATTCACTCTTCTTCAACTGAACTGAAATCAGGAAAATCCAATCAACAAATCATCAGGAGGGACTGAAACATTCCAAACATTGCTCTGGGTGTCTGGGTGTAGGTGAGTGGTTGTACAAACATTTAATTCTTAGTCTTTTATCTTATAAGGCTTAATAATCTGGCTAACTAAGCCATAAGTATGGAGAAATGTAATGATTAAATATTAAAATAACACTTAAGAATGAAAAGTAGAAGAGTCACAAGAAGCAGTATAAAATAAATTGACAAATGAATAATACAGGTCATAATTGCTAGAATATTTCAAAGGAGGGAGATACCACTTTTATGAAACTGATCAGGAAACGTTTTATGAAGGTAGCAGAATTTCTAAACTCTCAACTCAAATGTTCAGTTGTGTTTTTTGTTTTGTTTTCATTTATATAAGTTTAACAGAAAATTGTACAATTAATTCTAGTCCACAGAAAATGATACTAGAATATTGGACAATGTACTCCACTGACCTTTTAGGAGATTTCCAGCAAGTGAAACTAGGGTGCATTGATTGTGTTTTGTGCCTTGGAATTTGCAAGTGATTGTTTTGAGGGCTATAGACACACAGCAGAGAAAGCCATAATATTTAGCAGTTCAAAGACATGGACAACTCCAAAAGATACCCCTTGAGAAGTAGTGCAGTAGAATTTTCCTTATTGAATGGATGAATGAATAGAATAGAAACAGACATCAACTGCCCATGTTTTCCTAATAAGGCTGAAGAAACTAGTTTGGAAGTTTAGTTCCTGATTCAGTATCTTGAATTTCAAAGAGGCTGGCTCACTTAGTAGGCATATTGTTCTTATAAAACCCATTTCAGTCATTATTTAGTTGTCTTTTGGCATGACGTAGTTCATATTTCTGTTATAATGAGAGTAGCACATTTTGATCATTTTTGCTTAAGAAAATGAGGAGTTGTTTCATAGGTTAATCCCTGTGCTGTTAACACTTCATAAATTAATGTGTATTTAGGATGAGATCAGCTTGCTTGATTAGTTCTTGCCTGTTTTCCAAACCATGCTTGAACACCTTCATCAGACAGACGTCTGAAAATTCACCATCTTACATTCTTAAACTTTCTGCTACTTTACGCTGGTACTGACTAAGGCCACCATGGATTAAATGTTTTTAACCAGACATTTAAATAGTTTTTCAGAAGTTTTCCTCTCACATGGAGTTGTATATGACTAGTTTGATTATACTTTCTAATTTTTGAGAGATTTCCAGAATAAGGTGAAGAAGGTAAGCTAGATAGTGAACTGGTCAGATACATTCAGTGGGCTCCAAGAAGGTGCTCTGGTGGGAGAAGATGGCCAGGAATGAAAGATTTATTTTGAAGAGAAGACGGAGTGGAAGCTTTGATCTTTTTAGTGTTCTCAGGAGTACCTGCAATGGCGAAAAATCAGACAACTAACAGACACACTTATGGATCTGAAGTTCAGTTTCTTGTCTTGAGGTTAGATACATCTTTGTCCCTCATGTCCTACATCATGACACTTCCTGAGTTGACTCCACCCTGCAGTTGCTTCACGCCCAGCACAGATGGCTGCCACCACTGACACTCCATTTACACATTTGTTTCTTTTCCCATTTCTCACTTTGCACCTCAGTCCTGCCACACTAGCCTCCTTTGCTGTTCCCCAAATTTGCTAATGTCACTGCCACCTCAGGGCCTTTGCACGTTCTTTCTTTGCTTGGTGTGTTCTTCTCCTTGACATCTTTAGTTCTCTATTCAAAGTATCAGAGAAGTCTTTCCTGACTATTCTATATGAAAAGCAACCAATACCCATGCCCAGCATCATCTATGCCCCGTCCACTGATAGCATAACCTGATAAATATGTATTAATTTCCTTTCTGTCTTCTCTCAATAAAACATTGGCTTCATGAGGGAATAGTCTCAGTCACTGCCTCTTTGATTCACTGCTATATCCCCAATGCGAAAATAGTTTTCAGGAACATAGTAGGTGTGCCTACTACTATTTGTTGGGAGTATATGGTTGTACATATTTCCTTTCAGAATTACATTAATGTTACTATCACTATCATACAATTTTACAACTGATTATAAGTAGACATTCATGAAGATACCGTTAATCATTTCTTCTCTTCCTACTTCACTTCTGTAAGTCACTTAGCTGGTGTGGGAGCTGGGCTCAGTGTCCAGTAACCCATCTCAGGAACACACAGGGAGCACTATAGAGAGAACTTGATGTTTTGGGGTCTATGAAGCTTTATGGATGCTTTCCCCATGAATATCAAGGATCTATGTTGTGTAACCTGTTCATCAACTTTTATCCTTGTTATTTTAATTCATAACTGAATTGTATTATTTTGTGAGGAGCACGAACCATGTTGGGTACTCTGTGTGTGTGTGTGTGTGTGTGTGTGCGCGCGCGCTCCTATAGTGTCTTCAGCATAGATTGGGTCCATAATTGACATTTAAGAAGTATCTATGAATAGAAGTGTAAGAGTAACTGAATTAAGTTTTAGAGAAACATGTTTTTAATTCTTCCAAACTAAGTAAATATTTAAGAGCTGTGAATGCCTGTAGTTTCTAAAACTTTTATTTGAATTTTTCAGTTTGATTTATAACACGTATTTAACACAGAATAAAGCAAAGAAAAACACCCTGAAATAGAGGACTCTGTGATGATATTAAGGTTGAAACTCTAACTTATTCTTGTGTATTCAGCTGACCATTTTACGATAATGCAATTGTGAGAATAGGAGATGATCTCAATTTAAATTGTCTTTGGCTTCCTGATATTCACTTCGACAAACCAAAATTGGAGTTTATTGCATGTTTAAATATGAAAATTATGGTAACAACGTTCTACTTTAGCTAACTCATAGTCAAAACCATTTTTAGTTTCTTCCTAATTTAATAAAAATGTCATTTTTCTATAATATGTTTTGGATTTACTTAGTTGCACATTCTACTGTTCATGCTAATTTGTTTAATGGAAACCTATGCTTTACCTAAAATCAATGACTTTTCCAGATTGGAGCATCTTACATCTTATTAAGCCTCCTTCTCTTCTACACTTTTTTGTATGAGCAGTTCGGTTCACTAATTTATTAAGTATTTCTGTGTGTTTGTGGAAAGTGACATCTTATTACTCACATTTACAGGAAGGGAGCTAAGAGCAACTGGGTCAGCCAGGCGTGGTGGCTCATGCCTGTAATCCCAGCACTTTGGGAGGCAGAGGAGGGCAGATCACTTGAGTTCAGGAGCTTGAGACTAGCCTGGCCAACATGGTGAACCCCGTCTGTACTGAAAATTACACAAATTAGCCGGGCGTGCTGGCTGGTGTCTGTAATCCCAGCTACTTGGGAGGTTGAGGCAGGAGAATCGTTTTAACTCAGGTGGCGGAGACTGCAGTGAGCTGAGATTGTGCCATCTCAAAAAAAAAAAAAAAAAAAAGAGCAACTGGTTCAAGTGGGTGCCCAGGTTTCTAGATATGCTGAGCAGATAATCCTGAGTATGCTGGGATTTGAGGTGCCCGAGGAAAGCTTAGCTGTTCCAATGGACCCCTGTGATTTCTCCCAAAGATTCTACCTTTGCACTGAATGAGGGATTCTATTCATTCCCCTCTTTAATGTGCAAATATTTCTGGGGGGAGTGGTCAAGTAAGCCATAATGTATTATGAATTGTTTGGGGCCTTGGAATGTTAAAGAGAAAAGGTGAAATGTAGCTTTACACCCAGATCAAGCTCCCTTTTTATGAGCTTCTTTTGAGTCTTTGACAAATTGTGGAGTTTGTATTTTCTAGTAATATGTTCGATTTACCTACACCAGAAAGACTGGTGGAGTGCGATGATCCTTAAATAGCTATGTGTAAGAAAACGAAAGGTTTCTGTGGTCAAATTAATTTGGGAAATAATGGAATAAATTAAATCAAACAGCATTTTTCCTATAGGCCTTTGAAAATTCTGGGATCATAAAAAAGAGATGACACTGAGGGAACCACGCTGTATCCATTAGTTTAGCCATCAGAAACGGGGCAAGTTAACACAGTGTGTTTAGTCTCATGTGTGAGCTGCTCTCCTGCATAACTCCGCTTGCTATGAAACGAGATCGCAGGTACCGTATAAAGCACCAAGCAGAATATCTGGAGTATGGTGGGCACTTTTAGAATGTTGGGTTTTTTCCTTTATGTTTTCTCCTTTTACTCTTCGGAAAATCAAGAACTTCAAGCCAGTACTCCGCAAAAATTAATATTTTATAATACTGACTTTTCTTTCATTAGTCTGAGTCTCTTTCCAAAGAATTTATTAGCATTATTTAAGTAGAAAATATTTGAATCCTTTCCTATCATAAACTTGATTAGTATAAATGCTTCTGTTTATTTCCTGTAAGGTGTTTTTATATGAATTTATTTATGTGAATGCTAATATTTAAATGATATGGTAATAGGTCTATATAAAAGTGAATGGTAGATTTGAAGTGTTTTAGGATGATTATTATGTGTCTTAATGTTAATTACTTAGATCATATGCAAATTAAAATAGAATATTAAATAGATAATATTTCAATTTATTTAACCTATGTTGTAGGTTACTCTAAGTCAGAGATAATTCTCCTCTTGTTTGAAAATCAAGCTATTTTAGATTGCAGCGAGCTTTTAAAGTATTCATAGGTTTTTGTCTGGTCATCTGAAGTGAAAACTGGGTTCCCAAGGCATGCTAATGTGTGTTTTAGAACCTTTTTTTTTTTTTTTTTTTTGTGAGGCAGAGTCTCGTTCTGTCGCCCAGGCTGGAGTGCAGTGATGCGATCTCAGCTCACTGCAAGCTCCGCCTCCCGGGTTCCCGCCATTCTCCTGCCTCAGCCTCCCGAGTAGCTGGGACCACAGGCGCCCGCCATCTCGCCCGGCTAGTTTCTTGTATTTTTTAGTAGAGACGGGGTTTCACCGTGTTAGCCAGGATGGTCTTGATCTCCTGACCTCATGATCCGCCCGTCTCGGCCTCCCAAAGTGCTGGGATTAACAGGCGTGAGCCACAGCGCCCGGCCTAAAACCTATTTTTTAAGGAAAAATTGAGGCCAATGATGATAAGAAGTGACATTCATGAACATTTGATGAAAACTAAAGAATTCTCCCAAACAAGTAAGTATTTCACAGTTATTGAAAAAGACTATATGGCAAAAATAAAAATGACATATATTAACTTTTTCAAAGCAATAAATTTTTATAGTGTAAATTTTTCAGATATCTTCGGGCATTTTTAGGGTGTCTGGGCATTTTTAGGGTGTTTGCCATTTTCTGGTAGTTTAATCTAAATAAACTCTCAGGCAAGCAGAGTTTTAAAGATGACACAGTACATCACCCTGACCTTATTAAGCCTCTCCCTCTTTCATTATTAATTCATTTAAAGAGGTGTCATTTTTCCAACTACATTTTTAGTTGTTCTAGCTATAGTAATGGGAGAAAACAAACAACCTGGACCTTAAAGTCAGCATTGCAAGAATATCGACACAGACTCAGAAGAACTAGATGTACACACACTCTTTGGATAAAGAGCAGTTTTCAGAAACATTTCTCAGCTCATTGTGCACAATCGTTGACATTTTGCCACTGAAATCTTTTAAATGTTGTAGTCCTTTGAAATTTGTGTAAAGGCTTTGCTTCACATTAAAGTAGATGAGAATATAAGGAAAAGCCAAAAATAAAATCTTTCAAAGCATGCCTGGTATTGTAGGGATTTATGATGGTATCACATCTAGGGATCAGTGAACACAAATTTGTTAAGAAAAAAAAAGCATGATTTTTCAGAGTTCCGGAGAGACTGTCTAAAGAGTGACAAAAACAAAATCCACTGGTGGAACTCACTAGAATTGGACTAAGTACCATAGTCATGGGATTTATTTAATTTGCTGTTGGGTTTGGCTCTGTAAGAGCATGTCAGCACGATGTGGAGTGAAACCAACGCATAAGAATCACTTTAGTCTGACGTGGTCAGTTGTCCCATATGTCATTGTTAAAGTTTGTTTGAACTTTCTGTCCCAGATAAGAATCACTTTAGTCTGACGTGGTCAGTTGTCCCATACGTCATCGTTAAAGTTTGTTTGAACTTTCTGTCCCAGATAAGAATCACTTTAGTCTGACGTGGTCAGTTGTCCCATACGTCATCGTTAAAGTTTGTTTGAACTTTCTGTCCCAGATAAGAATCACTTTAGTCTGACGTGGTCAGTTGTCCCATACGTCATCGTTAAAGTTTGTTTGAACTTTCTGTCCCAGGTTCCCAGAGAGTTATGGGGGATGCCACAAGGTGCCATATTTAAGTTAAAAATCTAGGCAGAAGCTCTTGATGTGATGCTTATAGAATACCGACACTGAAATTTCTGGTTTTCTTTCTTTTCGTTTTGATTTCTCCTGGTACTTTTAATTGTTTCGTTTTTAATATTTCAATAGTTCATCCATCTGATTTTATTTTGATGCAAAGCATTAGGTAGGAATTCAACTTTGTTTTTCTTTCTTGGTAGAAATCTCTTGCTAACTTACAATGATGTCTTTAAAATATAACAAATTCCTGTATGTGCTTATGTCTATTTTGGAACTTCCTATTTCCTTTCATTGATCACTTTACTGATGCACTAGTATCACACTTTTAAAGTATTGAACCTTCAGAATTTTAATGTCTGTAAATGTCAGTTACCTCTCATTGCTGTTATTTCTCAAATGTTTTCTTGATGCTTTTTAAATTTTTAATTTTTTCAGATATCAATGTATCTTATTCCAGATAAAATGCTATCAGTAATTTAATTGGAATTACATTTTATTTAACTCTTAAAAAACATGAGAAGCTTTCCACTTTATCTTCTTTTATCATTGAATTTTTTAATATAAATTGTGCACATATCCTGTTCAGATTATAATGCCCAGTTTTCTGAGTAAATCAATATATTCAGATTAAGTACTACCTTTTCGAAACCTTTTTCCTTTCAGCCTTCTCCTGTAGAAAAAACTGCCTCCTCCAACCATGAAAATAGATTTATTTTGGGCACTTATAAACCAGCAATCTGAGGATCCCATGCCTTGTCCCTGAGGGACAGAGGGACTATAAACCTTCCTTCTTTGCAGCTAGGCATCAGATCAGGTGTTTTCCATTCAAATAGCCTCTCTCATCTTCCTTGTAGCTTATTTCATGTGATTTACACCGGTGTTAGGAACAACCCCTCACTCTCTACAATTTGCATATGTTAGCTCATAAGAAAGCTCACACATCCCGTACAACCTTGTCCAACTAAGTACTGTGTAGAGGATGTGATATAACACAGTGCTTCTTACCCATCCTGCTGCCATGCATTTGTCTCTTAATGAATAACTGCGTGTAATAACATTCGCATACCAAGGTCATGCTTTGGTTTGCCACTTCTCCTCATTCCCCAATACTTAATATCAACCTTTCTACCACAAGCAGAGTCCTTTTCACCCTTCTGAAGTGTTTTCACTTCTTAATTGATACTAGTTTCTCCATCTCAGCGTGAGTGACATTAGGGGCTGGACCACTCTCCGTGGTGGGGGCATTGTCAGATGCTTAGCAGCATTCCTGGCCTGGACCCACCAGATGGTCAGCAGCATCCTCCCCCAGCATGGCAATCAGAAGTGTCTCCAGATACGGCCAAATGTCTTCTGGAGGACAGAATCACAGCTGCTGGAGAACTTCCTCCCAGATCTCCGTGGAGATCTTTGTTTACTGCTTTTCAGAGCTGTAATTTGATCAGCCTCCATATCTCTCCTACTGGTCTGTCGGCTCTCTGGGAACTCTCCTTACCTGAGTCAGGAAAACTTCAAGGCTCTAACTGTGAGGCCACCTTTTTCTCCTGCTGACTAACCACAGATTCTGTGGAAAGTTCTTGCTGCCTGGGGCCCCCTGGCTTTAATTTATTGCATCCTTGAGTCTCGCAGGTGGTGCCTTGAACAATTATCATGCTTTACATCCTTACTTGCACCTAAGTAGGTGTGTGTGATCACATATAACACTGGGTGTGATCAAATATAACACTGGATAGAACGCAAGGGGTCAGTGGAGAAGACCAGAGAGAATTCTGATTCAATTCAGTTTCTTGGGTAAAGAATACATTTTGTATATCTATTTGTTGTTAAATCTTCTTAAGCCTGCTGTTCTTCTACATGCATAGCTTTGATTTCGATTGATATCTAATAGGAATAAGAGAATGAGGGTCAAAATCTATGAAATATCTTCGCCCTCTTCTTGCGCCTCATTCGTTATACACCCTGGGTGCATTTTCACTCTATCCTTTCTCTGTTAGTCGGCAGTTATTTCTTATTGCCCTTCTAATTATATTCTGAAGTCCTTTATAGTTCCCTATTTGTCTTGTTTTTCTAGCCTGGTTACAGCCCAAAATATATTTTCCACCTGTATTTTACTGTGTTTGCTTTTGCCACTTAATAATATTTGTTGTGCACTGATTATTTTTCAAGATTTTTTCCCCCAGGAGACAGTCTTCTTATAGTCTGTTGTGTTTAGATGACCGTACCTTTAACTCTCCTGCTGTTTCTTTTGTCTCTTTGACAAATTTAGAGCAGCAGTTTGGAATATTTAGTGTTGTGTTTTTCTCGCTGAAGTTAAAAAGAAAATATCTCTGTGAACCTTCCTTTTAAGGTTCATGGTGTATCAGCATTTTCTAAACAGATTTTCTCCTGGGTAGAGGCAGCCATGGGTGGTGCCCCACTTTCTCGAAGATAAAAATGTCTTAGAGAGACTTCTTAATTCTCTTCTGCTCATTCTCCCCTGATACCGTTTCTTTGGATGGCTTGAGAGATTTTAGCACTGTTCTTTACACACAGAGGATGACATAGGAATGGCAAGCTCCCAAATGCACCATCAGGTGACCTCATTTTCTGAGGATCATCTGTTCTAAAGGCTCTCTTCCTCCAAAGCCAGGTGCTGCGTCTTCTGGTGGCTCAGTCCACCCTGCACCAGCTTTGCCTACACTATCTGCTACTGCTGTGACCCACTAAAGAGTTAGATGGTTGAGCCATGAAGTCATAATTCAGGGTAGGACGGTGCTGATCAGAGGCTGTCAGAATATGTGTTTCATGTGGTTTTCCTGTGGTGGAGTGATTAAGCTGTAATGTACACATTTATTGAAACCATTTTGATGCCAAATACTACAATACATAGGTAAACAACAGGTCTCAATTTTTAAGGCACTCACCAGCTCTTTGAGGGGAGAGAGACACGTATATAAAGCAGATAACTTCGGAGGCTGTGATGCAGCTCTGCTGAGCTCTGTCTCCGTCCCTCTCTACCCTGTTCAGTATGGTGAAGGGATGGATGTGAGCGTTCACCACTCTGGTTAGTGTTGCAACCTCTGTACGGAACTCCCTGACAAACAATGCAAAGAGGAAATGATGATCAGTTCAAGAAGGCGACACACTCACAGTGCTGTGTCAGAGCCAGCTTTTACATGCTTGGAAGGGTCTGTTGCAAAATGTTCAGGAATTTTGTGAGCCGGTTGTCAAACAAGGACATTGTGAAACATTAAATTATATAATCATAAGATTAAATAAATAATATCAAAACAAAAATAATAAATACTCAAAATGCATCACTTTCTAAGTATTTAACTACATTTTACTGTTATCCATGTTTTTGAGGTTACTGATATCTCTTGTGTCTTTATGGTGAAAATACTACATAATGCCATGCTACTGGTGCATCTCTCCCCAGCTCCACGAGCAGTGAGATCTCACTGCTAGCTTGAACTTGGCCATGGTGGGAGTATTTATTTCATGGAAATTGGCAGAACAACTCAGGCTTCCCCATGCGATTCTCTCCACCTAGAGCTGGTTGTGAAACATTTACCAGCTCACTACTGCAAAGTTGTATGTATTGTATAAACAGGAAAACCATGGAGTTCAGTATGGTCCCACTCATAAACAGAGGGTGCCACCACATAAATCACAGCACCTGCAATTTGTCAGAATCAGAATAATATTTGCAGTTGTTCCTGTTGGTCCGTATCCTGACATGTCAAAGCCAGACTAAAATACTTTATTCTGTTGACTTAGGTACCCAAATGTTGGAACCTCTTGCTATTGGAACAGATAGTCTCTTACTAAATAGATTCTTTTTCTGAACTGGCTAAAAAACCCAAACCCTCACACTTTCAGTAAAACAACAGAGAGGGGAGAAAATTAGTGGCTACTGGAGGTATGAGGAGAGATCCTGAGAAATTAGAATCATACAGGATCTCTTCTGCTTGATCTTAGCCAAAAGGCTGAGAAGCAATCAAGATCTCTTTTAACATACGCATGTCCATTTCTTCTTCCTGGAAATTATTTCAAGCCCTTAATCTTGGGTAATGTTGGATCCTTGAGAACTAGGGACTTTTAAAACTGTACTATTTCTAGGTTAATAAAAAGTAACCCAATAAAACCGATTACTGTTGTCTTTTATTTTCAGATTAGGCTCTATGTCAGTGACCTACAAGTGACAGGAATGTCCTTTGATACATTTGATAAAATCTAGTTTAAGAGAACATTCTAATTCAGGAGATTGCAGTCCCCAAGAGTGGCAGTTTTTGACTGAAATTGAATAAGCTAAAGTTCTAAAAATCTAAAATTCTCAGAACCTTAACTCTCCAAATTTTAGTCCATTGCTTCAATTTTTTTTTTGACCAATTGCTGCTTTATTTAGTGATATCAAAATCCACTCCACCCTTTATTTCTTTATGTCCTTGGTTCTCAAAACTTGAGTATGCTTCAGAATCACCTGGAAAAGTTGTTGAAATACAGAGTTCCAGGACTTAACTTGAGTTTCTGATTCATAGGTCTGGGATGGGCCACAGAACACGCATTTCTAACAAGTTCCCAGGTGACCCTGGTGCACTGGCCCAGGGCTGCACTTTGAGAAGATCTGTTCTACATGGATTTTGATAGGAAGAAGGCTATGTTGTAAAGGTTATCTATGATGGGAAAGGGGAAATGGAGATATAAACATGTGGGGCAAGGGAAGTAATTGAGAAAGTAGATCTTAAGATGAGAGCTGTGAAGACTTGAAGCTGCCCATGGAGGGTCTGGGGATCTGAGGGTCTAGCCAAGGTTTGTACACTCTGGTCCCATGAAAGTGAAGTTATGGGCCAGCTGGAGGAGGGCTCCTCCCCAAATTGCCTTTAGGTGCAGGTGTAATTAATGGGTCCCCTGAGGCTCATGCATCCAACCTGCCTACCTGGAAGCACTAGGCCAGTGTGCATAGTCTTGGCTGCACTTTAGCATCACCTGGAGAGTCGTAAAAACCACCTGTGCCCAGGCCCACCCCTAAGCAATTAAATCAACTTCAGAGGCTACAATGTGGGCAGCAGACGTTTTCAAAAGCCAATTTTTCTGAAGGTGGCTAGGTCCCTCCCTTAGAGATTCTGATTTAATTGGTCTGGGGAGTATTTTGAAAAATATCCACTACCTGTAGTTTTTGAAATCAACGTAGGTGATTCTAATATGCACTTAGGATAGAGAAGAACTGCACGAGATAAACTCCCATGAGGCCAAGGATTTTGGTCTCTGCCATCTATAATTCTTAGTGTTTTACACAGTGCAGTCCTGGTACAGAGTAGTCCTTCAATAAACTTATACTGAGTATGTTAATTAATGATTGCTTTTGTGTAGTATCAGGCACTTATGAGGTTGGGATACTTGCAAAACAACTTAAGATGTGACTCTTCTTCTCTTTTTGTCAACAAAGGTGCTGGGGATATTTCCCTGTGTGACTGGCACATATCTTGGTGAGAGGCAAGACAATGAGATACATTGGGAATATATGAAACTTAGAATTCTTTTTTCATTTAGACCAGGGGTGGGCAATCTGCAGCCTTCAGGCCAAATCTGGTTCCTCTTTGTATAGCTTTTCAGCTCAGAATGGCTCAAAACAAAGGTAATATTATGTGTAAAAGTCAAATTTCAGTATGTATAGGTACAGTTTTATTGGAGCACAGTCACATCCATTTTCATTCCGTGTCCATTCATTTTCATATTGTGTATGGCTACTTTGTGCTACAATGACAGAGTTGTGTACTGTAATGAAGACTGCACGGCCCACAGAGTCAAAAGTATTTTCTATCTGGCTCTTTACAGCAAAAGTTTACCAATCCTTGATTTAGAACTTGAGTCCTCCCTGTAAATATACTTGTTACAATTTAACATTGACCAGTTTGGCATCTGTAGATCTAAGATGCTTACTAGTATAATTCTTCTCAAGCAGAAAAGGACAAGATTATTGCTATCTTAATCAGGTCCCAGGGGACTTGTTTGCAAGGCTTACTGCATCATCTAATTTTTTTTTAAATTGAGGAACATTAAAATCTATGGACCAAGGATAACATGTGGTCCACAGACCCTTGGTCCTTGGAGGATCTTGAGTTTATTAAGAACTGCTGAAGATGTTTTTGAGTGCTGTGTTTTCACTTGGAACCACAATCACTCAGATTGTCATTGGGCTCTTGACAATAGCCTTTATTCTCATTCTCCCACCTACTCTTCCTGTATCTCTTGTTCTACACATGGGCAGTGAGGGAAAGTGATTGCATGAAGGCACCAGATGACATACTGTGGTTTATAAGAGTTGGATGGATAATTTTCAGGGCATCGTTCCAAAAACCTCAAAAAACTGGAGAATTCAGGCCTTTTGTCTACAGAGCAGTTTGAACCCACAAGCCACTACATTGAATCAATCTCAATTTCTGAAATGATTTTAGGCATTTGAGAACTGCTTCTGGTCTCTTCTCTCATCTCCTCCAACACTGCTTTGGGATATTTCAGCTACTCATAATTAGTCTCTCTGCCTTCATTCCCATCTCCTTATAGACGATCCTTCATATTGTCTTTAGAATTTCTTCCATAAAAGTGAATTCCAGCAGCTACCTAAACATTGTTGTGTCAGGGCGCACGGAAATAAACGGAATAGACTGCTGATGGTTTCAGGCTGGAGAGGAGGAGCAAGATCTAGACACATCTGTAACTATTCTATACCACTGAGAAGCTCTTTCTTGGGACTTACCAGTGACCCAGACAGCCTTAATATTCCTCTCAACTTGATTAAACATTAGACAGGCTTTTTCCTGGCCATGGGC
The DNA here is from genome assembly GCF_047675955.1 of Chlorocebus sabaeus. Lineage (NCBI taxonomy): Eukaryota > Metazoa > Chordata > Mammalia > Primates > Cercopithecidae > Chlorocebus > Chlorocebus sabaeus. The sequence continues at coordinate 85,064,115 of NC_132906.1, forward strand.
CCCTGAACTTCCTTTCCTTAGAATATGTATTTTAGAAAACTTATAATTGCAAGTTCTTCCTTTGCCCATTTGAAATGTAAATCTTCTAAAACCCAGGAACGTCTTTTTCAAGAACCTAGAGCCATCACTTTGAAATGTAATTACCAAGAAAGAAAAGGTCCCTATCTGCCAATCTATCTGGGAAGGCACCAATTAGCAAACACAAATGGCCTAATCATATTGACCAACCTCCCCCAACATCCTCCAGTACTTTTCCACTGGCTCAATCCAGTGCTTAAAAACTCTCCCACCTTTTGCTTCAGTGCTGTTGAGTTCAATCTCTCTGTTGTATTATAATAGTCTTGACTCATATTGTAATAATCTTGAATAAAGTCTTCCTTAGCTGTTTAACTTATCCTGTGCAATTTTTCTTTGATCATCTACTTTGATGCTGTGGGTTCAATTGTCTCCCAAAATGGTGTGTTGAAGTCCTAACTCCTGGTACCTGTGAAGGGGACTTTATTTGGAAATAGGGCTTTGTAAATATCATTAAGATGGGAATTAAGACGAGGCCATGCTGGGGCAGGGTGAGTCCTTAATCCAATATGACTTACATGTCTTTATAAGAAGAGGAGAAGAGACACAGAGACAGACATCTGCAACTTGGAAGCCAAGCAATGTCTGGGGCTCCCGGAAGCCAAGAAATGATTTTTCTCAGAGCCTGACATGAACCAACATTGTGGTTTCAACCTTCTGGCTTCCGGAAACGTGACAGAATACATTTCTGTTGTTTGAAGTCACCCAGCCCTGGGTGCTTTGTCGTGGTGTCCCTGGGAAACTAACCCACTTGGGATACAGGGGCTTTCACTGGCCAGCCCTAACTCCCATGGCAGTTTCATCTTCTAGTACTTTCTGTCAGCACGTGGTACTCAAGTCTTAATTTTCAACTGTGCCCTCTCTCACTTCCATGCCCTTTTCCATCCAGATTTATCAGCCTGGAGCACCTCAATCCTGCCCACCAGGCCTGCATAGTATAGTCCTATTTGTCCTTCTAGGCACATTGTAAATATAACATCCTGTAGAGCCCTCTGCCAGCCTCCCAGGCAAAATGTGGGAGTCACCTGTGTATACATTTCCTCTGGGCTCCTCTGTGATATGGTCACCTGTGTATACATTTCCCCTTGTACTAGGACTTACTGGTTGAGGTGACTGTCTTTCCCTAGATCCTGGAGGGTAGAGCGTATTTGTCCATTTTCATACTGCTATGAATAAATACCTGAAACTGCTTAACTTATAAAGGAAAAGAGATTTAATGGATGAACAGTTCTACCTGACTGGGGAGGCCTCACAATCACAGTGAAAGGCAAAGGAAGAGCAAAGGCATGTCTTACATAGGGGTAGGCAAGAGAGCCTGTGCAGGGGAACTTCCATTCATAAAACCATGAGATCTCATGAGATTTACTCACTATCATGAGAACAGCATGAGAAAAACCTGCCCCCATGATTCAATTACCTCCCACCGGGTATGGGGAGATTATGGGAGCTACAGTGCAAGATGAGATGTGCGTAGGGACACAGCCGAACCATATCACAGGGTCTTGTCTAATTTGTGTTTGAGAAGAGTGGTCCTGCTTCCCCAGAGGGCACTCAGGTAACATTTGTTCAATGAATGAAGCTGGAGGGGGCCATAGGAGTATTTTAGTTTTCTCCACTTTCTAGTACAGAGAAGCTACAGTGCCTTTTTGATCACCTCAGACGTACCTTGTCTGACAATGAGAAGGGAGAGAAAACCCTATCAGATATCACTTTTTAAATGCACAATCAGCATCTCAACAACAAAAGAGTGTTAATCATTTAAGAAAAGTCCCAGAAACTGACACAGAGTGATCAGTTATAAACTATCTCAATGTAAATATCCTTTGCTCTTCTATCTAGTTTGCAAAAGAATTAGAAGGTGATATATAGGCTCTCAGCATATTTTGAGTTTTTATTAAAAAGCCTTAATCTGAGCAATCAAAAATAAATTATGGCCAGGCACGGTGGCTCATGCCTGTAATCCCAGCACTTTGGGAGGCCCAGCCAGGCAGATAACGAGGTCAGATTGAGAGCATCCTGGTGAACATGGTGAAACCCCATCTCTACTAAAAATACAAAAAAAAAAAAAAATTAGCTGGGCGCAGTGGTGGACACCTGTAGTCCCAGCTACTCGGGAGGCTGAGGCAGGAGAATGGCATGAACTTGGGGGGTGGAGATAGCAGTGAGCAGAGATCGCGCCACTGCACTCCAGCCTGGGGACAGAGTGAGATTCTGTCTCAGATAAATAAATACATACATAAAGTAGGCTTGTTGTGTGTTTTGTTTGCTCTTTGCTTAATCCCCAGAGAGCAGAGGACAAACTTCCTGAAAGACTTTTATGCTGGTGTGTAGGTTTCCAGCATTCCATGAGGCCACATTTCCCCCTCTACTAACCCCAAAACCCACCCAATTTTTTCATTTTCTCTTCTGGGATTGAAGAGGAAGGAGCAAAATCATGAGTAATTGCTTTGTCTGGAAGACCACTGTTCAAGATCTCATAAAGTTCTAGGTATCTGCTCAGGGTCTCGCTCATTTCATTTCTCTGAACTCCCAGAGAAATCCAATGCCTCTGACCAGGGTGGATGCTTCAGAGGTGTTAGAATCCACACTGGACATTCCCGATCCTGTGCTTCCATGTTCCTTCCTGCTCACCTCCTGGGAATTACTTTCCCTTCTTGTGAGGAACTGCCTATTTCCCACTTTACAGGGTCCTAACAGATGCCTCATGTCACTGGCACAGCGTGCATCCTCCCCTGCTCCCCACCACAGGCCGCTGAAGTGAGCACCTGGCCCTGCTTGTATTCCCAGCTCCCAAACTCAGATGACCACACCTAGAGGTCATTCAGGGCTTCCTCCCCATGCCTAAAGGAGACACTTGAGTGCTACCAATGAGAAGAATACCAATACACATGGAAAAATGACATCTTAAGGAAGGTGGGAGAGCAATCAGATGATATCAGTTGAGTTTCTGCCATCCTTAAGCCTCAGACTTCTCAGCGGTGGGATGCAATGACTTCCCTTTCTGCTTTGCTAAATACCTACTGGTTGGGTTGCAATCATGACCACTTGCAAACAAAGCATCTAGACTTTGACGGGGTCACAGGGAGGGTTGTCCTCGGCTTGGTCTCCGATGTTCCATTGACAGTTGAGAAAAAGCAGTCACAGAGATCCCCTGAAACATTTTTGTGTGTGTGTGCTGGTTCTTACTGATAACATCCTGAGGTTTCATTTTGCGTTTTCTTCCTACAGGGTGACATGTACAAATAAATCATGTCCATATTTCCTTTTATTTATATCTTAATATGACCTCAGTCGTGTGATTAGATAATTTGAAATTTAATAGAACTTTCCTGTGTGAATCAGCTAGGCTATATCACAGTGAAATCTCAGAGCCTGGAGAAGGACAGGGAGGGGGCGCTTCACACACACTACTGAGTCAGCACATAATAGCAATTTTCTATGTCCTCGTAATAGATACTTGAGAATAATTACTGACAGCCTGTGGAGAATTCATCAACCTCAGGTACCAAATAATAAGTTATACTATCATGGTAACTGTTTGAATTAAGTTAGAAATTCAAAGAATCCTGATGATGTCTCATTACTTTTTCCCCCCAGAAAAACCAATCTGCATAATTGATGCCATAGGTGGAAAAACCTTTTTTTTATTATTACATTCTAAATCAAATAGTTTTTAATAGATGAGAGGTGCAGGATCATCGGAAACCAATGGTGGCCACGTGGGATAGCAGTCCATAATTTTTCAGCACATTAAAAAAAAAAAAATACCAGTGTTTGTTTTCTAAACCTCAGCACGCCATGTTCCAAAGAGAAATCTCAATTGACTGAAAGAGATGGACTGGGGAAGCTCTCTGTAGAGAGAGACTACTAATGAGTTAGTGCAGTGAACTCAGGCAGGCTGCCCAAAGAGAGGCCGAGCCCCTGAGCAGGGAGGCCTGGCAGCCAAGAGTTGGACTTTTTCCTTTGTGTAGGTTGAATCTGTCTCATGGGGGAGGAACATATTAGGGCCTTTTTTTTTTTTTTTTTTTGACACAGAGTTTTGCTCTTGTCGCCCAGGCTGGAGTGCAATGGCGCGATCTTGGCTCACTACAACATCTGCCTCCAAGGTTCAAGCATTTCTTCTGCCTCAGCCTCCTGAGTAGCTGGGATTACAGGCGCATGCCACCACACCTGGATAAATTTTGTAGTTTTGGTGGAGACAGAGTTTCACCATGTTGGCCAGGCTAGACTTGAACTCCTGACCTCTAATTAGGGCCGTTTTTGTGACTACTATTAAGTAACAGGCTTTCTGCCTGGTGATAGGGTGTGGCTTTTCCCAACAGACTCGTTAAAGTAAATACTGTTCTTGATGTTAACATTCCTTATCACAAATGCCAAAAATGAAAAGTGCATATGTATATATACACACACACACGTATGTATATTTATCCTTTGACAAGTAGACAACTTATAGATGAAATCAGTCTTGTTTTCTTCCATACAGAGCTTCGAAATGTTCTGTGAACTTCCCTACCCTCCTTGCCACTCAGATGTCACAGCTGGAGGTTGTTTGGCTTCTGAAGTGAGCATGGACCCAGGGTTGGAGGTGTCCATTTCTACTCCCTTGCCCACTATGCAGGACACCTTCCATTTGTGTTTTTCTACCCTCCTCCTCTTGGCTTTGGTTGGGGGAGTCTGACTCGCATGAATCCTATCCACGGCACCCTCATCTCTCCCTGTCTTGATTCTGGTTTGATTTGGCTAATGTGGAGCCCCAGGGACAGATCAGAGAGGGAGAAGGGAGTACAGCATGAGTCTCCAGTCCCCTGAAACCCTCCCTGCAGGGGCGTGTCAAGCTGGCTGTGTCCCTTAAACAAAGGTCGTGGGTCCACTTAAGATGGCCTTTTTTGTAAATCTCACCTTTCAGGATATGCTCATTATTCTCTCCTCACATCCCTTCCAACCCTGGGGTGGGCACAGCTCCTCCCCTCTTACAGGCCCTAGGATTCACACTCTCTGGTGTGGTTTTCCAGTGCTCTGCCTTCATACTGATAAGAGCTCTTTCATTAAACCTTCCTTGATTGTCCTGGTATGAGTGTATCCTTGGCTTCTGCTGGGATTCTGAATGTTACTGGTTTTAGTATCTCCTTCTTCTTTTTCAGTGAATTATTTATTCATGTTTCTTTTCCTTCCATTTTTAAAATTTTATTTCCTTAATTCATATGTCATATATGTACACATTTTGGGGGTGTACATGTGATAATTTAATACATTCATATAATTTGTAAAGATTGAATCAATGTAATTAGGACATCTGTCACTTTAAATATTTGTCTTTTCTTTATGTCAGAAACATTCAAATTATTCTCTTCTAGCTGTTTTGAAATATACAATAGGTTTTAGGATCTTTATATTCCTAGTTTTGTTTGTTTCTTCACTTGTCTCATTGTTTTATTCTGCTACCCTTCATTGACTTTTTTCTCCTTGCCCATAGGATCATCAATGTTCTCCCTGAGTCTTAATTTAGTTCTTTCTTATTTTTCTGACTCTGACTTTACTTTCTCTATTATGTCCGTTACTAGTGACATTTCAAGACTCTCATATTTACAGGTGTCCAGATCTTGGAGCTCCCCCCAACGTAAGCCATAAATACACTCCAGTGTTCCCCATTATTGCCATCAATCCCCTTGTGCTCCTGGTTATGAGGCTTGCCTCCTGACTCACATCACTGCACACATTTACAGGATTTTCTTTTCACCCCCAACCCATCTTCCATCTTCCTGTTCTACCTTTTATTTCAATTCAGTATATTAGATATCTTTTTTCCATTTCTTCTAATGCAAAAAAGTGGTCTAGCAGCCCAGAGCATTTTGTAGGCTTACAAATTATACTACCTTTGAGGTTGGTGTTTACTAATTTATACCCTCATGTAGATCTGTTATCATTGAACAAGCCCCACGTCACCTCCCAATTAAGCAATATTCAAATAAAGAAAGCAGCCTCCGTGTAAGATGCAAAGTTGGTGGGGTTCAGTGGGAGGAATGGGAAGCCCGTTGTCTAGCACATTTAAAAACCTCATTTGCCTGGAAATATTTCCTAATTGCTTCTGCTAGCAGTCCTGAAACTTCCTCTGTAAGAATCAAGAATCACTAATAGTTTTAATTACAAAGCATGGGGTCCTGCCTTCTGATAGGCCACAACGTTTCCATTTATTTATTTATTTATTTTTTATTTAGAGATGGTGTCTCCCTCTGTCACCCAGGCTGGAGTGCAATGGCATAATCTCAGCTCACTGCAACCTCCGACTCCAGGTTCAAGTGATTCTCCCTTCCTCAGCCTCCTGAGTAGCTGGAATTATAGGTGCTGGCCACTGCGCTGGGCTAATTTTTGTATTTTTAGTAGAAACGGGGTTCCCCATGTTGGCCAGGTTGGTCTCGAACTCCTGACCTCAGGTGATCTGCCCGCCTCGGCCTCCCAACGTGCTGGGATTACAGGTGTGAGCTACCACACCTGCCCTCTCTCTTATCTTTCACATCAAAATGTTAGCCTCTAAGGATGAGCCATAGAAATGGAACCCATCACAGGAGTGATGTGAGTTCCAGTGCAGATACAGAGCAGGGAGGATAACGGTGGGAGGTAGACCTACAACCAGGACATATAGCTGGAAGAAAAGCCACTCCTGCCTGTCACCTTGTTCTTGGTATAATAGTACAAGAAAAAAGCTCTGTAAGCTTAATATCCTAAAAGCAAGACAGATAAAGATGTTGGCATTTTGGTTGTTTTGCCTTGCCTTTTACCCCTTCTTCCCCTAAACCATTTCTATTTCTAGTTCTGTTCTGGAAGTTGACAGCTTTACAAGATACATTTCTCAAGCTCAGGGCTATGTTATATAGATATTAAGCTTTGCAGATCTTGATGTGCTGCTTCTGCAGGGTCTGTACCTTGAGTTGTTTGGAGCAGAGCTCTCTTATGTTCATATTCACATGACTAGTAGCTTGCATAATACTTGATGCACAGAACTGTAAAAGAAAAATTGCACCAGGTCAGTTAAACAAGCAAGGAAGACTCTTTCTTTCTCAGCTTTTAGTTTCAGGGGTGCACATGCAGGTTTGTTACATGAGTATATTGCGTGTCACTGAAGTTTGTTGTAGAAATGACCTTGTCACCCAGGTAGCAAGCATAGTACCCAATAGGTAGTTTTTCAATCCTTGCCATTCCCACCCTCCGTAACTGACTTATTGTGTATTATTCCCATGTTTATGTCAATGGGTACTCAATGTTTAACTCCTATTTATAACTGAGAACAAACAGTATTTGGTTTTCTGTGTCTGCATTGATTTGCTTAAGGTAGTGGCCTCCTGTTCCATCCATGTTGCTGCAAAGGACGTAATTTCATCATTTTTTATGGCTGCATAGTATTCCATGATGTATATGTGCCACCTTTTCCTTCTCTAGTCCACTGTTGATGGGCACCTATATTGATTCCATGTCTTTGCTGGTGTGAATAGTGCTGTGATGAACATATGAGTACAGTATCTTTTTGGTAGATTTCTTTTCCCTTGGGTATATCCAGTAACAGGATAGATGGCTGGAAGGTAGTTCTTTCAGAAATCTCCAAACTGCTTTCCACAGTGGCTGCACTAATTTACGCTCCCACAGACAGCATATAGGCATTCCCTTTTCTCCACAACCTTGCCAATATCTTTTATTTTTTGACTTTTTAATAATGGTCATTCTGACTGGTGTGAGATGGTATCTGATACGGTTTGGCTGCGTCCTCACCAAAAATCTCATCTAGAATTGTAATCCCCATAATCCTCAGGTGTTAAGGGAGAGACCAGGTGGAGGTCACTGAATCATGGGGGCGGTCTCGCCCATGCTGTTCTCGTGATAGTGAGTTCTCACGAGATCTGATGGTTTTGTTAGGTGTTTGGTAGTTCCTCCTGCGTTCATTCTCCTTCCTGCAATCTTGTGAAGAAGGTGCTTTGCTTTCTCCTCACCGGTCATGATTGCAAGTTTCCTGAAGCCTCCCCTGCCCTGCTGAACTGTGAGTTAATTTAACCTGTTTTCTTTATAAATAATTACCTAGTCTCGGGCAGTTCTTTGTATCTGTGTGAAAACAGACTAATACAATGTCTCGTTGTGGTTTTGATTTGCATTTCTCTGATAATTAGTGATGTTAAGCATTTTTTCATATATTTGTTGCCTCATGTATGTCTTGTTTTGGGAGAGTTTCTGTTCATGTTTTTTACCCATGTTTTAAAATGGGCTTTTGTTGTTGTTGTTGTTAATTTGAGTTCCTTATAAATTCTGGATATTAGACCTTTTTTTAGATGTATATTCGGTAAATATTTTCTCCCATTCTGCAGGTTGTTTACTTTGTTGATTTTTGTTTGATTCTTTGTTTTTGCTGTGCAGAAGCCTTTGTTTAATTAGGTCTCATTGTCAGTTTTTTTTTGGTGCAATTGTTTCTGTGGACTTAGTTGTAAATTGTTTGCCAAGGCTAATGTCCGGAATCATATTTCCTAGGTTTTTTCTAGGATTTTTATAATTTTAGCTCTTAAATTTTAGTTAGTCCATCTTGGGTTAATTTTTGAATATGGTGAAATGTAGGGGTCCAGTATCATTCATCTGTATATGGCTAGCCAGCTATCCCAGTACCATTTATTGAGTAGGTAGTCCTTTCCCCATTGCTTATAATTGTTGACTCTGTTGAAGAGTAGATGGTTGTAGGTGTGTGACTGAATTTCTGGGTTCTCTATCCTGTTTTATTGATTTATGGTTTTCTTTTATTTTGGAGGGAGAGTTTTGTTCTTGTCCCCCAGGCTGCAGTGTGATGGCGTGATCTCGGCTCACTGCAACCTCCACCTCCTGGGTTCAAGTGATTCTCCTGCCTCAGCCTCCAGAATAGCTGGAATTAAAGGCACCTGCCACCATGCCTAGCTAATTTTTTGTATTTTTAGTAGAGATAGGATTTCACCATGTTGGTCAGGTTGGTCTTGAACTCCTGACCTCAGGTGATCCACCTGCCTCAGCTTCCCAAAATGCTGGGATTACAGGCGTAAGCCACCATGCCTGGCTGTGTCTGTTTTTGTATGAGTGAAAACCAGACTGTTTTGGTTACTGTAGCTATAAGTCTGCAAGGATGATTTTATTCAAGACTATTGTAACAGGGAAGATTGAAATAAACTCTAATAAAACAAAAGTGGGAGAGTTTTTATGCTCTGTGGGAAGGTAGTGGGAAAGTACTGGAGTCCTGGAAGATATTTAGGAGCTTGGTCAATGTGATTAGGCCATCTGTTTGCTAAGTAGTGCTGATGGAAGTCAGGCTCCTATCCCTCCATGGAGACAAGCAGACAAGGATCCTATCTTTCTTGATGATTATGTTTAAAAGGAATGACTCATAGGTCCTAGAGAAAGACATTTTTGGGTTGTAGAAGATTTACATCTCAAAGAATTTACAACTGCAAGTTTTCTATAGTAAATGTTTTTAAAAGAGATCAGTAATTTCTAGTCAGGAAGAAGCCGCTCTAAAGCTTAGTAAAGCTGAGGGGAAGTGCTATGTTGGCCTTTTTGGTCAGAACCCATTAATGATCTTCATGGTACTATATTTTGGTGTTTGTATGGACATTTTATTACATAGGCAAGTAATGCTGATCTGAAAATTCTATAAATCTTGTGTATGTGTGGGTAGGGAGCATTGCAATTGTATTTAGATTGACTCTTTCTAGGTATAATTAAAAACTAGAGAGAATATGTTATTGTTATTTATTATTTTTCTTTTTACATTTTTTTCCTAAGAAGAAATGTGTGCTCTGTAAGATCAAGGACTATGCTTATCCTCCTATCACCTAGCACAGTGTTTTGGAAATAGTTGATGCTCAGTGAATATCTGTTGTTTGCAGTTCAATGAGAAAATATGCCTTCCTTTCATAAGACCCATTGAACAAGTGCAGGTTGCTTTGAAATTTAATTGTCACATAATGGAAGACACCTGGGTCTCCAGGTGAGCTGTCTGGGTTGGAGTTCTGGTTCTGTTACTTCATAAGTATGTGAACGTGGGCAAGTCACATAAACTGAGTCTGTTTCATTGTCTGTAAAATGAAGCTAATACCCATCTCAGAGAGCTTGCTATAAATTACATGAGATGTTGCCTATCAAAGCACCCTGTAAATCTCATGGACGACACAGATGTGGCATATTATTTCCGCATGGTTTTCCGCATTCCTTTCAGCATTGTTCTGTCCTAGGTGGATGTGATAAAGGTGGCCATGGAGAGCTCTGTGTGTTGCCTCTCAGCCTTTTGATTTGTAATAATGAACCCTCATTATGTTTTTATATAAACTTGTTCTACTTGAATACTTTATCGGTGCCTTTGTTTTTGCTTGTTTTATTTTTCATGATACTTTGGTTTGATTCAGAGAGGGAGATATTTCTTTTGTTTATCTAATTCTTTAATTAAGTCACCCTACAGGGTGGTTAAAGCCAGTCCCTCTGGGCACTAAATAAGAGAAACTAATCACAACTGCAAAGCTCAGGGTAGAAGCTGCTTTGGTATAGAATTGATTCTATTGCTGATGTGAAGGTGACCTAACAGAATTAGCTGGAATTGCAAGCCCGCACCACGATCTGGCCAAACATCTTGATGCATTTCTTAGGCTGCTGAAGATAATTAGATTTTATCCCTCTTTTAACCCATGCACTGCCTCAGTCTCCTTCCTGTCTCTACTTGAAGTCCGTACTTTCCTTTAAAGTGGGTACTTCATATTACTTAGGACTTTAGTCTTTTCCAAAGTGTTTTTCCAAGTATCTTTGTTTACCTCTGTCAGATCTGGGTGAGATAATTGTCAACATCAATGTGTTCAGATAAGGAAAAGGAAAAGAGCACCTGACATGACTAAGGCTGATCAGCTCAAAAATAGTAGAGGCGGCATTAGAGTTCAGCTCTTCCAGAAACCAGCTAGAAGGCTCTTGCCACCACAGGGGAGGTGCAAACAGAAATAAATTTTTAAAAATGAGAAGCTCTAGTTCTGCTCTTGTTTTCTGAGCCTTGGGCCTATTGCCTGTATTCTTTCATTATCCCGGGATGCATCCTCCTTTCCCTACACTGTATTTCATTACTGACCATGTGAGGCATCCTCCTACCCCTACATAAGTACATGCTCTGGGTCACCTGCTACTTGTTCCTCCCTTAAAGCAATCTATATTTTAAAATGAATGTCTACATATTGGGTAATTGGTCATATACTTAGGGTGTTTACATCTGTTAAAAGGATGCTGTTCCTACATTTATTCAGGCAGCCATTTTGTCCGTCAGTATCTGCCAGATGAGTGCTGTATGCCATTGGTAGGCATTGAAGGAAACTAAAAGCAAAACAGCAACAACAAATGAAGTTGATAAAGACACTGCTTGCTTTCAAAGAGCACGAAATCAAGATGTGGCATGGACCTTTCCCTGGTTTAGAACCTCATTGCCTTTTGCCTGCATTCTTGTAATAAGTGTTTGCTACTCCTGCCTGTGCCAGGTGCGGGTGGTTTCAGGTGCGGGTGGTTTCAGGTGCGGGTGGTTTCAGGTGCGGGTGGTTTCAGGTGCGGGTGGTTTCAGGTGCGGGTGGTTTCAGGTGCGGGTGGTTTCAGGTGCGGGTCGTTTCTGGTGCGGGTCGTTTCAGGTGCGGGTCGTTTCAGGTGCGGGTCGTTTCAGGTGCGGCATTCAAAGCCATTCACAATTTGACCTCTGCCCTTCCTTTCAAAGTTTATTATGGGTCCTGTGAGTTCCTTGCTGGCCACACTGGGCTCCCTGTCATTTCTGGAACACTTCCATTTCTCAAACTCTTTCCTCTGCTTGGAAAGCCATTTCCCTCACATTTACTTGTGAAAGCTCATCCCTTTCTTCAAGCCTCAGAGTAAATACTGTATTCTCCAAAGTATTTCCGTATTGAATTTTTTTCTTAGGCTTCAGTAGCTCAGCACTTTCAGAGCTCAGACCCTCTGTGCTAGCACATAGCAAATCTATCTATAATCCGTGATTTATCCACATACTTGTCTCCACTCACTAGACTGAAAGCTGCCTGGAAGGGGCTAGGAAATGGTAATGCAGTTTGCAAAAAGTAGATGTGTCAAAGGTGTGATTTTAGATGTTCACCGGTTCTCATTGTAGTATTTTCTTCTGGGGCCCTAGGGGAAGATCACTTTTTCAGCCTCCCCTGTGGTAAGATTGGGGTCATGTGATTGGATTCTGGTCAGTGAAATGCAGATGAAGGATTGTAAACTAGCTCCAGGCTGGGTAATAGACCACCTACTCACTTCTCTTTCCATTCAGACCCTGGAGGCCACGCGTTTGAGACGGTGGCATGAAAAGACAGAAGGAACCTGAATTTATGTGCTAGCACCAAAAGAAAAGCCGCCTAGGACAGCTGTCAGATCCCCATCAGACAGAGATGTAGGCGAGAAATACCTCTTCGTTCTGTTGAATGACTGAGATTTAGAAGGTTTATTATGTAGCCTTGACCACACTCTCCTGACAAATAGTTTCTGTGCTCCCGGGGGGCAGGGACAATGTTGATCTGTTCCAATGCTGTGTCCTTAGCATTTCATCTACGGCCCATGCATAGTATGACCTCAATAAAGACGTGCTAAACACATGAATAAAGTAAATAGTTGCCAACTCATGATCTCTTCGTATTTCACTTGTGAAAGCCAATCTCAAGTTTTCACATTCTGAAAAATGTTTTTTTAAATACAAATTCATGGGAAAGCTTCTATTTCGTGAACTAGTTATTGAGGCATATTTTTAGTCAGCACAGGGCAAATAGTTTTCTTTATGGAAAGGTCTACTGCTGAGGGTTGTAGTTAATGGGTTCCCTGTGCTCTGCTGCTTTGCTCTACAAATAGAATCAAGAGATTCTGGGTTCTGGGAGCTACAGTTTAAGTTAGAATCAGATGTAGAAGCAAAGCCAAAGGAAAATTAAGGGATAACTTTCTTTTCAATAAGCACTTACTGACTATAATAGAGATAATAAATTGTTAATAAGAAAAGGAATGTAGCCAAGGGAAAAGGCTAGAAATTATAGCAGGAGAAGGAAGTTGACATTTGTTGAACACTTCTTAGGTCCTAGACATTATTTCAGGCCCTTCATGACTCCTGATTTCATTTAATTCCCACAAAAGCACATTGAGTAAGATGGAAAAATTGGAGTGTTAGGTAACACATGCAAGTTCACACAGCTAGTAAACTACAGAATGTGATTTGAACTTGGGTTTGTCTGGCTTAAAACCCCTCTATGTTCATTCAGACATACTAGGTTAACTCCTTCAAAAAATGCTAAATAAAAATTAAACAGCACTCAAGCTATTTGCCATGATTCTAGGACTTTAACTCATGCTGAAGCGTGTAAGTCTTGGGACGCCCGCCACCTAGCATAACAAGACTCTGCGGGTCCCCATCCTGCTCTTTGTGATGCTTTTGGCTTCTTTAACTTGTTTTTCCTCCTGCTCCATTCCTGAGCTTTCTTAGTCCTAGATATTTAGATATGGCCTTGCTTTTCAGGTCTTGCAGTGGCTCCTTGGGCTAGATGACAGATTTAGTATCTGCCCTTGGACCTTCTTACTCACCCTCTGACATAGGTGCGTGCCATCTGACATAGGAGCCTGGCAAGCATGCCTACCTTGGGTCTGCTTTGTTGGCCTCCCCTGATGCTAATTCTAGTTCCCACGACAAGATAGAAAACATCCAATATTAAGTTACATATTATGGGCATTAAAAAGACAACCCCTAACATTAGGAAACTTAGAGTCTAGATTGATGTATGAAAACCCATTACACATATAGAATTTTCATGTGTATTATCTGATATACCACTCTCTGGGGGATCATTTTTAAGTGGGAAAATTGAAACTCAGATTGGTTTTACCGACTTGCCCCCCTTAATGTAGCAATTAAATAGGAAAACAGATATTTGAACCTGAACCCTCTTATTGCAAAAGTCTTGCTTTGTCCAAAATAGCACATTGCCTTTGTAAGAAAGCAGTTTCCTACAGTATCTAGAAGATTAATCTGTTTCTTGTGTTGGTAATGTCGGAAAGTAGACACATCTATTTACAATGATAAGGCTAAAAAGGATTAATTTGGCAAAATACAAGCGTTACCTTGAAGGCTGTATGATGTATGAGGATGCTGGGAAAATCTGATATGTCCACCAGCTACACTGTGCAGATTTAAAATTATGTAGTGTTTTGTTTCTGTGGACTTGTATTTTCAGAGACCTCAGAGGAAGAGGTTGGGATTTTGAGGCTGCTTGCGTGATTGTAATTGCTGTTACAGGAATGTTTGTTCTTGTAGATATTTTTATTTTCACTCAGCAAGATAAAGGAGAAGGTGATTGACTTTTAAGGTTAATATGGAGCCTAGCTTCCGTCTTTTAACCTCGCTCTTTTCCATTTTCCCTTTGCTTTTTTCTTTTCCTCCCTTCCCCATGTCAGCATCTGCTACCTCTTCTCATACATGAAATTATTTTGTTATTTTTGGCAGGTTTATTTTAAACTGATTCTGGCTGTGTTTTGATGGAGAGGAGGAGTCTTTAATTTCACTGCTGATGGATGGTGTGGCCGCTCGATGGGCCATGGAGGAACGTCTGTGCTGTCACCAGCAACATTTCTAGACTATATTAAAAAAACAAAACAAAAACCTGATTTATAAATGAAATGCCTAGGCCTTGGGTTATTTGCAGCCTAATATGAATTACATAATGATCTGGGGACATGAAGATGTTCTATTTCAGCTTTCTTGTTTTTTTTTTTCCAATGAGAAAATGTCTCTTTTTGTTGATTCAAGGCTTTTAAAAAGCAACAGTGAGAGAACATATTTAGTTTTCATAGTAATCGACGCGTAAGGACCTCCTCGCTGTGCCCAAGGTTGAAGATGAAACATAGGCTGATGTCTTCAAACATGAAACATTTTCAGCAAGTTCATTAGTTGGGTTCATATCTTCCCTTGTGTTTCAGTGGGAGAATCCTCTGTTGGCTTAAATTTGCCTGGGTAGTTCCCAAACTGTTGGATGAATAGAGCGTCCTAGGAAGCGTATGAAAAATGTCTGTTTCTAGATGGTGTAATTCAATAGGTCAGGGTGGGTTCCAGGAATTAGCACCCATGTGATCGACAGCTGATGGTCCTCACACCACATTTTGAGAAATCTGCTTCCAGGGCAGTGGCTCTCAAATCTTAGGGAGCATCAGGAGCATCTGGGACTTGTTAAACACAAACTGCTGGTCCCCACCCCCAAAGCTTCTGGTTCAGCAGGGCTGGGCAGAGTCTGATCACTTGCTTTATGTAACAGGTTCCCAGGTGATGCCGATGCTGCTCTTGGGGAACCCCACTTTGAGAACCATTGCTCTTGGGTATTCCAGTTGTGGCCACCAGCTGATTAACAGTCAGACTTTGACAAATACCAAATGTTATACTCCTTGTTCTGAGGTGTTTGAGGAGGCATGTCTCAGTTCGTAGCTTCTTGAAGGAAAATTCATACAAGACACAGGCTCCTTTTCAGGTGATAAACTATTGTTCACAGTGGAACTTCTGGACCCTCATTAAACAAAGTGCTAATTTTCAAGGCCCAGGTTTTAGAGGCTGTGCGTAAGGCTCCAATGCAGAGACTGTTCTCATGTTGACATAGCCTATCTGAAACTGATTTTAACCTGATTTTAATTTTTTTTTTTAAAGTTCTGGGATACATGTGCAGAATGTGCAGGTTTGTAACATAGGTATACATATGCCATGGTGGTTCGCTGCACCCATCCACTTATCTAGGTTTTAAGCCCCAAATGCATTATGTATTTGTCCTAATGCTCTTCCTCCCCTTTCCCCCAACCCCTGATAGGTCCCAGTGTGTGATGTTCCCCCTCCATGTGTCCGTGTGTTCTCATTGTTCAACTCCCAATTATGAGTGAGAACATGCAGTGTTTTGTTTTCTGTTGCTGTGTTAATTTGCTGAGAATGATGGCTTCAAGCTTCATCCATGTCCATGCAAAGGACATGAACTCATTCTTTTTTATGGCTGCATAGTATTCCATGGTGTATATGTGCCACATTTTCTTCATCCAGTCTATCATTGATGGGCATTTGGGTTGATTCCAAGTCTTGCTGTTGTAAATAGTGCTGTAGAAAACATGTGTGCATGTGTCTTTATAGAATGATTTATAATCCTTTGGGTATATACCCAGTAATGGGATTGCTAGGTCAAATGGTGTTTCTGGTTCTAGGTCCATAATGTCACATAACCTTTAACAGGAGATGCATTTTGTGGTTCCATGAGGCAAAAGTAATGTTTTGAGGTACTAATTATATGTGAAGAACAGTTATTACTTATAGCTGTTCAAAGAGAACTATTTATATTGGCAGAGTCCATAAGGAATATCAATCAATTATTGGATATTAGCTATAATATTAATAAATACTTTTTATTAATCTATTATTTCCTTTTGGAAAGAAACTCTGCTGATATTTTAATGACTACACAAATCAGCTAGTCTGATATTAACCACAATTATTTGGTTTAAGTTTACTCTTAAGCATGACTGAGTTATTTTTCCTAATCACCAGGCTTAGAGAATTGTGACTTATTTGAAATACTAATACTTGTGAAGTTCTGATGCTGCTTAATGCTACATTGTGACATGCATTTTCTCTCACATGAATACAGGTAAGCAACTTTTAAACAGCAAAGTAATTCCTTAAGAGATTTCCTAATGTTGACTGATAAAAAGAAAACATCTCACTTCTTCCACTTCTAATTTTCTCCAGCAAGTTCATTATGGAGTAGATAGGAGTTTAGAAGGTTGATGCAGAAAGGAGTCTGAACAATTCGTAATGTCAGAAAAAGTGGAAGAAGAGATGACCAAACATTACAAAAGAGCTTTGTAAGTTAAGAACCGAAACACTGAATTGGAAAACACAGGTTCTTTATTATAAAATTGGTTGTCACCTGTCCATAACATTGATGAGGCTGACATGTTTAGAATGAGCTTTTTTATTCTCAAGTATTTTTTTTCTGTTCTGCTTTGCATTACTAGAAGAGAAGAAGAGAAAAGCAGATACATATAGTTATGTTAATTTCTGAAACCTCTTTTCAATGAAATTTTAGCCTCTGTTATGTGCCAAGTGCAATAAATATCTTGCTTTTGTGTCGGGGATACATATTAAAATCCTGGCCTCCTTTTTAATTAGCCCTACAATACAATTACAGCCTTTGGGTTATCAAACTCTTACACCAGATAAGAGGAAAAACACCACCACGAAGAATTGATGGTAATTGGACCTGGTCTGGATTGGAAAGTGCAATTATCATTTCTCACTGCTTCTCTTCCTCTTATGTGAAGTTCATTTGGATGACCTTTTGCCATTTTTGCCCAATGACATAGAGTGCCCTGTTCTTGGACTGAAAACACTCTAGTTACTCTTGCTGTCAGAGAAGTATTTCAGCAGATCCTGGCTTGCAGCTACAATAAGAGACCAGTGAAAGTGCAGGCAAAATTTGTTTCCTTTCAAGCAAAGAGGTATTTTGTTTTTTTCCCATTGTGTCCTAAGCCTGGGTTTAAGGATATGATATTGATTTTGGCAAAAAGTCAAAAAATTTACATACTGATGGTGACTGTGCTTTGAGAATTTCCTTTAAAATAAACATAAAAAAAAATAAGTCATGATGCTTAAAAAGTAGATATGAGAAGTAGTGCACGTGATTGCTAGTAAGAGTAGATCCCCAAGTTCCTGTGCTGTGATCAGGTGCCTCAAAACACACTGTTGGAGATTGACTTGGAGGTTTAGAATAGAAACAAGTTAATTTTAGCCTTGAAAGTTGGCCCCCTTCATTGTAGGGGGCAAGAAACAGCCGGGTTTTGTCCAAAACGAATGGTGATGGTTTCTATTGCATAAAATACAATTGTATATGTATAAAGCTCAACACCCTACTTACCTGGGTTATTCTGGCAAAAGTTCTATTTTAGTCCAAATTACCTGCCTTGGGAAGAAGGTTGCTTTTCTCAGGGGGTAATTACCAGTGCAATCACAGCACCATCTGCTCACCTTATGTTCCGTAGATGACTCGAAGGAGATAGTTTCAGGAGAGACCTGAAAAAGGAACATTTCAGGAGGGAGGAAATGAAGAGAACCTAAAAGAAAGTAATAATTAGGAACTTAAAGAGGAAAAACATATGGTATTGAACATATAACTTAGAAAGCAGTGTCCTAGACCCCTGGCCCAACTGAGGTTTTCCCAGGAGTAAGAACTGGGAGAAAGTCAAGGCTAGAACAGAGTGGCCAATTAACCTAAAGGGGATCTCCAGAGGGACCCAGCAGAGAGAAATAGCAGATGGTATTCGTTTGTGATTTCGTGGTGAAGAAGTAGCCGCAGGCTAGGTGCAACCGGCAGAATCTTGCTTTCCATATTCTAAGACAAAACTTTAAAAGGAAAGCCTGCATACCCAGGAGAATTTTCATGCAGTCATCATTCATTTAAAAAATATACTTAACACCTCCTAAGCAGGATGTATTTCACTAGGCTGTTAGAGGAGATATGCTGATGTGTAAGTTATGGTTCCTTCCCTTGGGGATTGTACAATGCGATAGGAAAGCAGGGGAAATAAGATGTGTGCATGTCCAGGTAACTACCATTCATGGCACATAAGTGCCACATTAGGGAGACAAAGAGCTATGGGGTTTCACAGAGGTGAGAGTTAATTCCTGTTAGGGCATGAGGAGGAGGCTTCATGGAGAATGTGGAATTTGAGCGGGACCTGTGTGGATAGAAGGAATTTTGCTGAGAGTTGAGAGCCTGCCTTGTGTGGAGGTGGGATTCAACATGGAGATTCAGGGACCTTAAGTAGAGTGGTTCGGGATTTTAATATTTATCCGGAGAGACAATAATTATATAAATATTTTTCACGCTTTAAATACATCTGAAATTTGATTCTGCATTCTTGGGCGATTAAGCTGCGTTTGAAAAAATGTGCACAATCAACCTTCAGTAGTTCTAGCTTTAGCATATGTTAATCTTGCTCCTGCAGCTGTGACCCCAGAAATAGAATTTTAGCAAGAATAATTTTTTTATATATTTAAATTTTTTTAGCTTTGGCAAACAAAGGGGGGAATGGCTTGAATTGCAAAAGCCACTGATGTTGTCAGATTCTTTCACTTAGAGGCAGGTTGGAGTCTTGTCTGGAGGAACTGGAGTTTGTCTTGTCACCCTGGACCCTCTATTCCATATGACCTGGTCCATATCTCATTCTCTCAATGTCAGTTTTTGAATTATGTAATAGGAACACTTGCATCTATCCTATTTTTAGTATCATGAAATAAACATCTCTCTGTAATATTTGAAACTAGTAAAAAGTGACATTGGGATACATGTTTTTTTCCCCCCCACAAAGACAAGCTATTTAGTGACTTTTTAAGGGAGAAAAAACATTAAAATCACTAGGTACAGTGAGACGACATTTATCTATAGTTTCACCTTTTGTTGTCTTTCCCCCCACCTTTTAATTTTGGTGAGTGCACGCATCTCCCCACCTCCGTCCCTCCCCATCCACATCCAAGTCGTCTTGCCTCACGGTTCTTCCCTCGACAGTCTCCTAGTCTGTCAGCAGTGGAAACCGATAGGATCAATTCAAGTGTGAATTATCTTTAATTAAAACCTGTCGCTTAGAAGGAAGTGAAAGAGAATTTAACCTTTGTTTATTCCACCTCAGCTCCTCCAAGCCTCCCAGGGCTCCGTTTTGAAGGGTCAGCCTGCTGCTTGTGGCTTGAGTGGATCACCTGTGGTTTCTGCTGCTTGTGGCCAGAGAAGACAACCACTGTTTTTCTGTATCCATGAGCTGCCAAGGGGCTTACTCCTGGATCCACGTTACAAAATAACCTCTCCTCCCATTCATTCTCCTCATTACACAAACATATGTCCATAGTGTGTATGAGAGACCGTGAGTTCGAGCTTCTCTGCTCTCCTGTCCTCAGAGGCCTCCTTCCTCTTACACCCAGCTGTCCTGCTGGATAGGCTTACACATTTTATCGTCACACTTAGTGTGGTGGCAGCTGAGGACCTTTGTCGTGGAATCTCTCAACTTTTCTGTATTCTGAACTCCAATCTTGCAATATTGCATTTCCAACTAACTATAACCATCTTCATTTTGCCATACCTTTAGCACCTTAGATTCTGTCTGGGCCCAGCTTTCCAGGGCTAAGAGTTGGGGCAGGTCTTTGCCTGCCGTGTCCAGTTGGTGATTCTGCCAGGAAATCCTTGGTGAGAGGTCGGTGTGGCTGAACCGAGCAGTCCATCACCTAGGAGCATCTGAAGTTAGTTAACAGCCATGATGGAGGGCATGAGCCATGGGTAAACAGGAGCAGTGGTAAACTAATCATCAGTTGGAAAGACTGGCTGTTGGGAAGTAAAAAGGAATAAGGAATAGTTGAAACAGATTAGATAGAGACTATGTTGAAGTCTTAACATGGCAAATATTGCTTTAGAATTGGTTTGAGTAATATTTACTCAACATAAGTCTCTGGATAACTTGGCACGCTTTGCTGGGTTGGGGTTGTACCTAAAGCTTTCAGAAATACTAGACAAATTTGCAGGTATGGAAATTTGCAGGTATGGAAATAAACCTATCTTCTGTTTCCTTCTCTTGTGTTGCCTCTGAAGGTCATCATGATTCTCCCAGTTACTCAAGGCTCTTTATGATTCCCTCTCCTTTGCTTCTCCCTTGTATCCATTTGCTAAGTCCTATGTCTGTCTCTGAGGCAGCTCTTCTTCCTTGGTCTCTGAGTAGTCTGTTGAAGTAGTCTAACAGTCTCATCTCTAACTGTGCTCCCCTGTACTACTTATACACAGCTGGCAATCTTCTTGATGCAACCATTAATTATTTACTCACATGTTCCATATCCTTCAGTGATTTTTTTTTTCATTCCTCTTAAAGAACAGTTTCTCAGATGGCATGCTAGGCTCTCTCTGATCTAGTTTCAACATGCTCTAACTAGTGTGTTTCCCATCACTTTGTGAACCATTGCTGCAGGAAAGTTAAGGGAAATACTGGTCTCTACTCCCATACCTCTCACTTTCTTATATTTGTTGATCCTCTTCCCTCTGCCATGATATTCTCCTTCCAACTGTACCTCTATAATTTACACATAATCAAATCCTACCTATTCTTCTCTAGTTCAAATGCCACATCCTTTTTGAAGCCATCCCTCATCTTAACAGCTAGGATAAAGTTAATCCTACCTCCTCTGAACACCAAGTCATTTTATTTACACTTCTCTTAGCTTACTGTTTTGTTGTATACATGTTTTATGTATAAGCAAAATACCATTAAAGTTAAGACTATATTTTGTTTGGTTTTATATCTACCTCCTAATACAGTGCTTTGACAATATAAAATGCATAATAAATATTATTTGAATTTAATAAGCGGGTGAAATAAAGGATGGATATCCATTCCTGCAAATACATGTGCTGAAATGTTTACTATTTATACTGCTTATGGACAGAAGTTTTCTGTGAATGTGGTGGGCTCAGCACCTCACAGGACTATGAAAGAGATAAAACTGCAGGAGATTTCAGATAGATTGAAGGCACTGAAAGGCAAGCTGAACTCATACTTTTAAATAGTTTGATTTCAGAGGAAGTTATTTGCTAAAATGTTTTCTGGAAAGGTAAATGATAGTGTGATGAGTCATACCGAAGATTAATGCAAGCTATAAGATTTATTATTTTGGAAGCATTATTTCAGGGGATTGGGCCGGTAGGCATACATTCTGTCATTCCATAAGACTGAATGTTTGGTTGATACTCTTTTCTTTTGTTTTTGCTTACCCACTGAATTCACCAAAAAAGTGGTTTCCCGGACTGATTAGAAATGAAGACAACGAAATCTGCTCAGAAAGAAAAAAAACATTTAAGTAGATTTTGTCATTTTCTCAGTGTTCCTGCATCCCCCTCAAAGCCTCGAATTCTCCTCCTCTTATTGCTATTTTCAGAATTGAGGCTGTCTAATGATTCTGAAGATGAACGAATAGCGTGATGCGAGTGTTGTCTTTTCTGGGATTTGGAATTGGAAGTGGGGATTGGGGGATTTGGGATTGAGATTGGGGGATTTGGGACAGTTTAAAAGGGGAAGAACAGATTCTAGATGAGAATTAGGTTATTGATCAAATAAACAATATTTCATTTAACCAGTAACACAAATGGTTCCTGAAATCACACTGTATTGATGTAAAAGAAGATTCCACAGTGGTGCCCAAGTTGAATGCTTTCAGAAGCCTATTAACTCAAGAAATACAAGTGAACAGAAATGTGCAGAAGTTCAAAGCCATTTTGAAATGACTAGATGGAAAAAAAATCTAACTTTGAAAAACAACGAAGCTACAGTTAAATAAGGCTTGTTCTGGTAAAGAAAGGCACTCACAGTACCTCCTTTGATAGAGCCACTCCAAGTTGACCAGGCCAGCGAACATTCACTGCTCCTACCGACACGCCAAGGTGGCTGAGTTTGTAGGACACACAGCGGAAGACTAGAAAGGGGGCGCTTCTATCATGGTGGGGAGGTGGGTGGCTCATGCAAAGGGAGGAGACATAGATAGGAGCAGTCTAGTGGGGAACAGAAGAGGGAGAGAGTAAGAAAGTGTTAGTTCTGGGTTCCCCCTAAAGGCCTACCCAGTGAGGTCTTATCCTCTCCAGCAGTCATGGGAATGAGTTAGCAATGCCACGGATGGAATGGCCGCTCTGCTTGTGTGTTGCTCTCCAGAACCTGATGGAAGGCTTCAGTGGAAAAACCGCTTTAGCCTCCCAGCATCCTTCAGTGTGTGTTTAGTCAAAGGAAGAAGTGGAGGAGGTATTTGGAAAGGGGTAGCCCAACTCATGGAAGAAAATGGGGGCAAGGTGAATTTGGAATGAAATTGTTCTCTCCAGGACAAGTTTATCCTCTGGTAGAAGAGTCTGTTTGAATGCCATCCAGAGCAATTGCTGACTTAGAAGCAGCAATGACCACAATGGGTCAAGCACACCTCCCCTGCAAGTGCTTTCTGCCTCCAGGTGATTCGGGACATGAGGCCTTTTGCTGTCCAGCATGGCATTCACAGGTGTGTGTGTGTATAGGTGTCAGGCGGTATGTCTCTGTTCTCTTAAGATGGGGCCCAGAATAAAGGTGTACTGCAAGACAGTCCTGTGACATTGGCATTCTGATTAAACCATCTGGGTTTTCCTGACCTACATGTGTGTATGTAGGGGCGTGTGTTTACCTGTGCATGTGTGTGCATGAGAGTGAGTCCAGGTGTGTGTAAAGGTAGGTGTGTGTGTGTTGTATATGTTACAGTGTGTTTGGGAGTTCTGTGTTTTGTGTTTACAAGGTTGAGGTTATGAATAAGGGAAGTGTGACAGGATTCATTCATTTCATAGTTTTCATTTCTTAGAAGAAGAGAAAGTGTACATAGATGATTCTGTCTTCGAGTCTTCAAGTTTTTAAGTTCACTAATGAATTATTTCTGGTTGTGGTAGATAAGTGATTTTCTTTTTTTTTTTTTTTTTTTTTAAATTTATTTATTATTATTAAACTTTAAGTTGTTTTCTATAATCTGATCTTCTGCCTGAATTTTTGCAGTGTCCTTATCAATGGGAGGAGGGACCCTAATAATATTAACCGTACAGATAATCCCCAGAAGTGATATTATCTTCAGTACTAGTAAGGCTGTTGTCTTTCAAGCAAAGTTTGGTTTAAGTTGTAAATATTACAGTGTATTTAGAAAGTGAAAAATAAATTATTTCAAAGGCAAAATACTGTTTTGAGTTAAAAGTGTGATGCTGGAGTTTGGCAAGCTCACCTCTGCAGAATACATTCTGTTGTGGCATTACATATCATTTCCATGTATCTTCATTTTATGATCTTCATTTTGAATGATTTGATGGTTCAGAGGTGTGGTAATAGATATGAATTTTATTTTGACATGTGGAAGAAGGCATTTAGATGCAGTGTGTGTGCACTGTGAAGTGATTAGAAATTATTATGGGGTAGAAAATTTGTGATTGAGCTTGAATGATTGAATCTATTTTAAAAATGTGCAGAGCTGTTAGCTTTCAAAATAATTTGTGCAGTCAAAAGAAATCAAAATTCATTTTAGTTATTCATATTTTATTTTTGAAGTAAGCTACAGTTACTTTATTATTTTTTAAGTAATGGCCTAACTCCAACACCGATTCTTCCAAAGAGGAAGAAATCGTCAAAAAACCACGAGAGAGTGCCTTTCTTTAAGATGAAGTTAAGAGTTAGTAAGTGAATAAACAGGTTGTCTATTTATTAAGTAGTTACTGGTTTCTTCTAACATTATGTACTAAAGGGTACACTGAGAGCAGAATGGACAAAGGGCAGAGGTTCTGGGCTTGTGGAAAAGGCCTCGCTTATCAGCTAAAACATATACATTTGAGGTCATTTAAATTTGTTCCTTTTCTACCTACTTCTTGTGTTCCCTCACCTAACTATTGTGTGGAGCAACTGTGAGAGGCTTGTCTATAAAACTGCAGATGGAGAGTTTGATGAAGTTTGATTATTTAGTTCCCGAGTGTGACTTTCTTGAGAATCAGAACTGGGCTTGTAAGGGGGAACACTATAGGGATAAAGACCACAGGCTCTTGGAAAAGCAACCACTTCAGCCTAGCTTCCACAGGAGTTGAAGAGCGGAAGATTTGAGATGAAAATCTTTGGAGATAACGGGAAGTGGAAGTTTCTGTGTCGCTCATTGTAAAGACAATGCATACAAGTTGAGACGATGACACTGAGGCCCATCTCCTCAAAGGCTTCTTGCAGCCTCTGTGTGTTCTGTATCAGGAATCCCAAAGCAACGGAGAGGTGACACCCAGAAATGCCCCCTGTCTACTGACAACTGGCTGCGAATGGCCATGGCTCTGTCCCAGGCAATCTCACTGTCCTATGTATTTAGATAGTGGGAGTGTAGATAGTTCTCTTGATATGTACTTGGAAAGATTAGTAAAGACTTCTTTTTGCATGTAGCTTCTTCCTCCCTGTATTTGAAGATAGTCTAAAATTTTTCTCAGGAAACAGATTCAGGTCTGAGAAAATGCTCATCTGAATACTTAGTAGTTCTGTATCTTAAATTTTAGAGAATAGGCCTAGAGGATCCTGAGGATAGAGTGAACTGCAAACTTTCCCTCTGATTTAAGACAATGAAATCAGCTTACCTATATAGAGATATTGTAAAATGAACTCCATATCTACTAATAAATATATTTCAACTGCAGTCATGGTATGTAAATGACTTGATTTAATGACCATCATACCATGCTGGTTTCCTTTTTCTTAAAATAGAACCGGTGAACATTGAGGAGATACCCAAGAAGACAAATCAGGAGGAAAATGATTGGGAAAACTCCAATGACCGTACATTATTAATTTTTATCTTCAAAAGTTGTCCTGGCAGTTAACTCCCAATGGGGTGGAGTGACACTGGGGGATACATTTCAAATGCTTTCAAAATTGGTATACAACTGAATGTTACTTCTGTAGCAGGGCATAGGGCAGGATCATCACTAAACTAAGCTTATTCACACTTCAATTCAACTTGGGTCATTCCCTTCTTAGCGTCTCCAGTTTCTAACCCTTACTGCTGTAAAGGAAGGGGTGGAATTATTCACCAGAGCTTGGTAATACACATTTTTGTTTGCTAAAAATTTGGAAGATGCTCATTCTATGCAGATTACATAAAGGTCAGCCAGGAGATTTGGCATTTGCTATTTATACAGCAGCTAATTTTTCTGTGGAAGCATTTTTGGGACCTATAAGTGAAATGAATGTCTTAGTCCTAAAAGGTTCAAAATCCTTCTCAGGCATTCTAAGATGCTAAAATTCTGAATTTCTACCCTCTCCCTGACCCTTGGAAAGCTGACATTTTAAAGTATACCAACAGGAAAGGATATTTGTTGTATGATATGGTTTGGATCTGTGTCCCCACCAAATCTCATGTTGAATTGTACCGTAATCCCCAGTGTTAGAAGTGGGACCTGGTAGGAGGTGATTGGATCATGGTGTGGATTTCTCAAGAACCGTTTAGCACCATCCATGTGGGGCTCTTCTTGTGATAGAGTCCTCATGAGATCTGGTTGTTTAAAAGTGTGTGGCATCTCCCCACTCTCTCTTGCTCCTGTTCTAGCCATGGGAGATGTCTGCTTCCCCTTCAGCTTCCACTATGGTTGTAAGTTTTCTGAGGCCTCACCAGAGGCTGAGCAGAAGCCAGCATCATGCTTCCTGTACAGCCAGTGGAACCATGAGCAATTAAGCCTCTTTTTATAAATTACTGAGTCCCAGGTATGTATTTATGACTATTTGAGAATGGTCTACACCAGAGTAGAGCAGATGTTTGTAATATGGGTTTCAAAGACCGTCATCAGAGATCATCCCCTCTGTCTCACTTGGCTAGCTCTGCCTTTGCACGAAAAGAATTGGAACTGAGGAGTTGCACTTAGCATGAAAGGAATCCAGGTAATTCCCACCCTGGGGAGATGTGGAGCCCTCCATAGACTGAAATCAAGGGCTGAGAGGAACGAAAAAGGTCTGGTTATAGTCTCATCTGCTCAGTGCCTTTCGTGAGCAGCACTTGTCTTGCTATCCGGCTCTTGTCCAAGAACTGGCCTTTGAAGACATTCCGTGTTGGAGGAGAGATACCAGAAAGGGGAGGCTCTCTCTCTTCATTGGGTGTGCATGCCTGCCCTTGTGAGGCATTCCTGCCTTACCGTGGAAGTGACCTGTCCTTTGAATGATTCGGGTCACTGAGTAAAAAGCTCCATGTGGCTGACGATGGAGAAGTTCCCCACAGAGCCTCTTTCAGAGGCTCTTTCAGTCTTTCAGTCCAGCAGTAGTTCCCTCCTGGGTGTCAGAGACTGAAAGAGGCATGAGAAGCCAGAGGCACATCCCGGCAGTGTGCCCCACAAAGAATGGCCTCTTCTTTGTTTGAGGGCTGGTCATTGACTATGGACCTCACAATCACTGGAATCGGATGACAAAAGAATGTTGTCAAAGAACATTAATAATTGCATGGGTTGCAATTCGTGATTAGCTGGATTTGTGTAAAAGAATATAGAGGCCTTGAACCACAAAAGCTAAAATGCATATCCAAGAAATAGTAGTGGTCATCATTCCAGTGAGAGGAGGTTCATAGCTCACTGCTGCAGAAGAAATGATCAAAAAGTGATCCAGGGGCCCCAGGTTCTCTGTGTTAAAAATATTTCTCAAGAAAAACTGCATGTGTATCTTCAAAAATAAGGCGAATATTGAAATACCCTTTCTAATTTTTTTGATGCCCAAGAAGTCATAAATAATATTTAAAAAGCAGAAAACATACTTCTTTATACTGTTTGCAAATCCAGTTTAATGTTAAGCTCCCCTTAAGCTCTATTTACAAAGAATTGTACCAGTTTTCACCTTGATTTGGTGGATTTACTTTTACTATGCAATTGGAAAATTGACTTTGGTACTCCTGAGGGTATTTTTAAAAACAAATTGGATTTCTTAAGTTCATTATTTTTTAATAAAATGCATAGTTAATGGTATTAAACTTCTTCTACACCTACTACATTTTATTCTTGTTTGAAGTATATATGGGTTTGTGAACTGGCTTACAGGAAAGATCAATCAGAAAACACTTTAAAATTAGAATTCTTAGTATGCCAGGTTCACATTTTCCAGTAGGGGGCAAGAAAGTACTACATATGAAATCCAGAAATCATTTTCTTTTTCTGTACCTTTGCAAACCAATTAAGTTCCTGAATTGTGAAATGCTAAGTGTGATAGGAAAAAGGATATTCAAATCTATTAAATATAATCTCTTTCTTATGTCAGAGGGCTATTAAGCATGATATTTAACTGCTCAGTGAATCTCACTGGGAGAGAGAGAAATGAATTTGGAAAAGGCCAAGAGAATGGGATGTGACACTTTGGCCAAAGTGTCTTGTCAGCACTCCAATAAACATTACTAGAACTCAGTCGTGGTGCCCAACCCTCCACCAATAACCCCCCAAAAGACCTCCTCAAACCAACTCCCCTCAAAACCATGACATATTAATGCTTGGTATCTTATAAGACACTTTACTGTACTTGTTCACGCACACATAGTCATTCAAGTGGCCCTAAGGAGCTGCTTTTAGTCTGTTAGAGACATAGACCATGCCACTTATGTCATTGATAATGAGCTCACACATTTGCCAATGCAAGTGAGAGAATCAATTACTCACAATTGATCCTAGATGTGAACTTTTTGGTTATGGTTCAGGCACTCTGACATTATCTAAATAGTTCTTCCAGAACAAATTTGTAAATCCAACCTGGAGTTTCATACAGGACATTTTATTTTTTTAAAGACCATTACTTCAAATGCATTTCCATGTTTGTTTTTCCTCTTTCCTAAGTTTGTAATTTTGATGGAGTGTTTTTTCTTTACTCTAGTTCTATAGGGGAAATTGCCTATACAATCAAATCAATATGCCACATGCATTTGGTATAAATAAATATAGTAAAATGTTTGGATAATCCTCAATTGTGTGCATCAGGTATGGTATTGGCAATCATTTTGGTATATCATAACACATCTTAAAGGAAACAGAATGCCGTTTGTCATAACCTTACTGTTCCTTGGTTTGTGTAATACTTATTAGCTACATAAGTCAATAGCTTCCACATGAACAGGTTATGTTTACTTGGTTACTTGAAAAACAGATGGCTGTTTGAACATAAACTGAGGGACTTAGGGGGAAGACATTTAAGGTTCAATAATGTAAAGACTGTGCTAAAGTTGTCTGAATCAGGTAAATGGCTTCCCAAAAGACAGTGTTATATTTTATAATCTCTTTCTTGGGAATAAACTTGCTTTGTTTATAAGACATTGTATGATTTACATAGTCACTAAAATGGAATATGAAACTCAACTTCCTTTCAGAAGCGAGTTATTTTAGTGTGCTTGTTTCATTTGGATGGAAACTTAGAAGATCCAATTTAGGCAAAAAGGTGCTTAGCTTATTGAGTAATGGTAAATATCCCTGACTTCTTATGTAGCTTCTAAGAGCAAGCAGGGAAACTTCAGACAAAGCAAAGGAGTAGTTTATATACATGTGGGGGTTTCTTGGATTTTTGTGGAAACTCAATTTTCTATTTTTGTCCTGTTTAATTTCTAGGCATTTGTTTTGTTTTATTATCTCTTCCAGACAAGACTTTGATCAGCTCATAGGAAGTCATCTGTACCAGGGTCATGTTAAAATCCTTCTCATCAGCCACCAGTAGACCTGTTTTTCTCCGTGACTTATATTTCCGATACTTTTTTCTTGCCAGTTAGAAACATAAGATATATGGCTATAGGGAGGAGACATAAGAACTGTTCTGTTTAGTTAAAATACTGCTTATATAAATGAGAGGGCAAATGAAGTGACTTTCTCACAGAGGTCTTCAGTAGATGGAAACTTATTTTTACTTATCTGTGTCTCTGAGTCTGAATTAACTTTCTCATTGAGAAAAAAGGAAATGTTCTTAAAGAAATACATACGTAGCATTTTTAAACCATTTTTCTTCCTCCCTAGTTAGAGAGGAGTTTCCACACCTAAATCAAACTGAGCCTTAAAAGATATCCCCTTGTCAATGAGTGAGGTTTTAAATCCTACAAAAAGAAAACTATCCCAGAAAAATGATTGCATGATTTTCATTTAAAATCTACCACATACATTCTTCTATTTGACATATTAAACATAGCTACCTTCACATCAACTTTTCCTGCCTATAATGTTAGAAACAGGGAAAACTATTGAATCTAGGAAAATGTTGTATATTTGTATTACTCAGCATTTTTGAATCAACCAGATCAAAATATTTCATAAACTCAGGAAAATGAAATGATCGCTTTTAGCCACAAATGTAATTTGCAACTAAATGAACTTGACATACTTTATTATAAAAAGAAGCACCGTTGTACATAAGTTCATTCTAAACGGTGCTTCTGCAAAATGTAGGAGCGTGCAGACCAACACGGAAAGCATGCAGTCTCTCAAATGCAGAGATTTATCTTGACACCACAGTTGGAAAGCCTGAATGACGTAACCTCCTTTGGAGCACTGTCTGGTGGAATAGGAGTCCAGCTGCTTTATGAGAACAAGTCTCATACACATTTGCAACTATCTTCAGGTGGAACGAAATCGAGATGAAGTGCTTTTACCTGGGAAAGCTACAGAAACTGCTTCTTCCACTGAGACTGCCTCCCTACCAACTTTTGCTTTATTTTCCAAGAGGGTTGGTCATTCTCTGGCATAGAGAAATGGAATTAGAAATGAGTTTCTTGATAGCAGACAATGTGACTTTCAAAGGATAGAAGACACCTAGGCATGTTTGCATTTGATCAACTGATTTCATTTGGTGCCTGAATCAGTAGACGGAGATAGACTACTATGTGCATTCTGCACATGTGCCATTCTAAACTCATATTCTGTCACTTTCCTGCATTTGTTCTAGGGTAATTCACTATTTGTGGCATGCAGAATTCATTAACGTTTGTCACTCCTCTGAATTTTTTAAATCAACATGTATTACAGGACAAAAATGTGCAAATGTCATGCATCTCATTTTGCAATAGTTTACTGACTGTGACACTTCTTATAAAGAGTATAAATGTTAACAGTTGAGACACCAGAAAATTAGCCCTTAATTGGTCATGCACCCCACCCTTCTGTGAACTCCCCTGAGTACAAACAGAAGCCCATTTTCAGTGGTTTCTGTTAGTTTCTGTTTGGCTAATATATGTGCTTGTTTTGGTTTGACCATATGTCTAGAAGAAAAACAAAGTCATCTGAGGTGGTTTCTATGTGATATTGCCTATCTGGGTCTTGGAACAAGGAGCTTTTCTGTCCAGACTAAGGATTTTATTGTGTTTTGTTACAGCCAGCACTTCTCAAACCAAAGTTATTCTGGGGATTTTATATATTTAAAATTGTAAACTGAAAATTTCTCATTTTCTTGCAAAATCCAGGATTTTGTATCATTCAATATCGTCCCTTTCACAATATGAACTACTGTCATTGAGTTTGGGGGTCACCTGGAGACAGGCCTAGAGACAGAAGTTACACGAACTTATGAGAATGATTATTTTTGTATTAACTCTGATTTGACTAGAAAGAGGAAGACGGTCTAAAATCTAGCATGAGAATTTCCCAGGAACTGGGTGTAAGGGACGGAACTAGCTCCAGTGACTACAGCACCATTTAGGGTCTGAGTTAGGAAGAAGAGACATTTTGACTCAATAAAAAGAATATTTATCTCTCCAATGAGCTCACTTAGGGGATATAAAATTTGTTGTCCCTGGAAGAACAGTTGATCACCTGGGCAGCATGTGTGAGAGTGATGCAAACGTAGCTGTGAGTTGTATTGCAGCTCAGGGACCCTTTGAACCATTGCGGTCAACATTTCTGGAGGGGAATAAGCAGGATCTTCAGTGAGGCTCAGGCATTTCCTGTGATTTACTCAGATGGGGTTAGAAACTATGCAGACAGCCTATTAAATGATATTAACAACCATGACTACATGATCTCTTATCCTTCCTAGAGAGAAGAATCTGTTTTGTTTTGTTTTTTTTTTTTTTCTTCCTGACTTCAACTCTTTTTCTTTCTCAGTTCAAATTATTCTCCCATAATACTAAGAAATCAGTATTATTTCTCGCCACGGACGAAGTGGATCAATCTCCGCTAGTGGTGTCTCTGATTCATTAATGGCTGCTGTAGGGGGAAAGTAATTAAGGTAGGAGAAAAAATGTCTCACACAAAAGCCTACATCCCCAACCTGAGGAACACAGTTTGATGGAGAGCCAGTTCCATGCAGTAACTTAGACTTCCAGTGCTGCCAATCTGGCAGGTGTTCAACACTAAATTTTAAAAAATTTAAATAGGGGAAAAATACACAACCTGCCAAATATCACTATATTGTCAATAAAATAAAATGAACTGCTTTTTCTGAATATTGGCCCCCAAGGAGAGGAGCATGCTGATTACTTTAAAGTTATCACTAATTCTTTTAAAATACTTTATTTCAGGTATTTTTCACTCTTTAAATATTTTATTAAGAACGACCAAGTATTTTCTATTAAAAAGTTGACCTTTGGGCTAAATTATTAATATTTTAAGCTAATATAGATTATGCCAACTCTGGAGTTGGATTTTTTTTCCCCCTAGCATACCTAGAGGCCTAGTAAAAGAGAATTGGAATGTTATATATATATTAGTACTCTTTTATTGGAATAAATTTTTCCCTCTTTTGGATATTGATGTAATATTTATGTATTTTCTAAGAAGCATTTACATAAAACCCCATCTGGAATGTTGACAATGAAAACAAAATAAGAAAAATAAAAATTCAACTTTCATATGAAAAGGAAACAAAGTACGATTATCAGTAAAAAAGTGTAAGTACTCTAAAAAGGCAATCCGAAATACAAGCGATCATCCAAAACACACAGAGGAGAAGGTGTTTCTAATGGGCATTTAATGAGGAATAAGTTGCTGAAACTTCAGTTATTGCAGTGTTGGCTGGAAGGAAATGAAAATGTAGTACTAAAAGTAAAACATCTTTTGATTAACTACAAGTTCAAAATCAAATTAAAAACTGAAACTGATTATAAACAGAATGGGTAAAATAACAACATCCACAAGATCTTTAGGACTTACGCATGACTGGTAGTCACATGGTTAAGTCCATTGGAGAAGACATAATGTCCTCCAGGTGTGACTCGTTATATTTGTGTCTTCCTCTAGGTAGACAGGGTGAATCCCATGCATACAAACTGAAGTATGTGGGTTGCTTTAGTAAATGACCACATCTGAAGGTTGATATGGTTCTCAAAGGAAATCATGTGATTCTCAGGATTTTAACTTTTCCTGAATTACGATTTGAAGTACAAAATATATGCTTGCGTGTGTTTTACAAAATTACATCAGAGTCATTGAAACAACGTATTTGAAAGTGCATACAGCCATCATTCTTTTCTTCCTGTATTTTAAGTAGTAAGCTCTGCTGGTGCGAAGTCCAGATGTTGACCCACCTGTGGAGACTGGGAGCAGCAAGAGTGGACATCAGGAATGGGAGTATCTGGAATAATGGCTGATCAATAATTTCTAAACTACTCACATGCAATTCATCCATTGATTCACTCATTTATTCACCCACAGACTGGTCTCGGACAATCACAGGTGAGCCACACAGACACAGTAGGTCAAAATTGTTTAGAGAACAAAGATAGCACTACTTATCCTGAGCTTATGTCAGCTGCAGAGATGGTATTATATATGCCCCAGATGGAGTGAGGATTTGAGGACCCTTAGGCGAGAAAGGACTGCTGCAAACTATTTTCACAGATTGGCTTAAAACTTTTCAACTGGGACATTGGGAAGTTTCAGAATAGAAGGGAAAACATTTTCAAATGTGAGTAGAGGAGGATACTATAAAACTGTTATTAGCTATATAGGAGAGAAGCATGGCATTGCTGGAAGCATGTAAGTATCATTGTAAAAAATACAGGGATTGAGAGTCAAATTTACATACTGAAGAGCTGTGTGACTTTAGCTATAGTAATCACTCTGCTCTGTTTTCTGTTCTGTGAAATGCAGGCCAAACAAGGTAATTACAAACATTAGACATTAGAGATGTGAAGCATGTGTGTTATTTTCTTCCATGGGTATGTATCGTACAGTTCTACTTCTGTTTCCATCCTCCAGCATGACCTGTGGAGTTAACTGGACTTCTGTGTAACATCAGTATTAAACGTTAACAGTATTGCACAAATACTGACTTTTTAAAAGATGACTAAACTGGACAGTAGCAGTAACTCATGTCCTTGTTTACATCCTGACAGTACTGATTAAACTTACCAAGAGTATTATACTATGCCAAGTGCTTTTTCTATGTGAACTCGTTTAGTTCCCTCACCCACTCTGTGGAGGAGGTATTAGTATCTTATTTTGCAGCTGGAGGAAACTAGGGTCTAGAGAGGTAAAATGATTTGCCTAGGACTGCTAAGTGGTGGATTTGGGGCTGGAATACATCCCGTAGGACTGCCATCACCCTCTTGTGTGTTCCATTATAATGTGGCAGCACGCACACAGACACACACACACACACACACGCGCGCGCGCGCGCTAAAGTCATGTAAGAAATGGTCTGTTTTGCTGGGACAACAGTATTACTAAGTGTAGTGATACTATGTTTTCTAATTTAACCATAATATTGCTAGCTCTAATTTCCTTCCTTAGGGAGGTTTAAAAAACCTTAATAAAAAATGAGCAAAATGCTTTCTCTTCTTATAAGATACGAATCTAGGACTCAACATTCTTTTCTTTTTTTTTTCCTGTTTAGTTTGTTAATGTTTTCCCAGAACTTAGAACAATATCCAGCATATAGTAGGTGCTGAAACATATTTTTGAACAAATATAGTAAAAATGTTTTAGAATATCATCTTGGTTTAATCATAAGGTAGTATCACTTTAAAAAAATCTACAAAATAACCCATTTGGATTCATCCCATCATCTAAACCAGTGATTGTCTCAGACAATCAGGTTTGGATCCAAACTCTATGGCTTTATTATTTGGTGCAAGTATAATTATCTAGATTTAGTTCTGAGTTTCTTTTTTCTTCCTCTTTCTCTGTTTGCACCTAGGATTGTATCTGAAAGTGTGGTTGACTCAGTAAGATAAGAGAGAGAACATTTAGTCAATGGCTGGCAC
Organism: Chlorocebus sabaeus; assembly: GCF_047675955.1. Classification (NCBI taxonomy): domain Eukaryota; kingdom Metazoa; phylum Chordata; class Mammalia; order Primates; family Cercopithecidae; genus Chlorocebus; species Chlorocebus sabaeus. Next base: position 85,098,952 of record NC_132906.1, read on the forward strand.
ACAGTGATAACAAATATTTGTCTTCCTTCTCTTTGTAACTTAATGACATGTCAGCTTATGATGTGCCTCTGTTGATATTTCTAAAATTTCTAGATGAAGAGTCAGTGAGATGGGAAGAGTTCTCATTTGTTTTAACAAAATGCATTATCCCTAAATGCCATAATGGATTTTCCATTAACAAATAGGGCTTTCAGATTCCAACCTGGAAGACAAGTAGCTGTGTCTTTGCTGTAAGATTTCATAAAACAGATTACTTTTGTCTTTATTTTGTTTGACTTCCACTGAAAGACAATTTTAACGTAAATAAAGCCATTTTGGAAAAAAATCATGTGTAACCATCAATATCTGAAAATATTAAAATGTCTGTCTAGATACTTCATATTCGTAGTTCTTGCAGCCGTTTTTTGTTATTCCATCTCCATGATTTGAAATGACCACTGTGCATATGTAAAATTGCTTCTGGGAGCTTCCTAATGTTTATTCCATATTGTGTTACAATTACTTTTGGCATCTAGAGGCAACATTTCCCTCTCAATCTAGACTTAGCAGTTCTTTTTTAATCCTCTGCCTTTGAAACAACATATTGACAGATTGTTCTTATCTGAGGTTCTGAGAGTTCCCTGGAGTTTTAAAATATATGCTTTCTCATAAGCCTCATGTGGAAGTTACTGTTTTAATTCTTCTCCCCCACCATGCTCCTTGCTCTCTACTTTGGTACAAAATTCCCACATCCTGCTGCAGGCTTTCCAGCTTCTCCAGTCTGTAAGCAGCTCCAGTCACTGTTATGTTGTAGTCAGACTTCTTTAAATTAGAATTCTGCTAACATTTGTAACCTCAGTAAGATTGGGGTGGCTTGGGTTTTGTCCCTGGAAATGCCAAATTTATAGACAAAGAAGCAGAGGGTAGGATTTTTCATATTTTATGTCAGTGGGAATCTTCTAGACCTGGGATTAGTAGTATCTGGGTGGAGTCAGGACTGGAGACCAGGTCGAGACATCCTCAAAGTCTACAGCCTGCTTTGCAGGTGAGAGATGGGCAATAAACTTAGAAATAAGGAACTTTGCATAGGTAGAGTGTGGGATCAAATATTAAAGGGCAGATCTTCAGAAAGGTTCTACAGCAGTGAGCTGCCCTGTCAGATGGCACAAGCAAGGTACTCTGGGTGTCATCGTTTAGCTCCTTGGATGACCTCGGTATCCTAACTGCCCTCAGCAGATGGCCTGGAGATTGACTTCTTAGTTTTAAATTCTAGGACCATCTACAAGCATGCTTTTGGTGTCACTAGAGACAAATACTAGTTGAAGCACTAAGGAAGATTTAAGCTGCAGTGAAAAACTATGCAGGGCCTAAAGCATATTCCATGGGAGCTATCTTATAACATTGTAGGATATCAGCAACTGATAGAAAAAAAATCCTAAAACAACACGAAACCCTGACTCTTGTCTGTAGACAAATTCTGTCCAGTGGAGACATTTCAAATGACTTCCCTCCCCTGACCAGAAGAGAACAGATTTGTCTCCATTTGTACATTCATTGTAATATTCCTAATCTACAAATTTGTCTCTTTTGTATCTCCTTTGAATTGGTGGTAACACCTCACCACTTTCTTCGTAAATGTGTTCATTTTTATATCTGACAGTCACAGTTTTACTCTTATAATGAAAATTACCCTTTACTATATTCTATTGTATTGGTTCATAGTTTTGCTGTAAATAACTTGTCCTTTTTCATTTCTACAAATGTAGAAAGGTTGCACTGACGCATCAAGGTTTTCTTGTTGGAAGTCTGAGGACTTTTTCTGCCAAATTCCCTGCATAAGCAGTCTGACAAACCCTGTGCCGTCATGTGCAATGCCCTGGTCTATCTCTTCCTGCTCCCATTCTTCTGGGCACTTGGACATGCATAGTTTCTACTGCCTCTCCTAGATCCTTCATCCATCACGCTCATTTTCCCACTAGGTCCTAGGTTACCGTGTATGAAGAGAGGCGCAATGAGACAGAACCTTCACTCCTCCACATTGGCTCAGAATAAGGCAGAGTTTTGAGGTATTTGTGGGTTTGAGTGAGTGATATTTCCTAAGGTGGCTCTTTTTCCTATGAGGCCAAAATTTCTCCAGGAATGTTTTTGTGATCGATCATATCTGTGATCTGTATCTAATCATCTGATTAGCAACCTTAATTGAATCTGTAGTCCTAATTCCTTATTGTCATGTAATCTAACACATTCACAGGTTCCAGGGATTAGATGATGAGAATCTTGCAGGGGATAGATAGGAGCATCATCCTACCTACCACGTGAGCATACAACATTAATAGGCTTTGCCTCTCCAAGCCTTGGCTGAAGTTAAAGAATGATACTGCAAAAACAGCAGAGACTGGAGTAAGTTGATGACCTAGACGAGCCTTATGGAAGAACAAGTATCTTGGTGAGACCCAGTGATTGTCTACTTTCCAGTAGAATTCTCCTGGGAGAACTCAGTAATGTAAGACTTAGAGTTTACAATTAACCAGGATGGTCTCATCTTTTGTTGGGTCTGAGATCTTGCTCTGCACCACACCCTGCCCTTCATTCTGCCCTGCTCCCTTGCCTGTAAATGGCAGATAGACTCTTCTTTGTCTCTGTACACTTGCTATTCTGTGCAGCTGCACAATGATTTTTTTTGAGATAAAACACATATAGGTGGATTTGCATTGGCTCATCTCATTTTCTTCTTTCATGTTCATTCCTGTTTCTTATATGCTTGATGACAAAAGTAATAATAGTACATAGTTTATTTGAATCGTAACAACAGTTTCCCAACTGGTTTCTATTGCCTTTACATTCTTCTAGTTTTTCAAATTTGTGTTTTAACCTGTGGCTAGAATGCTGTTTCTAGAATACAAATATGATCAATATCTGTTCTTCACTTAAAACTTTGCAATAAACCCACATGGCTATAATCATAAGACACTTCATGTTTTGGTCTTTGCTTTCTTCATAAATGCACCTGTTTTATTGTTATTTTCAATTCCCTTGAGTACCAAGCTACCATGCTCTTCATCATACTGTTTTCTCTATCTAGAATGCACGTCCACTATTGTGGCAGCCTTTTTACTCTGTAGATGGGTGAGTGAGAAGGAGTGGCTCCCAGTGGCTGCTTCTCTCCCATTGTTCGGCAAGCAGGAGGGAGTGTTACAGCTCTTTTATTCCTGCCACCTGCAGCTTCATGAGCAGGAGCACAACAGCTCTTTCATTCCATAGTTTGGCTAGTTCTAGGTTCTTCTCCTGTGACCAAGAGGAATAAGGTATGTAGACACCAGAGAGTGAGTAAATCAGAGGAGAATTTTATTGAGCAACAGAAGGTTCTCCATGTTGAGAGGGGACCCTAAAGCTGGTAGCAATCTGTGAGGCTGAGTCTGGGGTTGTTATGGGCTTAGAATGGAGCAGTGTGTGCTGATTGGTCCATGGGTAGTCTTGGAAAAGGTACCATTAGATTGGTTCCCTGTAATGATGCCTTTTAACTAATCAAGAGACAGTGGGTAAGACAGGGATGGAAGTTCTCTCTCCAGTTTTGGACTCTATTGGGAACTGGCAGCTCAGTTTTCAGGCTTTAAATTGTTCTTGGCTTGAAGGTCGGGTTTCACCAGGGACCTGTCCCTGTCTGCCTAGGCATTTGTCTCCTGTTGCTATCATTATTCCTCCACCCATTTTTGTCTACTTTCTGTTTATTGTTTAGGCCTCCATTTAGAATTTACTTCCACTAAGAAGGGTTCTCTGACCCCTAAATCCAGCCAAAGTGCCCTTTATGTGGTAACAGAGCTTTGTGTGCTCTCATCGAGGGTTTATCGTAGGATATTACTGCCAGATGGTTATTTTTAGGTGTCTGCCTTGATCATTGTTAGAGCTCCAACATCTAATAGAAGCTCTAACTAGTATTTCAAATTGTTGCATAACTTCCCATTATCAAATATTTTGGCATGTATGAGTGCTTTGCACACATTTTTACTGGACTGGAAAACTTTATTAAATCCTCACAACAATCTATGAGGTAGATTCTCATTTTATTTAATGGATGATGAAGTTGAGGGTTGGAGAGTCAATAATTTACTCTTTACACCATTAAATGGCCCACATTAGGATGTGAATTAGTGTTTGTCTACTTTGAATGCTTATGGTCTTAATCACCAACATTAGCCAGAGCAGTCTCTTCAGATCCCATATTACATGGAATCATAATGCAGTTTTACTTGGATACAGGGTGTATTAGTTTTATATTGCTACTGTAACAAGCTACCACAAACACAGTAGGGTAACACAAGAGAGTATAACTTTAGTATCTTCCAGCAGGCTAGAAGGCCAGTAGGAGTCTTACTGAGCTAAAACCAACGTGTGGGCAGGACTGCATTCCCTCTGGGGACTTGGGGGGAGTTTGTTTCTTTGCTTTTTTCAGCTTTTGGAGGTCACCCACATTTCTTGATTCATGGCTTTTTGCTCCATCTTCAAAGCTAGCAAGGTAACATTTCTCTTTCCCTTGCCACATCTTCAGATTCTCTTTATCTGCCTTTCTATTCCACTTTTAAGGATCCTTGGGATTACTTTGGGCCACCTGGATAATGCAAGATAAGCTCACTGATTAGTTTATCTGAATAAGGTCATCTGATTAGCAACCTTAATTCAATCTGAAGTCCGAATTCCCATTGCCAGGTAATCTAACACATTCACAGATTCCAGGAATTAGAAGGTGAGGATCTTGCAGGAGATGGGAGCATCATTCTACCTACCACATATGCATACAATATTAATAGGCTTTGCCTCTCCAAGCCTTTGTTGAAGTTAAAGAATGATATTACAAAGATGGCAGAGACTGGAGTGAGCAGGTGGCCCAGACAAGCCTTATGGTACCTTAGTGAGACCCAGTTTGAATTTTTCGTGTCCCAAGTATGGATCAGCCTTTAAGGACTAGTAATACCATTTTCGAGAAGCTAAAGAATACATGAGAATGCAAATTCATAACTTTTCAGTGGCAAAGTTTACAAGTTGATACTGTTATCTGCAATTCAAATATCCTCTCCCAAGGAAGCCAATTTAAATTAAAGAAGTTAACCAGGGGTACAATTTGACCTAGGGAGATGGAGAATCTCAAGCCTATCTCCTCTGGCCAGGACACTTAAACATTATCTTTATCCTTAAGTATTATGTTGCCCTCCTAGACGAATCGCTCAGCGTCTCTCTCCTTTGGTCTGTATATGATGAAATCTGCTGGGATCTCAGAAAACCCTTTTTTTCCATCACATAAAATAACATTTCTTCTGCTCACACATTCTTTTTTATTGGGTTATTGTCACTAGTGAGATTTTTGCTTTCTACAGATTGTACTCAAAAAGCTGTCTTTAGATGACCAGAAATCCCTGATTTTTTTGCTTCCTTTAGAGATAACATGTGTCTTACAATGACTTTCTACATAGGGATACTCTTTGGGTATTTGAAATTTCCAGTTTAATTTTTTAGAGAGAAAATGATTTTCTTTTTCTGTGGGGTATTTCTTTTATTGGGTACTGCTTTTGACCTCTACCTGGCTGTAGGGATCATGTGCTTTTTACTAACCCCTTTCTATCATGCACCATGACATTTTACATTCCAAGTACCATTGTAACTACTTGTTCTCTTTATTAGGGAAGCCTATTATTATTATTATTTTTCCTGAATCTGCTTGAGCATTCACTGGTGGCTGATCCCTTACATTATCTTACTATATTCTCAAGATTAGTGTGAACTCCCTTTTCATCCTCCATGTGTGTCACCTCTGAGCTATTGGCCTTCCTTACCCAGGGACCTGACCTGCCCAGAAAAACTTTTCCTGCTTATTTCTCCAAATTTCTGTGCCATCTCTTCGGACTCTTCTGACAGGTTTTTACTACTATTCTTAATAAATGTATGTGAATGTATAGTCTCCCCTTAATGCAGAATTCTTTTCTAAAAATCCAGTAGAAGACCAGGTAAATGGAAAATGTGCATAATGTACAAAATTTGCTTGCTGATGCTGTTTCCACATCTACCTACATCTCCTTGGCAGAAATAGTACATTTATGCCTAGAAGCCTCTTATTGTACTTCAAAACATAAGTCTCTCACAGATAAGGGAAACAATTAAAAACTGTCTTTTTGAGATCTTTTTACTCTCAAAGAAGTTGAGGGATACTAATTGGTACTTTAATATCAGTAACTTACCCAACTTGCAAATTGTAGAGTTCTTGTGGTTTGCTTGAAAACCAAAACAGTGTCACAAACATAAAGATTTTGGTGTTAAACTTAGCAGAGAAACCAGACCTTGGGAAAAAGCAATGAGAGAAAGATTTGGAGAGAGAGAGATCACACCTTCTGTGTTGGTGACTGAAGGCAATGGTGCACTTCAGTGCCTTCTACACTATTTTGCTATTGCAATAATAAATGTTTTAAAACGTTGTGGGCCTGGGGAGATAGGATAAATTATATTAACTAAGAATATTATCATTCTCATTTGGTATGTTCCAACCTCTGAATTATCTAAAAATGGTTGAAAGAAAGTTTAGCTCTTGTTAAGATACGTAATAAACAGCAAGGAAACTGATTCAAAAAGTTTTTAAAAAAAATGTCCTTAAATCAGAGATGCCTTGATTTTCACTTCCAGTAGTTTAATATTAATTTTTTTGGTCCTAATGCAGCTACATTAGAGAACTTTAGGGTAATAAAATTAGAGAAAAGAAAATAAATGATGGAAGTTTATAAGGAAATAGGGGTTTCTATGTTACTTGGTTGAGCGTCAAGCCTGTCTCTTTTCGTATAATTTATAATGTTAATTTTGCAAGTGTTGATCTTTCTTAAAGGAACTTGAATCCTTGATGAAAATGAATGAAGTTCTAAAACATTAAAGAACCCTTTTCCAAAGAGAGTTTCTATAATACAGTTTTTATTTTTAAAAATTACCTTAGTAGAAAGAAAAATTGTTTCAGAGGATAACAAAACTTTAAATTTGGATTCCCCACGAAAGAAAAATAAAAGTGCTAACTCCCTGCATCCACTATCGTTGCTGAATGAAGTCATGGGACAACGGAAAATGGGAAAAACCAGAACACTTGGCTCCACTGTCAGCTTCTTAGTCACACAGCTATGGTTGATTCCATTAGTTCAAGCTGATGCATTCAGTGAGCACTAACCTTTTCCCGCTTGGCAACTTATAAACACACAGGGAGCTGATTAAATGGCTATTTCTAGGGTTGGTCATCACCATTTTGATTTTAGTTCCTCTGCATCTAAGGGTCTATGGTTCAAATCCCAGCAGGAGTGAATTTCTCAAGCAAAAGAAAGGCATTTATTGGACTAGTTAGTGGTGTGGTGTGATTTACTAGTGTGCTGCTGGGGGATCCATAAACCCTTTGTTGAAAACTAGTGTTATGAAGCTTCAGGATGGGGCTCTGGGGGCAATTTTGTTCCTGGAGCTGTCCTGCAGTTCTGGTGGTATAATAATCAGAACCTCCACTTATTCTCTACCCCTGAAATAACTTCCACCAAACCAACTTATGGGTCATTTCCTATTTCCTTAGTAGTGCTACTTCAGCTGGCAATTTTCTTGACCTTACATAGGTGTCTTCTCAAAGGGGGAACTAGATTTACTTTGGCACTGGGGACTTGGGGTGGATCCTTCCTTCGTTTTTTTTCCCCCTCACCCTCTCTTTGCCCCTCTCTCCTCCCTCCCTCTCTCCTGCCTCCCTCCCTCCCTCCCTCTCTTTCCTCCCTCCCTCCCTCCCTCTCTTTCCTCCCTCCCTCCCTCCCTCTCTCCTGCCTCCCTCCCTCCCTCTCTCCTGCCTCCCTCCCTCCCTCCCTCTCTTTCCTCCCCCCCCTCCTTCTCTCCCTCCCTCCTCCTCTCCCTTTCTTTATCTCTCTCTCTCTCTTCCACTTTTAACTTTTCTTTTGAGTATCCCTCCTCTCTTTTGCTTTCGAGGTGTGCCCTCACACTACTTTTGTTTCAAAGTGTTCATAGGATTATAGGCTTTTCTAGGCATTAGAATAAACCTCAAGTGCTCAATGTCACTTAACCCACTTCACAGTTGATAAATCAATCACCTCTACCTTCTCCTTATTTACTCATCTCCTGTTTCAGTACTTTCAAAGATGGGGATTTATTACCTCATAAAGCAGTCTTCTCTTTTTCTGAGTAGTAACATATCTTCATTCTTTTCCTAGTTTCTCTTCCCAAGTTCTGACTTCTATTTTTTTTTTCCCCTTACCTTTCTGTTAAAAGGTAGCCACATGCTGGAACCATATGCCATTCTTTCCTCATTTACACTTTTTATTCCCATCTCCTATTTTGTTTCTAGAGATATGGGTCACTCCATAGGTCACCAACATTCTCCCTTTGTTTCCTGTCTTTGCTAGTATCTGCAATTCATCTGAAGTCTTTTTTTAAAAGCTATTAATTTTCTTCAATTCTCCCAAATAAAGTTAATGTTCCTCTGGTAATTTCAATTTTCAAGGGTCTTCTAAATAATAAATGAAACACTCCTTTTCAAACTGTTTCTGTATTCTCCTGGCAACTAATCAATTTATTACCTTTCTCTGGCCTTGGATGGGTCCTTGATGTTGGGTACACTTCTTTGGTGCAGAGCAAAGATCCTTGTATACATTTATCAGCCATCTATTTATCATAAATATATTCAAGTCCTGCGTCTCTGGGAATACTTTCTACATATATTCATTCATTCACTCATTCATTCACATAAACATTATTGATATCTTTTTAAGCAGAAGCATGTACTTTCAGTCCCAGAAGGCTGCATTTGGGTGTTGATAAACTAGGGCTCATTTTTAGAATCCTGAATATGCTTCATATCTTGCACATTAAACTACAAGCTCCTAAAATAGAGATGAGTTTTTATTCATGGTTGTAGCCTCCAGAATCTCATGCTGTTGCTGACACCAATAAGCAATTGTTGAATATGAATGACAGATAATAGTCTTCAAAATGTGCTTGATTAAATGAACTGAATCACTCTCATGCAGCAGAAGGGGTAAGCCGATAGCTAAATGAAAGTACTGATGAAAAATACCAGTTAGTCTGGGAAATTTGGTATTTGCTAATATTCTAAATAGGCAAAAATGCAGCAAATCTTATTTTCGAAGTCTCTGATTTTCCTCCTGACCAACATGATGCCTACTTTTCCATTTCATCTCTTTCGCCGGGGGGGCGAGGTTGAGTGAAAATTTCATTAATGCTTTGAAATGGGGTTATGGATGAACCACTCAAGCACCCTGCTGGTGGTGCCAGAGAGCCTCTCACCTGCTTCTGAAGTGGGCATGTCTGACCTGACTTTCGTTGTGCTGAACTGAAATCATATCCTCAGAGATTTTATTCTGTTTAGCTCTTTTTTGAATCTTAAGAATTTTAGATAAATTCAGTGCAAACACCCAGTTCTTATGAATGGCAACATCACATTTGGTATCTATTGCTGAAGGCACTGTGTTTTCTCGTTGATCTTATGAACTTAGGCTCTCAAATTCAATGCCCAGCTCCTCCCCAGTAGTATGCATTTGGGTGTATTAAAATGCTTTGATATTCTGTTTATGAAGTTTTTTGTTTTAATTTTAGTGTAAGAAACATTTGTATTAGTACTCCAATAGAATCACATGTGACCTTGATCCCATTAGCACTTTGATAGTGTTTTGTTTTTGCTAAAATGAAGAGGAATTGAATCTTCAGCAATAGAGAAGAAATATTACTTGCTTACTTGGAAGTAAACAAATTATCCTGAAAGACTACACTATCAAGGAGGAAAAATTATCCCACTGCAAATCGAAATCATAATACATTGAGAGTTTAATATGTGCCAGACAGTGTGCTAACCATGCTGCTGGCATCACTCCTTTGAACAATTCCATGTCATGTGTAATTCTCCCCCATTCTGAAGAGCTCATGGAAGATAAGCAACCTACCCAGCCTCACAGATCACCTGTGACGGAGCTAAATTTCCAACTCGGGGTTGGTCTCACTCCAAATTAGTGGTTCTAAACCTGGAGCCACACCTCCTGGGGGGAGTGTGTGGAAAGAATTAAGGAATTCCATGAACTTGAAAAAAATTGCGTACATTTGTTTTCGTTTACTTCCTAGCAAAATGGAATGTTTTATGTAATTATCAATGAGGACCCACTGCAGAAGCATCAGCAGTAACTGTGGACTTTATCACCTGTAAATATCACAAATGTTTTTCTATCATGACACAGTTGTGGTAGACATCTTCAAATATCATTCACTTACTGAGAAATTATAGCAGATTCTCTTTAATATATTGATATGCATATTTCAAATATATTGATGTGTTTCAATATAATTGTTTTCCTTTGTAGTCTGTTTTATTTTTATATTTGCTATATTTGTTTTTATTATTTTCATTGTTATCTTTATTAAATATTTTATATTTTTAATTTTAAATTTATATTTTACATATTTATAAATGTTATTCTGCAACCAGTCCATAAATCATGAGTCCATGAACCATGAATCCATTAGACTGCCAAAAGGATTCATAGCCAAAAATCTTGGAGATCTGATCTAGAGCTTCCCTTCTTACCTCTTACTCTTGTCTGTGTTTTTTTTCTTATGCCATATCTGGATATGCCATATTTTATGCTATATCTGGATATGGCATAAGAGCAAGAAGAAATTTAATGGTCTGTGCAAATTACAACTTAGCTATAGTAGTATTCAGTAGTGGCAGGAGAGAAGAGTGAGTGCAGCATCTAGAACATTTCTCACACATCTATTTCTAAATGCATGTGAATGCAGAACATTGAAAAGAATGATGTTTTCATTTCCTACCAGTCAAGATCTCCAAGCACCTGTTCCTTTTTCATATATCAGTAACAACTGGCTGAAAGTTCTTTTCTTTTCCTCTGGTTTTGAGTTGTGTTCAGCTCATTAATTGTGCTCTGTTTTAGATGATTCCTCAATATGCACACCCCAGGCAACCTTCCAGTACCTACTATCTGGTGCCTGGATCTGGGCTTTCTCATTTCAGCTGAATTACTGGGCATAAACCAAGCTATAGATACCAGAAGCCTGCCAGCCTTTGCCTCCAGTCACACTGGTTTTAGTAGATTAGTGTGTGGACCTATTTTAATTTATGGATATATTAATCTGCTAATGAACATCAATGTGTGTTTCATTTATAATAACAAATCTACCCAATGCCAGGCATTCTTTTACATACTAGAGATATAGAGATGTTCTGAGGAAGGTTTTGAGGAATTTCTTTTTATTTAAAAGTGTTGGTTAATTAATTATGATTTACCTATTAACTCTATTGCTGGATAATTTTGTAACTTTTCCCAGCTTCTGAGATGTTCCCACAGATACTGTGGGACTAGAAGACCTTAGAAACTCCCTGATACTTGCCCGGGAAGATTTCTATGTTTCAATATTTCCTCAAAGCGCTTTTATGTCAATGTTCGCAGATTGACTTCTAGTCCGTTACAGGGGCAGACTTAGCCGTGCTGGTTTATGGGGGACCAAGTTATGTCAGAAGGTATGGACCTGGAATAATGAAAGGGCCTATGTACAATTTATTTTCTTCTAAGTAGAAGCACAGAATTGGAGCCAGGTGTGTGTATCCGTAAGAATATCATTGCAGCAGAGTTGAAATGCCAAACCCCTTGTGAAAGGAAGGCCATGTGGATTGTCTGGGAGGTTTAATTCCCATTCTGCCACTAACAACTTCTGTGACCTTGAGAATGAGAAAGTCAATTAACCTTTCCAGCTCTCAGATTCCTCATTTTAAAAGTGATGACATTGAGCTATGAATCTCAAATATCTCTTCAAGCTCTAAAATTTTATGATTCCATGTTTTTGAGGCATCACAAATATTGTAAGAACTTAAATTTACTTTTTATTGGTGTTTAGAAGATAGTTTCAAGCATTTGTTCTATGGCACATCAGCTTTGATGCTTATATTGTAATTCAAAGGTGATTGATTAAAAAATTTCCAGTTAAAGTATTGATTATAGATACTGATTATAGATCAATATTTTAGTCATGCCAAAGAGATTGGTAAAAATGACATTTGCCAGATTTTGTCCATTATATGTATAAAACACACATATTTCTACATATAACATCTTTGAATTATTAGATTAAAAATTGTAGGTTTTTGTATTCATTCTGCAATTTGACATACGTGTATTTAAATGTATATAATAGTAAATGTTAGATTTTCTGCATTGTTAGGAAATAGATACATTGTTTCCAACAGTTAGTTTTCAGAGCACTATATTCTTATCCAATACTAAGATTAGCAAATGGTGTTATGTGAAACCAAGTGACAATGGATAGTTTTTATGTAAATTAAACATTGATGCTCCAATCTGTGTACAAGGCTCTGTTTTACCACAGTGCTTTCTGGAATGTCACTGAGAAAGTCAGAAAGGCAGTGCATGAACTTTCTGCCTGTGCATTTGTCCAGAGGCTTTGGTGATATAAATCTAAGTAATAAACGTATGCGTGAAAGTTGTGCTGTCACTCTTGACGAAAGGTGATGAGTAGGATCCATCAAAAGTCTTAAAACACTTTGTTTCCTAAGGTAAAATTTTAAAGACTGAAACAGCAATATTAATTACACCCCATTTGTCCTTGGAAGTACTTATTTATGTCAAAACTGTAACAGATGCATTTTATAAACTTTATCTTGACTTTGTTTTCACCTTCAGTTGAGTTTCTACTGGGGTAAAACCTTGGAATGTTCTAACAGTTAGTCTGGGGAGAAAAGTAAGGGAGGGGAATAGGTTTATCTTTAGCAATTATATTAACTTGGTTTGTCAAAGCACTTTGAGAGCCTGTTGAAAGGTGATTTTTCAGTTGCTAACTTCCACACAACCTGTAGCTACTAAAATTGTAAACAGTCATGGTAAATTCCAAAGGTCTAAACTTGATTGAGTGTTTTGTCTGTATATTGAAAAAAGGTGAACCTCAGGGAGATGTAAACTTGCCCTCTAAGTTTCTTTTTTTATTATTATTTATTTATTCAAGACGGGATCTCCCTGTCGCCCAGGCTGGACTGCAGTGGTGTGATCTCAGCTCACTGCAGCCTCAGCCTCTTGAGCTCAAGTGATTCTCTTGTCTCAGCCTCCTGAGCAGCTGGGACTACTAGCGCATGGCACCACGTCCAGCTAATTTTTTTGTTTTTAATTGTGTGTGTGTATAGACGGAGTCTCAGTATGTTTCCCAGGCTGGTCTCAAATTGCTGGGCTTAAGCTACCCATCCACCTTGGCCTCCCAAAGTGCTGGGACTTCAGGCATGAGTTGCCGTGCCTGGCCACCCTCCAAGTTTCTGATACGAGGTCTAGACCAGGGTGTACAAAAAAAACTTTAAGAAAATTCAAATCATATCAGAGGTCCAAGACCAAAAATTAACCTCACTCAAGTTATATAGATGCATTTGTGTCTCAGGAGTCAGGATTGGATGTGATGTTTTCAGGACTTCTCATCCACCATGGCTTGACAGTTTGCTGGAATCGGTACAGAGACTCAGTCTGGATTGCCCACTCTTTCCTTCATTTTCCTAAGAGAGCTGGTCAGAGTTCTTGTCCTTGTGATGTGAAAGGGTCATCCATTTTTACTCTACAGTTCTTGTTTTCTATTTTTGGCTGTTGTGGATTTAATGACAATGTTCTTTTATCACAATAAATATACAGAGCATCTGCCAAATCAGAAGATGCATAAACCTGTTCTAACAATGTTTTTGAAAATGACTGTGGAATGTGGTGGTGGCCTGTGGCAAAGAAAGATGAAGACAGCGTAGGGTGTGTCTGGCTGGTCTCAACTGTTAGCCTCCCAGTGTAACTGTTAGTCTGCCTCCCTGGTAACTCGCTGGCTTGTATTTGGTAAGCACTTCTACCCTGGCCCTTTAGGGGACCTATCCAGACCCTGGAAGTATGTAATATTAGCTCCTGCCTATCAACATCCCACTACACAAGTAGTCAGAGGTCTGGACAGAAGGCGTGGCTAAACCTGGTTATAGAAGGTCAAACAAGGAGAAGGCTGTCTCCCCAACATGGAACTGTTTGCAGTAGACAAACCACCCAAGAAGAAAAATAAAAATCAACTTGATTGATTTTTATTAGATCAAGGAAATCACTTGGTACTTTTCATGGTCTTTGTTCTGTATTTTTCCATCTCTGAAAAGATACAGCACAGTGTAACACTTAGAAGTCTATCAGGTAATTTTTGAAAACTAGACAACAGAGCAAGAGAGTTATAACTTAGGTTAGAAATGTGTTCTGCACAATCAGCATTTCAAAGAAAAATGTATGTCTCAAATACGAGTGAGATTTTAATCATATACATTTATTTCATTATATACTGAAGCAAAAGTACTGAACTAAAAATACTTAATTCTTTGTTCAGTGCTTTTGATATGTTGAAGTAAAACCTACTTTTCTGAAGAGTTGTTTCATTCTTGGCTAATAGTTAAGATATTTGGTACATTATTTTTTTTAACATCTTTAAATAATAGTTTATTTAAAAGGGGATATATTCAGTGGTCTCTATCCTGTGGGAAATCATTGGTTCTAAACTTTTGAAAAGGGCTACTTGTGCATGAAACTACCAAAATTACGGTATTGCAATATTAACCATTTTTATTAGCTAACAAGTGCATTCACAAAATATTTTCTAATATTCAATCCACAGTGCAGCAGATCCAAATGGCACATTTACAGACTGTAAGCTGTTAAAATGGTACCACAAATAAGCCATTAAATTTTACCTGGTTAGTCAACAAATACGTAATATGTTCTATTTATATTCAATGGCAGCCTTTGATTTTCACTCACAGGTAAAGGAATATGTTGAACTGGAAAACCTTTGTTGGTTACTCTCTCCTAACGGTTTAGATATCTGGATAACTATGATACTGCATGAAATTCCAATAAGCTCTGAAACTTTTCATGAAACAACTCAACAGCTGATAAACAAGTGTTATCAATCTTGTAAAACAGGTGGCTGGTACATCAAAGAATGGTTACTGAGGACAGGTGACTCTATAGATGTAACATGGATTGCAGCCTTCACTAGATATTAGAGCAGTGCTTCCCAAACTTTCATGTACCTGGCTCACCTGGGCATCTTGTCAAAATACAGATTTTTAAATCAATTTGTCTTGGGTGAAGCCTGAGGCTCTGCATTTCTAACATGTTCCAAGGTGATGTTGGTTCATGGACTACACTTTGAAAAGCAAGGTATGCTATTTACGGAATTTTGGTTGGGGAGACTATGGTGGATTGAATGTGTCTACTAACCATCTCATTATTAAGACAATAATCAGCCTGGCCAATATGGTGAAAGTCTTACTAAAAATACAAAAATTATCCAGGCATGGTGGTATGTGCCTGTAATCCCAGCTACTTGGGAGTCTGAGGCACTAGAATCACTTGAACTCGAGGCAGAGGATGCAGTGAGCCAAGATCATTGCCACTGCACTCCAGCCTGGGTGACAGAGTGTGACTCCATCTTAAAAATAATACATGAAAAATAAAAAAGACTATAAATGAATGTGACATATAAAGTATCACATCTGTACTACTTTCTAAAACTTTTCAATCTGGGCTATGTCTATGAAGACCAGAAAAGCAGAAGAGAAGTAAAAGAAAATAATTCTGAAGTCATTCATTTAGTGATAGTACATATG
Source organism: Chlorocebus sabaeus (assembly GCF_047675955.1). Lineage (NCBI taxonomy): Eukaryota > Metazoa > Chordata > Mammalia > Primates > Cercopithecidae > Chlorocebus > Chlorocebus sabaeus. The sequence goes on from NC_132906.1 coordinate 85,114,640, forward strand.
TTGGATATTTTATTTTCATCTGATTGTCTATTTTTACAAAAAAGGTCCTATTTCCATGAAGTGATTAACCATTTAAATGTAGATTTTTAGAACAACTTTCAAGAAACGTTATGTAAAAAATAGTTAATGGAGTCCTGCATACATCATTCTTAACCCATTTGAAAAGATTGTAATCTTCCTTGTTCCATCTGCAAATTGTTTCATCTGCAGTTTCCCGTTGGATCACGTTGAGCCCAAGGACCTTTACCTACATAGATACTCTGGCCACATAACAGATGAGAATTAAGTGGGCCACCCAGGAATTAGACCTGTGACTTTGGTCTCATTAACACAATGCTCTGCTCAACTGAGCTAACAATCTGCGCATTTGTAGTTGCCATGCTAAGGGAGATGAATGCCTCTTCCTTCTTTCTCCAGTTACTGAAGATGTTTCAAACAGTCCCACTAGACTATTGAGATGCATTTGCTTGGAGTATCTGCCAGGTTAGGCTTGACATTGAAATTTCTTGGTGCATTTTGTCAAAGTACAAGGCTTACCTTGCTAAATCAAAGAGGCTTTCTGGACTGTATCACCAGTAAACTAGATAATTGGGAATTGAAATCTTGGAAGAGTCATGGTACAGCTCAGGAATATCTTTGTAAAATGTAGAAGATTGTGTACCATCCTCTGTATACTGACAACCCAGACTAAATCATTAAAAAATGTGATTTTGGTCAGAGCAAACCTTTTTCACTATCAAATCATCCATGTACAGCAGGGTCTGCAAAAGTGTTTGACAAAGGAAGTTGCATCCATTTCCTTTTCACAGTTAACCTAGCAGAGCTTCCTGGACCAAAATTTTATTCTGCAAGAGAGCTGCAATGACAGGAATATCTACTTGGGTTTAAATAGGAAGACATTTAACCATCCTGATCAACAGTTTTGGATCTAGTGATTCCCAGGTTCACCTTCTGCAAGGAAATCCCTTATCAGAGCATATCTTGATACTTCATGGCAGGAATTTTACTGGAAATGAATGTTTTATTCTCTTAATCATTTTCCTCCTCATGCCAGGCCATACTAATCCAACTTATCAGATAGAAATCGATATTTACTAATCCTTTCATGTGTAACCCATTTTTAAAAACAGCATCAAACTGGACACTCAAATGTCATTATATACATGTGATATTTTGTGCAGAACAGACTTCTAAAATGCAGAAAATAGTCTTGATTAAAATGGAAACCTTTTAAATAATCACAGGGTATAAAATTAAGTGGAATAAGTCTGAAGTAATGCAAGTCAACCAAAACAACTTTAACGCTGTTTTCCTCATTTCCCTCTGCTTTGTCCCCTGAAGAGTATAAAATTCTTAGGAGTGTATTAATGGAGTGCTGAGTGGCCCCCTGAGAGTACCTGAGCCCTCCTTTCCAGAGACACTGGTGTAATCACTGCCGACTGTTCACACTGTCAGCATTCTTTCCTTGCTGCCTCTGCTCAGGCTATTCTCCTTTAGGGTTCTCAACCATGGGGCTGTTGATATTTTGGACCACATGGTTTTCTGGTGTTGGTGGCTGCCCTGTTCACCACAGTATGTTTAGCAGCATCCCTGGGTTTCCTCTCTGCTAGATGCCAGGAGTACCCCTCCCTTGTATATCTGAAAATGCTTCCGGACAATGCTGTATGTGCTCTAGGGAAAAAGTCCTTTTTATCCCTTAAGCCCAAGCCACATTTATGTTATGAAACCTTTCTTGATCATTCATACTATTCCATGAGTTTTCTATTAAATGTATATTTAAAAAACTCAATGGCCTAAACAAAATCTCAGGGTGAAAAAAATGAAACAGCATAGAACTGTAGAGAGTAAGATTAAGAGAATTATGGTCCACACTTACCTCTTTTCTGACTTCATTCTCTTTAGAAGTAACCACTATTAATATTGTAATTTTATCAGGTTCCTTTCCAGATTGTTTTAGGCCATCTGAAGGTTAAAATGTCTTCTTATTGTTTTAATTTCCTTCTTTTTTATTGCTAGTGAGTTTGAGCATGTTTTCATATTCTTTAGCCATTTTTTCTTTTTGTATTGTTTCTTTAGTCTACTTTTCCAATTTTTCATATTAATTTGGATTAAGATCCATATTCACATTGTAATTATAAATCATTTGCTTTTTATGTATATTGTAGATTTTGACCCCCACTTAGTACAACTATATGTGTTGCATTTACTATTAAGAAGAAACATCAGATTTTGAATACATACAAAACTATTAAGGCCCACATAAGGATTTATCTTAATAATTAAATGTAAAATGGTGGAAGAGTGTATGAGTGCTTAGCTTGCTGAATTTAGAGATGAAATAAAAGTCCCAAAGATTGAAGAGAAGAACCTATCCATGTGCCCATGAAGTAGGTGGTTAAGCCAAGACGAGGAAGCATGCAAGGTATATGGATGTTGAACACTACTGTGGTCTGCAGTGCTTATGTCTTCCAGCTGGATTTGTGTGTTTTGTGCTCAGTAGCTCCTATTTGATGGCCATAAACAAGAGAAAGCTGGGAAAATTGCTTATGAAGCAATGTAAGTTCTTTGTTATCTTGACACCATTCCCCTCTTTACCATTTATATCTGAGCTAATTTGCATTGTAGTGACAGACTGTACATTCAGCAGCATGGATGGATTTTAAAAACATAGTGCTGAGATGAAAAGGTAAGAAACAGCAGGGAATTTTTTGTACAATATTACTTATGTAAATTAAAAACAAACAGAACACTACATATCTTACAAGGACACACACATATTGGAAGATCTATTTCAAACACATTATTAGAGAAGGTGTAGATGTCTATTGGGAGGGAGAAGAATTGAGATGAAGACACAAGAGAACAAAAACAAAGCTAGACAAGAAAGGAGAAATCTAGCAACCATTGCTGAACACAATGCACCGCGTATGAGGGAGCGTAATTAACGTAACTGCTCTGAGAACAGCAGCAAAATGTCTGTTGTTTATGATAAGGTACCAAAAACAGAAGTTTATATACAATCTGGCTAGCTCACTCGTCGTCGCCTGCTTGTGTAGTGGTTATCGCTAATCAAAGTTTTCTAGTCCATTCAAATCAGTTCAAGATTTCGTTGTCACCCATATGCTAAACTCTGTGCTTGACATTACAATGAAGGGCTTTAAAATTAAGCTGCAGATGCTTTCTGGGATGTGGTTTCCTTCAGTGTGAGATTCAGGGCCCAGTGATGGTGTCTGCTTCTGAAGACATGGGTTGACCGAGGCAGGATGTGTGGGCTCTGAGTGCAAGAATATTTTCTTTCCTGAGGTGTATGGCAGCCAATTATGCAGACCACCAGTATCTTTCCAGGCTGCTTCCCCACTCAGCAACGTTAGGATTACAGGACACCTACAGTATCCTCCCTGAAATCCCAGCACCTTTGTGTATTTGCTTGGGAATTTCTGTGACTGCAGGTAGAGGATCATCAGAGTCGTGTGCATGTTTGTCATGGGTGGGGAGGGAACAGCTGTCACTCCCTCAGTCACCAGGTTTCTGTTTATTCTTAGGTTCCTTAGGGATCCCTTCTCTATTTCCTATCTTTTCTTCCTTTAGGCCCTAAATGCACTCATTTCCCTCATCTTAAAGTGCCTTCTCTTCACCACACCTCCCTGTTCAAGCAATGCCTTCTTCCTTCTCATGATGAAACTTACGAAATTCTCTCCAAACACCTCAATTTAGGATTCCTCACCACAAGGATACAAGAAAGGGGGTCTGACTTTATCCACTGCAATATCTCCAATGTCTTTAACAGTATGTGGCATGCAATAGGTGATCAGTAAATATGTGTGGAATCACTGAACGAATGAATGAATTACTAGAAGCCACTCTTTCAGCTGCTTTCGTCCACTGTCTGGCATATCACTAACTTCTCTCCCTACATGTGTTGATGCTGTCTTATTCGATAACATGGAGTTTTTATTTGGCAAAGTGTATGCTGCTGTTTTTGGCTACACTAATAGTTTTCTGTAACATTTGATCCAATATTTTCTCTCCCATTTCTTAAACACCCGCTTTTCCTTGGGCTTCCGGAGCACCAGCCTAACCTGACCCCTCTAATAGGATTCCGACAATCCTTTTGGCTCCCCTTCTTTGGATCAGCTTCCTTCACTGATGCTTTAAATATTAATGATCCCTTTTTCTCTTCACCCATTCTTCAGGCTGTTGACTTTGCGGGTGCCTCATAAATATACAACAGCGGCCTCTCTCTGAAATGGCAGATCTATATTTCCAAAAATTTATATGACATTTCTTTGCTTGAATATTTCACAGCGACTTCAATATTAGCACTTTCTAAATTATACAAACTGCCACCCCTCCAGCTAAATTTCTTGTCCTTTCTCCTGGATTCACTCAGGCAAGGATTTCACTGTGCACTCAGCTTCCCACTCTGACTGTGTTCCTCCTCGTTGACTCCTCTTCCTCTCCTCCAATCATCCATCAAGACCTTCCATTGGACTTAAGGACTGTCCCTTAGGTCTGTACCTTACTATCTATTTTTACTGTTATCTCTGCACAATGTTTCAGCATTTTTATCTAAATTTTCTTTGTATCACTGCTAACATCTCCCTAAAATGCAAATATGATCCCCTATCACGAACCTCAATTTTCTTCAGATTGCTGCATTACAAAGTTCATACTAGCTATACTAGAGACTGAAATATTTGGGCCCATCCCTATTCTCCAAACTAATTTCCCATCTTTTCTCAATGCATTTTATTTTTTGTGCCATCCTGTCCCTTAGAAACTTTTGTCTAGAGCTCTTTATTGGCCAATAGTCCATGATCAAGAAGGGTCTCTTCTAACAAAGGCTTAAAGTTGTAAGATTTTCCCTCAAGTGAAAACGTTTCTGCCTTCATCATTCTCCTGCTATTTCAAGTCTCGCCTTTGAGAACAGCTTGGCATTTTCACTTCAAACAATATCCTGCCTTATATATATGAGGTATTCACCATCCAATTATTCTATCCATCCACCTATATCTATCATAAATCCTATATGGTTGAATGCCAAATGGGGAAATTTTAATATACAAAATAATTTTATACTACATCAAACTCTACAAAGTTTTACCTTAAATATTTTAAATATAGTATTTCTTAAAATGTTATTTTTAGAAGTATTGTTTTAATCCAACTCATTTCTCGAGTGCCTAGGGTTCTTGGACCTAAAATAATTTTCACAGCTGGAAGACACAGCAGCTATACAGTCAGAACTTAACAGTTTGGAGCCGGGGTATTTATGCCCTCTGGCCATGCTGTGCATGTGGGAATCCTCACGGTGCCCTAAGCTCAACACTAACATCTCTCAATGCTCGTGGGCCAGTGGGGACATCCCAACAGAGTCATGTTAAGAGTTTAATGCCTTTGAAGTCATGCTCTGTGCTTTTTAGAAAAATCCATAAAATGGGAAGTTTACTCACACTGTATCTCCATGTGTGAAAACATATCAGACACCCACCCCATCCTGATTGTTGAATGTTCTACATTCATACAGCTAAAGAATGAGGCAGGAATCAAACGTAACCTCCAAAGAGGGGCTTCTGCCTTTATATACTTTTCTTTGAGATATCATTGTGTAAGCAATAAAGCTGGGAGCACTGATTTAAAAACTGAAATACTAATTAGGTTTTCACACATTATGTGTTTTACAATAACAATTTTCCTGAGGTGGACCTAAGCTTAGCATCTTCATGGATGCTAATAGCAAATAGATTTATTAAAAAAAATTAACATTTGCATAAGTAGCTTAAGCAAAAGAGTGTAGTAGGGATTTTTTTTTTTTTTTTTTTTTTTTTTGAGTCATGGGTATCTCAAAACATGGGCGTTTTGTCCCCTAGCTTTTTACACTAGCTGAATGGCTTGAAGGAAAATTCTTTTTTTTTTTTTTTTTATGTAAAATAACAAATCACACCTACTGTTTTTCAAAAAATGAAGTGAATGAAATATTTACTTTTTAGAGTAGAAATATTGAAAAATTTAAATGACTATTAGATGAAGGCATTACCTTAATCTCAGAAAAAATGATATTCGGTTGTACTTTCTTTACACTGTTTATGTCTCTCTCTCTCTGAGTATTGCCATAGGGCCATCACTTAGGTTTCGAATTCTGCTGTGAAAGAGTGGGCAAAATCTTCCCAGATACTTATGACTTTTCCAAAGTTATTTTTGGGGTCTCTCTGTAGCCACAGCTACCACAATGTGAGGCAACAGGGATTCAGGAAGAAGGCTTTGATCAGTGCCACCCATTTACCCAAACCCGGAAACACACAGTCCAAGCCATGTGTAGCCAGCAGGATGCTGATAATTACTCTTATTACCTTAATAACTAGAGAACCCTGGAATAATACATTTTTTTACTTGTGAATTAAAAATGGCAATGCAATGGCTTTGATGCTGTCAGAATGAAATCTGCATTACCAAAATTCTGTGAGTCAGAAGATTAATTATATTTGTACAATCTTTTTTTTCTTAACCAGTCAGTAATAAATTGTAAAAGTATATGGAGTCTTATTTGGGAAATAATTTTGGGTTATTATCTCAAATGGAGTGCTGCTAATTTTGTTGGTCCAGTCAATGTGCTGATTGCAGTACTTCTTCTGCTTTATCTTTCAGAGATGGAGTCATATTAAAATCTTTTGAAAATAGAACCAAACATTATTTAACTGTTAGATTAACCTTCACTGAGTCAATTATATTCCTAATGAATAAATCCATTGCATTATATTTGATTTGACTTTATAAAAACAGTATCAGAGCCAATTGACAATATAATAGAGGGTTTTCAAGAACTACCTTAGAGGGTTTTTTTTTGGTCCCCCCCCCCCCCCACTCCCCCGCTTTTTCTTTGTTTCAGAGATAGAGTTAGGCTTAGTTTCCACATAGTCTCACTCAAGGTGCTGGGCCAGGACTGGACAGCCCCTGGTTATTAAAGGGTAGGTTCTTACTCCGGCAATTGGCCAAACTCGACTGCAGCAGTATCAATTGTAGGTATATTATTGTATTCATTTTACTAAAGGGCATGTCACTTTTTCTTCCTCTAGGAATTTTTAGCAAGTGGTTAAAAATAACCTTTAAGAAAGGTTATATGACTGCTGAGGCCTAGCCAAACCTTTTGGATGGAAATCTGCATCCATCATACTCAGATCTGTCAGAGTAAGTCTGGTGGGCAGTTCAGTAGACACGAGGTTGAATTCAAATGTCACTGCGCCATGTTTTGTGAAAAACTGGCTGGCTGAGGTGACCTTTGCGTGCCAACATTCCATTTTGTAGTTTGAAAGGTAGGGGAAAAAAACTAGCCTACAAAATTATGCAGTATTAGGACCAAACTTGAAAGCAAAGACAGATTCAAATTTTAATTGTGAAATTGTCAGCTTTGGTCAAAGATGAACATGAATCGAATCACCTCTTATATTTTCATTCAATCTTAACCTGAAGCATTCTTTCGGGCCTGAATAAAATACACTGTTGGACAAGAAGGTGTGAGTTTAGCAATTATAAAAAAATCTATTTAGGTGATTTTCCATTAAACAATTGTTTCTTTAAAATATACTTTATATTCTATATTTTTGAACTGTGCCTAAGTTGGCAAAAGCAGCTAACCCTAGAGAACATCAAAAAGTTAACAATTAGTTATTAACAACTAGTGATTATGAAGAACATTCACTTGGGTGTAAAAGAAACCACTGTATAAAGAATCTTAATAAAAATTACTTGAAGACTACCAGGTGTATTTTTATATGCACATGAAAAAAAAAGCTGAACCAGTTCTCATAGTATCAGTAGAAATCAAGGTAGTCCTCTTATTCAGTGAATGTTTATTTTGCAGTTTATTTTGCATATTGTGCATAGCTATAAGTGGAGACAAAGCACTATAATTAACCAGTGACATTCTATCTAGATAAACCAAAACGTTTTTGCAATAGGTGTCCACAGAGAATAGCAGTTGTCATTTCATTCAGCTTTCTTAAATGCCAATGACATTTAGATAAACAAATGTTGGATGGTTTCGCTCCTACTTTCACATTCCCCTTACTAATCGGCCTTTTAGAGCATATGCTGGAGACATATGGGCCAGTTGAGTTTTTCCTAATTGTGGAGAGCAAGTCATTGCCTCCATGACTGTCTTATTGCATTCTGGGTGACACCTTGCATGGCGAAGCCAAAAATAGAGCACTCCTGTATTCTTCCAAGATTGTCTTCGTGCTTGATTCTTTTCCTTTTCCTCTTATACCCTTTTTCTGGGTCATTTACTCTCTTGGTTTTTAAAATACCACCTCTATCTTATGATTCCCAAGATAATATCTTCAGTGATACCACTCTTTTGTCTAAAGATAGTGACATTCATCTATCACCTGCATATGTCCACCACAGTGTGTCATGGGACACTCAAATGAATTCTCTCTCCCCCAGAAAACTTGATCTGCTTTCACTGGTTTTTAATTTCAGTACAATTTTAGGTAACAAAGGAACATTTGAGAAGGAAGATGGAGATATTTTATGGTAAATAAGAAATGTGTGTTGACCACTTCTGATATATAATTCCTCTTTCCCCCAAATCTCTTACATTTAAAAACTGGGGTCACTTGAGACTACATCCTCCCCTTCAGCTTGCTGATTTTTACCTTTAGAAGCTTTCAATGGTAGAATAAATACGAAAAGTTGTATGTTAATTAATGATTGTTGAGACTCAAACAATTTAATTGAATTGACATTACTTGATGTGCAAGTAAGAATGGACTATTTAATACTCACCCAAAAATTAACTTGATGAAAATGGATTAAAGCAAAATAATTAGGGGAATACAAAAAACTGTTATAGAACAAAGATCAGCAAAACATGCCTTGTGGGTAAAATCCTTTCTGGTCAGTACGGTCTTTTTTTTTTTTTTTTTTTTTTTAAACAGCCTGCAAGCTAAGAATAATTTTTACACTTTTTTTTTGAGGGGGGGCAGAGTCTTGCTCTGTCACCCAGGTTGGAGTGCAGTGGCTATATCTCTGCTCACTGCAACCTCCACTTCCTGGGTTCAAGCAATTCTCCTGCCTCAGTCTCCCAAGTAGCTGGGATTACAGGCGTACAACACCATGCCTGGCTAATTTTTATATTATATTATATTATATTATATTATATTATATTATATTATATTATATAATACATTTTTGAGACGGAATCTCGCTCTGTCGCCCAGGCTGGAGTGCAGTGGCACAATCTTGGCTCACTGCAAGCTCCGCCTCCTGGGTTCACACCATTCTCCTGGCTCAGCCTCCCGAGTAGCTGGGACTACAAGCGCCCACCACCATGCCCGGCTAATTTTTTTGTATTTTTAGTAGAGACAGAGTTTCACCATGTTAGCCAAGATGGTCTTGATCTCCTGACTTCGTCATCTGCCTGCCCTGGCCTCCCAAAGTGCTGGGATGACAGACATGAGCCACCGCACACGGCCTTTTTTGTATTTTTTCAGTAGATATGGGGCTTCACCATGTTGACCAGGCTGGTCTCAAACTCCTGACCTTGTGATCCTCCTGCTTCGGCCTCCCAAAATGCTGGGATTACTGGCGTAAGCCACTGTGCCTGGTCGATTTTTACACCTTTTAAGGGTTAGATAGCTCAGGTATGAATGCATATGTGCCGGCACACACACACAAGCTTATTTGCCAGGGATAGTACGTGAAATGGCCTTCAAACACTAAAATATTTATCCTTACCTTTCACAGAAAAGTTTGCTGTTCTATTGCAGTGGAATAAGCAGCTGAATTTCCCAATATAAGTTGTTACCTAATACTTTATTACCAAGTCTTATAAACAATTTAGAAAGTCGATTTTATTTTTTAGTGTTTTTGAGACAGTTTCGCTCTTTTTGCCCAGGCTGGAGTGCAATGGCTCCAGCTTGGCTCACTGCAACCTCCGCCTTCCAGGTTCAAGTGATCCTCCTGCCTTAGCCTCCCGGGTAGCTGAGACTACAGGCATGTGCCACCATGCCTGGCTAATTTTGTAATTTTAATAGAGACAGGGTTTCACCATGTTGGCCAGGGTGGTCTCAAACTCCTGACCTCAGGTGATCTGATGGCCTTGGCCTCCCAAAGTGCTGAGATTACAGGAATGAGTCACTGTACCCCACCTAGAAAGTTGATTTTAAAAGTTCTTATGCAGAGTGAGGAGTAATATATATAAAATAAAGCTTGCTCAAATATTTTATTTCATTTGTTTCTAAATAATAACTATAGTAATATTTTTATACCTAATCTTCTAATTTAGTGAGATAAATTTGTAGTAAATGAATTATATTGAGACTATATTCTAGATACAGCTTTAAAAACTGGAAGGAGAAAATGAGGGAAAAAATATTTAAGTTATCTAAGGAATTTCAAAATGAATTAAATCCTACAACGATCAATTTCAAAGTGAACACAATTTTGTTAGGTATCAGTTTAAAGGTATGAGTATGCTTTCGGATACCAACACTGATTAGTTTATTGATTTACTAAATCATCATGCATTTAATAAGCATGTACTTTGTGACAAGGATTGTTCGAAATGCTAAGTGGCAAAGATGTAAGATACACAAAAAAATGCTTGTGATAAAATGAGATAAATGCTCTGAGACATGCATTAGGAGCAACGGCAGGAAAAATAGGGAAGATCAGCTTTGCTAGATGGTGGAGTTTCCACACAGGATGCTGCTTAAGCTGGCTTTTACAGAATTGGTAGGAATGAATCAGGTGGACCAGTGTGGGTAACGCAGAAGAACACTGGTGAGGAAATAGCGTGAATAGCCTAGGCAAAGGCACAAGTGTGTGAATCGGCACACTGGGTTGAAAACCACGTGAATGTTTGGGATAGATGTATGCATGATGCAATGTGGCATATGTCAGGGCGTGAAGCTTGGGGTCCTGACCACAGAGGGCTCTCTGTGCCATGGAAAGGTTTTGGTGTTTATCCTGGAAGCTACAATGGTATTGTTGGCCATTGTGAATTGAGACAGTGATATGAAAATTGCATGAAATATTTGGTGGAAGAGAAAAAGATGACTTGAAAGGAGAAATGTGAAATAAGTTGGGAGCTATTGTAAAAGCAGAGGCAAGAAACAAGGAGCTAGACTGATACACTCAAAATAGACCTTGAGAAGAGCGGTGGGACTGGAGGTATATGGAGGGTAATATTAATGGGACCTAATCAATTTGATTTGGATGTTGAGAGGAAAGCATGTAGGATGATCCTTGTGTGTGTAGCTTACAGACTGGGATGTGGAAACAGATACTATTGGTTCTGTTTCTCTGGAGAGCTCTTTTTGAATACTCCAGTTCACGCTGGTGCCCACTGTCCCTGCTGTTTCTCCTCGCTCTCATTTTGCTCGTCCTCCTTCCCCATCCTTACAGGCAGACTCCTAGGTCCTCATTTGGACCCTTGTCTCTGAGTCAGGCAATGGGATTTTCCTTCAGGTCTCCAAACACTTACAGCTGTGGATAAAAGATGCTCCTGTATCTAGCTAAACCCCGTGCACCCTTTCTGCCTGGTGGACAACACCAATCTTTTAAAGGCAGCAGGGAAGACAGTCCATAAAGGAGGCCTAAAAAAAGTAGAAAGACAGGTAGGATAAGAAATGGAAAAGTTTCCAAGACCTAAGGCCAGCCATGCCTGGTTCTCCCACTGGGATCAGGACTCCGGGGACCAGGCTGTGTGGTGTTGGACATGCCCTGCTTGTGGTGAAGACCTGACCTGACTTCCAAGTGCTTGATTTAGAGATAACTGTACAGGGCATCAGATCCTTTCAGTTTACCTCCGGCTAACTGGCTTCCTGACAGGTGACATTCCATGTTACCAAATGAAGTTAATGTCTAAGATAACCCAGTCTGTTCCAAGAATTCTGGTTGTCTTTATTCAATTCTAACTGTATACTTAGCACAGGAACAAAACAGTGTCTGATATAACAAAAATCACATAAATATTTTCAATAGTGTATTTCCTCTTAAGATCTAAACTGTCCATATAGCTAAATATATTCATCTCCATGGAGTTCCTTGAGGTAGTGTGCAAAAAACAAGGTAGTGTGCAAAAAAGGGGCTAAGATTTTACTAGTACCTGCACAAATTACCAGATAGTAGTTTTCCTGTGAAAACAACTATAAAATACTGTATGGTATTCCCCCCTTATCTGCAGGGAATATGTTCCAAGGCCACCAGTGGGTGCCTGAAACCACAGCTAGAACCAAATCGTATGCATACTGTATTTTTCATATGATGAAGTTTAATTTATAAATTAGGCACAGTAACAGATTAACAATAGCTAAAATAGAACAATTAGAACAATATACAAAGTTATACAAATATGACTTCTCTAAATATCTTATGGTACTGTATTCACCCTTCTTGTGATTGAGATAGGAATGGCGTAGTGTGGTTGCAGGAGGATGGAAAATCCCAAATAACAGGTAAAACAGGAACAAGATAAAGAAATCGCAGGGTAACAGAAAATCCAAAATGAGGGAGAGAAAATGGTGAAAGTTCCCATCAGGGTGACACGTCGATGACTCTTCAGGCAAACTCAAGTAAGAAACAAAGGAGGCGGTAACCATAGTTCCCCCAATCCCCTCTTTTCCAGAACACTTAATCATTATTCCACCCTCTAAAGAAACACTCAGAAAATTAGAAACCCAAAGTCTGTTGGGCACGACTTTCTCGCCAGCATGCCTGCACTCCTCTCTTAAGCGTGAACTTCCCCTTTGTGATAAAAGCTTCTTTCACTTCATTCTGATTTATCCCTGAATTCTTTCTCATGACGGTGTCCAGAACCTGGACACTGGCTGGGGCTGGGGTGTCCCTGGCATCTGGAGACCCTTGTGAGCCCTCTGGCAACCTGTTGATGTGAGATGGTGCATGCAATGCTTATATGATGAGAAGAAGCCAGGTGAATGATGCAGGCATTGGGCTACCAGTGACCTACCTTCCCTATTCCTGAATCCATGTAACCATCCTCACTTGCAGTCAAAGGCATCCCTCCTTTCAGGGAATTTCCTGCTGAAATCTTCGTTCAGGTTCAATGCTTTTCAGTGCAACACGTTGCTGTCAATTGAAGCACGTTTTCTGTGCATCCACAAATTGAATCCCTTTTCCATCTTAAGCACTTAGCACACACCATGGCCAAAACTTTTCCGGGTTGAGGTGCTACAACAAAACTAGCACAAACTTCTTTTTCCTTTCTCAACTTCGTAGGTAGAAGATTCATTCTTACTGTAGATCTTAGCAACCTCAGCACACAATTTTTGTTTCTTAAGTCAAGAACTCCCACCTTTTCACTTAAAGGGAGCATTTTACAGCTTCTCTTTGGCTTCTCCAAATTGCCAGCATCACTACTCTTCTGTTTTGGGTACATTATGAGGTAAAATAAGAGTAACTTGAACACAAGCAGTGTGATGACTCATCAGTTGATCTGATTACCCAAATGGCTATTAAGGGACTCATGGGCAAGAGCATGTGTGGTGTGGGACACTGGACGTAGGGATGAGTCACATCCTGGGTAGGATGCAGCAGGGCAGAGCGAGATTTCATTATACTACTCAGTACAATCACAACTTAATGTTTATGAATTGCTTGTTTCTGGATTATTCCATTTAATATTTTTGAGCCATGGTTGACAGATGGTAACAGAAACCATGGCAAGTGAAACCATGGACAAGGGGGTCCACTATACTCCAGAGCCCCAATATGTAAACTATATAAAACAGGACTGCTCAGAGAGAGAGTTGGAACAAAGGAGCCTCCTGAGTCATACATTTGTGATGACCTCCTGTCCCTAAGGCAGCCTAGGAGGAAGCCTCCTGGACCCTTGATCCCTGGGGAACATAGGATGAAAGTCGCTGCACTGGTTCCTGAAGATATGTATTTCAACCATTGAATACTTCTGAGAACTGGAATATTGAGTCACGTCACTACCTGAATAAGAGTGAGTGTGTTTCTTTCTCTTCTGGAGTTGCAGTAATGAGTTGCCACATGGTCAGTATTGAAGAATACCTAAATAATTAGGTATTCTGCAAAAGGAGGGGATGATGAAGACCATGGTTACCGCCGCCTTTCTCTCTTGGGTTTGCCTGAAGGGTCATGGACATGTCACCTTAACTGAAGTGTTGGTCATTTTCTCTCCCTTATTTTGGGTTTTCTGTTACTCCGTGATTTCTTTGCCTGGTTCTTGTTTCAGTTGTTTGGGTTTTTCCATCCTCCTGCGACCACCCAGCGCCATTCCTTTCTCAATCACAAGAAGAAGGGTGAGTACAGTACAAGAAGATGTTTAGAGAGGGAAGCCATATTCGTTTTGTAAACAAATTCTCACCTTCAAGGTGTGAACACTTCTGGGAAGAGAAAAGCCAAGTCCAATGCTCTTGGCAGCCTGAACTCATCTTCAGGGCTTCACTGCCACTTAATGGGTGGCAGATGAGTGTCTCTGTTTTTCATGCTTCACACTAGCCTTTCCATATCATTTGAGTCTAGAGCCTGCTGGGCTGGGGAGGGATGGAATCTTCTCCTTGCTGGGCTCCATTTATGAGCACCCTGACATTCAGAGTCCTGATGTCCTGTTACTGACTCTCCTATGAGAGAGACAGAGAGAGAGACAGTGTTTAGAAACAATGCTTTCCTTTCAAGTGGAAACACAAGTTTAAAAGAAATACCCCAGATGCTTCTGCCTAGTGCACGGATGCTTTGCTGTCCTAATAGTTTCTAAATGACTCTTGAACAGATCCAAAGTAATAGACAGGCACATCTTTCCTTATAAATCATGACACCATTTTTCTGTAGAGCAGGAGAGAAAGGCAGAACTCTGTCCACCACTCTTGGGATGACACTCAATGAGGCTTCACAGAGTAAAGCCATATGGGGCAACACGACTTTGTCAGCTGTGACTTTGCAGGCAGAGCCAGAGATTATTTTTATTGGAAGGCAATAAATTCCAAATACTATCAATACAGCCTTCTCTCAGCCTCTTTTCACGCTTTCATTATTGCACAGCAGCCTCAACAATTGTATTTGTCAACGACGTGGGGAGAACTACGCAACCTGTTGGAGGACTCAGCAAATGGGTTCGTCTTGTGAATACTGATGTCTTCAAAAGCTCTCTCCTGGCAGCTTTGGAAGAGCTTGCCATTCAGAATGACATTTCATTTTGTTTACTGTGATTATTTTTTTTTGCTGTAGAGTTTTAAAAGCATAATTGCTTTTGTAGTCTGAGGAGGAAAGGGGCACAAAGCTACATTTAGAGATGTATATAATTGTTAAGCAGGTTTGAGAGGTTAAGAATAGTGAGATTTTTTTAAAAGGCATAGTACATCATAGATTTGTGAATTTGTTTATTACAAGCCTTTGGACTTACACCAATGTAGCTAATAAAACCTGAATTTAAAGTGGTTTCAAAGATAATGGAAAGACAGCAAGGAAACCAGGGTGTTGTTCAATTGGTTGCAGGAGACATTGGAGAGC
Organism: Chlorocebus sabaeus; assembly: GCF_047675955.1. NCBI lineage: Eukaryota > Metazoa > Chordata > Mammalia > Primates > Cercopithecidae > Chlorocebus > Chlorocebus sabaeus. Next base: position 85,130,135 of record NC_132906.1, read on the forward strand.
CTAGATCTGACTATTTGGGCATATGTGACAAATTCGTAGGGACAAGTGGAATAATACAATAGAGTTGATGGTTCATGTATGTTAAATAGTAATAGGCATAGAGAGCTGTTACAGTGTCTAATAAACTAATAGAATATACAAACATACATTAAAATAAAAATGTTATATGCAGGGTGCAAAAAATGTGTTTAATACAAGCCAGGGCTTATTTCAGATGATTTTTCTTATAGTGATGAAAAGATGTGGAAACAATAGCAGCATCTATTCATTTGTTTCCTCATGCGGTAATTTATTCTGAAATGTTTATTTTTCTTCAAGTGTATGCAAGACACTGTTCTAGACACCCAGGGAATAACTGAGCAAGAAGCCTTGTTTTATGGAGGTTATAATCTACTGAAGGAGGCAAACAATAAGCAAGCTGATAAATGTCATTATATCATTACATTTTAGATAGTAATATTTTCCATGAAAATAAGGAGAAATTAGAGAGTGAGCAGGTGACAATATTTGATATGAGTATGAGAAAATGACAATATGTGAGAGGAAAATTAGAGGAACAAGACCTCTGAGTGAGTTCAGGAAAATTAGATCCAAGGAATAAGAAGAGGTTTGGCTCTCTACAGGGGCACATAGAGGCCATTCATTACAATGGAATGGGAACTTTTGGAGGGTTTCAGCTGAGATCAGCCACTGTGTGTGCCTATTGGATATTGTAAATGTATCCATGCTGTGAAAAATGATTCTAAGAGGCAGATAACGTAGTATTTAAACTTACACAGATTCTGGAGCCAGAATGCTTGGGTTCAGGAGGCTCAGGTTGCCTATCTATAAAATGAAGATAATAATACCTATCTCGTGAAATTATTTTAAGGATTAAATGATGAATAGTTATAAAGCACTAGAACATTGTCTAGCACATACCAAGCACCTAATACATGTTGCATAATTTTAATGGTAGCGTTATTGATATTACCAAAAAGTTTTGGAGCTGACCCAGTGAGATGACTTTTGTGCAGACATAAAATTGTCCATTCTTAACACACAAATATCAAGTTAGAGCCCATAAAGAATTAAAATCCATATTGCGTCTTCCACAATTACTCTAGAGTCTTGTAGGGAAATAGTTTGAAAAACATCAACTCTTCTTTCGCCAATATTTAGGAGTTATGAGGGGGACTTTGGACCTCAGAATGGAGAGCAGTTCTCAGGCTGCATTGACATATTACAAATCAAAGTTACCCAAGACTAACAATTTGTCAACTTCTTTTCTATGAATTTTGAGTGGTAATTTTTTTCACATCATGGGCCTTTTCTCTTGCAGAATCTGTTTCATCCTTGAATCTGTGATCAGAGAAAACATAGTTCATAGCAGTTGTTATTTTGTTTCTTCATTTCCTTATGAGCCTGCAGGTGGCATCCTGAGAGATATGACAAAACCCAGCAGAAAGTGGAAATCCTTATCAAGGTGTGAGCTCTCTTTGATCTATATTTGTAATGCGTAGTTGAGAAAGGAAGATATTTCTTTGTCCCTTGTTTTTTCTAAATGTGGATTGGCAGAAAAGAAAAGCATTTTGTAATAAGTTGTTCTTGGAATTGTGACTTTTGTAAATTTGGTTTTGAGTGCTCATTGACTATTGATCCACAGCCTCCCAGAAATAGTTCTGGATTTTTGTTTGGTTGTTTGTTTCTGTCTTTTGCATTATTTATCATAAGGATAATTTATCTTAATTTTCTCAACTTTTGTTGCCTTATTAGCAATGAAGGTCTTTTCTCTCTTAGGAGAGTACTCTCTCTGTGGGAGAAACTTTGGATCTTGAGAGGCACTGTCTTTTGCACCCTCTTGGGGACACCTCTTCCGTTGTTAAGCCATAGAAGGCTATTGGTTTTGAATTGAAATTGAAGTACGTATACCTTTGGAGATGTGGAATTTTGTATCTAAAAGTGTATATATATATTTATTTTTTATTTTTAGAGCTCACATTCTAAACAACTGTTCTGTTGGAACCTATGAGAAGAATTGGCTTTAAAAAAAGTTTAATACTTACAGGAATAGTTGTTTCTCCTGGCCAAAACCTGATAAGATATTTGAAATTAATTTGTTTTTCAGAGATCTCTGATTAGAAGTTAGCTGATATTTAGGCTGTATTTTTTTTTTTTTAGCTCTCTCTGTTTCTGTATTGGTTCCTGCTTCTCCCATGGGAGCTTCTCAGTTAACTAAAACACTTTTTGTTTTTCAAATTCCTATGAACTATATGTCCTGCTTCTTCTGACCACTTTTCTTATTGGCATAGTTTTTGACATTTGAAAATTGAGCACATGAAAAATCTTAAATGTCTTTCATACTAATATTTGTAAAATGCTTAAATTGGTTCAGAGATGAATGAGCATCCCTAAAGCTTCTAGAAATGCGATCATTAAATACATTTCAAGTTCCTGGGACTTGGGTAGATCTTTGATAAATAAGCTGTTTTTTAATTAGTGATAAAAAGAAGATAGAATGTCTCCAGATTTGTTCTGCATACATTTTTTTAAACCTGGGTTTACTGGTCAGACAGGTTTGTATATATCTCTTCTATATTTTTAAGATCATAAAACTATAAATTCAATCTAAGCAGAATGCACAAAGAACATACATTTGCTTTACTTTTTAGGTTTGTGTTAGAAATTAGATTACTAAAAGCTAAAATTTCTCACTAATATATGTAATTTTGTATGCAAATTATACAAGAAAAATAAATCTGTTTTTCTTATAACAGGATACAATTGGTTATATTAACAAGGTTTTGAATGGAAGTTTATACTGAATTTAAATTGTCTGTGGGTGCTACAGGCAGAATCTAAAGTCAGCCTTGGTTTGTCTTTCTGCCCTTGAGAGATTTTAGGTCATATTCCTATGTAGTCAGTTGACATCCTTGGTTGCACTTATATAAAAAATAAGGCCAAATCTGATGAAGCTAAACTTGTTATAAACAAGTTGGGCTTACTTTATCTTTGGTAAAAATAGGAGTAACTGTAGAGAAAACAATTATGTTTCTGTGACTCATGCCTATAATCCCAGCACTTTGGGAGGCCGAGGAGGGTGGATCACAAGGTCAGGAGTTCAAGATCAGCCTGGCCAATATGGTGAAACCCCATCTTTACTAAAAATACAAAAAATTAGCTGGATGTGGTGACGGGTACCTGTAGTCTCAGCTACTCAGGAAACTGAGGCAGAAAAATTGCTTGAACCTGGGAGGCGGAGGTTGCAGTGAGCTGCACCACTACACTCCAGCCTGGGTGACAGCAGGGCGAGGCTCCATCTAAAAAAAAAAACAAAAACAAAAAAAACAAAAACAAAAAAACTGTATCACACTGGCTATCATGTTGTACCCCTGTTCATTGTTTTCAAGTTTTTATTATTTACCTACAATCGGGACTGAATCTTGAATTCTTCTAGGTTACCTCAATCCAATTTTCCCCCACTATCTTTTGATTGGTTGGCTACTACCTTCAGGCTTAGGTTCACAGCGGAGAATAATTGTATAAACTGGGGTTTCCAGATTGCTGTTTTTACTCTGCATGATTCTTTTAAAACTTTGTACCTGTTGCCTGTAAAATTTCTAGAGAATCACACCTCCTAAACAGAATAATGCTGATCCAGCCCTTCAAAGGAACACTTCCCACATCTATAAAATGGACAGAATTGAACTTAACAATGAACTCCAGGAAGACTCCCCCTGAGACCCACTCTCTCCAAACCCCCTTGTTGCTCCAATGTGTCTAAGAGGGTTTTGCCGCTGACTCCTAGTTGCCAATCTCTTCCCCGTGGTGTGCAACAAGACCAATCACGACAGGTCCATCCCAGCATTAAGAGACAATCAACATCTAACTACAGAATTAGCGATGCTTTTAGAGAAAGACCTTGATCAAAAGGGACAAATGCAACAGTTGTCAGATTGAAGTCACTTATGCCAAACTCTAACAAAACGGAGTTGGGAGGCTAGAATGGAGGGCTGTCTCACGCACATACCTATGATAAAAATCACTACAAGGACTCTTCGAAACCGCGACCACGTATGAAGGCCACGATAAGCTTTCACAAGGAATACTTCTGCGAGGACATCTGCCCAGCAACTGCCTTTTCAAGCTTGGACTGACGCCAGTCTTGTCATGGATTCTTGTAGCCAAGGATAATGACCTCAAAACAACTTATGTAACCCTCCACATTTTGTCTTTAAAACCCCTTGCCTTCCTGTGTCTCCCTAGGTATGCCTGTGGCTTTCCATGGGATGCCATGTCCTGCGTCTTTCCAGATGGTAATCCACGATGTATTCCCAAATACATTTATTTGTTTTTTTATAATTAAAGATATTTTTGTATATACTTTTTTATTTTGAAATACTGTCAAACCTACAGAAAAAATTGTAAGAAAAGTACAAAGAATGTTTGCATGCCCTTCACACAGGTTCTTCAATTGTTAAATTTTACTGCATTTCCCCTATTTCTCTTTTTTTACTTTCTTTAGAGAGGTATGTGTTGACCCATCACCTTTAAATACTGCAGGGTATAACTCCTTTTCACCTAAAACAAGGGTACATTCTTATGTTACTACCATATACTCCTCTGGTCAGAAAATAAACACGGATACAATACAACCATTTATTTTTTTGCCATCTGTCCTCATAGTAGCTCTTTTTCCTTTCTAGTCTAGAATCCTATCGCAAGCACACATTACTTTTATTTAAGATGTCTCACCACTTTCTTTCCTTCTAGAAAGTTCTTTGTGTTTTCCTGACTCTTATATGCTTGACAGTCTAAAAAATACAGGACTTTTATCCCATAAGACAACCCTAAACTTGGTCTATCCATTGTTTCTTCATGACCAGACCTAAGCCATGTGTCCATGGCAAGAATACTAGAGAATTATTCTGTGTTCTTCATGCATCACATTTATAGTCACACCATGTCGACCTATCCCAAGGTGATTAAACTCATTTATTTTGCAAGCCACTGTCTTTTATTTTAGGTTGATACAATATTTCCACCAAAAAGTCCCAATATTTCAGGGCACCATGTATATATTTGGTTGCCAGACAATTGGTTCTCCTTATGAATTTTAAATATGAAAATATGAAAAAATTTCAAGCCTTCTCAAAATAGAAGAATTGGTAAAATTCATTTTATTGAATATAATTGCCCCACAAATGGTCATATGCATAGTAAAAGTTTTGATAAGGGCTTGTTACCTTACTTGCTTCAAAATAGCATCAGAGCCAGTTGTCAAATGAATCAATCAAAATATGAAGACTGACAATGAAGTCAACAAGACCAAAAGAAAGGCCCTAAATTGCTGACTACAGCTTGACTAAATTAAATTTAAGAGAGTATTTAAAAATAGATTTGCAATACCTGTTATAATACACATGATTTTAAGAGCTTTTCTTTATACATTACCCAGTCTTGGGTATGTCTTTATCAGCAGTGTGAAAACAGATTAATACAGCAAATTGGTACTGGTAGAGTGGGGCACTGCTGTAACGATGCCCAAAAATGTGGAAGCAACTTTGGAACTGGGTAACAGTCAGAGGTTGGAACAGTTTGGAGGGCTCAGAGGTAAACAAGAAAATGTGGGAAAGTTTGGAACTTCGTAGAGACTTGTTGAGTGGCTTTGACCAACATGCTGATAATGATATGGACAATGAAATCCAGGCTTGGGTGGCCTCAGATGGAGATCAGGAACTTTTTGAGAACTGGATTAAAGGTGACTTTTGCTATGTTTTAGCAAAAAGATTGGCAATATTTTCCCCCTGCCCTAGAGATGATTTAGGGTATGTGGTGGAAGAGATTTCTCAGAACCAAAGCATTCAAGATGTGACTTGGGTGCTGTTAAAATAATTCAGTTTTAAAAGGGAAACAGAGCATAAAAGTTTGAAAAAGTTGCAGCCTGATGAAGCAATAGAATAGAAAAACCCATTTTCTGAGAAACTCAAGCAGACTGAAGAAATTTGAACAGGTAATGAGAAGCCAAATGTTAACCACCAAAACAACAGGGAAAATGTCTCCAGGGCTTGTCAGAGGTCTCCACGGCAGCCCCTCCCATCACAGGCCTGGAGGCCTGGGAGATAAAAGTGGTTTCGTGGGCCAGGCCCAGGGCTCCCCTACTGTGTGCAGCCTAGGAACTTGGTGCCCTGTGTCCCAGTCACTCCAGCCAAGGCTAAAAGGGGCAAAGGTACATATCGTGCTGTGGCTTCAGAGGGTGCAAGCCACAAGCCATAGCAGGTTTCACTTAGTGTTGAGCCCGCGGGTGCACAGAAGTCAAGAACGGAGGCTTGGGAATCTCTGCCTAGATTTCAGAGGATCTCTGGAAATGCCTGAAGGTCTAGGCAGAAGTTTGCTATAGGACTGGGGTCCTCATGGTAAACCTCTGCTAGGGCAGTGCTGAAGGGAAATGTGGGGTTAAAGCCCCCACACAGAGGCACTGCCTAGTGGAGCTCTGAGAAGACAGTTGCCATCCTCCAGACCCCAGAATGGTAAATCCACCAACAGCTTGCACCATGCACCTGGAAAAGCCACAGGCACTCAATGCCAGCCCGTAAAAGCAGTCAAGAGGGAGGCTGTACCTGGCAAAGCCACAGGGGTGGAACTGCTCAAGAGCGTGAGAACCCACCTCTTGCATCAGTGTGACCTGGATGTGAGACATGGAATCAAAGGAGATCATTTTGAAGCTTTAAGATTTGACTGCCCTGCTGGATTTCAGACTTGCAGGGGACCTTTATGATTTGTTTTATGCGACCACCAGAGCAGGCGCCAGAGAAAAGGCAAGTAGGCAAGGTAAAAAAGAAACTTTACTAGCTAGCCAATGTGAAGGAAGAAAGGGCGAGGGTCACTGGTCTCCAGCGGTGGAGGCCGAGGAAGTCGCTCTGGCGTTCTCCGCGGAGGTTCCTAGGTCCGCATATGAGGAGGGGCAGAGGAAGTTCACCCGGCGCGCCTGCGGGGAGCGGCTTTTCTGTCTAAGGCTTGGGAGTGGGAGGGCAATAGGCGGGTCATGGGCGTGTCGGGGGCGTTCCATAGGTGCGGCCAGGTAAGTTTCGGTTTCCTCCATCGGACGCCATGTTGCGTCTGCGCAGTTGGTCCGTATTTTTCCCAGGCGCGAGCTGCATTTTCCTGCGCGCGGGTGAGTTGGTGATGAAGAACCCGGAAATGCGCCATCTTAGTCGTCTTTGTCCTCTCCCCCTGTCCAGACACTTTAGTCCGTTTGTTTTGGCTCATTTCTCCCATTTGGAATGGGTATATTTGTCCAATGCCTGTACCCCCCATTGTATCTAGGAAGTAAGTAACTTGCTTTTTATTTTATAGGCTCATAGGCAGAAGGGACTTGCCCCGTCTCAGATGAGACTTTTGACTGTGGACTTTTGAGTTAATGCTGAAATATTTAAGACTTTGGGGGACTGTTGGGAAGGTGTGATTGGTTTTGAAATGTGAGAACATGAGATTTGGGAGGGGCCAGGGACAGTATGATATGGTTTGGCTGTGTCCCCACCCAAATCTCGTCTTGAATTATAGCTCCCATAATTCCCATGTGTTGTGGAATGGACCCGGTAGGAGATAATTTAATCAGGGGGTGGTTTCTTCAAATGTCTAGCCTCTATAACTGCAAAAAAAAAAGACTTTAAGTCACTCAGTTTGTGATACTTTGTTTTTGATAGGCTGAGGAAATTAATACAGATATTATGTTACAGTGCTAATACCAGGCAGGTCTTTAAGGTTAATTCCTTATTGAGGGTAACTGCCTTTCTAGAGAAACCTCTTTAATCAAAATCACTGTAATATACTCAAAAGAAATCAAATGGACAATGATGCAGAATACCATGGCATCATGGCATGGATGGCAATGAAAACATTAAGCAAATTCATTAGTGATATCTATGACGTCTGTGCCAGACATTGTGCTAGTCAAACCCGTGAGGGTTCTATAATTATTTCTTTTTCACAAATGAGGAGGCTGAGACTTAGAGATGTTAAAAATCTTGCCTGGGGCCAAACAGCTAGGAAAAGAAGCAGTAGAAAGCCAGCATTCAAGAATCAGACTGATCCATGAGATAGATTTGTACTGGTTAATTTCGCATGTCACCTCAGCCGCGCGAAAGGATGCCCAGATAGCTGGTAAAGCGTTATGTCTAGGCGTGCTTGTGAGAGTGTTTTCAGAAGAGATTGATGACATTAATTGGTAGACTGTGGGTAGGCATCACCCAATCTGTTGAGGGATGGAATAGGACAAAATGGTGGAGAAAGGGCAAATCTGCTTTCTCTTTTTGAGCTGGAACATTCACCTTCACTTGTCCTTGGACACTGGAACTCCTGATTCTTGAGTTTTTGGACTTTGGAACTTAAACTATCAGCCTTTCTCAATTATCAGGTCTTTGGCTTTGAGCTGAGTGTACCACCATTGTCTCCTGTGATTCTCATATATTTGGACTTAGACTAAATTACACCCCCAGCTTTCCTGGTTCTCCAGCTGGCAAAACAGCACATCATGGGACTTCTTGGCTCTCCCTAATTGTATGAGTCAATTCCCATAATAAATCCTTTTTTATTATATGTGTCTGTATATATCCCATTGGTTCTCTCTCTCTATAGAATCCTGACTAATTCAATCTCTATATATGATGGCTTCAGAATTATAGTCTTGATATGTGAAAAAGAAAGTACATAATCTTTCTCATTTCTGATTCTTTGCTTCCTGCCCTCTTATCCTATGGGCCAATTGCAGTGAATCAGAAGGGAGAGGGAAGGGAAGGAAAAGCAGTAGTAAAATCACTTTGCTTCTCTGATATGGAATGAATGAGAAGAAACCATGTCCAAAGGAACTGGAAGATTATTTCATGTTGTTGCAACTTAACTAAGATCTTCACGTGACCCACACAAGTGTTTGATACATGAAACATTTTGTTAGTTTCAAAACTTTATATTTTTAACCTTTCAGGAAATGTGTTTTCATATGGGAGTGGTGGGGAGCAATAGTAATAATGTGGAAAAGTTATCTGTTCTTAAAAGGTAAGTGGGGCAAATAGTACTGGTAGTAATTGCTGAGAATGAACGAGAGGTTCCAAAATTGTGTTTCACAGTTTTCTCACTCATGTGCCATGGGGCTTTCACAAAGCATTGAGCAATGGAACAGATCTCCTCTCTCTGCTTTTCCACCCCCAGGAGAGGGTGGTGGGGAGATGGGCCCCAGCTCTGGAGAACAAATATCACTTTGCCCTTGGTTTCACCTACTTCCATGGGAAAATAATTCATTTGAAACAGACTAATACAATAATTCCCTTAATTAGAAAATATTTCACAAGACAATTCTGGGAAAAGAAATCTTTCCATCAGATTTTGAAGGGGAATTTATAGAGTCTTATAAGTATCATGGTTTCACTTTGAGGCACAATTTCTTACTTGCAAAATCTGTAATCACTGGACTGTATTTTAGGCTCTCTGTATTTAATGATTCATTGTGGCTCAAATAAATTTTATTAACTTAATTTGGCATCACCATAAGATATAATATACTACTACTTTGTTGCGACAGTAGCTAATGGTAACCTATAAAGCTTTATATTATTTGAAATCATACACCAACATAATGGAAAAACAGTAATATGTAGACAGATTCAATAATCGAGTTGTATAAACTGAGTATTAAAATAATTGATATCCTGTGGTATTATAAAACCAGAGAATTCCAATACTTTTAAGACCATCTGGTAGTCCTTACACCTAAATATCTAAAACTTCCATTTAAAAATAATGTTACTAAAGGTCAAAAATAAGGTTACTTGTTCAAGGTCATAATGGACATTTTAGTCTCTGCAACATTAGTAAGATAGTAAGAGATTTCTTTTAACAACTGGCAAATGGGAAAAAGATCAAACATTACAAATCAGTTTTTGATGTAATTATCAGGTAGTTAGGAATCCCATAGCCTATGTTCAAATCTTTCTTCACCACTTTGGGCAATTTACTTAGCTGTGCCATGCCTCAGTTTCCCTTCTGGATTTATAACAAAAAATCTGGACACTAGTACAAATCTTGTTTGATATTTAATCTATTCTGTCTTCTGAACTGACTTGTTTGATAATATGTTTATATGTCAAAGGAGGGCATTTTCAAATAGGTAAGAAATAAAGGTCACATTTCCATTGGCAATGTGGCTATTCCCTAGATGAAATGTGTAGTCCACAGTTGCTATATTGTAGCATTTCAATAACTATTTTTTATTGTAGCAGTAGATATTTTATATTATCAGACCATATTTATTAAATCCAATTTTTTTATTGTACTTTAAGTTCTAGGGTACGTGTGCACAACGTGCAGGTTTGTTACATATGTATACATGTGCCATGTTGGTGTGCTGCACCCATTAACTCGTCATTTACATTAGGTATATCTCCTAATGCTATCCCTCCCCCTCCCCACAATAGGCCCCGGTGTGTGATGTTCTCCTTCCTGTTTCCAGCTGATCTCATTGTTCAGTTCCCACCTATGAGTGAGAACATGTGGTGTTTGGTTTTCTGTTCTTGTGATAGGTTGCCGAGAATGATGGTTTCCAGCTGCATCCATGTCCCTACAAAGGACATGAACTCATCCTTTTTTATGGCTACATAGTATTTCATGGTGTATATGTGCCACATTTTCTTAATCCAGTCTGTCACTGATGGACATTTGGGTTGATTCCAAGTCTTTGCTATTGTGAATAGTGCCGCAATAAACATACATGTGCATGTGTCTTTATAGCAGCATGTAAATCCAATTTATTAAATGATAGAATGTCCTTTTAGTTAGTTTTGAACATTTAAAAATATTTTTCAATTTACACAATCAGTTATAAGTAATATATAATTGAAAGAGAAAGATAATTCTTCTACCCTTCTTTTCCTTTTTCCCCTTCCCCTGCCCTTTTTTTCCCAACAATTTGCCAAATACCTTCTCCCTGTTTTTAACAACTAAATAATTGTTCCCAGAAGTCATTACATTATGTTAAGCCTGAATCGTCATCCTTTAATGTGTCTCTCTCATAGTAAAAATCAAGTAATTCCCATAATTACATTTGGTAATTTTAGAATAATTATTTTTGTTAAGATTTTCTGTACTAAAACCAGAAAAATTCTAGGTCAATAAGCCATTGTGTGACAAAGTAGCATTGCGATAGAAGTAGGGAAGGAAGGAGAATGTGTTAAATTCCCTTTGGTTCTGGATACTGGGAACCTTGCTTCACTTCCCTAAATGCAGTCTCAGTCTCAGTAACATAAGTTGAAAACGATCACTTTTTGTGTGTATTAAATAAGTCATTTTACAGACTGTGTCAAATTGAAGTGAATAATCTTAGTGGTCATGCCCAAGTTTAGAAAACAATGTTAGGGAGAAGCTGTAATATACACTTAAAATACTTTATGAAAGTGTATGAAAATTCACTTGTGCTCAAGTTAGTAATAGGGATTTTCTGTGGTATTGTGAGACACTTTCCTAATGGAACTTCCAGGTGTTTAGGACTATATTTTTAAATTATGTGAATACACTATGAAAGTAAAAGCTTACAATTAAGTATCATATTTGCGAATATGACTCAATAATGTTTAGGCCATTTACATGTTACTAGATTTGTCTTTCAGTTGGTGGTTATAGGAGAGGTCTCCTGCAGTTCCTTGCAGGAAAGCATTTTAAAGCAGGATAGGTCTTGTTCAGCAAATTTTAAATGCAGTCCTGTCTGAAGGCAGGCTGATGAAGTAGATGATGATTTCTGGTTCCTGGCAGCCTGTGGAACAGAGGATGATGTTGACATTGCAGTTAGAGTCAGTCTTTTTTGGCAAGAGCTGAAACAAACCACTGGCCAGATGGCCAAATTGGACGGAGGCAAAACATGTATTAGCATCCAGTTTAGTCGTTCATGTGACCGAATAGTACTGCACACCCTATAATCATTCCTACTTGGTCTCCAGTGAATCAAACTAAAGGATATCTTTTCCTAACCCATTTTATTTGACACCTAATAGCTAGATGTCCTTGTAATGCGTATGACCTAGTTCATTAGATGTAGGCTTTTCTGGAGCAAGAGAAGAGGAAACCAGAACCTTTATTTCTTTTTTTTTAATTGAAAGGCCAAACTTGGGGAAGCAAAAAACTGTCAGCTTTGAGTAATGCAAATCATTTTTATGTGTGGTTCCTTAGCAGTCTCTAGAGAAGTTTATATTGATGAGATTAAAATTCAAATATGTACTCTTTGGCCAGCATCTTCTAGGAATTCATCCAAAGGGTGAATTATGTATGTGTACACAGATTTAACCACAAACATGTTCGTGGTATCGTTGTTATTAACAGAGAAAAACTAAATGTCTATTTAATTCACTTAAGAATACACATGGAGCTAGTGCTTTGAGTCACATACGATTCTATTTGCTAATCAATGTTAGATTGAAAAAAAATTGTAACTCATGGAGTGAAATATAGCCATTAGCAGTGCTGTATAAGAATAGTCAATGACATGGCAAGATGTTGATGACGTATTAGTGAAAAATTAGGCAATAAAAAAATGATGTACCTTTTGATGTTTACTTTTGTAAGTGTTCTATAATGAAGTCATATGACTTTTCTAATAGTAGAAACAAAATAATAGTCCGTATTTCCAAACAACACACAAAAAGCCTCTCAAGCTGTTAACCTCTCACTTAAGATAAACATGGTGGTGGGTTTTCTAAGGAAAAGGATTGATTCAACAAATATTTATTGAGTTTCTATTTGCTGCTTTTTACAGAATGCCAGAACACAATTGTGATGCTTTCCAGGAATGTTGGGTATGACCAATCGCACAGGGATAGGAGTGGCTTAATGACTACTATAGAGTCTCTATATTCCTACACAGATATTAACATATTCTGTAGTCTATAAGGTAAAGAGCTGTGTATTACCCCACTCCATTGCACAAAATTTGCTCTATCCTGGGTATCATGCGATAATTTTGCCGCATCTTTCTGCCTTCCTTCACTCTATTCGAATTTGATTTCATGGTTGTAAACATTTTGGTGGTGTGGATTTTTTTCCAAACTGTGTTTTCAGGGTTTCAGACATTACTAGCTTTGATTCTGGTGAGGTAACTCAAACTAGCCCCCGAGTGATACTAGTAGTATCATATGCTGGTAGTTAAAAGGAGCTAGTGATGCGGGAGTGAAAATTTTAAAAGCCTAAGCAACATAGGCTTTGAGAGGTTGGCAGTCAAAAGTCAGTAACAAATATCTGGATTATTCAGTCTATGTCTAGGTATCACAGATGAAAAACGAAGGTCTAAGCTGAAGCTGGCCAGAGCCTAGTTGAAGAAATGTTTCTCTGGATTCCATGTTGTTCATTTTAGTATATGTGGCATTAGGTTTTCCTTGAGCCTTCCTATAATTTCATAGAAAAAGTATCGACCTCAAGAGTGCCAGGGAAGTTAAAATGAATTTCTTCTTAATGGAATGAAGCAAACTCTGATTTTGTTACTCTCATCTGTATTAGTGAGCTTAGGGTCTGGCTTCTCTTGCATTCTAAACTACTGAGCAATTGCCTCAAGTTCTACCTGCCTACAGTCGATAAAGCTGACAAATGTGTTTGAGACTTTGGAGTAAAACAAACAGAAGCAAATAAAAGCCAATATTCAAATGCATGCAATGTAATTAGATTAATCTGTAGCTGAGTGTGTGAAGGGAAACTAATGATGAATCAGATGTATAGTTTTCAGGAAATTTTAATGCAAACTATACTGTATATATCTATTATAGTAAATTCCAATAAAGAGTACATACCCACCCACCCACCCATACACACAGACCTAGCAATTGAGGCCTACTGGGAGCTACTTTAGATTTAAATTTGCGTCCACTTTTGGGAGGCTGGAGGGTGTTAAAATAATTAAGATCTGTGTGCCAGGCTCTGTAGTTGGTTTTCAGAGCTTATTGCCTGCAATTAGAGTAACCATTAGGAAGATTTTATTTGTACCTAGGCAAAGTGAGGTATAAAGTTGAACAATGATTGATGAATTTGATCAATTTAGATAGTCAACTAGAATAATTTAGGCAGAAACAACTTTTTTATTAATATTTTTCAAGAGTCTTAATTTTCTGAATGATGGTTTTAACTGTCTTCAGACAATGCCTGTATAGGTACTGCTTCAAGTTACATAGAATTTAGAAAATGTTTTAATTCCTATGTAGATTTTATTTTTCTTACAAAACTGGTAGATGTTTAAAATCAATACTTTTTTAAATGTAAAAAAGTAAATTTATTATCTAAATCATACCGAACTGGCATACTTATTTATACATTTTCAAGCCAAATACAAGAAACAGTTTTTATAATTTTTTTCATGCTTCAAAACTTACAGGGACAAAAGAAAGAAAAGTCACTTGACTTCAATACTTGAGGCACTCTGTATTAAATCCACCTTGGTTTTTTATTTTTATTTTTATTTATTTATTTATTTATTTATTTATTTATTGCCAAGCTTTGACTTTCCAAAAGTTCTAATTACTTAGTTTCTACCTTGATGCCAATGATAGCTCACTTCACGCTAAGTTTTCCCTTTCTTGTTTCCTTAAAATTGAGTCTCTGCTTTCATCTCTCTGAAGTTGAGGATTTGAATGTGTTCTTATTGGGCTGGTATTCCTGGAAACAGTATCATGACTTTCTTTCATTTTTTGTGATGCCCTCAGCCTTCCCAGCTCTGTGGAGATAGTTTGCACTTAGATCTTGCCATCATGAGGTATCTGCTCACCTCTCAGGACAGCCTACCTTGACACCAGCCTTTATCTGACACCTGTCCTCCAAATCTTTGACTGAGTCACTCCTCTTGCCCAGGAAAGTTCCTTCCTACTCACCAATCCTGGGATTGCAGAGTTATTTTCTGGTTTTATCTCCTTGCAGCATGTTCTGTATTATTAATATGTCATATGGGGAATGTGTGTATTCTACTCTCCTGATGTCATTGAAGTTCCTTATTTTAGCTTTTATTTTTGGTTTGGGGGTACATGTGAAGGTTTGTTACATGGATAAACATGCGTCATGGAGGTTTGTTGTACAGATTATTTCATCAGCCTAGTATTAAGCCTAGTACCCTATGGTTATCTTTCCTGCTTCTCTCTCCTCCTCCCACTTTGTCCACTCAAGTAGACCCCAGTGTCTATTGCTTTCTTCTTTATAGTCGTAAATTGCTATTTAACTTCTACTTGTAAATGAGAACATGCAGTATTTGGTTTTCTGTTCCTAATAAAACAACCAAAAAATGACATAATTTGTTCCATTCTTATAAGACACACAGACACACATTATATAAGTTACCTAGTATCAAGCAAGATTTTGATGGAATACGGCTTACAGCTGGTAGGTCTTGGTGAGAAGAGCTAAAGAAAGACTGAATGTAGGTCTTCCCTAGACCTAGATGTATCCATTTTCTCAGGTCTCAATAATGCTGCGTAACAACCACAGCACTTCAGTGGGAATTGGTAGTTTTGCTCGGTAGATACTTATTTTTTGCTTTCAAGCATCATAGGTGATTAGATGGCTTTGCTGATCTTGTCTGCCCTCTTTCCCATGTCTGAACCTGTGCTAGCAGGAAGGAGACATGTCGTCTTCAGGGTAGTCCGCGCATGATCTCAAGGGGAAGGGAGTGGAGCAAAAGAGAGAAACCAACATGTGTAAGTTTCTGCTTGTATCAAGTTTGCTGATGTTCCATTGGTCAAAGCAAGTCTCATAGCTAAGTCCAGAGGCAACGTGGACGAGCCCTGAAATGGGAGACATGCAACCTTGGGGCCATGAGTACAGTTAGTACATGCCAAGTAAGGCAGGTATGCAAGGACACTTCCGTGGATTGCTTCATGTACTAGCAAGGGGACAAGAAAGAGTCATTTCCAAACAGGAATTGTGCAGTCTTAGAACAGCATTCCTCAAGCCAAATAATTTGACCATTTTTCATAATCTCGCAGAATTTTAATTCTTATATATAACAGGCATCCATAGTTTTTGACAAAACTTTCCATTAAAAAGGAAAATCCAAAAGTGTTTTTATCATTTTAAGGAAGTTACGGTAATCTTAAAATCCAGGCAAATGTTTTGCTATTATGTGATATAACACTCTAATTTGCAAAATTTGCAATTATTACTTACTTTTAAGAATCCTATTGAAAGTACTATTTGTCTTTTGCACACATTGGTCTTGGGGATTGTTTAGAAAAAAACCACACCAAACAAAACCAAGCCAGGTGAGTCTGAAGGAAGCTAGCATGTGCTGCCTTTTCTTCCTAGGAACCTGTCCCTGGGACCATGCTCCATTTGCCACCAGTACATTGCTGGTTCTAAGGCACATGGGATTTCAAAACCCTATATTTCTTCCAGCAGTGGATTCTCTTTCTTCTTTCCCTCTCCTGGAAGACTCCTAAGAGTTCCTTGTCAGCGCCTCCACAGTGCCTCCCTGAAACTTGCCTTTCCCTCAAGGCAAGGCATTTTGCACAGGAAATGCATTCACTATTTCTTTACTCATTGATATTCTCTAGTCTGTTTCATACTTTCACATTCCTGAAAACTTGCAATTTGGCAAAGATGTTAATTCTTTGGTTACCACCATAGCGATCATCTTTTTAATGATTTAGGATGGCTTGGCTTATTTTGGGCTTTTGGTGCTGCATTAATATTTAAATATATTTATCTGACTTAAGAATATTATGTATTAAAAAAACTAGAAACTAAGAAAATGATAAAAAATCACTGATAATCTCACCAACTATGGATAAACCAATTTTTTTAGCACTTACGTGTGTATAATTAGTCAAATTTCATGGGACACCAATAGTAAATTTTGATCTATACAAAGAGCAGTTTCATATAGTTCAATCCAATATTTGTGATCATTCCTTGCATTAGGAACAAATAGGATATATATATACACACACACACACACACGTATATATATGTGTATATATACGTGTGTGTGTGTGCATATATATGCATGTGTGGGGAGAGAGAGATTGAGAGAGATTAAGTAACTGACCCATACAATTGTTGGGGGTTGTCAAGTCCAAAATCTGTAAAGCTGAAAATTCAAGGAAGAGTTGATGTTGCAATTTTGAGTCCAAAATCTGCAGAATTTCTGTGTTGCACTCTTGAGGCAGAATTACTTCTCCTTCAGGAAACCTCAGTCTTTGCTGCTAAGGCCTTCAGCTGTTTGGATGAAGCATGCCTACATTATGGAGGGCAACCTGATTAATTCAAAGTCTACTGACTTAAATGTTGATCACCTGTAAGAAATAGATGATAGCAACATTTGACCAAATAACTAGGCATCATAGACTAGCCAAGTTGACACATAGAATTAACAATCACATTCCTGATAAATGGCTCTGCATCCTGGTTTTTATTACAAGAAGTGATTATTCAGGTAAACAGGTCTCTATATATTTAATGAGTTTATTGAATTTATAAGAAGAGGAGTCACTGGTTCATTCATCTGACACATATACTAATTATGAAGTTATCCTGACATGTGCAATGATCGATCTCTGGGGCATAGGTTCCAGCTCATGGGTGCTCCACTCTGCCTCTCTATTTTAGCCATTTTCTGCACAGTCATTGATGTGATAGCACCTAACTGTGAAACATTCAAGAATAGGAAGCCAGAGGCTGTCTTTGTGAAAATGAGTTGATATAAACATCAGTTTATCTTCATGGCAGAGGATGCTTTTAGAGTCTTGGGCTTACTTTGTGGCTTTGGATAACTATTTGTACTAGATACTGTGTTTAACATTCATTATTGTATTTGTTTCCAAAAACACTCTTATGAGGTAGACACCATTATTAAACCTACTTATAGTTAGAGAAAATGTGTCATGGAGAAGTTAAGGAACTTGAAGAGCAATCTGGCTGTTGGATATTATTTATTGCCCCAAAAATGTGATAGCGTTATTCATTGCCAGAAAGTGGGGAGAAGGTGGTGAAACCAGGCATTGCCTCAACTTCTGGGAGCTGGGAAGTTCTGAGAATTACTATGGTCATTTGGTTGTAGGGATAGTAATGGACATGGAACACTGAGACTTGTGATGATCAAAGAACCCAGAGGTATGAGGAAGTGTAAATTCTGGTTATTTATAAAACATTTAGACATTACCTTATGATCTCATCGGAAAGAGAAGTGCAAGTATGTTTCTAATTGAAAGAACAAGTGAAGGTGAAAAAACTGTGTTGCATCCCAGAGATTAATAATGGCAAGTGCTAAGTTCAGGAATGTGTGAGTGACAGTGTGTGTATTTGTGTGCCTGTGCGTGCACTGTTTGTGAAGCAGGACCATTACAGCATAGAGACTAAATTAAAGGATTATAGAATATTTGTGCATAAAAGGGCTTTTGAGATTACCCAATACAATTCCTTCAGTTGAGGAAACTGATGCCTAGAGATACTGAATGTTCAAAGTCTTTCAGTCAGTTCTACCCAAGTCAGTTATACCCACTATGGCATCAATAAGAAATAGTAATTTTATGTTGAGAGTATGACTTCAGTGAACATATATCTTTGCACTCTCTGGACAGTGTCATTTTTAAATCTGTTGACTCCAAACCTACTGATGTGTTCTGGACACTCATATTTCAGGACTGAAATTATATCTCATGTCATATTTCACTCTCATAAGTGGCACAAAGATTCCTGGTCAGACTGTTTGGTCCAACAGCTTTTGGTATGGGAAATACATTCACCATAACCATGATTGAGTGTGCTTATTTCTAGGTCAATGGAGAAAGACGAATCATAATTTTCTTTCTCAAGATGTGTTTGCTATTTTCATGGCACCTTGAATCCTGCTCCCTTTGGCATCCTTGTGCCCTGTTCCTTGACTTTGCACTTTCAGGTCACTGCCTCTGTTTCCTATAGGGGGACTTTGCTTATCTCTGTTGAAATGATGGCCAGGAATTAGGTAGGTACCTTAATAAGTTAGACTGAGAAATACAGGCATTGGACTTACTAAAGAGGGGTTAGACCTACAATGTGAGCAATAATTGACACGTGTGGAGGGTATTACATTCATCTAGAAAAAGCGTCCCTGTTAGTACCCTGCAGAGCTGTGAGTCCCTACCGGGGTAATGGATGCATGATTCAAATTTACTTTAGAAGTCAATACAATACTTTAGAAGTCAAGTCTTCTCTTTCAACAAAAATATTTGAATATAAGAAGGCATCTTTCTTGGGAAAAAACCACAATAATAGTATCAGATTCTTCTTGGAATGTACAGAAATTTATTGCCACTACACATTAGACTTTGTACTAAGGACCGCTGGGTGACTTATATGATGAATTCCACCTTACAGATAAAATGAGGCTCAAGGTAATTGTCAGGTACGTCAAGAGCTACACGATAGGCAGTGGGGATAACAGCTAGACTGTGGCACCACATCATTGGATTCTTTCCCTTCTCTTATTTCCAAGGAAAAATCGCCATCCTCACAGACAAACAGCAGCCACCGGGGAGAGGCACGCTGTGGCACGCAGTGGTCAGAACGGCTTTCCCCAGGATGAATGGGGCCACTGAGAGGATCCATCACTCCCCCATTGAACTCTTTCTTCATTAGAGTTGAGTCAGTGGCAGATGGTGCTCCTCCAGTAACATGGTCTCGGAGTTGGGGAATATGTTTTCCGCATGAGTAAGAGATTTGTAATCAAGGACATCGTTTATCTTTCTTTCTCCCTTAGAAGCTCTGTGCCATTTAGTTACAGGACTGGTAGTTAATCTTGAGCCGCTCTCATTCCTTCCTCACGGAACAGCTTAATCCAGGATCATTTGCACAGCTTCCAGGTTGTGGCTGGTTCTTGAGATCGTGCACAACATGCTTAAGCTAGATGTGAATGAAGTTTCTTGGCTGATGTCCGATTAATGAGACCCAGCAGTATAAAGTTCCTAAACCACTAAAGCTAATCATCACATTTCTCTTGTTTCTACAAGACTGGCTGGCTAACGCTGCCAGCTGTAAACGAAGGAGACAAGGAAAATCACATATCTTATCACACTGAAGGAAAAAATAATGTCAATGGCAATAGAGAAAATGGGGAGAAAGCAAGGGACCGAGGACACCATTCTATTGAGAAGGTGGGATGTTTGGAGGAGGATGTAAAATATTGCCCCAGTCTCCTTCCTCTATCAAAAGCATCTTGAATGAAGTCAAGGCTCTGTGTCCAACCTTAGGTGACTTAACTCACAGCTCTGACTTTTTCACCCAGTTTTTTTATCAATGGTGCTGTCCAGTGAAAGATTCTGGCTAGAGAACTTGCAAGAATGTATACAAAATCTAGCTCTAACATTAGGAAAGCAATCCAGAGCAAATGCTTTACCAAAAGCTGCCCTGGTAGAGCAAACATTTTTACAAAAGTCAGCCCACATTTTATTTTGGGATTAGATGAAACTATGTTGTAGAGAAACAACATTACCCTTGATAGTTGACAGCACCAGTTGTCATTCACAAATATGCCCATTGGCATGTGACACTGAATAAGCCGCTTGAATTCTCAGAGCCTTTGTTTTTATTTGAAATATTAGGACAATTAAAAGTGGTAAATGTATGAAAATCCCTTAGTGCATTTTTTTTGTGTGCTTAGCAGCTTTTTAAAAATATCTAGCTTATAGAAGTACAAAAAGAATAGGTTGTAATATTCTATAGTACAGTAGAAAAATTAGTTAATAATTGCATATTTGAAAATAGCTAGAAGAAAAGAATTGTAATGTTCCCAACACAAAGGATAAAATGATGGCTATTCCAGTTATCTTGATATATTTGTCACACATTGTATACAGGTATCAAAATATCATATATACCTTCCAAATATGTATAATTATTCTATGTCAATAAAAACCTAGCTTAGAGTTCTTAGGAGAACTGAAGGACCTGCTGTATAGTAAAGTGCTTTATAAATGTAAATCCTTACACGTATGTAAACTGTTATTGTCTCCTCTATGTACGTGTGTACCCATGTGCAGATATGTGTATATACATATGTATGAGAGAGGGAAACACGATGTATGACTGTCTACTTAGCTTCTAACTTCATGTATGAGAGTTCTTAATGCAATGTGAAAAAGCAAGCAATGCCATATCTAATATTTTTAAATAATCAATTCCATTTAAACCACAGACTCGCAGGAGAATTACATCAGCCTCCTGGAGGCTGCAATGTGGCTCTGGGTGAGATTGGATATGTCACTCTCAACCTCCAAGCTGAGTAAATGTGCGTTTGTGTTTTAATGGGTTTCCATGGTGGCTTGACCTTTCCAGTACATAGGTGAAGTGAGTCGAGTTCCTGGATCTGAAACCTTCTGAGGCACGCATGGCCCGGAGGGTAGAGGTATTTTCTAATCAATAACACTTCAAGTCAGCAAAAAACTACATAAGCTCAATTTTGCAAAATCTTATAACACTTTGTGACAAAGTCATTTATGAATGTTCTTTAGCATTTAAAAGGCTCTTTGTGTACTCTGTCAGAATTCCAAGCAATGAATTTTGCTTGGTTTCTAAGGGGGAGGAAAGTCTTCCATTTAATTTTTAAAGGAGTACATGAATAAATATCATTCGGCTTTAGTTGGCGACATCTGTTGTTTATTTCAGAGTTGGAATCATGAAATGTTAGATCTACCGGGGCCTTAGAGACTTTTGAGTCCAGTGGTTTTTGAACTGGGCTCGGCAGAGCCCTGGAAATCTATGGAGGTGCCTCTGGGGTTCCCACAGGCAGGGACAGATGGGTTTGCTGATTGGCAGAGTTTCAAGAACACGAGCCCATTCAACCAGAACAGCATTATTTATTTTATTATGTTTTTAAAATTTTTTTTAAGAGACAATGTCTTGCTTTGTCACCCAGGATGGAGTGCAATGTCACAATCATAGCTTACTCCAGCCTCAAATTCCTGGGCTGAAGCAGTCCTTCCGCCTCAGCCTCCCGAGTGCCTGGGAGTACAGGTGTGCACCACTGCACCAGGCCCAGCATAATTTAAAAATGATTCATGTATTAAAATGTATATAATTTGATTTTAAAATGTTTCTTTCACTTAGAAAGTTAGCAAACCACCAATCTACTCCAAAGCCTTTGTTTTACAATTGAGGATTCAAAGATTCAAGAGAGGTAGTTTTCAAGATCATGAAAATAGTGGCTGGGTAGAAATCAGATCTAGTAATTCTTATTTCAGTACCACCTCAACTAAGAGTGTTGGGGAAGGAGGGTAAATGATACTTGTCATTCCTTTAATGTCAGGGAAAGACCTGATGAATGGGTGCTTGGCATTCTGCATTGATTCATTTATTATTTATTCATTCATCTAGTAAGCTCTCAAGGTGCCATGGAAGAACAGAGAATAAGAAGACTCTGACTCTGGGGAAGCTCTAGTGTCCAAGGCAGACATTGAAGCAATTACTCATTATAGACAAGACATGAAAATGCACAGGATAAGGAAACTGAGCTTCGGGTTCAACACTAAGTTTAAGTGTGTTTTCATCTTAGAGGCATTATGCTACAGTGAAACAACATTGTTTACCATCAGCATCTTGCCAAGCCTGAGGGGAGAATGGATCTTGACTTGCCAGGGAACTGGAATGGAACCAGGGGGCTAAAGTGCAGTGAGGTCAGGTGAGAGCAGCAGCAGGTGAGGTGAGGGATGGGGGTGAGGCCAGATCGCCTGGTGGTTTAAAAGGAGGTCCTCTAATGTACTATCTGGTCCCAAGGCCCATTTCTGCAACTTCTTCCTGATGTCAGAAGCTGCCTGAGTAATAAATTTATCCTTTAGTATTAGCTGTCTCTCAACCGAATCAGGAAATAGAGAGGTGTGCTTTACCAAGGCCTCTCTTAGTCTCTCCAGGAAGGCAGTGGGATTTCCGTCAATTCCCTAGTCGATCATGGACAACTTAGTATAATTGAGAGGCTTGGTCTTAGTTCTACATAAGCCCTCCATTTTGGCCCCAAGAAAGTGTCTCTTTTTCCAGTATTTTGCCTCATCATTGGGATCCCATTTAGGGTCATTCACTGATACTGCTTCTCTTCCAGTTGGATGATAATCACTGTCTTCCCTGGTGCTATATGTGATACAAAGCTCATCCCCAAATCTGTTTGCTGCTTGTAGAGCAGCCTGTTTCTCAGTGTTTGTCAGAGTCAATTCGAAAGTAACATAACATCTCTTCAGGAGGGTTCAAATATTTGGGTGAAATTCTGGAAAGCCTCTATATATCTATCAGGGTCATCTGAAAACTTACCAAGATCCCCCCTTAATTTGCTTTAAGTCTTGTAGAGAGAAGGGAACCTGGACCCTATTGGGACCAAATTCTCTGGGCATCTGTTGAAGGTGCAAGAGTGATACTGGGGCTTGTTTTGGGTGAGATTTCTAGGAGGGGGCAAGTGAGAGGCTGAAGCTGTGTAGAGAGGTCAGGGTGGACCTGGAGGAGCAGGGCTGGAGGGAGCTGGCATCTCTTCTAGGGGTGCCTCTGGGACTCATATCTTTAATTTCCTGAGTTTACCTCTTGCAGCCTTTCCTGAGATGGCAAACAGGAGGGCTGCATCAATCCTATACTGTCAGCAAAGGTCTGGATTGCTTTGCAAGGAGTAGAAAACCTGCACATATGGGGCCTCAGACCATCTGTCCCCATGTCTACAGAAAAGTTCCAACTGCTGAATGGTATTGAAATGCATGGTTATTTTCTGGGCCCAATCCAGTCCTTCATAATTTGACCAAACCTTTAGGCAGAGGGCTATGAAGCATTTTTCCTCAAGATTCTGAGGGTCAAAGCAGTCCCAGTGGTTCAAGATACACTCCAGAGGAGTATAGCTGGGGGTGGTGAAGAGAACTGGTTGTCCATTTTGAAAGACAGGGAATAGAGGCATCCCTCATTTCCCTTCTTTCTTTCAGCAAAAATTCAGGGTGTGATGGAGAAAGAAAGCAAGTGTCCTCCTGTCACTTTCCACCTGTTGTCCCTGAGCCTTGGTGACCTTGGCAGGTACTGGCCATAGGTACCAATACCCATGAAGTAGGGAAAACCTGGAGAATAGGAATTAACCACCCTCAACTATGCCTTCCTTTCTCCCTGCTGTCAGTAAACTGAGTTCCCTGGGCCTGTTTAAGCCATGAAGGATGGCCTCCTTCCATGGGGTGGGGTTCAGTCAGCAGGAATTGGTCCTGTGTATTTACATTTTGCCCGTTGCTTGGCTTTGAGCTCCTCAGACCTGGTCTTTTTTTCTAGGGCCTCAACCTGAAGCTTGGAATTGAGTTTGGAACTGAAAAGGTATTTTAGAGGCTGTTTGTGTCTGTTTAGAGTGTCTCAAATGTGCCCTGCCGAATTTGCAGTTATCTGCCAGCAAGGGGGTTTTCCTCCGTTAACTTCACTGTCAGAAACAGCTGGTGGGGGATGGAGGAGGCCTCTCACTTGGAAAAGGAAACAAGAAAAGCAGTTTAAGAGGCAAAAAGGGGGAGGTTCTGGGGGAAGAAACCCTTGCTTAGTGCAACTGGGCATTTCCAATCCTTATATCTTTCCCCTGGATCAGACTGAGTTGAATTCCTTGGCCAGGGGAGGAAAGGGTCCCATTGGTACAGCAGGCAAAAAGCACCCCGCCATTGGCTCTGTGGGGTTTCAGCTACTACTGAGGCTTTCTCCCATGCCCCACCTCATGGCTGTTGGACTCCACTTTGCCTGCTGCAGGCACACCCAGGTACCTAAGCTGAAAGGGGAAAGTGTAACAGGAGGTGCCCTGAGCCACGCCTGCCTGCAGCTGTTGACATGGAGGCATACATGGCACCTCTAGGAACAACTGGTCTTATTTGGACCTTTGGTGGCTGAGCCTAATGTTCATTTTACTTAGTAACATTGTCACAGCCTATGGAAAAACTCTTAATATTATGAAAGAGGAGATAAGAGTCATTGCAAATCATGTGAGAGAGAGAAACAAAGTCTGGAGGTTTTCGACCAGCCCAGTTAGGGCAGACTTTTAAAACTCTGTGAAAGGAAGCAGAGCCTCTTACTCACAGAAAAAAGGGAGAGGTGGCAGGGTTTTGGAAGAGAGGCAGGCCCAACAGTTTCACATTCACTCCCACGCACCACCTGCAGTCCTGGATGAGCCCCCAGTTGAAACAGGAAAAGTTCCCTCATCCCCTTCGCAGGGCATGCGATGAGGGTATGGCTCACTTCTTCAGTGCCCTACTGCTCAAACCTCTAGGGAAGCATACAGACGGATAGGCTGTGGGGCTTCAACACCATGGCTGTGTCTAGGGCTGAATGTTTACAGCTGAAGCCCCAGTGGGCATGTGTTACAGGATGCTCTTTTAGTTTAGTCATCTACAGGTAGTTTGTGTTAGCTCAATTAGACCCCTGTCTTATCACAAGGACAGAGGGCTTTCTGTATCCCTGGGTTCTTGCCTTGGTGTACCAGAAGAATTGGATCACATCTAGGCTTGGAGAATGAATACACGGTTTTATGGAGTAGAAGTAGCTCTCAGTAGATGAAGGAGCAAGAAGGGAGATGGTTTTACCCTGGAGTCGGGCTGCTTGGTGTCCTAGGCTCTCCTCCAACTCCCTGGGCCAAACTCCACATCATTCTGATGGTCAATGGCCTGCTGGATGTGTTTGTGTGCTCTTCTGCTAGTATGCTCCTCTTGATGTCCTGCTACTTGTGTCTTCTTCTGCCAATCCACTTCTCTTGACGTCCAACCACTTGTGTGTCTGCCTGCTAGGGTCTTGGAGTTTTTATAGGCACAGGGTGGGGGCACGGTGGGCCAGGGTGATCTTGGGAAATGTAACATTTGAGCATGAAGGCAGGAGTGTCTGTCCTCACCTAGGTCTGTGGGCACAGGCCTGTGGGTGGAGTCCTTGCTGGGACCTACCCTTCTCCTCTCAGCACTTCCTTACCCTTCTCCTGTATCAGCTTTGGAGGTTAGAAGCAAGATGGGGTTGATTAGGTCAGATCTCTTTCACTGTCATAATTTTGCAAAGGTGGTTTCATGATCACTTTGAGATGCCTATTGGATATCCATTTGGAAGAACATTCTAGGCACTTGGAGTTCAGAGTCAGGATTTAAGGATTGGAGGTATATTTTGGCACTATATTGCATGTAAAGCTGTTTGTTCTGGATGGAAATCATTCAGGACAAGAGAGTAATAAAGTAGGACTAGGACCAATCCCTGAACTACTAAACATTTAGAGGTCAATTAAAATATGTGAATAGATGGCTGGCTGTAGTGGCTTACACCTGTAATCCCAGCACTTTGCAAGGCTGAGGCAGGTGGATCACCTGAGGTCAGGAGTTCAAGACCAGCCTGGACAACAGACGAAACCCTGTCTCTACTAAGAAAAAAAAAAAAAAGTCCAAAAATTAGCCAGGCACAGTGGCTTGCACCTTAGCCAGGCACAGTGGCTTGCACCTGTAATCCCTGCTACTCGGAAGGGTGAGGCAGGAGAATCACTTGAACCTGGGAGGTAGATATTGCAGTGAGCCACGATCATGCCACTGCACTCCAGCCTGGGCGACAGAACAAGACTGTCTCAAAAAAAAAAGTGTATATATATATGTGTGTGTGTGTGTATCTGTGTGTGTATATATGTGTGTATATATGTATATATGTATATATACATATATACTTTTATATGTATATATACATTTATATGTGTATATATACATTTATATGTATATGTACATGTATATGTATGAATAGAAGCAGCTGGTAGGTAGAAAACCAGGACAGTGTGATAACATGAAAACTGAAGGTCAATGTCTATCAGTGCGTCAACCCCAAAGTGCCTACTATAGTGCCTGGTATCTAGCAGATAGTGCGTTGTTGCTATGGTAAGTTATAGTAGTTCAAATAATTGATAAGAAAGAACGACCATTTTTGAAGAGACACTTGAGTCCATAGTTTGCTAACATACAGCATATAGATCTCTTCAGCTGTTAGAAAATTTGATTTCCCCATTAGTAGAACTTCAAATATTCAGAGATCTTGTTATGGATACTTTTTTTTAGCCATGAAAATTTTAACTTTAGTATGCATGAGTTTTGAAATGGGAATGACCTATAGAAATAACTGAAAAACAAGGCAACTGGGTGTTGTGTATTTCAGAAGCAAGTAAAGCAGCAGGTGGAGTTAAAGGGGAGGATATTACAGTGTAACCTTGAATAACAGTAAGGACACAGCATCATGAGGCAAAGTAAATCTGGGCCTTGAGGCTCTTGGTGGGAGAGGAAAACTGAAAGGTGTGAAGAGGGACTGACATGATTTGGGCTGAGCCCTCTGCTATGTGCAGATGTTCAATGGCATGAGATTGTAAGTGTCAGTTCTGGGTAGTTTAAATAAAGACACTTCTACTCCAGATTTTCCTGACTCAGGCATTTAAGTGACTTTGCACTTGGGGCTATAATAGGCTACAACAGGAAGCTGACGACCAGGTGTAGTGGCTCACACCTGTAATCCCATCACTTTGGGAGGCCGAGATGGGCAGATCACTTGAGGTTAAGAGTTTGAGACCAGCCTGGCCAACATGGCAAAACCCCATCTCTACTAAAACAATATAAAAATTATCCAGACATGGTGGCATGCCTGAAATCTCAGCTACAGGGAGGCTGAGACAGGAGAATCCATTGAACCAGGGAGGCAGAGGCTATAGTGAGCTGAGATGGCACCACTGCAGTCTAGCCTAGGTGACAGAGGGAGACTCCATCTCTCTCTCTCTCTGTCTCTCTCTCTCTCACACACACACACACACACACCCACACTAGATAAAACAATTTTAGACATCAGATTATTTCAGGAAGGCACTGAAAATTTGGATAGAGTACTGAAAAACATTTTTTTATTACAACACATTATCTGGATTAAAAACAAATAGAAAATACATTTTTTGAGCTACCAGAGATGAAAGTTTTATTTTAGTTCCTTTTGCTTATTGTATTCTTGTTTTATTTTTATTATATGTCATCCTCGAGTTAGATACTGAAAATTTTCTAGCAAGCAAGGGGGTGATGCCTAGGAAGGAATTTTGTTGTATTTGTTACTAATAATTTTTAAAACATTCAATTAATTAAATATTTGTGATAAATACTACACTTTGTATAGAGTGTAAGAAATCTATGGTCTATAATAGTGGTCAAAAAAATCTAATGAGCTCCCTGTTCTCATGGATGTGACCTTCCAAGAGGGAAGACATGGACTTAACACAAATGTTATATAAGAATGTCAATATGTGATAATGCTGTGAAGGACCATAATAGAGAACAAAAAAGAAAAAACAGGGTGAACAATTTAGATTGGAAGGATCAGAGAAGTGACATTTGGGATAAGGATTAATAAAATCAGGCTTGTGAGCACACTCTGTGTATCCTGTGAGCGCCCATGGTGAGTATGTGAGGAAAAGAGTGGAAGGATATAAAATCTCTGCTTCAACCCTTTGATCTATCATGTCATCAACCTATAATGTTGTCTGCTCTGAAATGGTCTCCACTGCCATCTTTCTGTTGGAAGTAAACACATACAGCTCCCTTCTAACCTACCAATGTTCAATGCATAGGAGTTGAGAAAGCAAATGAATCAATGAATCATTAAATGAATGGATATTCTTTACAAAACTACTGTTTGAGTGCATTATGTTGTTTGGAAGTAGAGAGATTACCTGAGGCTCTTCCAAGGGCACATTATCAACAACTTCTCTTTATCATATTATGTGATTATCTAATTTCTGGTCATCTAATCTGATAACCTAGTTTATTGGATTATCTAATTTTCGCTCGCAGAAAGTAGAGAAAAGAAGAACTGCTGGGTTTTCTTTATGGCCACCAGCACACCATTATTATGACCAATTAACAAATATATTAGCTGGTCGAGAAAATTAGCAACATCCCGCCAGTCTGTGAGTGTCTCCTGGTTAAGTACATGGTGCTTTTAGAATTCTTTCATGATGATTTTTGCATATATATATAAGGTTAGCATACCTTTTTTTCTAAATAACGAAGAAGAAAAGTAATGTAGATTCAGATGTAACTTGGGAATAATATGATTTCTTTATTTAACATACCAGCCATTTTCAGCATTTTAAATAGAGGCAATTTTTCAATGAAAACATAATTTTTCAATGTGTTTATTCAGAGTAGGTTGAGACAGGTATTCCTCTGAGGTGTACAAACTTAAGAAGGTTCTGGCCTCATTTTCCCCCTCCCCCGTAGCAAAAATTACTTTCCTCTGAGTTTTCAGACATTGCTAAAATGTTTTATTTACTTTTCTTACAATGACTTTAGTGAGTGACTCATACATCAAATTTAATTATCAAGCCTCAGAAAATGGACAAGAACTGAAAAACACATACAACGGGAATGACTTGACCTCACTAATTATGAGGAGGAAGCTTAGTGCAGGTGTCTTCCTGCAGTTAATGGCAATACCCCTGAGACCATGAGTGCATTGCAAGTTACAATGTGTTTCTACTCAAAAGACAGTTCATGTAAAGTGAAAACACCCCAAGCGCAGCTCAGTACTTATTCTAAAATATACTTGGGTGTTTATAATCACCGATGTGTCGAGATAGTGTATGCTGTGTTTGATGCTGGTGTAGGCAGTTTAATTGGCCTCCCTAGAATTGAGCTAGCAGGGGAGGAGAAAACAAATATGGGACTCTGAAACAGTGCTCACTGAGATGGAATGCTGAGTATTCTGTTTCTAGGATCAAAGCAGCTCTGGATTGGAAATTAAAACACCCACACACAGGTACACACAATCACATCAATACAAAATAAACATCTAATGAAAAAAGGCACAATAATTGAAACCGGATGAACTCCTTTCATAGAGTACAAAAATCTGAAATTAGAAAGATTGATCTTTCCCTCCAGCAAGCTATTTTTGCAGTACTAATAAGAGGGGAAAAACTCTAAGGCCCCCAGTGAACTGGGACACTTTACACGAATGGCCAATAAATATTCATTGTCCTTCTCACTTCAGTAAAAGCTGGTCTTGTCAGAGTTTCCAGTGACCACACTAGTGCTAAATTCAATGTCAGTTTTCACTTCATGCCTTAGTAGCCCTATCAGCACTGTCGGATACAGTTCATCACTTCCTCCTTTTTGGAACTTGTTCACTTGGCTTCCAGGAACACACACACTCCTAGTTTTTCTTTTGCACGACTAACCTCTCCTTCTCTTTTCTTTTTTGCTATGCTTCCCATCCTGCTTACCTTTAAATTTGGGAGTGTCTCAGTACTCAGTCCTTGGGTCTCTCATTATTTATGTTTGCTCTTTTTGCAAACTCATTCAGCCTTATGGTTGTAAATAATCCATATGGTGAAGGTTCCCTGATTTTTCTGTCCAGTCTCAATGTGTCCCCCAAACTCCTGGCTGTTTAACTGCCATATTCATTATTCAGTAGGGGTCTCAAAATTCTAAACTGAAGTTTTCTCTCTCCAGGACCTCACTGTGCAGTCTTTCCCTTCTGAGTTAATAGCAACTCCATCCTTTCAGTTACTCAAGACCATAAAAAATGTATAAAAATTATTTTATACCCAATGTCTTAGTTTGAGCAACTACAAAAGAGTATCAGAAACTAGGTGGCTTATAAATACAGAAATTTATTATACTGTTTTTTTAAAATTCATACACAATTATACATACTTATGGAGTACAATGTGATACTTAGATACATTAATACAATAGGTTAATGGTTAAATCAGAGTAATTAGAATATCTATTACTTCAAATGTTTATCATTTATTTGTGTTGAGAACACTCCGAAGTTTCTCTTCTAGCTATTTGTGAAATACACAATAAATTATTTATAACTGTAGTCACTCTACAGTACTATCAAACACTAGAACTTACTCTTTCTATGTAACTGTATTTTTGTACTCATTACCAATCTTTCTGTTTCCCCTCATTCCTCTTTCTTTTCCCAGACCCAAATAACCACCACTGTACTCTCTACCTCCATGATCAACCTTTTTATCTCCCATATATAAGTGAGAACATACAAAAATTT
The DNA here is from genome assembly GCF_047675955.1 of Chlorocebus sabaeus. Taxonomy (NCBI): domain Eukaryota; kingdom Metazoa; phylum Chordata; class Mammalia; order Primates; family Cercopithecidae; genus Chlorocebus; species Chlorocebus sabaeus. The sequence goes on from NC_132906.1 coordinate 85,161,140, forward strand.
ATTTTTCTATGCCTGGCTTATTTCACTTAATGTAATATTGTCCAGGCTCATCCATGTTGCTGAAAAATGATAGAATTTTATTCCTTTTTATGACTTAACAGTCTTCTATTATGCATATATACCACATTTTCTTTATTAATTCACTCATTGATTGAAACTTAGGTCGATTCGATTTCTTGCCTGTTATGAATAGTATTGTGATAAACGTGGGAGTGTGGATATCTCTTTGCTATACTAATATATATACGCACACACACACATATACACTATATATATCAATGTATATATACACTGATATATGTATGTGTATGTAGTATATATAGTGTATATATAGTATATAGTGTATATATAGTATATGTGGTGTATATATAGTGCATATAGTGTGTGTGTGTAGTGTATAGTGTATATATAGTGTGTGTGTATATATATATAGTGTGTTTTGTGTGTGTGTGTATATATATTCTTTTGGATATGTACCCAGCAGTGGGATAGCTGGATTGGATCTTTTAAAATTTATTTCTATAGGTTTTTGGGGAGCAGATGGTACTTGGTTACATCAGTAAGTTCTTTAGTGGTGATTTGTGAGATTTAGGTGCACCCATCACCCCAACAGTATACACAAAGACTACAGATTGGCCAGAGGTGGTGGCTTACTCCTGTAATCCCAGCACTTAGGGAGGCCGAGGCAGGGAGATCATGAGGTCAGGAGGTCGAGACCATAGTGCCCAACATGGCGAAACCCTGTTTCTACTAAAATATCAAAAAAAAAAAAAAAAAAACCAAAAAAGCCAGGCATGGTGGCATACAGCTGTAGTTCTGGCTACTCGGGAGGCTGAAGCAGGGGAGTCGCATGAACCTGGGAGGCAGAGGTTGAAGTGAGGTGAGATTGTGCCACTGCACTCCAGCCTAGCAACAGAGCAAGACTAGGTCTCAGAAAAATAAATAAATAAATAAATAAAAATAAAAAACCATACACAAATACTACAAATTGGATTGGGAAACCTTTATGTGGTTTTTGTAATGGCTGTATTAATTTACATTTTCACCAACAGTGTACAAGAGTTCCCCTTTCTTGATTATCCTCACCAGCATCTGCTATTTTATGTCTTTTCTATAATAGCCATTTTAAGTGGGGCGAGATCATACCTCATTGTGGTTTTGATCTGCATTTCCCTGATGATTAGTGACGTTGAACATTTTTTCATATACTTATTGGCTCATTGTATGTCTTCTTTTGAGAAGTCTCTATACAAGTCCTTTGCCCATTTCTTAATTTGATTGTATGTACTTTTGCTGTTGAATTGGTGGAGCTCCTTATGTATTTTGATTATTAATCCCCTGTCAGATGTATAGTTTGAAAATCTTTTTTGCCATTCTGTAGGTTCTCCTTCACTCCATTAATTGTTTGCTTTGCTGTGTAGAAGCTTTTTAGATTGATATAATCCTGTTTCTCTACTTTTGCTATTGTTGCTTGTGCTTTTGAGGTCTTACTCAAAACTCTTTGCCAAGACCAATATCCTGAATTGTGTGTGTGTGTGTATGTGTGTGTTTTCCTTAGTAATTTTGTAGTTTAGGTTTTACTTTGAAGTCTTTAATTAATCTTGACTTGATTTTTGCATATGATGAAAGATAGGGGTCCAGTTTTATTCTTCTGTATATGGATATTCAGCTTTTGGCACCGTTTATTGAAGAGACTGTTCTTTCTTCTATGTACGTTCTTTGTGCCTTTGTGAAAAATGAGTTGGTTGTAAATGCACTGATTTATTTCTGGGTTCTTTATTCTGTTTCATTGGCCTACATGTCTGTTTTTAGGCCAGTACGATGTTAACTTGGTTACTTTAGCTTTGTATTATATTTTTAAATCAGGTGGTGTGATGCTTTCAGCTTTGTTCTTTTTGCTCAGGATAGCTTTTACTATTTGGGGTCTTTTGTGGTTTCACACAAATTTTAGGATTGCCTTTTCTATTTTTGTGAAGAATACCATTTTGATAGGAATTGTATTCAATTTGTAGACCACTTTGGGTAGTATGGACATTTTAACAATATTATTCCAATTCATGAATGTGGGATATATTCAATTTTTTTGTCCTATTAAGTTTATTTTCCTAGTGTCTCATCATTTTCATTTTAGAATTCTTTCACTTTCTTAAACTTATTCCTTAGTTTATTTTTCTGTAGCTATTGCAAATGGAATTATTTTATTATTGATTGCTTTTTCAGATTGTTTACTATTGGTATATGGAAATCCTAGTGATTTTTGTACTTTGATTTTGTTTCCTGCAACTTTGCCGAACTCATTTATTATTTCTAATAGTTTTTTGTTGGAGTCATTATATTGTTCTAAGTGTAAGATCATGTTGTCTGAAAGCAAGAACAACTTGACTTCATTCTTTCCAATTTGAGTTTCCTTTATTTTCTCTTGCATAATTGCTCTGACTTTTACTACAATGTTGAGTAAAAGCAGTGAAAGTGATCATCCTTGTCTTGTGCCAGATCTTAGAGGAAAGGCTTTTAATTTGCCTCCACTCAGTAGATATTAGTTGTGGTTTTGTCGTATATGGCCTTCATTATTTTGAAGTGTGTTCCTTCTGTACCCTATTTGTTGAGAGTGTTTATCATGAATGCATGTTGAGTGTTTATCATGAATGGATGTTTTCGTTGAGAGTGTTTTTTGAGAGTGTTTTTGAGAGTGTTGAGATTGTTTATTTTGTTGAGAGTGTTTATCATGAATGGATGTTGAATTTCATCAAATGCTTTTTCTGCATCTATTGAGATGATCATATGTTTTTTATTTCATTTGTGTATATGGTGTATCACATTTATTGATTTGCATATGTTGAGCTATCTTTGCATTTCTTGGATAAATTCCAGTTGATCATGGTGTATTTTTTTGATGTTTGATTTAGTTAGCTAGTATTTTGATAAGAATATTTTCCATCTATGCTCATCAGGGATATTGGCCTACAGTTTGTTGTTATATCCTTTTCTGGTTTTGATATCAGAGTAATGTTTACCTTGTAGAATGAGTAAGAAAAAATACCCTCCTATTCATTTTTTGAAATAGTTTGAGAAGAATTGGTCATAATTTTTTTTTTTTTTAAAGTTTGGTGAAGTTCAGCAGTAAAACCATCCAGTTCTGGACTTTTCCTTGGTTGGAGACTTATTACTAAAAGATCTTGTACTTGTTACCGTTCTGCTTAGGTTTTCTATTTCTTCCTGGTTCAATCTTGGTGTGTTATATGTGTCTAGGAACTTGTCCATTTTCTCCAAGTTTTTAAATTTATGTATAGTTATTCATAACAGTCTCTAATGATTCTTTTTATTTCTGTGGTATTACTTCTAATGTCTTTTTGTTTGTTTCTGGTTTTACTTATTTGAATCTTTATTCTTTCTCAGTCTCCCTGTTTGTTAATTTTGTTTGTTGTTTCAGAAAAACCTTTCATTTTGCTGATTTTCTTTTGTATTCTTAAGTCTTGTTTTTATTAAGTTTTGCTATGACTTTTATTATTTCTCTTCTTCCACTAATTAGGGGTTTGATTTATTTTTGCTTTTCTGATTTCTGATAATTAGGAGTTAATCATTAGTTTGTTTATTTAAAATATTTCTATTTTTTGATATAGCCATTTGTTGCTATAAACTTAGTACTGCTTTTGCTGTATCCTATAGGGTTTGGAATGTGGTGTTTCCATTTTTATTTCTTTCACGTAGTTTTTAAATTTTATTAATCTCTTTATTTACCCAATGGTCATTCAGGAACATGTTATTTAATTTCCACATATTCGTATTTTTCCAAATTTCCTCTTGTTGATTTTTAATTTTATTCTATTATGGCCTGAAATGATACCTGATAAAATTTTCATTTTTGAATATGTATTGAGACTTGTTTAGTGGCCTAATATATTGTCTATCGTAGAGAATGCACCAGGTGCTAGATGAGAATAATGTGTATGCTGCAGCTGTTGCTTGAAATGTTCTATAAATGTCAGGTCCATTTGGTCTATAGAGCTGTTTAAGTCTAATGTTTCTTTGTTAAATTTCTGTGTAGGTTATTTCCTAATGCTGGAAGTGGGGGGTGTTGAATCCCCATCTATTTTTATATTGAGTTGTATCTCTCCCGTATACTTTCATATTTGTCTTATGTATCTGACTGCTCTGGCTTTTGGGTGCATATATATTTAGAATAATTATATCTTCTTGCTGAATTAATCCCTTTCTTATTATATAATGGCCTTCTTTGTCTCTTTATCTTTTTTTAGTCATAATTTGTATTTTGCCTGATGTAAGTATGGCTACTTGTGCATACTTTTGGTTTCCATTTGCATGAATATCTTTTTCTATCCTTTCAGTTTGTGTCTCTACAGGTAGGGTGAGTTTCTTGTAGGCAGCATATAACAGGGTCTTGCTTCTTTCTTTTTCTTTCTAAAAAATCTGTTCAACTAGTCTATATCTTTTAAATGGGGAACTTATACTATTTACATTCAAGGTTGCGATTAATAGGTGAGGATCTACTTCTGTCATTTTGTCAATTGTTTTCAGATTGTTTGGTGTAAACATTCTTATTGCATATGTTTGTGATTTAGTGGCTTTTTGTAGTGGATAACATTTTATTTCTTTCTGTTTCTCATTTGTATACCTGTTCTTTCAGTGAGTTTTTTACTTCCATATGTTTTTATAACAGATACTGTCCTTTTGCTTCCAGATGTCAGACTCCTGTAAGCTTTTATTATAGGAACAGTCTAGTAGTGATGATGAATTCCCTGTTTTGTTTGTTTGGGAAATATATTGTTTCCTAATTTCTGAAGGATTGATTTGCTTAGTATAGTATTCTTGACTGATATTTTTTTTTTCTTTGAGCACTTTGAATATATCATCCCATTCTTTCCTGGCCTGTAAGTTTTCTGCTAAGAAATCTGCTGTTAGAGATTCCATTAAATGTGACTCAGTGCTGCTTTTTTGCAGTTTTGAGAATATTCTCCTTTGTTTTTGACTTCTAACAGTTTTACTATAATCTGCTTTGAAGTAAACCTTTTTTGGGTTGAATCTATTTGGGGATCTTTGAACTTCATTTTTCAAGACGTATATAATTTTTGCAAACTTGGGAAGTTTTCAGCTATTATTTCATTAAACAGGGTTTCTATGCCTTTTATCATCTATTCTCCTTGTTGAACTTCCAGTCTTTGAACACTTGTTCACTTGATGTGGTCCTATATGTCACATAGTCCTTCTTCACTCTTCTAACATTTTTTCTCTTTCATTTCTTTTTTAATATATTTATCTGACTGGCTTCTATAAAAAGCCTGTTTTCAAGTTCAAAAATTATTTTTTCTGTTAATCTACTTAATTGTTAAAGTTAATTTTATTTTTTGTTTTATTCATTAAATTCTTCAGTCCTGGGATTCCTGTTTGGGTCTTTCTAATGATATCTATCTCTTTACTGAATTTCTCATTCAGGTCATGAATTATTTTTCTCCTACTTTTGTGTTTGTGTTCCCTTTTTTCTCTGAGTTTCCTTAAGATTATTATTTTGAACAGGCATTGCATAGATTTCCCTTTTTTGGAGGCCTGTTACTGGAGTGTTATTGTGTTCCTTTGAAGGTGCCATGTTTTCTTAGTTTTTCTTGTTTCTTCTGTCCTTTTGTTGATATCTGTGCATTTGGTGTAACTGTTACTTCTTCCAATTTCATAGAATAGCTTCTGTAGGAGAAGGCTTTTTCTGTAGATGTCTCTATAATGTCAGTTGTGTAAACTGCTTTGTCCTTGGTTGGGTGGGCACTGTAGTGTAATCTTCATATACATTCTTCAGCTGTGATCAATGTCAGCAGTGCCTGTGAGTTCTTTAGCGGCTTAGGTTGTGGTTGTTTGCAGAGGCTGTGGGGCGATTTTGCTGGAGACAAGGGTGCTGTGTGGGTCGGTCCTCAGCACCTAGCCCCTAGGTGGCATGTTTAGGCACTGGTTGTGATGGTGACATGTTCTGGGTGGGTCCACCTTTGAGCCTTCAGGCAGAATGTATGTGTGATCACCTGCAGTGATGATGGCGGGTCAGTCCTTGGGCACCTGGGTGAGGTGAGTGAGCATCCCAAAGCAGTGTCTATTGAGGGGTAGAACAAGGGTCCCTGGCCTCCTGGATAGGGTACACAGATGGTGTCTGTGGCAGATTGAGTAGGTCTATCCCCAGGCCCCCAGGCAGAAAGCAAAGATGTGTGGTGACTCCACTGCTTGTGGGAGGTGGGATCACTGTCAGTGGTGGTGGCCCCAGGCATGCTGCTCTCAGGCTTTGTGAAGTACACACTTTTGTTCCCTATGTCTTTGGGGAAGCCTCCCTGATGTGCTGGAATGCCCGTTCCCCAGGGTGTAGGGTGCTATGCGAGCTAAAGTGCTGACGTTGTGGCATACCAGTAGGTCCAGGAAGTTCTGTGATGCTGTAGCCCTCTGAGTGAATGCAGCGAGAATGTTGATAGGAACCCAGGGATGTGTAGATGCTGGGGCTATTGAGTCCTAGGGCAGGATGTAGTCTGGTGTTGCCTCTGCTTTCAAACTGGTACTGTGCTGCAGCACTAGGGTCCCGGGTAGGACCCAGTGTGAGTTCTCCCTCTGGAATAATGTAGTCTTGTGGACTCCAGGCAGCTCGCTATCTACCTATCTAGGTTTAGGCCTTATGAGGACTAAGGGGATTTACTGTAGCTAGGACTGAAGATATGGGGATGTTGATGCTGGAGATCGTTTGTTTACCTTTTTCTTGCAATCAGGAGTCCCTCCTGACGCGGAGCTGGTCTGACAGGCTGTCTTGCTTCCCTCTCTGTGCTGCCATCTCAAGCTGCCATGCCTCATAGGGTCTGTGTCCTATTTCTCACAGTTCTGGAGCCTGACAGTCTGAGATAGGGAGTCAACATGGTTGGGTTTTGGTGAAGTCCCTCTTCTAAGTTGCAGACTGCCAAGTTTTCCTTATAGCTTCATGAGGCAGGAAGAGTGCTAAAGAACTCTCTGGAAACTCTTTTATGAGGGTAATAATCTCATTCATTAGCATTCCACCTTCATGTACTAAATTTTGTCTTTCAAAGGCCGTACCTCCTAAAACCATCACATTGGGGGTTAGGATTTCAACACATAAATTTTGGAGGGACATAAAGTCCCAAACACCTCACATTTTATTTGTCAGGACATTTATAAAGTCTATCTTAGAACCATATGCAAACTCTAACTCATTCAAAAATTGAAAATTGTTTTTCATAGTACCTGGTCCATGCTACCCTCATCTCTAGATGGGATTATTACAATAGCCTTCTAATTGTAGAAGGTTACAGTTCTTCCCTTCTTCCACATTTACTGCTTATAGTCTATCTAGAACAAACACCCACAGTGATCTTTTACAACATATAAGTCCTTTTATGACAATCTTCTGTTCAAAACACTCCAATGACTTCCATATTTCTTCCAGTAAAAGCCAAAATCCTTACGAACTCCTATAAAGCCTTACAAATTCAGAGGACCCTATGGCTCATTTCTGATTCCATTACTTATAACTTTTTCTCTTATGCCCATCTGACTAAGCCATAGTGGCAGTTTGTGTTCCCTTAAATAGGCAAAGCCTGCTTTGTCCTTTGAACTTTGCATATGCTGTTTATTAATCTGGAACTCAAACTTTCAGGCCTATTCTCAAAGGTATCTTCAATATGTAACTCTTTCTAACCATTCTATATAAAATTGTAATATAGTAGTCCCTACTTATTCCTGGGGTATATGTTCCAAGACTCCCAGTGTCTTGGAAACCACAGATAGCACCAAATTTTTTATATATGTACCAAATTATGTGTGTGCGTGTGTGTGTGTATATATATAAAATAGTTTTATATGTACATATATAAAAATGCTGTTTTTATATAGTATGTTTTTTATGTATATAAACTATGTTATATATATAAACTAGGGTTTTTTTGATACTTACATACCTATGATAAAATTAATTTATAAATAGGGCATAGTAATAAGTTAATATTTAGGGGCTGTGGTTGACTGTGGATAACTGAAACCATGAAAAGTGAAAATGTGGATAAGAGGGGCCTACTATATATCAAATTCTAACAAAAACAAATGGTCCCCTTATCTCCTTCCCTGCTTTTTCCTGTCATGGCTCAAATCACCAGAGCTACATGTATTGTCTGTCTGCCCCACCAGTATAATGTAAGTTTTCCCATATTGTTTACTAGCTAAATGAGTACCTGTCATATTTTAGGTGCCTAGTAAATATATTTAAATAACCTTGTTGGACTTGCTTAATATTAATTTAGTTATATGCATATTCATCCTGCTATCTTGGAAAGCCACTATAAGCCTCTCTAAGCCTCAGTTTTATCTTTAAAAAAATGGAAATACTAGTACTATCTACATAACTTGGAATTAATTTGAGGATTAAATTTTAAAATGACCTAAAAATTTAGCATGGTCCCAGGTACATTAGAAAATCCCAAACAGTGTTAATTGTGATTACGGTAGTGGTGAATATTATGGTAGTTATTTAGCTGCTGTTATCTGCAAAGAACTACCAGGCATGTATTTTACTTGCATGGAGCTAACGTGGGAAATATGTTATTTCTCAGAGTTTTCCAGAAAAACAAACAATAGGATATATATATATATATATTTATATGCACACACACTTTTACAATTATATATGTTTGTATGTAATTACATATGTACATACATATATAAATGTGTATATATGTATATTTATAATTAAGGGAGATATATGTTTATAGATCTATTTATTTATTATAACAAATTGTCTCACTTGATAAAGCTGAGGAGTTCCATGATCTGCCTATCTGCAAGGTGATGACCTAGGAAAGCTGGTGGTATAATTCAGAGTCTAAAGACTTGAGAACTAGGGTTGCTGATGATGCAAATCCAAGTTTAAGGGCAGGATAAGACTGATGTCTCAGCTCAAACAGGCAGAAAAAAGACAAGTCCTCCCTTCCTTTACCTTTGTTCTATTGAGGCCTTCAAGAGATTGGCTGATGCCCTCCTATATCATCCAGTAATGAGGAGGGCCATCTGTTTTACTGAGTTCACTAATTCAAATGCTAATACCTCACAGACACATCCAGAAATAATGTTTAGCCAAATATCTGGGCATTCTATGACCCAGTAAAGGTGACACACAAGATGAACCATTACAATATGTATACAAGAGTTTCTAATACAAAATAGAAAGTAAGTACTTTAGAGAGGTAGATGAAATATTGTAAAATCTAGGTGGGGGAGTCAGGATTTCACTGAGCCTTTTGAGTCAAAAGGCTATAGTTAAGATGATTATTCTGCCTTATGCTAGCTATTTGAACTTGGATGAATTATTCGAGCTTTCTAATATGTAGAACAAGAATAAGGATAATTCTATCAGAGGTTTGTTGAGAAGATTAAATGAAATAAGGGATAAAAAACATTTACTGCAAGGTTGACTCATTTCCAAACAGAAACTTAACGTAGGAAAAGGAATTTCTATGTTTAGAGGAAATCCTTTGGGCACTATTTTTCTTAATTTCTTATGCAATATGAATGGGTTGATATACATATATATGTTAAATATAAATATATGTTATATGTATATGTATACATATATTTATTATATTTAACATATATATAAAGATGAGAAATATGTAAGTAATGTGGCACAGAAAATTGAGACTTAATTTTTTGGCTGAGGTTGAATTTTTGTGGCAACAACATTAGTATATGTCTTCCATATGAATTCTCTTTGACTGGGAATGCTGCTTTTATGTATCGTTTTGATGAATGGGCTAATATACTATGTTGAAAAATAAAATCAAGCTTGTTTTATATAAAATATTTAGACTATTAATATCCACTAGCCACTGAGAAAAGTATCTAAGAACCTAGACTACAAAAATAAGTCAGACTTGTGTAGGTTTGAGTAAGAAACAAAACTGAGCTCTAATATGGTTTGTCTGTGTCTCCACTTAAATCTCATCTTGAATTGTAGCTCCCACAATTTTCATGTGGTTTGGGTGGGACCCAGTGGGAGGTAATTGAATCCTGGGGGAGGGTTTTTCCTGTGCTGTTCTCATGATAGTGAATATGTCTTGTGAGATCTGATGGTTTGTAAGGGGGAGTGTCCCTGCACAAGCTCTCCTTTTGTCTGCTATCATCCATGTAAAACTTGACTTGCTCCTCCTTGCCTTCCACCATGATTGTGAGGCCTCTCTAGCTATGTGGAACTGTGAGTCCATTAAACCTCTTTCTTTTGTAAGAAAGAAAATTGTCCAGTCTTGGGTATGTCTTTATCAGCAGCATGAAAATGTACTAATACAATACATAGGTACCAATAGTGTAGGGTGCTGCCATAAAGTTATCCAAAAATGTGGAAGTGACTTTGGAACTGGAGGCTGGAACAGTTTGGAGGGCTCAGAAGACAGGAAAATGTGGGAAAGTTTGGAACTTCCTAGTAACTTGTTGAATGGGTTTGACCAAAATGCTGTTAATGATATGGACAATTAAATCCAGGCTGAGATGGTCTCAGATGGAGATGAGGAACTTTTTGGGAACTAGAGTAAAGCTGACTCTCGCTATGTTTTAGTAAAGAGACTGGTGGCATTTTGCCCCTTCCCTTAGGGATTTGTGGAACTTTGAACTTGAGAAAGATGATTTTAAGGTATCTGGTGGAAGAGATTTCTCAGCATTCAAGCATTCAAGCATTCATTGGATACTGTTAAAGGCATTCCGTTTTATAAGAGAAGCAAAGCATAAAAGTTCAGAAAATTTGCAGCATGACAATGTGATAAAAAAGAAATTCCCATTTGCTAAGGAGAAATTGAAGCCAGCTGCAGAAATTTGCATAAGTAACAAGGAGCTAAGTGTTAATCCCCAAGACAATGGGAAAAATGTCTCCAGGGCATGTCGGAGGTCTTCATGTCAGCCCTTCCCATCACAGACCTAGACGTCTAGGAGGAAAAAATGGTTTTGTGGGCTGAGCTCAGGGCCTCCCTGCTGTATGCCGCTTAACAACTTGGTGACCTGTGTCCCGGCTGCTCTAGTCATGGCTAAAAGAGGCCAAGATAATAGCTCAGACCATGGCTTCAGATGGTGCAAGCCCCAAACTTTGGCAGTTTTCATGTAGTGTTGAGCCTGCGGATACATAGAAGTCAAGAATTGAGGTTTGGGAACCTCCGCCTAGATTTCAGAGGACATATGGAAACTCCTGGATGTCCAGGCAGAAGTTTGCTGCAGGGGCGAGGCCCTCATGGAGAACCTCTGCTTGGGCAATGCAGAAGGAAAATGTGTGACTGAAGCCCCCACACAATGACCCCACTGGGGCACTGCCTAGTAGAGCTGTGAGAAGAGGGTGGCTGTTCTTCAGATCTTAGAATGGTAGATTCACTGATAGCATGCACTGTGCACCTGGAAAAGCTGCAAACACTCAATGCCAGCCTGTGATAGCAGCCGGGAGGGAGACTGTACCCTGCAAAGCTACAGGGGTTGAGCTACACAAGACCACAGGAACCCACCTGTTGCATCAGTGTGACATGAATGTAAGACATAGAGTTAAAGGAGATCATTTTGAAGTTTTAAGATTTGACTGCCCTGCTAGATTTCAGACTTGCATGGGGCTTGTAGCCCCTTGTTTTTGCTCATTTTTCCCATTTGGAATGGGTGTATTTATCCAATGCCTGTACCCCCATTGTATCTAGGAAGTAAGTGACTTGCTTTTGATTTTACAGGCTCATAGGCAGAAGTGACTTGTCTTGTCTCAGATGAGGCTTTGGACTGTGGACTTTTGAATTAATGTTAATATGATTTAAGACTTTGGGGGACTGTTGGGAAGGCATGACTGGTTTTGAAATGTGAGGACATGAGATTTTGGAGGGGTCATGGATACAGTGATATGGTTTAGCTGTGTTCCCACCCAAATCTCATCTTGAACTGTAGCTCCCACAATTCCCCCATGTTGTGGGAGGGATCCAGTCAGAGGTAATTGTATCATGGGGGTGGATCTTTCCTGTACTGTTCTTTGATACTGAATAAGTCTCATGAGATCTGATGGTTTTATAAGTGGCAGTTTCTCTGCACAAGTTATCTTTGCCTGCTGCCATCCATGTAAGATATGACTTGCTCCTCCTTGCCTTCCACCATAATTGTGAGGTCTCCCCAGCCATGTGGAACTGTAAGTCCATTAAACCTCTTTCTTTTGTAAATTGTGCCGTCTCAGGTATGTCTTTATTGACAGTGTGGAAATGGACTAATACAAGCTCCTTAATCGGCTATAAAATTATCAGTCTCCCATCAGCCACTGAAACAATGCAAGCCACTTCTTTTCTAACTAACCCATTAGAAAGTGTCCTTATCCCTGTTTAAAAAATTCATTTTCATAATTTGGATTATTTGTGCTGGGTCTTGATGAATTTTACTAGAAACCACAGGCATGCTATTTTCTATTTTTTCAACAGATGCATCTCCACTTTTGACTAAACCTTGGTGTTTATTCTAATTTTTTGATTTCTAGATATTTAGTTTCCCTTCAAAGATTATAAGATAGTCACCTCTCTTTTAAACACTTATTCTGGTAAGGGAAGTGTTGTACTAGATAACTGTTTTAAATCCTAACATTTATTCTATACTATGTTCCTTCTGAGGAAAGTATATGTGTTTTTAAAAATGTGTGATGTTCATGTTAACAGAATGATGGCTATAAATCACAATATTGACTAGGAAGGCTGCATTGTATGTATATTTTTGATAAATGGGCTAATATACAAGGTTTAAAATATACAATAAAGCTTGTTTTATATAAAATTGTTAGACTATTAATATCTGCTAGCCACTGACAGAAACTAAATCTATATCAATAGATTTCAAAAAAGCATTTGACAAAATTCAACTTTGCTTCATGATAGAAACTCTCAACCAACTAAGAGTGAAAGGAAATTACCACAACCTAATAATATAAAAACCTCACATCTAACAGATACTCAAAGATAAAAATTTGGAAGCTTTTTCTCTAGAATCAGAAATCAGGAACAAGGCAAAACAGCCCATTATTTCCACTTCTATTTAACGTAGTACTAGAAGTTCTACACAGAGCAAGTAGGCAAGAATAAAAGGCATTCACATCAGAAAGGAAGAAGCAAAATTATCTCTGTTGCAGATAACATGATTATTTGTGTAGAGAACCCTAAATTTTCCATACATAACTCCAAAAACAAAAACTGTTGGAACTAAAAAACCAATTCAGAAAAATTATAAGCTACAAAGATAACAAACAAAACTCAGTTGCATTTATATACACGAGCAAATAAACTGAAAATAAAATTAAGAAAACAGTTCATTTACAATGGTGTCAAAGTGAAGAATATGCTTAGAAATAACTTGAACTAAGAAAGTGAAAGACCTGTGCACTGAAAACTACAAAACATTGCTGAATAAAATTAAAGACACAAATAAATGGAAAGGTATCCCATGCTCATGGATTGGAAGGTTTAATACTGTAAAATATCTCTATTACTAAAAGTGATTATTATGGATTCAATGCAAATTTTACCAATATACCAATGGCATTTTTTTTACAAAAATGGAAAAATAATCCTAAAATCGATATAGAAGTATAAGAACAGTGAGTAGCAAAAACTATTTTGACAAAGAAGAACAGAAGTGAAGGCATTTCACTGCCTGATTCAAAAATACATTACAAAGCTGTAATAACTAAAATGATATAATACTGGCACAAAAACAGATATATAGACCATAACAGAGAATAATTGACTATAATCGAAAATGTAATAGAGAATACAAAAATAAACCCATGCATATACAGTTAACAGACTTTAGACAAAGGTGTCAAGAATACATAATGGAAAAAGGATATTGTCTTCAACAAATGGCATTGGGATAACCAAATATTGATATGTAAAATAATACAATTGGATCCTTTACAGGAAAATTAATTCAAAATGGATTAAACACCTAAATGTGAGACCAGAAACTGTAAAATTCCTAGAAGAAAACATAAGGGAAAAAGCTTTAGGACAGCTACTCTGGTTTGAATGTTTTTTTTCCTTCAAAATTTACATTAAAATTCTATCTCCAATATAATAGTATTAAAAGGTAGGGCTTTTAGGAGGTGATTAGGTCATGAGGGCTCCTCCATCGTGAATGGATTACGGCCCTGATAAGAGGCTTCATACAATGTTCACCCTTTTTGGCCTTCTGTCCCATCTACCACATGGGGACACCACATTCTTCCCTTCCAGAAGTTGCAGCAACAAGGCACTGCCTTAGAAGCAGAAAGTAGCCCTCTCTAGACACCAAATGTATTGGTGCCTTAATCTTTGACTTCCCTGCTTCCAGAACTGGGATCAATAAATGCCTGTTGCTTATAATTACCAAGTCTCAGGTATCTTGTTATAGTGGCACAAACTAAGAAAACATTGGTCTTGGCGATTCTTTTCTAGATAGGACATGAAAAGTTTAGGCAACAAAATAAAAAATAGATAACTGACACTACATCAAACTAAAATTTTCTGCACAGCAAAGGAAATTAATACAGTAAAAAGGTAACATATGGAAGAAAATACTTGCAAACCATGTATTTGATAAGAACTTAATATCCAAAGTATGTAAAAATTTCAATAATAAGACAAATAATTTAAAAATGGGCAAAGGACCTGAATAGACATTTCTAAAAAGAACATCTTTTGATCTTAACATCTTTTGATGTACCCATTGACCATTTTATATGTCTATAAATATCAGGAGGTATAAACCAAACTAATCATCAGGGAGCCTTAAACCAAAACTACAATGAGATATTATCTCATAGCTGTTGGAATGGCTGTTATGAAAACATACAAAAGATATGGCTGGGCATGGTGGCTCATGTCTGTAATCCCAGCACTTTGGGAGGCTGAGGAAGGAGGATCGCTTGAAATCAGGAGTTCAGGACCAGCCTGAGTAAAAAAGTGAGACCCTGTCTCTACAAAAAATTTAAAAAATAGCTGGGAGTGGTGGCATGCATCTGTAGTCCCTGCTACTTAAGAGGCTGAAGAGTGAGGATTGCTCGAGCCCAGGAGTTTGAGCTATACTGAGCCATTATTTTACCCACGCACTCCAGTCTGGACAACCTAGAGACCATGTCTCAGAAAACAAACAAAAACCAAAAGATAATAAGTGTTGATGAGGATGTGGAGAAAAGGGAACCTTTGCATACTGTTGGTGGGAATGTAAATTAGTATGGCCGTTACGGAAGAGTATGAAGGTTTCTCAAAAAAATTAAAAATAGAACCACCGTATGATCCAGCAATCCCACTATTGGTTATATTTCCAAAGGAAATGAAATCAGGGTCTGAAGGAGATATCTGCACTCCCTTGTTTATTACAGCACTGTTCACAATAGCCAAGGAAACAAAACAGCCTAAATGCCCATCAACAGATGAATGAATGAAGAAAATATAGTACATACACACAATGGACTATTATTCAGCCTTTAAAAAAATAAAGATCCTGCTAGATACAACAACATGGATGAACCTTGAGAACATTATGTTAAATAAGCCAGTCACAAGGATAAATATCTCATGATGCCTCCTATATGAGGATTGTAAAATAGTGAAACTCATAGAAGCAGAGTATAGAATGGTGGTTGCCAGAGGCTGGAGGAGGTATTAGTCAAATAGGTATTAGTCAAAGTGTACAGAGTTTCAGTTATTCAATGTGAATAAGTCCTAGACATCTACTCCATAGCAACAGTGACTATAGTTAACAATACAGTACTGTACACTTAACATTTTGTTAAGAGGACAGATCTCATGTGTTCCTACATGATTAAAGGAAAAATATGTATAGTTAATTTTAAAAAGGCAGAGAGAGTGAATGTTAAGTGTTCTCGCCAAAGAAACAATAACTGTGAGGTATTGTATTTAATTAACTAGATTTAACTATTTCATAATGCACATATGCTTCAAAACATGTACACAGTTAATATGTATAATTTTTCATCATTTAAAAAGTATGGTTATATAGGGACTTAGCTTCTGAGCAAAGTGCATCAAATATGTAGAATTCTGGATATTACTAACAAATTATCTACTTTGTGGAAGGATATACAATCAGGCTTGATTGAATAACAAGTCTCCTCGGTGTTTTAAGTTATAAGTTATCTAACTTATCTAATTGTATCAGCCTATTCCTTTCCTTTCCTATTCCTTTCCTTAGTAGCACTCACCCCAGTTTGACTTGTTCAACATTTGTTTAGTAGTTTAATGTCTATGGAGCTTCACTGGAGTATAAGCCTCCTGAGAGCAGGAACCCTGTGTCTGTGCTGTTTTCAGCATCAAAAAGACTTTTTGACACATAAGAAGAGCCTAATAAATATTCGTGTGGTGACTTACAGATGATTGGATTCAGATATATTTCGAAGACCCAAAGTTTATAAATGCAAAACTGGATAGTTTATACCTTTGGGACACCATTTTGATTGACATTGTAGAATGTGAATATTTTAAAGTTTAGTTGCTCAAGGCTTATGGAGCCAGGAGAAGACAGGATGAGATCAGTTCAAAGCAGATGCCTAGCCAGTGTCAGTGGTGTTCTAGCAGATCCACATCCTGGGATAATGTCTAGGGAGGAGGCTGAGCCTAGTCAAGGTGAATTCCTACTTCTGTTTCACTGCCAAAGTTAGAGCAAGGGAATTAATTTGTTTTGACAATTTATTTAAGTTGTAAGTGCTTTTATGTCTATTTTTATTTACTTTACTATAAAAATGGTGGGTGGAGAAATAGTATTTGTTTTTCATTTTTAACCACACAAATATTACCCTAACCTACCCAAGCAAAATTTCCCTTGAATCATTGCAAGTATTTTATGAATTTTGAATGTCTACGTAGAATAACAATAGTCACCTGAAAGGAAGTAATAAAATATTTCTAGCGTGAAATCCTGTTTATAAAGCAGATCAGGAGAAGGAACAATGCAAACAGATTTATGAGAGTCATATTTCTAGAAGCTCACACAGAGATGGACTATTAGTGTGGTGCACACAGCCTGCAGGGTAAGACGACCTGAAGCTTCACCTGTGTAATAATCCCCGGCTACGTGTTAGGCCGGGGATCTCTCAGACTTAACTTACTTGCCTGGGAACGTTAGATGTGTTTGACCATCTCACTGCAAACCTGCCTATACTTACAGCTGTTGCACTTTTTTTTTTTCCTTTTAACCTGCACACCTGTGCTCTCACTCAGCCTAGAAAAGGAGCACAAGTTGCACAGAAGCTATGGCAAGAAATAAGGTTTCTGACTGAAGAAAACCAGATTTCTTTCAACTCTACTCACCAGCGGTTACAGAAGCACTATATATATATTTTTTTCCCTGAGCTCAAATTTGTCATCTGCTAAGTGGTAATTCGTTATTACGTGTACTCCAGATGCTTTACATACAGGGTCTCCTTAATCCTCACAATAACCCCATATGAGGGGTTTTTGATGGGTCGTCTTGGCTAGGGTTTTATTGATCCCGTGTCACCCAAAATTCTTTTTCTCATGTGTTCTGGTTAGGGTGGGCCCTGAGTAACATCCTCTTTCCACTTGGAGCTGGAAGGCTGACAGAAGCACAGCTATTTTGTAGTACACATATCTTCTCTCTGTTATTCAAAGACTAGTCTAGTTGCTACTGTGAAGGGATTTTGCAGTTATAATTAAAGTCCCTAATCAACTGACTTTATGCTAATCAAAAGGGAGATTATACTAGGTAGGCCTGAAAACAGTTGAAAGGACTTTAATAAAAGAGAGTGTAGGCCTTCTTCCTTGAGCTCAAAGATGCCCAACAATGGCTAGACCTGTGATTGCGCTCCTTCCCCCATATCTTCCTTCTTGACTGAACCTGTGGGTGGATGGCAAGCTTCAGCTCTTGCCCTTGGGGTTCAGCTGCTCATCACCTTCCTGACTGCCTCTCAAGGACTTTGCACTTCCTTCGCTGCCACAATGGTGTGAACCAGTTCCTGTAATAAACCTCTTTATGCTGATCCCTGACTGCTACAGCCCATCAGGTGGATAATATTTCCAACACTATTATGCATATAAGGAAGCTTGAAGAGTTTATTATGTTACCTTGTGTTTTGCAGTTAATAAACTTTAGAGTCTTGGGTTGAAGCTACACTGCCTGGGGATCACAGAGGTTACCAAACTTCCTGAAAAGATCTTAGACAATCAGATAGGAAAACAGAACAGGTCCCTGAAGGCAGGCATTGTATCTGTCTTGCTTACCACTGCAGCCTCATTTCTTGGGAGTCTGGCAGGTGGAGGTATTTGTTGTTGAATGAATGAATAATTGAAAAATGCAAAGTACTAATCATAGGTGTTATTATTACAAATGACAATATTTCAATTGGCTTGGGATCTTATAAAATCATACTTAGTTACAGCAGTTTTTGCAAGCTTGGAAGGAAAATCTCCATTTCCTTTTCTCTTTAGCTCTGTAATTTGGATGGAAAACCAAAGATTCACGATCTTGTCTCAGCTTGACCACTTTGTTTTCTCGGCCAGTCAACTGAAGAACGCCGACTCAAGTTTCAAGCATATAAAATAGCAAGCCAACAGCACTCACTCTCTGTGTCACAAAAATGTCATTTAGGGAGATTAGATAATATCTGAATGCCTGGATTTTGAGTAGCTGTGGTGAGCAGGGCTTTGTATTTGACACTGAGAGAAATCAAAAGAGGCTGCAGTGTCTGCGCTGTGGGGAATGGAGAGTCAGGGGTACATGGGACAGCATACCTGAAAGGAGCAAAGAAGTAAGACAGAGCCGAGTGCATATTCTTTTTGTGTAAATGTGCACCTTTAATGGAGAAATTGGGTTTTGGGAAATTAAAATAGCAAATTTTCTGTTATGAATACAGGGATTTTGCTTTTTAAAGTTATGTCTGTATCTCCAGCAACTAGGACAATACCTTGCAGATAGTAAGTGTTCAATACATATTTGCTTTAAACAATCAATTTTTAGATGAGTTTTCAGAAGAGGAATAGAACACAGTGTATCAGAAAGAAGGGCAGCAAGCAATCTGGCAAGGAGGGCTGTACAAAAGAGCACTAAGGCCTCAGCTGTCCTTGAACTCAGGTGCTAACATTTCTCTCTTGTACAAAACTGGATTTACCAGGCTGTGTTCAAAGTCATATTCTGATTCTGAAATATATTATTTCCTAAAGAAAGAATTCTAGCCTTGGGCTGTGACATTCAAGCTATTTTACCAAAGAGGTTTCCCTAAAGTGTAACATGAATTTCTCTTATAGCTCTAAAGAACAGATACAATGGCGGGGGCTTACTTTAGGGATTCTTTTAGAAATACCTTTTTTCCAGCTTGATTGTTTCTCACAAGGCCATAATTACCTGAGAAGCTTTCAAGCCCTTCCAAGGGACTTTAAGATCATTGGGGATTTGAAAGCAGCTCTAATGATAGAGGCAGGAATGAGGCACTAGGGTGCTCTGGGTAGAGAATTTCTGTGGAAGGTTGTTTCATTGCTTTCTTCCATATTAAATTTTCCTCTGTGGTCTCCAGGTGCAGGTCTAGGCCCTTATTTCTGCGAGAGAGCGGGCAAGAGCCCAGTGCAGGACAAGAGTGATGCTTGCTGGGGCAGAGCACGTTGGGATTTTTATTTCATTTTGTTTTGACAGCCAGATCCATCTTACAACCTTCCTGTTCTTTGTTTCCATTCGCAGTCTTAGGGCGTTAATTAAAGACTCCCTCTCACCTGATTCACACAGAATCTGTCTGAAAGTTCAGGGCTGTCAACAGAAATGTGCCATCACGCAGCACCAGCACAGTCCTAGGAAAAATACCAATAAGCACATTAAACAAAAGAGGAGTTAAGAGGCAGTAAGACAAATTTCCTAGGTATGTGCCATTTCACTGCAAATCCACTTTAATATCTTTCAGGTTACACTTGACTTGTGCATATAAAGCATGTGGAAACAAGAACCGAAACCTAATAATTCAGAGAGCAAGAATGAAATGTGACAAGGTTTTCATGATTGAAAATGAAAATGAAATCAATTGCTTGCTCTGTTGGGTTAAGAGAATAAATTGGATTACCAAAACTTTAATTTAGCCAAGAAGACACAGCTTTTGTTGAAAAAAGAAATGACTTTGTTTATCAATTATCTATGAAGTATCAAAGAGTAGGACTCAGGGAAAGAGGAATGCACTTAGAGTCCTGGCTTCCAGGCTGAAAGGAAGCATGGAATCATTTCAAGCAAGCTATTTAACCTTTCTATGACTCAAATTATCCATCCTTTAAAATGGCAAACCTATTATCATCATCAAAAGCATTTACTAAGTGCCTCACTTTGCATGGCGCTGGGATGTGGGAAACTTTCAGATTATACCAAAAGAGATAAAAGCTTGACTGAAGTCAGTATATTAAAAAGAATGTCATGCATTAATAAAAAATATTGTTTTATTTTTGGCCAAGAATCATTGAAAGTTATTTTCTATATTGAAATTAGAGTTTTATGTGAGATTTAAATACTAACAGCTATATATACATATGTATGTGTATCTATCATCTATTTATCTGTCTATGTCAATTTTCACTGACTCTTAATTATATGATAAAAATGTCAAGGGACTAGAGGGGAAATAACCTGAGCTTCACCCAGTGTCTTCTGCCTGCCAACAGCTATGGGCACTTCAGGTTTGTTGCTTTACTCTATCCCCAAAATGACTTTATGAAAACAGGTTTTATTAGCTGTTCTCTATAGTTGGGGATCTAAAGTGCAGAGAGAGTACATAGCGCAGTCCAGCTCCACACAGTAGAGGGCAGCTTCCAACCGGATGTGACTGATTCTTATGTAAGATGTGGGACTGGATTCAGGCCAGGTTCTGACACTGGACCAAATGGAGGACTAGCTAAAACAGGTCCCTAGTGGAAGCAGCTTCCTATAAGACACACCCACCAGCATGCCATGTCAGTTTACCATTGCCATGGTAACACCCAGAAGCTACCACCTCTTTCCATGGCAATGACCCAACCAACCAGGAGATAACACTGTGATCCTGGAAATTTCTGTATAAACTGCTTCTTTGTTTGCATATAATTAAAAGTTGGTGGAAATAAGAGTTCAGCATTGCCTCTGAGCTGCCACTCTGGGCTCACTGCCTATGAGGTAGCCCTGCTGCAAAGAGCATAAGTACCTCTGCTGCTGCTGTACACTGCTGCTTCAGTAAAAGTTACTGTTTAATAAAAGTTGCTGTTTAACACCACTGCTGGTGCTTGAGTTCTTTTTGGGGCAAAGCGAAGAACCCTCCTGGGCTAAACCTCAGTTCTGGGGCTCGCCTGTCCTGCATGAACTCTGCACAGCCTGAGCTCCTTTTATTTCCCCCAACTTCCATTCTCTGCAAAAGATGAGGCTCCCCAACGTCATCGACAGCCAGCAAGCAGAAGATTGGTCACGAAGGCCACTGCGGTGACTGGAGCTTGCAGAGCTCACTTTCCAGCAGGCTGACCTGCAGGAGGACTGCCAGGCCACCCAGATGGTGTCAGAACTGTACCCTCAGTTAGGCCATCTTGTTATTTGTCCTGAGCGAGGATAGATATGGCAAGCCTGTACCTTCCATGGTGAGCCAAGGGGGGAAATTTAGGTCATCATCTGACAGAAATATCCTTTTGCAAAGAAAGTGGTTTTAGTGGAAATGGGACTAAGTTTTCCAGGTTGCCTGTCAGGACTGATGAAATTACCTTCATCAAAACATGTCCTTTGGGCTTAGGTGCTCAAAGAGACTTGTTTGTTGCCATGGTTTTGAGCTGTCCACATGAGGCTGGGGCAATCACTTTCTAGGTATTGGAGTAAGGTGGCTCTGAGATTGAGAACAGTGACGGGTGAGCTAGGAGCAGCATTGTCAGAACTATGCTTCCTGCACCCCTGCTCTTCTCCCCTGTTCCCTTCCCAAGTCACGCTTCACCTGAACAAAGCAGGTGTAACCTCAGATGGAGAGAACATTACTACATATAGAAAACCTAATTTCAGTAAACCATGATTTAAACCCTGGTTCTACCACCTCCCCACCCCTCCGCCCCGTGAAGTGACTTTGAGAAAGTTACTTATGATTCTGAATATCAGTTTACTCAAGTATATGCTCCAAAGTGGGAATAACTTTCATGAATCACTGGAAGATGTGAATAAAACATCATGTGGTTAAGTACTTTGCATGATGCTATCATGATAAGTCCTCTGTTAACATTAATTTCCCTTCCGTTTTTAGTTTCATCTAAGCCTTTTTATCCCCAAAGAATGGGTAATTAGGACATGCTATCTTTGATGCAAACAGTTTAGAGCCATGTGTAAACTGAACGATTAAGGTGAGCAGAGACCAGGTAAGCAGACACAGTGATTAGGAAACAGTAAGTTTCAGCCATCAGTCAGTTGAGGAAGGAAGGGAAATGAGAAGTTTTCAGCATGTGTGAGAATGTTCACGGTCTGTATTCCAAAGATCAAATCAGATGTGAACTGATTGCAGTGCAGTTACACAGCGCATGGGACACCACTGGGGATCTTTCCCAAGACAAGGTCAAAAGAGAGGGCAGAAGCAAGATCCCAGCAAGGCAGAAAACGAATTTGGGAATTATCAAAGAATGGTGATGGTGAGGATAGGAGCGGAGCGTTCATGCTCCCATCATCATATCCAAGGATGGAATTCCAGGAACTTGAATGGGAAAATCTTTATTTTCACTAATCTCTAATTGTAATTTTGGATTTCTTTTAATAATGAAACTTAGATAACAATCTCTATAGTATTAGCAGTAACTCCAACTTGCTCAGAAATCACATATATTACCTTAAGGTCACTATTGGTATTATATATTGTTATACTTATGATTCTAAAATTATGATAGTTACTACATCTGACTCTAGATTTGCCATTGGAGCATTAATGAATAAGCACGTATCATTGTTAATATTATTTTGATAACTACCCAGTATAACTGGATTCTTTGGTAAACCTAAATATCTTATTTACACACATTATTCCAAGAAAGGATCAATAGGCTTCACCAGATCTCAAAGGGTCCACAGCAAAACCTGCTTAAGAACACTTGAGAGGGATAAAAAATAAAAGAAGGGTAACTTTCAAAATGACAGAGATTAGACCCTGTTATAGTTGATGAGGATTAAGCCTTGAGAGAGAAAGTGAAAACATAAACTTCCAGGTTAGGAGAGTAGACATTTTAAAGGAGGACTAAGAAAGATGTATCATTTACAAGTTGGCATTGAACAAAAAGAGATAACTCTTCCTATGAGACTGAAAAGATAAGACTGATTATGGAGATAGACTCATTTTTAAGGGGCAGGTGTTAGAGTTTGAAGGAGTACCTGCTTGATGATTTCAGATTTATTGATGTGGTAGAAGGTAGGTTTTCAATAAAGACTGAGGTGTGGATTACGGTGAAGGCTTAAGAATAGTTAAAATTGTGAGTAGTCATTGAGAAGTCGGGGAGAAGGTGCTGACTTAGAACACAAACTAGGCTTCCTGATTGCAGTCCTGTGATTGTCTCTGACTGGGAGCAGCTGCTACAAGTCACATGGAATGATTCCCAGCTCAGCTTAGACCCTTTCCTCACATGCTAGGTGCCCTCTTCAATCAGTGTCCTAGTTCACATGTTACCTGCTCTCAGGTCCCAGCTCTCTGGCCCCAGCTCTCTCAGTAGTGCAGCTGGCTCCCTCTCCAGTGCTCCTGCTGGGGCGTCTGGAAATCATTGCTGCAGAAGTCTTGCCCATCCAGAGATGGCACTGCTTTGGCTCAGACTCTTCTTTATTGACTGCTATCTTCCCAAAGCAGCATGAAGAATGCAGCACTTTCTACTTGGCTGTAGAAATCCACATACATGGAATTGAAATCTCGCTACCCTCATTGGTTAAGGTGTTGGGGCTTTGCAGGGGAAAATACCAATGACATAATGAACAGGGCTGTACTGAAATGATCCCCCTCCCCCATCCTTCTTTGATTTCCAGATCCTTCTCCCTAGTGATCACATGGAGGCACGACTGTCCCCACTTGGTAGTGTCGTGAGCAGGGAGGGGTAGCATGGGTGCAGAGAACTCAGGACTGTCCTTTGCCAATCCTAAGGCTCTAGGGCAAATTGAAAATTTGGCCCAAACGGGATTCAGGACTACACTTGATGCTAGTTATTGGGCCTTATCATCTCTGCAAAGTATCCAACTTTTGAGAAGGAATCTGTGTTTGATTCATTGCTCTCTTTGCTGCAGTGTCCTTCCTTTATCAGGCTCTCAATTAATATGTGTTTAATGGATAGATATGGGGCAATACAGCATAGATTATATGACATGAATTAGTGTGTGTTCATATCCAACACAAAAAAATGGAAATTAAAACATCACCCAATTAATGTGATCCATGCAGAAATTCAAACTGAAAATCAGACTTGAATACAGATTTTTTTTCCTGTCATTCGGTTTGCCTGTATTGAAAAAAATGGTTAAATCTATGAACTCTTGGTCATTTTTGTATAAAAATATGAGTTATTCTCTCCATAAAAAACTACAAATCAAAACTGTGTGCCCTAATTAGGTTTAGAGAAAAAAAGGAAAAGCAGAGAAACATGCCATATGTGGGTTTTACCATTAAAAATGTATACTAGTACACTAAAGAGAGAAAAATATTTTAGAGAGCATGGGTATATACAGATATAGTTTTTAAGCCTAAAGATGAAAATAATATTTATGAGACTTGATTTCTAACATCAGAGGATGTTGACTTTTAGATAATCTATTGGATCCTATGGAGGGGTGCTGAGAGCATGTCGTACATCATTTTTTCACAAATGCAACAGTCCACTGGCTCTTTCCCGCATGGAGTGCTGTTCATGAGGCATGGAAGTCCTATGCAATTTCTGCAGTTTTGTAATTCCAGAGTGAATCACTGACTAGCCTCAAAGGGTTAGTTTTATTTTGGCTTGTAGTTTGTTCCTCTTTTTTTCCCACTCTGTACCTACTTCTTAGGCATAAAACCAGGTGGCATAAGTTCCCAGGGTGCTGAATTTCCTTTGCATTGCATAAACCTGTCCCTCCTCATGCCCTGTTATGGTGAATCAATGCAAAATTTTGGTTTCTACATTACTTCTCACTTCTGAAACTGAATCCAATTCATCACAAAAGACCACAAAGTAGATAAAACTCCACAATTTAGGGCAGGCTAGAGGTAGTTTTTCCTTATCAGAGTTCAGTTTAAAAGTTAACAGTGAGCTATTCAGGGACAGATTCCAGGGAGGTGAGATGAGCTGTCACCATTACCGGCTCACGGATGACCTGTGAACTGGAAATGAGCACAGAGTAAAGTCCTTGTCAAATTCCTGTCTTCTTTCCTTGGCTGTTCTCACGTACTGTTCTCAGAGGTAATTTAAGAACCTCCAAATGTGTAAGCCTGACTGTATGGCATAAACACTGAAGCGCCTGCCCCCTTCTTCTCAGGAAGCAATGCAAGCATTCAAAGTTCTCCTGTTCACCAAGACTGCCGCTGGCATGCCCTCAGTCAGCTCCTACTGTAGGGTGGACCCATGCAGCTGCTCCCAACAGAAAGTAGAGGACCTGTAGGAAACAGATTTCCTTCCTGAAACACATGCAGGGGCATTTTAACACAACATAACAGAAATAAAGAGGAAAGAGAAGGCCCCTTCCCCATTCCTCATCAGTTACACCTGATTTTCAATGAATTCATTCTTTACCTATGAGCTCTGAGTTTGCTCTATAGAAGCACTGTCCACGAGCACTTTATGCCACATTAAGAACACCCTCCAGCTTCACTGTCCAGTCCAGTAGGCACTAGCCACGTGCAGCATTGGGCATTTGAAACCTGACTACCGTGACTGAGGAAATGAATTTTAAATTTAATTTCACTTGATTTCATTTAAATGTAAATAGCTGTATGTGTGGACAGTGCAATTCTAGAGTTTAGGTTTCATTTAAGTCCATAGTGGTTTTAAAATCATACAAGCCACAGGTGGACTATGTTGAAAACACTAACACATATTATATTAATTTTTGTCCAAACATGAATGTCTTTTATTCACAAGACTATACTGGTTGCCAATGGAAGGTGGTGGACTAAATGTTGGTTTTGTCTTCCCTTCTCTTCCCCCATTCATTTTTCCCCCTTCTCCTCCAAAACACTTCAAACATAATATAGAATTAGTGATGAGGATAGATTTACAGTAGCAGAGATCATGGGAGGCAGGGTAGTAGTTACTAGATGCTGAATTTCAAATTTTTCTGAATTCTAAAAACATATGGGAACATATTGATGGAAAAAGAGAGTTAAAGAAGCTATGGCCCAGAGTGGGATAGTAGAGGAAGTCAAAGATCATTTTCTTGTAAATCTCTTGATAAAAAAAAAAGACATGGCGTCCAACAGTTATCAAAGATGAGAGTGAGATGGGTGGAAAATGAGTTAATTCAAACGGCATCAAATGAACATTTCCCTGGGTAGAAACCTCACCAGTTTCCTTACCACAGAACAAAGAGTTAGGCAATTCAAAATTGATCTTTGGACAAAACCCAGAGCGTGTTTATGCAAACCCTCTCTTTTAGTTGGACAAGTTTCCTGAGAATGAGGATTGCTGGTGGAAGGTGGAGAGTTCAGAATGGAAGCTTCATTGAACCAGCTCTGGAAGGCTCCAGAGAGGCCTGTGCTCTCTGCTTGTGTACTCAGCCTGCAAGTGCACCCATACAAACAGAGCCCCCAGACTGGCTTTCATTCAAGGAGAAGCCCAGCAAGAAAACACACAAAGATTCGCAATACAGGAAATGGAAATGGATGGTTCCCAATGTGCTGAGGACTGTCAGCATGTGAAAGAAAGGAACATGAAAAGCACAAAAAATTCAGGAGGAAGCCAAGAAAATTTGGAGATGAGTCGACATTTTGAAAAATGTTATTGCTATCATTATTTTATAAAGCCTTTAATTATTAACCTCAGAGAAACCAAAGAAATGTCAAATATAAAGAATAAATGCGGGCTGCTATGAAATATGAACAATCAAGGACAAAGAACATCTCTTGAAAATTAAAAATATGCTCACTGAAATAAAATAAATGTTAATAAATGAAAGATGAGTGATTGTAGTGAGTAAAAACTCCAGAAAATACAAATCAATGCATAATATCAAGGAAAGATCAAAAGTATGAAGGAACAACATAAAAAGGCCAATGTCCAATACATAGGAGTTCCAGAAAGAAAGAATAGAAAAAATGGTGAGGAGAAAAATAACAAAAAATATTTCTTGGAGGTCAAGTTTAACCCAAATCTTTAAACTAGTATTACAAAGCAATACTGGAAGAATGAATGAAGCATAAAATATCATGAGAATGCCATCGTCCAAATAGGGTGAAAAGTAAAATCTGGGATGCATTTAATACTTGATGAATCCCTGACTTCTAAGCTGGGAACACTCACTTTTGAATTATTGATGTGTCATGACCTTTGACTTGGGAAGGGTATATGTTGATATCTGTCTAGCATGGCTCCACAGGAACCAATATTTACTAGAAAGTGTAAATATATATTACTGATTTTTAAGTTTAGTGCTTAATCTACAGACAGAGCTCACAAATTATGATTTCAAAATATATAAATATTATTAATCGTAATAATGTAAAAGTTTATGGTTAACTGAAGATGGGAGTGGGGAGTTGGGAAGATGGAGGTAAAAGCTGTCAATAATATCCTACTTATAGGCTAAACTCTCAAGCAATAGTGCTCACCATTGGTGGAACAGCAAATAGAGTGTAAGCGTATTATTTGATTTTATAAATGGAGTTTCCAGAGATATAATATTGTAACATAGCTTTAAACAGCTGGAGAGAGAAAAAAAGGATTGTGAGAGGTGATCAGTGAGCTAAATTCACAGCTTCTATGCTCTGGTGTCAGTAGGTAATGCCTAAGTAGAAATAGTGGTCTACTGTTTATGTTTATGAAAATGCCAACAAAAAATATGAAAACCATTAAGAGTCATTTTGAGTCTCAGAAGTGAAGCAGAGCAAGAAAGGGTAAAATGAAGTGGGTTAAGAAAGCATCGCTCAAATTTGCCTGTATAACAAACCTACACATGTACTCCTGAACTTAATATAAAAGTTAAAGAAAAGGAAAGTGTTGCTGTTCATTACAGGCTCTTCTATTGGTTTTTTTTAACCATGTATGCATATTACTTTGATTAAAATAAGAAAACAACCTGGACACATTCAACTTTTACAGAACATTTGAAACCATTGAATAAATTTTAACTATCTGAGAAAATAGTGGGGCTGAACTAAAAAAAGTCTGCAGAGGTCTTAGAGAATTTAGTCAATTAAAATGACCTTGATACTTCAGTATTATAAAAGATGTGTCAATAGGTGAAATTATAAATGAGCAAGAAGTTTACATAAAGATAAGCAATAAAGCTTTTAATTCATGTGCTATAGGCCAGATTAATGGTTTAATTTCTGTTCACATCATTAAGTTTAAAGAGTTTTACTATAAATATTTCAAGTCCTAAAAAACTCGGAGATACTGCCTTTTCAGTGAGCATGTAGGCCCATGTTTTAAAATTTTTTTAATCTAAAAAGGACTTCTCAGTTCATCACAAATTTTTTTTAAGCATGAAGATTGTATATGAATGTAGCAGCTATCAAATCAAATCCTATGTGTTCTTCCAATTTTCTCAAACAACACGTCCTAGCTATGTTGACCTAAGGAACAAATAACAAATTTGTACCTTCAACTCTTCACCAGTTCTTGGCTTCTAGTCTCCTTAGTCATCTGCCTGGCAACCCAACTGGCTGTCCCATTCCTGAGTGCTTCCCTTTTTTCTCCAAGGGTCACTATTATCCAGACTGATGAGCCTGAAGTACACACATTTACTACAAAATAGCAGGAGGACCATCTCTTTTCTTAGACAATGATAATACCACTAATAATACCTGTAGGCAATTCTGAACACCCATAGGTGCTAGTTGCTTTACTAATGTATGTTATTTTTTATATGTATATTTTGATACAGAGTCTCGCTCTGTTGCCCAGGTTAGAGTGCGGTGGCACGATCTTGGTTCACTGCAACCTCTGCCTTCCAGGTTCAAGTGATTCTCCTGCCTCAGCCTTCCAAGTAGCTGGGACTACAGGTGTGTGCCACCACGCCTGGCTAATTTTTTTTTTTTTTTTTTTTTTATAGTAGAGATGGGGTTTCGCTGTGTTAGCCAGGATGGTCTCAATCTCCTCACTTCATGATCCACCCACCTCAGCCTCCCAAAGTGCTGGGATTACAGGAGTGAGCCACTATGCCCGGCCTATTAAATATGTTTGATGAAGAAACAGCATCTTTGTATACCTAAGTGTCTTATTCAAAGTCACATACTTGATCAGAGTTAGGGCTAAGGTCAGATGTTTTCTGGCTCTAGGTCAGATGTTTTCTCTAATACATCATAGCTCCCTTTCTGGTTCTTTCCAAGGCATCTACATCTGTGAATAATCATTCATTTCTATGTATTTGTCATTATATGCATGAAGGAGAGATACTTGCAATTTTTTTTGTATGTTAGTCATAAGATCAGAATTATTTTAGGATATTGAGCCAAGTCATATTACAAAGAATAAACAATTCACATTTGTAATTTTGTGCAGGTAGGCAGTTTGATGCAATGGAAATTCATGGCCTTGATTCACAGAGGTCTTTCCTTGTGGTTTTGAGAAAACCACTTAACTTCTCTGAACCTCAATATCCTGACTTCTAATATAGGAATAAACAGGTCAGTATGAGAATTACTCAAGAACATGCTGTCAAATGCCTGTCAACATAGGCATTGTCTTCCTTCTTATCTACATCCCATCCCATGTCCCCTAGTGGGTCGTTCTTGTCTTCTGAAAGTAAAGGGACCTATTTCTTGTACACTTAATATGCGTTCCACCTTGGGCTATAATGCTTTTATTTATTTCTTCCTGTTCTCTTGTCCAGTTTTCGGTATAGTTAAAATTGTTCGAGCTGCTTTCTTCCTTATTGTTTCTTCCATGCTGTAATGTTGGGGGGGGGGGGCCTGAGTTGGACCTATAGCCCAACGAAAATCCAGCCTGCTTGCCTGCTCATCTCCTTCAACTCCTATATCTAAGCAAGTCTTTGTGTTCTCTCTCAACCAGCAGCCCGTGGTGACATGAGTGAATGCCTCTGTACACGCTGCACTGTGTCTCTGCTTATCATCTGACAGAGTCAACCTTGCCATCGCTCTTCCTGTCTTTGCAGTTCTAATGAATGAAACTTGTTAACCTTGACAGTGTCTGTCTTGCAGCATTAGCCATCGTGACAGTGTCCTTCAGTTTCTGTGTGCTGGTTCTGCCCAAGAATCAGGCCCATACCCAAATCAGCATTATAACATTAAATTAGAAAATTTTAAGCAGTGTGTTTCTTTTACAAATGCAGTGAGTGTCTTCTTCCTAGAGGCCAGTCACTTTTTCCCTGTATAATTTTTCATGCCAAATTCAAAAGTTTTGAATATTGAATCACAGTGGTATTTCTTGAAAGGCAATATTTCAAAGTGAGATTATTCCTGAAGGACCCATATTATTTCCTGTAATAACATGGCAATAGGGAGGCCTAAATAAATGTGTTAGCAGCAGCATATTCTCAGACCAACCTGAGCATGCAGTGAAGTGAAAAAATCTAGAGTCCACCCACAAGATCACTCCTAAATAAAACATCCATAAGATTACCTGAGCAGCTCACATTCATTCACAGTTCAACATATTCTTAAGTGACTACTGTGTGCTACACATTCTTCTAGGCACTGGGAAACATCAGTGAACAAAACAGATAAACTCTCTGCTCTCACATTCTAGAGGAGACAAATGAGCAAATAAAGAATATATGATCTATAGTGGTAAATGCTAGAAAGAAAAGGAAGGGAAGTACATTGGTTTTCTAGGACTGCTATAATAAATTGCCACAAACTTGGTGGCTTAAAACAACAAATTTACTTTCTCATAGTTCTGGGGGCCTAGAGTCTCAAATCAAGATGTCAACAAAAATTCATGCACCCACAACCCATTGATTTTCCACAAAAGTTTTAAGAACACACATTGGGGTAAAGACAGTCTCCTGAATAAATGTGCTGGAAAATTGAATATCCACATGCAGAAGAATAAGACTAGGTCCCTGACTCGCTGTTTACAAAAATTAAAATAGATTTAAGACTTAAATGTAAAACATGAAACTACTAGAAGGAAATGTAAGGGAAACACTTCTTGACATTGTACTGGGCAAGAATTTTTTCAAAATAACACCTCAAAAGCACAGGCAGTGAAAGCAAAAACAGGCAAATAAGATTATATCAAACTAAAAAGCTTTAGCACAGCAGAGAAAACTATTAACAGAGTCAAGAGACAACCTACAGAATGAGAGAAAATATTTACAAACTTTATATCTGACAAGGGGATAATATCCAAAATATACAAGGAACTTAACAGCAAAAATACAAATAAACCAATTAAAAAGTAGGCAAAAGAGTTTAATAAACATTTCTTAAGAAATATGAATGGCCAAAAGCTGTATGAAAAAATGTTCAGTATCACTCATCAGGGAAATGCAAATCAAAACCACAATGAAATAACACCTCACTCAGAATGACTGTTATCAAAAAGAAAACAAGTGTTGGCAAGGATGTGGAGAAAAGAGAAGACTTACACACTCCTGGTAATGACTATAGCCATTCTGGAAACCAGATAGAGGTTTGTCAAAAATTCAAAATAGAACTACCATATGATCCAGCAATCCCACTGCTGGGTATATGTCCAAAAGAAATGAAATCAGAATCTCAAAGAGATATTGGCATTCCTGTGTTTATTGCAGCACTGTTCACAACAGCCAAGATATGGAATCAACCTAAGTGTCTAACAATAGATGAATGGATACAGACAATGTGGTATAGACACACAATGGAATACTATTCAGCCATAAGAAAGACCGAAATTCCATTGTTTGTACAACATGAATGTGCCTGGGAACCTGGTGGACATGTGCTAAGTGAAATAAGTCAGACACATAATGATAAATAGCACATGATCTCATTTGTGGAATAATTTTTAAAAAGTTGACATCATAGAAGTGGAGAGTAGTGCAGTGGTTACTAGAGACTGACTGGGAGGGAGGAGGAGATAATGGGAAGGGGATGGTTAATGGGTATAAAATTACAATTACCTAGGAAGAATAATTTTGGTGTTCTATTACAACCATAATCTCAGTGGGTAACTATAGTTAACAGTCAAATATTATCTATTACAAATTAACTAGAAGGGAAGCTTTTAAACAATCTCACCTGAAAGAAATGATAAATGCATGAGGTTATGGAAACATGACCGTGATTAGATCATTATGCAACATACATATGTATTAAAACATTATACTGTATAAATATGTATAATTACAATATGTCAATTAAAAATTAGAAAAAATATAAAAATAAAGATGTCAGGAGAGCCATGGTCCAGCTGAAGTCTGGAGGGGAGATTCCTTTTTTGCCGCCTCCCCTATCTAGTGGCTCCAGGCAGGCCTTGGCTTGTGACTACATAACTCTAATCTTTGCCTGGTCT
This sequence comes from Chlorocebus sabaeus, assembly GCF_047675955.1. Lineage (NCBI taxonomy): Eukaryota > Metazoa > Chordata > Mammalia > Primates > Cercopithecidae > Chlorocebus > Chlorocebus sabaeus. The sequence continues at coordinate 85,193,752 of NC_132906.1, forward strand.
TTCCACAGATTTCTTCTCCTGTCTCTTACAAGGACATTTGTCATTGAATTTAAAGCCCACTTAGTTGATTCGGGATGATCTCATTTCAACATCCTTAATTATTTTTGTGAGTACCCTATTTCCAAATAAGGCCACACGAGCTGTTTGTTTTCCACTGCAGAGTTAACAAAAAGAACCCTGGGTGAGGAAGAAAGAGTCTACCTTATTTGAAACAAGGATCTTTGCAAATATACTTAATTTAGAATGCCGAATATGGACGCATCTTTTGAGGGGCCACTATGCAACCCATGACAGGTAGGGAGGTCAGAATGGTGGAGTCCCAGATGCTTTTAAACAGAGTAATTGGGGAAAATCTGTCTGAAGAGTTGATGTATGAGCGCAAACATTAATTGAAGGGCTAACTCACATGCATAGCTTAAGCATGAGAACTCCAGTGGAAGAAATGGCAGGTCCTTATGGTATGAAATGGACATGAGCTTGGCCTTTCTAGAAATTGCAAGGGAAAGTGAAGGGCAAAGAGATGAGGCTAGAGAAGTACCCAATGGTTAGAGCATGAAGGTTTGGCAGCCTTTGGCCATGCACTGGAATGGCACAAGGATGACAGGTATGCCCATGAACTCAGCATTCCAGGTGTTCCCTGGTGCCATTTTCTGACTGAGATCACTGCCCTGATATTTTCTGTTGAGATGCTTAAGGAGCAGCTCCTGCTCCTGGCTTCAGGGATGTTCTCTGCACCTTCTTGTCTACACTGTTTTCTTCTGTGCCATTAGTTATCTGGTTGAGGGAAGAAGCAGGAACTCCTCTTTTTCCCACTTGTCCCTTTCAGGTCACCTCTGCTGGTCTGGATCCAAATATGCTCACCAAACTGCTTCTGGTTTTCTATGATCTTTCCTCAATTTGAGATCAGATTATCTTCTCAAGTGCTGCTGGGTCTTTTAAAGAGATGATTGTTCATTTGTCATAAATTTCAAATTTTTGGTAATTACTGGTTATGGGGAAAGGGAGTGCTAGCTTTCAAGGCTCCCTGCTTATTTTTATGGTTTCTTAAGTTGAATGTCACTTTCATTTCTGTAACTTCCACATGTAACCGCAGTGAGATTCTGGGAACTAAGCTGCATTGCTTACTCTAATATACATGGAGAATTTCAAAGACCAAAGAGTCAATCACTTGGCCTTGTGGGAGTGCTAGGAGTGGAAAGACTGTCCAGACCACACAAGCTGTTTCCCTCTGTTTTCCACTACAGGGTTAACAAAAAGGATTTACATTGGGTGAGGAAGAAAGAGTCTGCTGGGTGACATTCTGTCACTCAAAATACCCGCAGCTCCCAAGAGCATAGAAAGAAGAGATGAGAAAATGTAATCTTCACCACCTATTTGATATGTTAAGTGGAGCTGATTTATTTTGTAGTTGCAAAATGTATCTATCCTAATTAAAATCACCCTAGGTATTAGCTTAACTTCAAGTAAATAATCTAAGTTTATGTTTTTCTAATCAACTATGTAGAGAAATAAGTGAATATTACCCTACCCCCACACCCTGCAACAACACACTTTCTCTGAGCTTGGCCTGAAACCTGAGCCCTCAGATGCATTTATTACCCAGGACACTAGAAGTGAGTAGAATTAAATACTTTATTTTTAGACTTGCAGTTAGCTTTTCCTTTCTTTAAGAACACAGATGAAAATATAAAATTTTTCAGCTCAACATAAATCTTCGCCCCTAAGCCTTCAACAAAGGCAATAAAACACTTTTTTCTTTAATGTATAATGGAATATTTTCAAGGAAAGGATGTTCAAAGGTGACTTTCTAAGAAAAAATATACTCTCATTAATGACTGCTATGATCTTTGGAAACATTTTGCGAAAATGTGCATAGATTGCATCTGTTTATCCAGGAGAACTGTATCTATCCTTGGTCCTGTATGATCAAGCCGTCCAGGTATGGTCCCTTTTCATGACAGCAAAATTAAGCCTATCTCGTAGTGTCTCCCTGTTTTGCAACCAGGAATAAGGACTTTTGTATGTCAGATAGACTGCAGTTTATAGATGGAGAGTCACAAAACATTCTTGGAGCCACATGGGTAAAAACAGCCCCCGGAAATCTTATATCATATTTAAAGTGGTATTGCACAAAAGTAAAACAATAGGTTATTTGATGTAGACATTTTTCTCCGAGTCAAACTTCAATACTCTATCACTTTTTATTCTACGTGAGAAGAGAACTGAGCCATTTTAAAGTTTAAATACAGACTATGTTACTGTTTTCTTGATTTTTCCTATGAAAAAGAATTGAGTACATTTTCTTCCTGAAACAAAGATGGGGACCTCGAGGGTAACTCTGTTTGAAAATGTAAGCAGGGGCAAATTGCAGCCACTGGTAATTGGGAGACAATCCCTCCCCAGCCTGACAGCCCACCTTGGCCCCAACCTGCATAATTTAGAAGTAATGAAGATTTCACCTGGTGCAAGGAACATTCTCATCCACTAAGCAGCAGGGGAGAGGATTTGAAATTTTGCACATGGTTTGGCGGTGGAATTTAACAAGTGAAAGCATTAATTGGAAAGAAATCTACATTTGTTCTCCAGAAATGTCACGGGCAGTTCTATCATTTGATCCTTCTCACATGAAGGGAGGTCATTGTTAAACAAGGTAAAACAAATTAGAATAAAAGAACAACAATGCAAAACAGCATACTCTTTATACCACAACTGATGTTATTACCCTTTCAACTGCTGAAGCATGTTTTGAGTTTAAAAAAAACTTTTTTTTTTCTTAAAAAGAAGCCATAGTTTGGTAAACATAATTTAGCAGATTCCTCTGCAAAGCCTTAAAAGGTCATTGAGAATCCCCAAATCATGATAGATGGCTGGGAAGTTTGCCTTCAATGCTAGTGTGAAAGGCCTCTAACATTCTCCACCTGTTCAGTGCACATTTGAGAAGAGTCTGGAAGCCAAAACAGTAGTATGAAGTTACCTGTGATAACACTTTCTTGTGATGGCTTTTTAATTTTTCTGTGCTGTTTGGAGACCAAAAAATGATTTTCATAAATATTTAATAGACTTTTTTTTCCAAGCTGAGATACCTACACACACACACACGACAGTTGGCGAGTAAAATCTATTTTCAATTCTATTTGGAATTCAGCTGAACTGTCGGGTGTACTTTGGTCTGATGTACACAGGCACACTGAGATGGGAAATTTGAAGCTGTAATGGGATACATGCGTTTTTGAGCTGAAAACTTTTTAGGCAGCAGTGGTTTACTGGCATATTCTTTAAAAAGCACCAAAGGAAAGAAAATGAAAATGTGTTCTAAGGTGTGTAATTACCAAGAATGCACCACATATATTTGAACAATCACTGCTTATGGGCTCAGGTGCCATTATCTTGAAGACTTCAATAACCTGCAGTTTAGACTTTTATTTTCATACTTTAATTGCATGGTTTTTTGCAGCTGTAAGACACTTTGAATTGCATGTTTTTCTTATTTGGAAATTCACCAAGCATGGGTAACTTAAGTACAAATAGCTTTAGATTCCTCTGGAAACAGGATCTTGCCTTATCTTCTTTAAATTCTTGAGCATGAATAGAAATCAAAGATCCAGACATGTTGCCTAGCAGAGAAGCTTGCTCAGGAAGGAAGCCAAATTGACTAGTGTCTTCTCACTATTTACTCTAGTACTATGTTAATAGGCAACATAGCAGCTAAATATCAAGTAAGATTCTCCAAGTTCCACAGATGCTGAAGGAATTTATTTTGAATCACTGGAAGCTTGAAACACATGACTACAGGACTTTAAATGAAGTCTATGTGGGGGAAATATACCTAAGTAGAAAAAAGCTTTGATTTTGCCTATGATCAATAATCTTTCTGTTTCTTAGTAACAAAATACAGTGTGTCTTTTCCATATCTTGGCTCATGAAAAACTGTTTGCTTGTGAGAGGATGACATTTTATAGGAAAAGTACAATAAATTAATATTGCACAAATACTGGACTACTGACAGAGCCATTGCTGTCAGAATTACAGTTTCTAGAAGATTGTGACATCATTGCTTGTAAATTCACTCTTCCAGTAGAAAATAAAGGACTAGAAAAGATTTATAAATATTTGCCATAACGTAAGTTACTCAAGTGTGTATTACTGTGGGACTCTCACAGAGAAAAGAATCTGGAGACATTGTGCTTAGAGCTCTATAATGAAGAAAGTTAAGTTAGCCTTTCTTGTTGTTTTTTAGTTGGATTTAGAAAATCTTAAGAAAGAGGGAGTAGTTTTTTAGTTGTATTTTAGTGATGGATGAAAATGTAAGTTTTTTTGAAAGTAAGTTAAACATATATGTCAGAAAAATGAGAAGTTATACATGATCAATAAAATGAGATTAGAAGATGTCTAATAAACTAGAGGAAAAAGTGTGATTGGATACCTGCATGCATTATTACTGTCATCAATTACTGTCATCAGTGAGTGAATTAGTCAGTGGACTGGCTGGAAATCAAACTTGAATGGACTTAGGCAAATATTTTGGGGGGAAGTTTTGGTTGGCAGAATTAAAAACGTGTGGCAGAGCCTCAATCTCCGGTGACAGCAGGGTCATGAGCACCCTGAGGATTCAATCTCTGGCTCTCATTTAGCTTCTTTCTGTATGTCGACTTTTCTCAGATTTAGCCTCTTCTGTGGTGAATAGAAACAGAAATGCCTGACATTTCCCAATGTTATCACCAGATAGAATGGAACTCCTGATTTTTGTTTCCAAATTCAGAAGTCACAGAGAAGGGTTGATTGGGACTGAATTGAGTGCATATTCCTGAACCAACCAATTCTTACCTGAGAATGGGTTCTATTATAAGACCAGACTGGCCAATAGCCCGTCCCTAGATTAGTCACTGGGGCCAGGGAGGAGAAAGTTTAAGAAAGAAGACAACTCTGAATCCACAACTCCTAATCCAAACTTATGGTTAAAGATGGGGAAGATTATATGGCCGAGAAGAAGTGAGTGCTGTTCGGAGCAGATGAAATAGTAGGCATTTATTACTTGCACTTCGCACATGCTGAGCACCTTCTCTGAGACTAGAAGACTTCATTTTAATACAGAATTTATTCCCCCTTCAGTGCAAAACTCTTTCTTATGGAAGATGATTATTTACTGGTAATATATTTTATTTTTATTTTTTCTTTGAGACAGAGTCTCACTTTGTTGCTCAGGCTGGAGTACAGTGATGTGATCTTGATCCACTGAAACCTCCCCCTCCTGGGTTCAGGTGATTCTCATGCTTCAGCCTCCCCAGTAACTGGGACTACAAGTGCATGCCCCTACACCTGGCTAATTTTTGTATTTTTTCTAGAGACGGGGTTTTGCCACATTACCGAGGCTGGTCTTGAACTCCTGACCTCAAGTGATCTGCCTGTCTTGGCCTCCCAAAGTGCTGGTATTACAGGTGTGAGCCACTGCATCCGGCCAGTAATATCTTTTAAAAATAAGAAAACTAAACTTTGGAAAGAATTGAGAAAAGACCATAATATAGTCTCAAAACTTAAGCAAAAAAAAATTAAGGAATATTAACTTATTATAAATAAACCATAAAATAGTGAAATAATGAAAAATATAAATTCCCTCCTTTTACAACACTTGTATGATTGAGGCTTCACTTATCTGTGTGGGCCTTTGGGATGTAAAGTGACTCGTTGTAGGTGTAAGATGAACTGATGTTTACAGGTAGTTTGGAGCTTGCAGCTGTTACGTGACTGTTTAGTACTGATCCACAGAGTAGTTTCAAGGAAGACGACCAAGGGTGAATAGTAATGACTATATTGAAGTTAGAAAAGATGGCTTTTAAAGATGTTTCAGAATGGCATTATCTATAACTTAGCTACGGAAAAAAATTGAAGTTGATTGTTTAATAAAATATATTTGATAAAACAGAAAATGTCCGAAATTGTGTTAATGCCTAATGATGTCCCTTCTTAATAGGGATTCAAAGCTTTTTTAAGTGTGGACTTTAAACAAAAATTTTAAGACATTTTGACAGAAGTCTTGTTTTTTGCCCAAAGCAAGCACTTCTTTAATTAGGTTCTTATTTTTTTCACTAGATGTATGGATTAAATTCTTTACAGTTCGAATACTGTATGCTCATAAATCTGAAACATAATGTTGATGTTTCAGTGATATTTACAGATCTTGAATGCAGGATGTGAAGCAGGTTCACTGTTTCCTACTTACCAAGTTGTTTGAGTCCATTGAGAGCAAAAGTGCTTGTACACAACACATTACATGAAGCAGGTTTTATTACTTACAGGTAGGTAGCAAGGGACAGTAGAAGCCTAGATTCCACTGTGAACAGGTCCCCAAAAGCTCAGAAATCTGCCTAGAAGTCTTGAAGCCTCAACTTTTTGTGTCCCACTTGCACCACCGACAAGGGACTCTGAAGGGCACCCTGTTCTGGGTTACATACTTGGAGGTCACAGGACTCACTGAGCTAAAGTGTTAAAGAACATCCTGTTCTAGCGGGTATCAGGGCAGAGCCCAGGCTGTTCCAGCCAGCTCCTGCAATCTCAGGGTCCTATGTTCCCAATACATGCTACAGTTATTCTGGAGAACTATGAGAGAGAAATAGGAGAGAACTGAGTTGGCCCAAGGCCATTCAGAGAACTACTGCAGAGGGGGCTTATATAAATCAACTGGTCAGGCAGAAACTGCAGAATTCTGGTAAGGAAAATGTATTTTCATTTTTGATGTACATTTACTTATTCAATAAATATTTATCAGACACCTACAGTGTGTGAGGGTCTTGGTTCATGCTGTAAACAGAAAGATTCCCTGACATGAAGGAGCTCCTATTTTAGTGACACACATACTTATGTGACTGTAGTACAGAAGGCTAAATGCTGTAATCTAGGATACAGAATGTGCTGTGGGAATAAAAAAAAAAAAGAGCAAACTAATAACTGCTGACTTCTTTGTATGTGTTATTCAAAAGGCGAGTATTCAAAAAGAGATTTGTTAATGTAAATGTCACATTAATGAGATAGTACATACCTCTGAGTCAAGATAGTTAAAAAAAGGAAACTTTGGATGGAAGTCCAAACTGATTCCATGTACCTTCAGCAATATAATCAAGTAGACATCTCACTGAGTGCTGAGAACAGAACTTAGAACCTTAGGTGAATTTTAAAATGTTACATTCCTTAAAACTTCTTAATTTTCTCCCTTTGTTCTTGGATTGTCACTCTGTGAACAAGACTTAAGTAGATATTTAATAATTGCAGTGTAACTAGAAAGTATTTCTATCGTAGGGACTCCACTGAAAATGTCAGTTTATACAGAGCTTTCTTCTGGTTTTAGATTTAAATAAATGATTTCAACTAACCATCTGGAGAAGACGCCAAGCCGTAATGAAGACATTCCTTACATTACATGGACAATGGTGAAGACATATCAAGTAACTTTCAAAATTATTTATTTGGAAAAGATTTTCTTTCTAGTTAAGTGAATAAATAGGTGGAAAGGAAAATGACTTTAGCCAGAACTATTTGATGTCATTGACAAGCATACATCTGAACATTATATTTTCAATCTTTTCTTCTTTATTAATCTCTTATTTAGGAGAAGAGAACTGTCTGTGAATAGGCATTTATAGTTATATTTGTACTATGATAATATGAAAAAAAGAAATGAAAGCGGATGAAATAAGACATTTTCAAGTCTCTAATAAATTTCTTAGACAATGAGAAAAAGGAAATTCTTAGAAAAAAGGCTCCTTGAGATCTAGAACCATTCTTATGTGCAATGCCAGTTGTTGAGAGGCACACAGAACTGCATATTCATTCATGACATTCCAATTTTAAGCGCAGATAATGACAGTGATAATGCAGACCGTGACATGCTTCTGGTGCTTTGTTTAAAAAAAATCTCTTTCCATGTAATGTGTCTTAGTAATTGAATTTATAATAATGTGCATTGCAGTTGATGTAATCAGAAAAATGTCAGTGACCCTAAAATGTGGAAAACAAGAATTAATAAGCCACCAATAAAGCCAGCTGGTGGCTGATGAGGTAGGATTATATGTACTGTGTATTGCATATTGTGCACCATTATGTGATATATAAGAGAACAGTGCATCGTGGGTTGTCAAGCAAAATGAGACAATTCACGGGATCTGATTCACCTTCAAGCTGTTCCCACAAGGGAAACGAAGTGCAAAGCATCGGGGCTCTGTTCCAGATATTAGATAGGAAATAATAACAGTTTATTTTCACCGGGCGTGGTGGCTCATACCTGTAATCCCAGCACTTTGGGAGGCTGAGGCGGGCGGATCAGCTGAGGTCGGAAGTTCAAGACCAGCCTGACCAACATGGAGAAACCCCGTCTCTACTAGAAATAGAAAATTAGCCAGGCGTGGTGGCACAAGGCTGTAATCCCAGGTACTAGGGAGGCTGAGGCAGGAGAATCGCTTGAACCTGGGAGGGGGAGGTTGCGGTGAGCCGAGATCGCACCATTGCACTCAAGCCTGGGCAACAAGAGTGAAACTCCATCTAAAAAAAAGAAAATATAATTTATTTTCAGAGTTAGTGAACATAAAACTATAGAACTGGAATGGAGAGAGAGAAATGAAGCTGTAATGATAGTGTCAGGAGGCAGAGAAAGATGGCTGGTGGGGCACCCTAGGTAGTCCAAGGAAAAGATGGCAGAGTCCACAGGGCAAATCCCCAGGGCGAGTGCTGGGGTGCATTAGGGAAGTCTCTGCAGTAGGCTGGCAGTGGGGGCATGGCAGTACTTGGGACACTCTCTGCCTTTCCTGTTCCAAGCGTGCTCTCTGGCTCTGTACTTCCTGGGAATAGTGACTCTCTCATAAACCTGAAGAACAGAGCTAAACTTCAAAACCTAGAAGATAGCTACCTCCCCAGCTCCTAGGGAGATCTTTGCAGTAGGCAGGATGTTTCAGTTTTATTCTTTGACCTTCAAATATAACCGCAAAATAAATTTTCTGAAATATGTGAATAAATTCAACAAAGAAACCGCATCCTTTTAATTTAGTAATAATTCAGTTTTTCATTTCAGATCTCAGTGACTTATCACAAAAGCATGATCACAGTCATTGTTCAGTGGCTATTAGGGAGTCCCCCTTTATGTCTAGGTCAGATTGAATAAATGGCTTTTCATGTTGTTTTCTTGTTTTATGTTTCAGACCCACCACATCTTTTTTTTTGATACCCAATGACTCATTTTAATCCACTATCTTAAGATAGACTTAAATATTCATATGCTGTGTGATCATGATGTATTTGTTATGCTGATGATTTTTTTTTTTTTTTTTTTTTGAGACGGAGTCTCGCTCTGTCACCCAGGCTGGAGTGCAGTGGCGCAATCTCGGCTCACTGCAAGCTCCGCCTCCCGGGTTCACACCATTCTCCTGCCTCAGCCTCCCGAGTAGCCGGGACTACAGGCGCCCGCCACTGCGCCCGGCTAATTTTTTTCTGTTTTTTAGTAGAGACGGGGTTTCACCATGGTCTCGATCTCCTGACCTTGTGATCCGCCCGCCTCGGCCTCCCAAAGTGCTGGGATTACAGGCGTGAGCCACCGCGCCCGGCTATGCTGATGATTTTTATACAATATACACTTATTGCCTCTAACATGCAAAAGGCTGCTGGATTCTTATCCAATTTTCTCTCGTATCTGTGAGGAAAGCCTGCTTTTGGATACATTCTGGCTGATGTTTTACCATTGCAACTCTGATCAAAGTACAATGTGATTTTTATTTCAATCCAATCTTTTGTGACTAAGGCAAGATTTGAGAGGGAGCAGGTCTGTCCTCATTAGTAGGAAGGCTCACATGAACTTCCCTCCTTGGTACGGGTATCAATTTTGCTGACCAAAAATGGAAAGAGAACTCTGGACTGGCTACCAATTTTCTGTTTTTGGAGATTTTGCGTTTTGTACTATTAATAAGTTGAGCTATGAGGTAATAAATATGTTTAATTTTAAACATGTGTGGAAGCTGAAATACCCACAGCAAAAAAAAAAAAAAAGTGAAAATGTGATTTAATTGATTTTTTTTCCTACTGAGGCAAAGGCAGCCCAATTATATAGTCAGCTTTCGTTAGGAAATTATTACCTGTACAACTTCCAGGAAAATTCAACGACCCCCTCATGATGGAAGGTGGCTTAAATGCCCTCCATTCAGTTTGTCCTTTAGTACAACTGGGCACATTCCAAATGAGGGATTATTTTAATTATAATTTTAAAAAGTTGACAAAAGAGTTACACTTCGTTACAAGATTGAATGCTGAGAAGCATTGTCCTAGAGAAACTGATGTTTAAACTGGTTGAACAGGGATAGAACAACTCCTTCCTGAAAATTCCGCTGAGGTCAAACTCCATTCATCTGTGTTTCCCATGAGTCAGGCACCTGGTGAAGTGAAGGGAACAAAAACAATGAATATTTTAGGTTTTTCTCAAGAGGCTAACAGTTTTATCAGAGAAATGGAACTAGCAATAGAAGTGTGTACAGCAAATGGAAACAGGCCAAAGGAGTGCTAAGGCCCCAGGTGTGATAGGATGAGGGCACCCTTAGCCTCCTCTGAAGGATGAGTCCCAGATGGGTGGAGGGACCTCTGGAGGAGGAATCCTGAGCGGCATCTGAAAGCTGGGGAACAGGTTAAGACCTAGAGGAAGAAGGCGCGATGGGAAACGCACAGGGCCAAGAGCCGTGGCCCATGGGAGCGGGAGGACTCTGCTTTTGAAATCACAAGTGCGGAAGTAGCAGATGAGGCTAGAAGTGTGTGTCAGGCCGTGAAGGTCCTTGTGTGCCATCTGTGAGCAAGTAATGAACTCCATAGAGGAGTGTGAAATGATTAGATTTGTATTTTGGAAAAAAACTATTGCTGGTGTTTTTAGGAAAGCTGAGCTTCAAAGGGGGAAAAAAAGAAGTGGAGTTAGGGTCCAAGTGAAGAAGGCTTGGATTTCAGTAGCATAATGAAGGAAGAGGTCATGACATGTTTTATAAAAAAACAAACAAACAAACAAAAAACTAGGTGGTAACAAAAAGTCCTGCCATTGAGTAGAGGCTGCGTAAGGGAAAGGAATAATAATTAATTATTGCATTAACAATGATAGCTGAGAATAATTTGCTCTTTAAGCTCCAGAATAAATGGGATGAAGTGGAGCATACATGTGTTTCTTTTTCCATTCATTTACTGATTTATCTGTTCATTTGTTTTGTCATTTCGAGCTTATGATCTAGTGAGGGAGACTGATAAGTGGATTAGTTATTACAACACATTTAAAATTACAAAACATTTATATGAAGATTCTGTAAGATGACAGAGAAGTAGCCCTTACATAACAGGTGCTTTAAAAGGTTCTACATGAGGTCTTGTTTAGTAAGTAAACATGTGCCTATACCATTGCAGCAATTGGCATTTGGTTAATAAAATATACTATGTAGATAGCTGTCATTATTTAAAGGGACAAGAATTAAAGGCTGATAAAAACTGAAATAAATGTAATAAATGTTCATCTACAGGTGACCTATAATGCTAAAGTTTTAAACGGACTCACTTTTTCTGGACTCACACAAACACCTTCCCATGCACATGCCTAAGATTTATCTTTGTCACCTATGTCCCATCAGACACTTGAGTTTCATCAATGTCAGCCAAGAACCATTTGTAACATTGAATGAATACGACTTTGAAGCTATATCTCATGTAATTCCGTTTTTGCCGAGCTGGAAATGCGCACAGTCTAAATGGTAGAGCTCTATTATGGGATGTGCAGGGTGACTGCAAACAGGGCAGCAAAGAAATTCTCTAAGGATATCCCAGAAGTGATTTGCCTGCAATGCAGCAGAGCCCTTGGCTGTTACAAAACAAAAGAAGCAAACAGATCAACCTTAGGTACAGCAAGCAGAGATAGGGCAATAAATAGGTTGCTATGAATTGAAGAAATGGAAAGAAAAGTATAATCATGACTGGGCTGATTGTGTGTAGGCTTCAGGATAAAATATATCCTGACCATGGCTATGTTAAAATATTTTCTTGACCATGACTATGTTAAAATCTTAATATAGTTGCATCTGTTTAAATCACTGTTTTGAAATGGTGCTTACATTTCCGGTTTGTAGGTTGTAAAGGAGTTTTAAAAATTAAGACAGTTTGCAATAAAGCATGATTCAAATCACTGTGGTTTCTTAGGGGCATTTGGGGTCCTCAGCCACTTTTCAAAAGTGTAATTCTACAGTACTAGAAACATGATAAAAATAGGCCTTGGACAGAGAGAGACAGAGAGAAAGAAAATACTTTATTTCTCCTCTGGAAGTTTTGGGATAACTCTGGTTAGGGATAGCTCTGAAAAATAAATAAAGCAAGACAAAAATTGCTGGCAGAAGCTGTTTGTTTGTGGTGGCTCTATGGCAGCCTGAAATGAGTTCTCACAGAGGCCCTCTGCTAGGAATCCAGAGACTAGTGTTCCTTTAGTCTCTGGTGACTAGTAGCCTTGTCACCACCAGCTCTGGGACTCTGGTGATTTATTAGCAACTTGAGGCTTCAGTTCTTTCATCTGTAAAATGGGGATGGGAAAACTACCATCTTATTGGTGCAGTAAGGTTTAAATGAATTCTTACATGCCTGGCATACCATAAACATGACATAAGTGTTTGTTACTGTATATACAGTAAAAGCAGTTAGCAAATTTAACTGTTCCATCCAGCTCTACAGCTTAGCAGTGTTCTGTATGGCAGGATTTTTGTCTGTGCTATTTCCAAATAACAGAGAATTCCATAGTGTGCCAGAATGAGCTGATATTTTTGGATAAGTGATCCAGATAAGACTAAAAATTGTATAAATAAGTAAATAAAGTAGTCAGTGATGAGTTTGTGGTTGAGTGTGTGAGCTTCCAGGAAGTTAGGAAGGGACCTTATTTGTTTACCTTGTTCCTTATGAACCTGTGCTATGTATAAGTGGTGGAAGAAAATGAATTATGCTTACCATGTGCATTTCAGGATAAAATCAATGCATTTTAGTTTTAGGAAATACATAATAATGTAAAAACTTTTAATACAAAGCTCATATTTTTTTTCAACAACTGAAAATTCCTTGGCAGAGATGCAAGTGTGCCATTATATTGTGAGTTTTATCTTCTGGTGTAAAAACTATGAGTTTTTACATAGATACAATCAGAACATTTTCATAAAGGAAAAGAAAAACAAAGAGTGCATTAAGCTAGCCATTAATATAGTGTTTGTGTCTACTCTTTTTTTTTCTTCTAAAACAAATCCATTTTAGAGCCTGTGGCTACATGACCAAAGGGATTCATTATCCCATGATTACTATGGGAATTTGAACAGCTCCATAAATCCAGGTACTGAAATGTGTCATATCATGAAAGTTATTTCAGGAGTAAGGGGTTGTTTTCTGCGTGTTGTGTCTGGCTTTTATTTGTAGAACAGGCATTTACAGTGGTCATTTAGGAATATATATCTTCATTGGTGATGTCCATTAAGAAAAATGAGAAGGGTTTATTTTATCCTCTAATCACCCAGTCACCCCACTGATAAACAGAGACGTCATCTTAAATAAGTGAAGTTATTAGAATGATGTTTTATATTTTTTTACTCTATTTTTCTGATCTTTTATGATTTTCAGTAGATTTTCAGTAGGACTAAGTTGGGACAAGCAAGCAAAACATGAAATTTGGAACGTGCCTCTAGTCTTCACTTAAAAATGAGTCGGGATTTAATGGAAAAATTTTATTAGGTATTTTTAAGATACTTTTTAGATTTCCCATTATTTTGATAAATTGCAGTTTCAGCTTTTATAATAACCAGGTTCTGATTTCTCAGTATTGTGTTAAGAGGATAACTATGTAGAGAGCAGAAGCAGAAGTCTGCATTTTCTAAGAGATTTTAGAAGACAAAGGGAACTGTTTTTTGTTTGTTTGTTTATTACAAGAAAATGTTTCATCCAGCTTTAGATTTCAGATTCTAAATGAGGTGGCAATTTCCCATTATTCCTGTGATCCAGTCTGCAATGAGACTGTCATTGACTATTATAATAGTCTCTATCCACGTCTAAATAAAAATCCCTACTGTCTCTACCTTTTAGACATTAACAAAGACATCCTTTTTATTTGTAGCAATTATCACAGTTGCTGCACGATATTATAATTTTTATGTTATATAAAATTATATTTTTATTGTGTTACAAATATGCATTTAATTATGTTATAAATACTCATTTTGCTCATTACAATGAAAAATCAGTGAGTGGAGAGCTGTGTCCCATTTTGCTAACCATTATTAACCCAACACATAAGACACACACGTACACACACTCAGAAAGAAACATTTCTTGAAATAATGACTGATTGACTAAATGAATGAAATGCATTGTGCCCTAAAAATTGAGAGGGATTTTTCTACAAACAAAAAAAAAAATTATTGAGATTCATGTAAAACACTCTCTCTTATAAAAAGTTTCCTATGTCGGGTAATAGAGTGGCCTAAAGGAATAAATCTCATTCCTAGAAGTAGCATATGCATTTAAAAAATCTGTCTCAAACTATTATAAGTAATAGTAGTGCATTTTTTTTAAAAAAGGGGCTAAAATTCAGCAAGAGATTTTTGTTTTCTAATGGACACACACAATTCCTTAAAGTGTTAGTGTCCTATGCTTAGCATAACTTCTTAGCCTGACATCATACCAACTTAAAAGCCATCATCTTTCTGAATGGCTTTTAAGTTACCACCTCACCAATCTTCTCTATTCCTCAACTCCTGTAATAACAGGGTCATGGAAATTAGTGTTTTATGCTTCCAAGTGCGCAAAGATATTGAACATGCCATGATGATGAGGAAGCATACGTTTAAGGTAGCTGTTACAAGTTCAAGATGTTAGCAAATGATTATGGTTGCAATAACATTGCTTTTCTGTACTGTGTCTCATGACATTTAACTAACTGCCTTCTTTCCTTTGACTGTTTCAGTGCTCCTGGAAATTATTCTAGAGGACTACATATTTAGAGACTGAAACTGGATTTCTTTAAAATAATTTAGTCTATGACAAAGTCACTGGACTCAGATTTCCTTTTACTGTATTTGTCAAGAAAACATTATCATTTTGTGATTCCAATTGTGTGTCTAGGATTTATTTGCCTTTACTATTCTTTTATTTTTTTTAAAATCTAGATATATGTTACATACGAATTTTACAAGTGTTTACTTTTTATTCTCTTAAAGTTTTTACTTTAAAAAATCTGAACCAAGAATAGGGTTTACAAAAGTGAGAGACCAGTTTTGCGACACATAGCTAGAAATACAGGAAACAGACTGAGCACACTGTAGTGAAATCTCAAATCCTCAGGGAATGAAGCTGGCAATTTTGTCTTCAGAATGACTCTTCCTATAGGGCTTAATCCTATCAGCAAAGGTGTCTTACCGATGAAAACCCTGCAGGAAGAAAGAGCAAAACCACTTTGCAGTGATATTTGCCTGAACTTCGCTGTAAGTATTAAGGATTTTGAGAGTTTCCCCACAGTGAATGCCGTGGGTAGCTTAGGGAGGAGGCCGAATTCCTCATTCCTCCGTATTGCCTTTTATAACCATAGTTGATGCTCTCTAGTCTCATATTGCGTTGAGTGGTAAGGCATAGGCACTATTCCTACGTTATGGCACTAGGTCCCATGACAATCCATGGACATTCCAGTATGCATTGACGGGACAGAGAGTATGAGTGAACCCTTAGTTCACTCAACATCTAGTATGCATTTACTGTGTTCAATTCCCTACCACAAAGAAGTATAAAGCTGGATATTGTCCCCAGGTGTTTTATAGACACTAGTATCCACTTTTGTATGAATGATACCAGGCACTGGTATTGTAATGTTTATGGTAAACCCCTATTTCTGACTTAACTTACATTTCTAAGTAAAAAATCCGACATTACTTATAACAGCAACAAAACTGTAACTAAAATGGGAATACCAGTAAAAATAAGTAGTGTTTAGCACTTACCAATAAATATTTAGCAACCATGTAAATGTTTTTTTAATATGAGGTAGTTTCATAATATTCCATGTTATAGCTAGGGAAAGTCAACCCTAGAGAAATTATAAAACTCACCTAGAGAGACACAGGTAGTGCACAGCAGAACTGAAATGTTAGTCTTTGGCAGGTGGGCTCAGGGCCAGAATGATTGGTTTGACTGTGTGATCTTGGGGTTATTTCTTGATTGATGAGACCGAGTCTAGCTCTGCTGCCCAGACTGGAGTGCAGTGGCATAATCTCGGCTCACTGCGACCTCCGCCTCCCAGGCTCAAGCGACAATATGAATAAATTATTTTTTGATGTTCAGGAGACTTTCTGGATTTTTTTTGTTGTTGTCTGTAAGGAGAAATACAGGAGGAAGTAATATGGAAAAGGAACCCTATTAAATAGCTTAATGATGGCCAAAGATCAATCAAAAAGAGAATGAAAGTCAGGATGCTTAGCTCTGATTTTCTGTTTGAAATCTGGACTGAAATTGATTTTTAAAGTTGTATGTACATTGGAATGGTCCAGTGGTTAGATGCGATAGGTAACTGCTAACTTGTAATTTGAGTGTCACTTGGATATCTTTCAGCCTACTCACTAATCTCTCCCCTGTGGTTTCCAATGGGGAGAATTGCATTATTATAGATTTATTTCTTTAGCTTAAGAGATTGTCCAAAAAAAAAAGAAGGTTAATAACTTGGTTAGAGGGGGTTGTTAGATGAGGGAGTCATATATTTTATATATATGTAAAGTATATATTCATATGCATATCTGGGTATATATTTGGATATATGTGTACATGTATATGTGTGCATATTTGCGTATATATGTGTAGACACATATATGTATGTGTGTATATATCCTTATTCCAAAAAATATTATGGTATATACATGACAAAGGAACACAAACGCAAATTAAAAATGAGGTAAAAGAAGACAGAAATTAAAATAAATTTAAATTATTACTCAAGATCTTCAAAATAACAGAAACATCTCCTGAGGTTTTTCATTTAAAAAATAATAAAACATTGTGATGCAATTAACACCATTCTTAACAAGTTCCCACAAGACATAACAATTGTGCCTCACTGGGCTCTTTGAGTGGCTTTCCATGTAGGCTGATGAGGTCATAGCAAGAGCAACTCACTCAAAAGCAATTCTGCAGAGGGCCATTGTGGTGTTAGGGAGGTTCTGAAGTCTTTGCTGATCCATTATTCAGTCACTGCCATTTTTGTTGAGAACTACCTGGAAGAATGGATAGACCAGATGTCTTCTGAGAAATTCATCTTGGATAAAATTTTTGCTGACTGAATTATTAAGGTTCATAGATTAACTCTGTACATTTTCACGTTGCCCTGGCAGGAACTGGGGAATGAACATAGTTGCTATATTTTCGAAACCTGAGGAGCTCACTAAGGACACAAGTCTAGTTAGAAAATCATCCATGATTGTTCGAGGTTATCTCATAGTCTTCTAACTAGCTCAGGATTCTGGTTAAGTGTTTATTTAAAACTTGCTCTATTGAACCAATAAATTAGTGGCAGAAGTCCAAAGATTTTACTCTACATGGCATGGATAAAATAGTTTTACCTTGAAAACACTTCAAGGCACATGTAAACTGATACTCCTCATGGCCCCACTAAATATCTTCAATGCTACTTTGAAAATGGTTGAAAAATTAATACTAAAGTAACAAAATGTTACCTCGTTAAATGGGATCCTTATTTATAAGCTGTCTGAAGTGGGGAATGTTTACCGATAATTTTATTCCTAGAATATTTGATGTTTAGCTATTTTAATTTGTAATTAATTTGGTAGGATAATTTATATGTTCTAAACATTCTGATTATAAATAACAACAATAAATGTGCTAAAATATGTTATAACAAATTTGTTTATAGCATGAGAAGTTTGTGCATCTTCAAAAGTAGTAGGTTTACAAGAATGGAGTCTGAGGATGATCCTGAACTCTTCAATTGGACATTTTAATTGCTGTGTCAAAAGGTCTTCTTTCCGGTTTGGACCCTCAGCAGGAAGTTGAGGAGTACATGCCCTTCACATGTTAGCTATCAGGGTCTAGGCAAAAATAACATAGCATGAACCACAAATGATTCCTTCCTATTCACAAGGCCAAAGGCCAATAAAAATGAAGCCAATAAAAACTGCAAATAATCTAGTATTTGTTTCTGATATATTTTGCCATATTCAGTCATTCATGATTGAACAAATATTTGTTTCATGCATATTATAGACAAGGTCCCATTCTACTCATGGAACATACACTGTGAACAAAATAGTAAGAGAATCAGAAAAATGAATTTGAAGCCTGTCTTTTGCTCCAGTAAACAAATGGCCTGAGCTTTGCAGGCTTAGTGTTTGTCATCTACTAAGGCACTATGCTCATGCCAGGGATATACTTAAAAATAAGAAAAATAAAGATCATGCCAGCTGGAGGAGACATATAACAGATAAGTAAATGTAAATGCATACCTAATTGCAAATTTACTCAAGTGTTAGAAACAGTCTTCTGCAATGGAAATAAAGTGGGGGTGGTGCGTATGTGAGTCACTGCTAAAATAAGGTTATTGGGAAAATCCTGCCTGAGAATAGTATTTAAGCTGATAGTTAAGACTGAGGATACAGCTATGTGAACAGCTGGGGGTGAACAGGAAGAAGGCAAAGCAGGTGCGAAGCCAGCCTGGCAGGAGCACAGTGAATGAGAAAAGTGGTTCAAATCATGTTGGGAAAAGGTGATGGGGGCTGCTGACATAGTTGACTTTCTTCTTTTTACTTCCAGTATATCATTCTACCTGAAATATGGGAAAGTAGAAAATGCAGGGCAAGAGAAAGAAAGAGAAGCAGTGGGGACTTCAGTTATAATGATGTCATATTCGTGCAAGTAATTGATAGCAGTGATCTGGACTCCATAGTTGGCGTGCATATGGCAACAGATGCATTCTAGGTATTTGTTGAAGGCCAAATGTATAGAATTAAAGGATTGTGTGTGGGAGATGAGGAAAAGAAGGAATCAAGTGTGCTAGTATAGTTGTAACAACAGAGTGAACGGCGCTGTGGATGGATAAGATGCAGAAGACACCTTGGCCATACGGAAAAGAAATACATCTTGGGGTTGTGATAGTATTGGGAGTGATCACAAATTATGATCCCCTCTGTTCTTCCAGGTACATGTTAGGTTTGCATATCACCAGTACATCAAAGACACACATGGCCAGCTGATCTGCTTTGATGAATGGCATGGCTATGGAAATGGGAATGAAAGTGTGTCACTTCTGGGCAGAAGCTTTAACATTTTTTTTTCTATCAATAACCAGTTGATATAAAATTCTGGAAATTCCAGAAGAAATTTAAACTGTAAATATAATTGTGGGAGTCAGCCACATTCAAATGGTAGTTAGAACTATGAAAAAGTTGGAGACTGCTTTGGCAGAGGAAATAGAGAAGAAAAAGGTTGAGCTGTAAGAGGCTCCCATATTTACACCAGGGTAGACCAGCTGGAATTATAAAGGAGCAGGGAAAGATTTGGAAGACAATCTGGAGAAGATGGCGTCTTCGTCTGTTAGGGCTGCCGTTATAAAATACCACATACTGGGTAAACAACAGAAACTTATATTCTCAGAGTGTGGAGGCTGGAAGTCAAAGATCAAGGTGCCAGCATGGTTGGTTTCTGGTGAAGCCTCTATTTCTTGCTTGCAGATGGCTAATTTGTCCTTACGTGGCCTTTTCTCTGAAGGAAGGTGTGGAGAGAGAGTGTGGGTGCAAAGGAGAGCACGAGAGTGCTTTTATTCTATCTCCTCTTACAAGGATATGAAAATTTGATCAAGTCCCACCTGTATGACCTTACTTAACCTTAGTTAGTTCCTTAGAGGCCCCATCTCCAGGTACATCCATATTGCCTGTTCAGGCTTCAACGTATGAATTTGGGCGGGGGGGGGGGGTAGTTAATAAATATTCAGTCCATGGCAGGTAGCATAGAGAAAGCCTTAACAGAAAAGCATTTCAGGAAGCAAAGAGTAGTCAACTGTTCCATTTGCTCCCTGCACATAGCATAGTAAAATTAGCACTGTTTGTTGGATTTGACAACATTTAGGTGACTAGTGACCTCGGCACAATCATTTTCATTGCAATACTGAGGGAAAAATCCAGATTGAAATGACTCAACCAGTACATAGAAATTCAAGAGCAGAGATGATCAGTAGGCAATATTTTCAAATGTGACCTTTAGGAGAAGCAGAGTATTGTGAGACTACATGGAAAAGGATAAGAAACCAAGGGAGGGTTTCTCTTTCTCTTTATTCTATATAATGGTAGATTCTAGAGCTTGTTCGTGTGAAGACAAAGACCCAGTAGTAAGAGAGAGATTGCGAATGCAAAAGAGAGAGAGAGGGCTCACTCCAAGAAAGTCCTTGAAAGACTGAAATGGATGGATAGGTTCTTCGTTAGCTAGGAAACAAACAAAAACCTTCCTCTATTTTTACAAAAGAAAATAAATAGGTATGGGTAAAAGTGCAAGAAACAGGAAGATCAGATCCTGTCTGAGGATTGCCTCAGTGAAGTACTGGTTAATGTGTGCAGATGAAAGGAGGAAGTAGGGTTTGAGGAGTGAGACCATAATACGAGACAAGCTTTCCAAAGAGGTAATGAAGTTTCATTGTGGATAAATAATTGTTGAAGCAGGTTTATAAATGTAACCATTGGAACAAAACATGCATCCTCTTCTATACCAAAGATTTATCAAAGAGATGAGAGGGCTGGGGAAAGAAAGGGGCTGGGGGGGGGGGTGGGGGTGGAGAGGGAGGGGAAGGGGAGAAAGAGAGAGAGAAAGAAAGATTATTGATGCTATTTGGAAATGCATTTGGAATCTTGGCTGGTGTTAAATCATCCTCTATGTGATTATATCCAGCAATTTCCAGCTGTACAAATGGCCAACATGGAGAAGTCATATGTTCACTAACTGAATGACCGCTTTTAATTTTCCAAGTGAGTGTGGTAGAGGAACAAAGAGATAGAGTGAACATGTGTACAAGGAATTGGCCATAATCGTGGATCATGAATTCTAGCTTAAAGAATGAAGTATAATAAACAAGGGAAGAAGGGAGGGGACAGTGGAGAGGCCAGCAGATAGCAGATCCTCATGATGTTTATGAGGTATTTTCATAGTCATGCTTATACAAGAAATTTTAAGGATAGAAGCTTGTGAGGTAATTAAATCATTGATTTTGAGAGTGGAGCCATTTCATTGAAAGCTAAATATCAGGTAACTCTTAGATGTCAAATTAAGTTGATTTATCAACCGAAATAACAGGTCAATAATCTTGGGGTAAAAGATAATTGACCTTTCCAAAGATACAGTAAACCCTGGGTCTACATGCTTGTGGAATTAATGTTTCCTGAAGAAGCAAATTGTATTTTCAAAGTATTTTTTCTGCTTGAAATATTTAAATCAACATTGTATTATATTAAACATTGTATGATAGTAAACATTCGCCACTCATAAAATAGTTACTATATTAGAAAAATGGAAGTTGATCTTTCTTCTGAAGACCTAGTTTTCAGACCTCCACCACCAAATTCAACACACTGAATTTTCAAATGGCAATTTTCCCCTAAATTTACCCATTATAGAATCTACCAGCCTGGCTAAGGTTCTCCTTCAGGGTTAGTAAAACTTATAATACACTTAGATTTCAAAAGGTCTTGGGTAGATACTTCCAAATTTTGTTTTACATAACACCTTATTAATCTTTTCAGGATTTGTTGGCTAAGTAATCAACAAGTCAGACTAGGTGTTAGGAAATTTCTGTCTGTGTTTGCAATTTAAAACTGATTATAAGCTAGTCTCAATTTGCTATTGGAAAAGAGGGGAGGGATAATTCACACTTGAGACATTGAAGCAGTTCAAAAAGTCCCCAGCCTAAATGGGTTCCCCAGAGAGGTTCAAAAACTCCTCATTTGTCTTTCCTCTTTGCTCTCCTTGTTCTTAAAAATTCTTCCTTAACTGTCTTACAATTTAGCTCCAACACATCTTAGATCAACTGGATCTGAGAGCCCATAGACACACTTGCTGGCATGGACTATTTGGGGTAATGGTCTGCTTTGGCCTAGAAGAAACCACCTGATAGATGCTGGATGTAATGGTGGCATACTTAACAACCAAGTTAATGGATATCTATTTTCAAAGCTGGTAGGTTACAATATATTCTGAAGTCTCCTTTTCTGGCTTGAGGGGCTTTGAAGTTAAGGATTATACTATCGAATGATTCTGTGAAATGTTGTAAATTTTTTTTGTTTTTGAGAAATCTGGATTTTAGTACAAATGTTTGTCTATATTCAAATGTATTCTTTCTCTTGCTTTCTTACTTTGGTAGATGTAAAAATGGATTACCCTTATCTTTGTTGCCCTTTGGGAATCTCTCCTGAGCTATCTGATGCAAGTGGGAGGAATCTCTTCTTGACAGACTTTATTCCATTCCCTGGCAAACAAGATGTAATTCATCTTAATGCTTATACTCCTCTTGCTAAGGTGCATGGTACATTTCAGCACATAGTCTCATTTCTATGACCTTTAAAAATTATATGGTCTGTGTTCCAAACTGCAGAGCTAATTTTTGCAGAGAACTGAACTATAAAATTAGGAGCAATCTGAATAAACTCTAATAGGAGCTGTTGAAGAATGAATGGAATGCTTTCTTTTCAGAATATACTATAAGAAATAGACACATTAAAAACTATCAATAAACCCGTTTATATACATTCATGCAAGCATTACATTGTGTTGGGTGTAATAAGTCTGGAAATAATTTTTGCTACATCTCTATTCTTGGAGCCAGCATTACAGGTAATATTGTAGGTATAACCCAATATGTCTTACCATTCTTATAATTAAGTATTTAGGAAAAATTACAATTTTCCTCTTGTTTTCATCCTGGATATAAGTGGCCCAGTGCTGATCAACTCACACTATAAAGAATTGGGCACTATGTCAATCAGTGGAAGAAAGGTGGGAAGAGAAGGAAGCATATAGACCACTTTTTTTTTTCAACATGTCTAAAGGGACTCTCATTTCATGAACCCAGAAATGCCACCAAGTTACATAAAATATTGGTAGTGGAACAGGTTCATTAAAGTGTAGAAAAAGTCCCCTGACTGGAGTTTTAATCAAAACAAAAAAGAACAAGAGTAAAAAAGGGGCGGGGAGATGAAGAGAAGCAATTGCATTAAGAGTTTGAAAAAGTTTGCCTGTATCCTGCATTTTGACTCATTTATAAATTGGAGGCTCTAGATTCCTCAGGATGGTATATGATTTTCTTCACACGGTAAATTATTAACTCATGCAATGTCTGTAATCTTATTCACCAAGGGTTTTACTAAAGAGTAGAGACCATGGCTTCTCATGACAACGGAGAAGGGGCTTGATTTTTAACTCTACATGTCTTCCTCCTGGATCTTGATGATTTACCAAGTAAAAGATCTGTAAGAGTGAAAGAAATTTCTAAAACTTAGAAAGCTTACCATACAACAAATATTGTTTCAGAGTTCTGCTTTTGACAATGTGGTAAAACTAAAATGTTCCAAATTTTCTCCACTTATAGAATATCTAGAAATATTGAATAAAATAAACAGTTTAAAGCACATAGTTGAGTTCACAAATTATGTGTGTAAACAAGTCTGTAAATATATAAACAAGGTAAGAGATATAACCTGGGACCAAAAGCTAAGACAGAGCTGAAAACTGGGTGATATGCAAGCAGTGATGCTTCAGCTGTCTTGGGTTGGCTACACAGAGATAGAAAATAAAACATTGACCCTGTAGAAGATGAAGAAATGAACTCGGACTTTCTCATGAACTATATACTTAGGAAAAGGTGAGTTAGGAATAAAATAACTGATCTCTGGGAGAGAGACCAAATAGGCAAACTTGGCTGCCTAAGTCTTGGCACCAAGTGAAAAATTAATATATTAATGAAAATTTCATCTTTTTTCATGTATGGGGTTTGAATCTACATAATTGCATGGGTTAGGAAATCCCAAACCAAGGATTAATTTAAATGACCTCTAGGATGGCAGTACCCTAGGACACTCAATATCAGCAAATAGGACTCTCTGGAAGAATATGCCCTCAACCTAGGGGCCCAGAGATGACCATCAGTTAAAATCAGTGAGCTATAACTTTATGATCCTAAATTATACAACACATTAAAAGGAGCCACCATAAATGAGTCCAGCGGAAACTGCAAACAACAGCATAAGCTCAGCAAGATAAGATATTGTGAAGTACACAGATAGATAACTGTTTAAAAGAAGAAAAATATGGAGTAGAAAAGATGGTCCAGGAACAGGAGACTTATAAAAATCATGAGTAAATTTGCAAAAGAACCAAACTGAGCTTCTATAAATTTAAAAAAAAAATGACTATTGAGTGAAAAAACTCAGTGGTTGATTAAGCCGACTGGAAACACTTTTTTTTTTTCCTTTTAGGAAAGGAATACAACACAGTAAATCCAAAGGAAAAGGAAAGAAGGAAGCGAAACTTCATAAAGCCGTTTTTGGTTCTAGTGGGACAAGCAGTGTTGCCCCAAGATCACCACTGGTCTTGGCTTGTGTGCGGCAGTCCCAATTTATCCCCATTGTCCTCATGCAATTATTAATAGTGTCTTGTTTCATTCTCCAAAAAAAAAAAAAAAAAAATTCCTATTTGGAAGATAGGAGTTGAGGGAGTGTCTAGGTAGGTATGGCACAGTGAGCTAAAGGGTAATGTGATGGTGTTTCACAGCTGGAAGGTTTTACAACTTTGGGAATCGAGAGCCAGAATGCTGAGCAAGAAGCCCAGTTTTCACAAAGGAACAAGCATCTGTGGGTTCATCCTCAGGTGGCTTGGAGAAGGTGGTCAACTAAACACGGGGGAGCTGAATTTCCCAAGATGTCCTGCAGCTGCAAAATGGGAGGCCTGAGTGGGTGGAGTGGAGGGGAAGAAGGGCACTGAGTGCTGTGGTTATGAAGTGGGGACTATGAAACAGCCAGATCTTAGCAACTATGTCATCGATGACTAGTCTACCCATAGGCTAGGAAAGATAGAGACCATTTGGAGTACAAGTCCCTGTATCAGAATTAAAATGAGGATAAAATGAAAGAAAAATGACATTTTCTAATTTATCTCTTGAAACTTAGCAGGTACTTAAATTATTTCATTGTTTTGTTTTTACTCCCCCTCTCCATATGTCCTTGTCTTATCTCCAGATTAGTAACAATAGTATGGAAAGAATCAAGTAGAAAATCTAGAATCAGAGGAAGGTATATTTTCTTAATTAAAGATACCTTGTTCAGAGGACGTCATACTATGGTCCCTTATTTGCCATTTTAGAGAATGAAAATACATGCTAATAAGTAGGGTCAGATGGTATTTTCTAGAGCAAGTTTAACGGCAAGGAAAGTTTAGAAGATAATCTTTTTAAATCATGCAGACTTTTACAAAGGGATAGGAGTGGGTAAGGAAAAACTTGAACTTATCAAAAGTAGACCAATAAAATAAAACATTAAAAAAAATCAAACACAAAGTTTTTCCCAGTCTGAAAAAGAAAAAATAGGAGATACCTAATCCTGTTAATCTTGTTCCGTCAGTGGAAAGGAACTTGGATGAGAGGAAACATTTTCAAGCAGGCACTCAGAGTACGTGAGCAGCTCTGGGTGACATGCTGAAGCGGAATGGTGATCTGATCAAATTACTTAGACTAAAAACCATGAAAAGAATTTCACACTATGTCTCCTAAGAAAACAGTTTTATCAAGTGCATGATCTTAAATGTGCTGAGATTTCTTTCTCTCTCTCTTTTTTTGGTTTCTCTTTGTACTGTCTTGCTTCAGTGAGTATGCTACTGGGAAAAGTGAAAGGCATTGTTGATGACAGTTCCTTAAGTGGAGGAAGAACAATGCATGGCATTAATGTGTTGAGTACTGAGTCTGAACTTTTGAGTAGGTTGGCATATTTTTAAAATATGTATTTCTATTTACTTTCCCATGAGAGTTTTAATTTTCACAATTCTATTTTTTTTTTTTTTTTTTTTTGAGAGTGTTTAGGGATCTCCATGTCCACACATGGACACCACACAATCTATGAATGCCTTGCATGCAAAATTTGTATTTGCATGTGTGAAGTTTTTCGAGATAAGGGGAATAATATTTCTCACATTTTCAAAGTTGTTTATGATTAAAAGCTGTACGTTTTTAATAAGTACAATATTGGCATGGACTGTCTTTTGCTGCTTGTTGGCTAGAAGCCTTTCTGCCATATGCCCTACTGTTCCATTGAGTGAGACTCACCTCCTTTTCCTCTCTCTGCAAGTGGAACCCCCAGAAGAATGGAAATATTCACACAAAAGCTAAAGGGGAAGAATATCATTCTTGGATGTGAACCTTTGGATATAATGGACAACGTGGAGGTCAAGTTCAGGATTTAAACAAATTCACACTGATCAGCAGATCCGGTTTTGTGCTGGCAAGTTCCTGAGAGATGGTTGCATTCTCTCTGGCGTTGGCCTTTAGAAGGAGATCCCATTTCATCCTATGTGAAGAGTCAGTGTTGTGATTCTGAGACCAGAATGAAGTCCTACACTACTCTCCAAAAGAGACAGTCCAAGAAAAATAAGCTTAAGATTTTTTATCTCCTGAAAAACTGTGAGGAAAATGAAAATGGCACAATGTGGCTGCTTCATTGGTTACTCATTTATGGGGAATGTGGAGCGGGTTTTTCAAGCCAGCCACTCTGACTAGAGTGCTGTTGTTGGATCTTTTATCTCAAAAAACCAGAAGAAAAGTAAATGCTAGATGCTCTTGTGAAGGATGCTAACTCCCAAAAGACAAGCAAAAATCTAACAAAAAAGACTGCTTCTGGTTATGTTTTCCTAATTGCCAAAATGGTAAAAATGAGAATAGTCATTGAAAGAGAAAGCATAAAGTAGCAAAAATCCTTTCCAGATTAAAAAATGAAACAAAGCATGTTTCCCCAGTAATAATACTCTCATCTTCCTCCCCAATCCTTTACCCCAGTACCAGAAGAAGAATAAAACGTCCAGATATATTTGAAGGTAAAGATTTCTCCTTTTAATAAAATTAGTCACTTTGTGTACACATCAATAGATCTTGAGAATGAAAAGCTATTTGTTTTCTAATATATTCATTTCAACCTTTTGACTTTTCTCTGTCGTTCATTTATGACCTGTGGTCTTTTCATTCCCTTTCAGTTAGAATATTTTTCAAAGTTTTATTGATATTTTCTATTTAACTCATAGGTTATTTGGAAATACATTGTTTAATTTCTAATGTATTTGCTCTTTTTCCTACTTCCTATTTCTTAATTCCACAGTGGTCCAAATATATTCTGTGTATGATTTAATATTTTAAGCTCTGTAGAGACTAATCTTGTGCCCTGCATGTATTTAATTTTTATATATGTTTCATGTGTACCTGGAAATTATGTACAGATTGCACTTGCTATATGCAGTGTTTTGTATAAGTTGATTAATTATGTTGTTAAATATTTTATATACTTATGAAGTTATTTTTTGTTGTTAGCAGAGAAATATGTTGTAATATCTCAATGACAATAAATTTCTCTATTTTTCCCCCTTTTAACACTTTCCACCATTTTAAAACATTTTAAGGTTATTAGTTGCATAGGCATTTACAAGTTTTATATCTTCCTGATTGACAGTTTATTATTTTTTCTTTATTTCTAGTAATGTTTGTTGCCTTAAAGTCTACTTTGATGTTAGTATATCAGTTTTCTTTTGATTAATGTTTGCATGGATTATATGTTCTCATCCTTTTACTTTTACATTATCTGTATCCTTAAATTTAAGGCATTTTTTTTTTTTGTATTCAGAACATATTTAAAGTTTGTTTTATATCCCAGTGTGATAACCTTTGGACTATTTTTAATTAAAAAATTTAATGTGGATCATAATACATTTGGATTTAAATCTGTCATTTTACTATTTATTTTCTATTTTTCTCATATGTTCTATATTTATTTTTAATCCTTTTCTTGTCTTTTAATACAGATTAATCAAGATTTCTTCCTTTTCATTTCTTTTTTCTATTAGATAGCTAGTTACATTATTTTACTGTTTTTTAGTGGTTATCCTAGCATTGACATTAATCTTGATCATAATCTTGATAATAATGCCTCATATAAATTAGTACATTTGCCACTTACCAATTGAAACTTAGTACAGTTTCAAGCCATTTAACCTCTCTATTTTGGTTTTCCTATCATGTATTTTATTTCTAGGCATTGAACTCTCTAAATCATATATTACTATTTTATATGTTCAATTTTATATTAATTTTCTTCATATTTACTTTTTGGTTTTCCATTGATCTTTATTTTTCCTTCATTTTTATGCTTTATGCTGATATTTTTGCATGAAAAATTGTTTTTTGTGTGTCTTATTGTGGATCTGCTGGAAATGAATTATCTCAATTTAGTGTGCAAATGTCTTTACTTAGTCTTCATTTTTTGATAGATATTTCCAAAGGTATGAGTCAAGGTAGACATTCACTTTTTTTTTCTTAAAGCATAAATATATTATTCTCTTTTCTTCTGGATTATCCCCATGGTGGATGATTTTGTGTGTCACTTGGACTGGGCTAAAGGATACCCAGACAGCTGATAAAACAATAGGTATGGGTGTGTCAGTGAGGGTGTCTTTGACAGAGGTCAGCATTGGGATCTATTGTCTGAGTGAACAAGATCACTCTCACCAGTGTGGGCAGATGTCATCCAATCTGTTGAGGGCCTGAACAGAACAAAAAGGCAGAGGAAGAACCAATGTTCTCTTTCTGCTTAAACTGAAACATCCATCTTCTTCCGTCTTCAGACATCAGCACTCGTGGTTCTTGGGCGTTCAGACTCAAACTGGGACTTTACACCATTGACTTCCCTGGTTCTCAGTTCTTTTCATTTGGACTGAAACTACACCCCAGACTTCCTGGGACCCCAGCTTCCAGTTGGCAGATTATGGGACATCTCAGCCTCCAAGATTGCTTGAGCCAATCTCACATTATGAATATCTTTCTCTATATCTCTGTATCTCCCATTGGCTCTGTTTCTCTGGAGGATCCTCACTATTCCATCCCTCCTCCTTTTCTCTTCTGAAGAACTCAGGTTTCAGCATTATGTTTCCTCCTTTTAAGATAATGACTGTTTTTGTTGTTCTTGGTGCTCCTAATATTTCTCTTTGTCTTTGATTTTTAAA
This sequence comes from Chlorocebus sabaeus, assembly GCF_047675955.1. Classification (NCBI taxonomy): domain Eukaryota; kingdom Metazoa; phylum Chordata; class Mammalia; order Primates; family Cercopithecidae; genus Chlorocebus; species Chlorocebus sabaeus. Next base: position 85,223,044 of record NC_132906.1, read on the forward strand.
GGTGATTTCTTCCTATTTATTCTTCTTGAGGCTTGCTACATTTCTTGAATTCATGGGTTGATGTCTTCATTAGTTTTAGAAAATGTTCATTTATTACCTCTTCAAATACTGATTCTGCCTCATATCTGTCTCTTTTCTCCTTCTAAGCCTCTAATTATGTAGAGATTTTAGTATGCCCCATTTGTTTCTAAGCTTCTTTCCTGAATTTTATATTGTTTTATGTCTTTGATCATCAGCTTTTGATCTACGATTCAGATTATCACTTCACCTTTCAGCTGTGTCTAATGAAGTCTATATATTGAGATTTTAGTTTTAGTTTCAGTATTATCAATATTACAATTTTAAATTGATTCCTTTTTAAATATTTTAGTTCCTGGTGAACTTCCCCATTTCCCTTTTATCCTCTTGAATGTATTAATCACAGTTTAAGCTCATGTCTGATATTTCCAATATCTGGAAAACCTGTGGATGCATTTCTAATGCTTATGTTTTCTCTTGGTTCTGTCTTGATAAATAGAGTTTTATTATTGCTGGAAGTTGTTAATTTTAAGCTGTCAGAGTTCTGAATGATGTTATCCAATTCTAGAAATGGTTTCCCTTAGCTTCTGGCAGGCAGGCAATGTAGGAGAAAATTTCTTTAATTAAATGATGGATTGAGCTGATTTTAAGTCTGGCTTTCAGTCTTTGTAAGATCTATTTCCTGTTAATCTTAATTCCTAAAGCATAATACCTTAGGACTTTTAGTTGAAACCCTGTGGTGTTTACCAGGTCTCTTCCACCTTGGCTGGTCTTAAATTCCAATTTCTGTTTCCTCAGCATTTGGAAACTGATCCTTCTTAGATCTTACTCTGACAGCACAAGTTTTCTGCTGGATCTCGGCCCTTCAAATCCTGGCTATCCTTAAAAGTCTAATATTATCAAAGAGACTTTTAAAAACTTGATGCAGCTTTTCTAGTTTTCAGAGGCAAGGTCAGTCTGCTGTGAACTATTGGATGACACCTTGGAGAAATAGCTTGTACTTACTTTGTATTTATATGGCTATACCAGTATCTAGAATTAATCCACATAATCCCTTCCTGCTTTAAGATATTTACACATATTTTGCTTATTTCAATGTATGAACGTAATATTTCGTTTCAAAATATAATCTTCTCCCCATTATCTTTTCTTTCTTGAGACTTTTTATTTTAGAATTTCCTGAAGCTTTATGACACATTTACATGTAAACATGTACATTTCTCCTTATATTGCTAATAACTTTATCCTTTTTTTTTACCTATCATTTTCTTTCTTTGACTTTTTTTCTGTTTTGCTAGTGTTTTTTTCCAGAAATGGTTATGGTTGAAAATCCCCGAGTTCTTGTACATACAAAAATTTTAGTATTGTCACAGTTGAATCTTAGTTTGGATGGGTATAGAATTTTTATTCGAAATGCTTTTTCTCCAGAACTTTGAAAATATTGTTACATTTTCCTCAAATATCTGATGTTATTGATGAGAAGTTTAATTCTAATTTGACTCTTGTTACTTTGTAGGTACTATTTGTTTTCCAATTTGGGAAGCTTAAGTTTCTTAAAATTCACAACATATAATTTACATACTACAAAATTCTTTTTAAAGTATACAATTCAATGTGTTTAGTATGTTTTAGTACATATAACTCAAATTATGTATATGTAAAATATCTTTATAATATTTGTAGAATATTTAGCATATTCAGAAGATTGTTCAGCCATCACCAATATTTCCAGAATATTTTTCTCCAAAAAGAAACCCTGAACACTGTGATGAATAGTATAGAAGTTTCTTAAAAAAAAAATTCTACAAATAGAACTAGCATATGACTCAACAATCCCACTGGACATTTATTCAAAGGAAAGAAAATCAGTGTATCTTGGAGACGTCTGCACCCCCATATTTCTTGCAGCACTATTCATAATAGCCAAGATATAGAATCAACTATATCAAGCTGTCCAACAGTAGATGAAAGGATACAGAAAATGTGGTAAATATGCACAATGAAATGCCATAAGCCATAAAGAGAATAAAATCATTTTATTTCTGGCAACATGGATGGAAATAAAGGACGTTATGTTCTCACTCATATGTAGAAGCTAAAAAAAAGTTGATCTCATTGAAGTAAAAAGTAGAACAGAGAATACAGAGAATACTGTAGGCTGGAAAGTTGGGGAGGGAAGGGAAGGACAAGGAAAGATTTGTTAAAGGATGCAAAGTTTTTGTTTGTTTGTTTTATTGAGACGGACTCTCGCTCTGTTGCCCAGGCTGGAGTGCAGTGGTGTGATCTCTGTTCACTGCAACCTCTGCCTCCCAGGTTGAAGTGATTCTCCTGCCTCAGCCTCTGGAGTAGCTAGGATTATGGGTGCCTGCCACCACACCCAGCCAAATTTTGTATTTTTTTTTTTTTTTTTTTTTAGTAGAGATGGGGTTTCACCATGTTGGTCAAGCTGGTCTTAAACTTCTGACCTCAAGCAATCCACCCGCCTGAGCCTCCCAAAGTGCTGGGATTATATAATTCTAGCATTCTATATCACTGTAGGATAACTATACTTGACAATAATAGAGAGCTTCAAATAGCTAGGAGGAGGATATTTAATATTCCCAGCATAAATAAGTGTTTGAGATGACGGTTGTCCTAATTGAGATGACAGTGTCCCTGGCCTGATCACTGTACATTATATTTATTGAAATATCACTATATAGTCCATGAATATGTACAGTTATAATTTATCAATTAATAAAAGTAGTAGATCAAAACAAAAGAAAAAAAAAAAAAGGAAACCCTGTACCATTAGCAATCACTCCTGTTCTCTCCCTCCAGACCTTGGAAACCACTAATGTACTTTCTGTCTCTCTATACTTGCCTATTCTGGATTTGCCATGTAAGTGGGATCATACAAGTGTTGCCATGTGTGCCTGAATTCTTTCACTTAGCACAATGTTTTCAGGGTTTCTCTATGTGTAGCATATGTCAGTTCTTCATTCTTTTCACTGATGAGTAATATTCCATTGTGTGAATATGCCACATTTTGCTTATCTATTTGTCCATTTATGGACATTTACATTGTTTTCACTTTTTGGCTAGTATGAATGATGCTGGTGTAAATGTTTATGAATAAGTTTCGTGTAGAGATGTGTTTTCAATATTCTTGAGCTTATATACAGGAGTAGCATTGCTAGGTCATTTTGATAACATGTTTAACTTTTTGAAGTACTACCAAACTGTTTTCCAAAGTTTCTGTACCATTTTATCAGCAATCCATGCATATTCTAACTCCCCACATTCTTGCCCACACTTGGTATTATCCATTCTTAACTGTAGCCATCTTTTGTGTGTGAAGTGGCACCACATTGTGAATTCTATTTGCATTGTCATGATGACTAATAATATTAAGCATCTTTTTAGATGCTTATTGGTCATTTGTATATTTGAATAATTATTCAAATCCTTTCCCCTTTTAAAAGTATTTGTCTTTTTGTTGTTGACAGGTATGAGTTCTCTATATATTCTGGATATTAGACCTTTAAAAGTCATATTATTTGCAAATACTTTCTCCCATTCTGTGGGTTATCTTTTCACTCTGTTGATAATGTCACTTGATGAACAAAAGTTTTTTTTAAAAAAAATTTGATTAAGTGTAATTTATCTTTTTTCTCTCATTTTTTTTTGTGCTTTTGGCATCATATCTAACAAATCATTGTCAAGTGTGAGGTCATAAAGGTTTACCTCCACGTTTTCTTCTAAGAGTTTTATAGTTTTAACTCTTGCATGTAGATCTTTGATATATTTTAAGTTAATTTTTGTATATTATGTGAAGTAAAGGTTCGATTTCTCCCTTTTACCTTTGAGTGTCTGTTTGAGCATGATTTATTGAAAAGATGATTCTTTTCCAATTGTCTTGGCATCGTTATAAAAATTTACTGATAATAAATGTCGGGATTTATTTCTGGACTCTAAAGTCTGTTGCATTCATTCTTGTGACAGTACCACACAGTCTTTCTTGTTATAATTTTGTGTTAAGTTTCAAAATCAATGAGTGTGTGTCCCCATTATACTTCTTTTTTGAGATTGTTTCTGGCAGTTTGAGGTCCATAGACTTTTAATATAAATATTAGAATCAGCTAGTCACCTGAAACCAAAAGATCGTCAACAACAACCAGCCATTATTTATATAGGGATTACATTAAATCTGCATGTAATTTTGAGGAATATTATTAAGTTTTCTAATCTATGGACATGGGATGTATTTCTATTTATTTAATTTTAAGTGTATAAGTCATGCACCACTTTTGTTAATTTACTCCTACATGTTTTTAGTGCTATTGTAAGGGAAGAATTTTCCTAGTTTTACTTTCAGATTACTCAGTTATACATATTACTGATTTTTTTTATATTGATTTTGTATTCTGTAACACTGTTGAATTTGTTTCTTAGCTCAATATTATTTTGTGGATTCATTAAGATTTTCTAAATACAAGGTCAAGTAATCTGCAAATATAATTTTATTTACTTATTTTCAGTTTGTATGACTCATTTCTTTTTCTTATTTAATTGTCTTTGCTAGTTGGGAATTTTTAAATGCATTTTTGGTTGTCCTTATAGCTTTGACAATTTAGCAGCATGTATTTAAAGTGTGTGTGTGTGTGTATGTGTATGTTTTAAAATCAATCTTTCACTCCGTGTGTACCTAGACATTTCAAAGCTTGAATATCACCTCAGTTCTCATACATTTTTTTTCTTTTTCATAAGTTGGGGTATTCCTACCCGTTGTTTTTGCTGTCTTGTCTGGGAATCTCTTTAGAGACACATGTTAGACATCTTAAAACATCTTTCTGTTGTTTCTTTCTTTTTTTTTTTTCTCAGACTTTGCATGACTTTATCCTATGCTGTGATCCTGATTCTAGTCTAGTGTCTGATCTTCTCCTCTGCATGAGTTGCTATTCTGTCTGTGTAAGCAGTTCATATTTTATCTTTCATATTTTATATTACCAAGAGTTCTGTTTTTTTTTCTTTCCATAGCAACCTGCTTTCAATGGCCTTTATGCCCTTTAAAATCTCTCTGAGGATACTAATTCTAATTACATTAAAGTTTTCTTCTGTCCTTATATTTTAATTTTTAGATGTGTTACATATTGAGTTTTTCATTTTTTTTTCTTGTTTCTGATCATACTGTAAATGAGAGTCTGGTTTAAATTAACAACTGGAAATGTATTTTCTCAGACTAAAGGATAATTACTCTTGCCTGGCAGTAAAAGCAGCTGGGATTGCAGCAGTTTCTCTCCTGTGAATGGCCCGTGGATTTGTGAGGGTTGTGACCAACTGGAGTTTCTTCGTTGTTTGTTTTCTGGAGAGGGTGGTTGCAGATAGCTATAAGGACCTGGAAACAGCATTCCATTTACACAAACGTTAGAGTTATCTGTCAGGAGACCGTTGGTACTGGCTCACCTGTCATACCCTTTAATTAACTACCACTTCATTGCATATGACACACTCCTTCTCATAGCTTTGTTATCCCAATTTTGGGGAGTATTCCAAGGTTTCATCAGAAAATGCTCTTTTTTTAAAAACATTATCTTGGTTTCCATTTGCTTTATGTCTTTCAAAAATGATTTACATTTGTGGTCTGCTGGTAAAATATTACTTGTTTTTTCAACACCCTCATCAATTTATTTTTATATTCATTCTATCTTTGAAAGTGGTGTCTAGGCAGGGAAGAAAAATATCTTTTTTGATGTTGTTCAGCAATCTTGATAGCATAATATCATCTCTTTTCAAATGAACCTTTTCTCTGCCACTGAGGCACAGCTGTATTGAAACACTGACTTGGCAGGTTTGTAATGAAGTTCTAACTTAAAACTTACTTTCTACATAAAAAAGAAAAGTTTATTAGATGATGACATTGAAATATTCTTATCAGAAAATTCTAAACCATAAACTCTAAGTTATGATATCTGAGCCTGTCTAGTTTCACAAACCTGAAGAAATAAGACTCTCTTAATTATTCAGATACACAAATAGAAAGAGAGGGCGGGGGGAGAGAGAGAGAGAAAGATATCACAGTACACAGCCTGGTGGTGAAGTCTTTCTTCACTGTAGATCTTTATTTACTGTTTTTGTATACAGGTAAAATTATTAAAAATACATATAATACCTAGTGCACTCTATCTGCTATAGCTAGTCAGAATTTAAAATAAATTCCACATGATAAAATTCTCTGTTTCACTTAGAGTTACTAAGTGACAATCCAAAGGAGAAGTTCAATTGAAAAGTAAAATTAGTGGATCTTTTTGAAACTTCTGTGACCACATAGAAAAAGTCATTTGGTTGCAAAAGATGTCTTCATTCTACAGTCTTCTGTCCTCATCCATCCTTTGAAATGCAAATGAGGTGGCTCCAGGAACCACGCCCACAAGCGTTAATCCATGGGACAGATGCCTTGGTTTTCTCACTTCTTTGGGTCACTTTTCTCTAGTGTTTTGGAGAGAAAAAGGTTTCCTTAGCTCCTCTCCTTAGTTTGTAGAAGTAGTAGGATTTTTTTTTTCTTGTTCTAATGTTACCTGGTTGCTAATGTTTGCTCTAGATTCTTTTTTTTTTTTTTTTAATATTTGAAGTTCTAGGGTTAATGTGCACAACGTGCAGGTTTGTTACATAGATATACATGTGCCATGTTGGTGTGCTGCACCCATTAACTCATCATTTGCACTAGGTGTATCTCCTAATGCTATCCCTCCCCCCTCCCCCCACTCCACAACAGGCCCCGGTGTGTGATATTCCCCTTCCTGTGTTCAGGTGTTCTCATTGTTCAGTTCCCACCTGTGAGTGAGAACATGCGGTGTTTGGTTTTCTGTCCTTGTGATAGTTTGCTGAGAATGATGGTTTCCAGCTTCATCCATGTCCCTACAAAGGACTTGAACTCATCCTTTTTTATGGCTCCATAGTATTCCATGGTGTATATGTGCCACATTTTCTTAATCCAGTCTATCATTGATGGACATTTGGGTTGGTTCCAAGTCTTTGCTATTGTGAATAGTGCTACAATAAACATACATGTGCATGTGTCTTTATAGCAGCATGATTTATAATCCTTTCGGTATAGATGTCAGAAAACTATAGGATTTTAGGCAAAACAGATAGAATGACAACTTATGGTTGACTCTTTGGAAATTTGTATGAGAGGAGGTCATTTTACCTTTCAGTTTTGTGGATGGCAGTGGAGTGGCAGTTGCTTTGGTGGAGTGGACCTATTGTTAGTGACCCCATCTGAAACTATGGGAACATCTTCAACTTCTGAGGCCATTGCATGTAATGATCTGTGTCCTTGAGCATTACTTGTAATTACAGGAGAAGAGACGCCATCCTCTCAGTACTAAAAAAATAGCACTACAATTAACTGTAGACGAAAATCAATGCCTCTTCACTCTGGGGATATAAATGAGTAATTCTCTTCATAATTTCCCAATTCTTAGTACTATCCCTTTTCCTTTTACAGACAAACAAAATCATAGAAATAAAAATGGAAACTCCCCACTGAGCCGTCTCTTAACTCTTCTTAATCATTTGTCCATTCCAATCCTCTCCTTGCTTTTACTTAATACTGAGTGAGGTCTTGGTTCTTCAGTTAAAAGGTTTTTGTTTTGTTTGTTTTCCTTCCAGTTTTGCTTCATTACTGTTGGCATGTCTATGGCTTTGAAAAATAAAATGTGCGTAGGGTTTTCTAATAAAAATAAACTTTTCTTTATTCCTAAAGATGCCATAGATTCTTAATTACTACAAAGCCCACTCCACAGACGTCAATGAAACAGTATAGGGAGTTGGTGAATAGGGTTCTTATCCTGCCCCAAGGCGCTTCTCATCCATGAAAATAATAATGGAAACTTTGTTAAGATTAACCCCACAAAGTCATTATATTGGATATTCTCTGTTACACATTAATGATTTACAGAATCCTAAACATTATGCATAATAATACAAGAGGGATCCAGGATATCACCTTTTTGTTTTCATCCTCACATAACTCTCTGTGCATTTAAACCATAAAATATGCACAAATATCTCAGATGCATCACATATTACATTCTTTTTTTCTGTCTCCTCCTGGCATAGATGTCACTACCAGCTGAGTTTTGGTTGGCAGTCACTTGTTCCATCTTATGAGGAAGAGAGGCATCGGTCACAAGATGTGCATGTCTAGGCATTGTATCTGGTGTCTACTTTTCTTTTGCAAAAATTAGCCTGGCTGGTGCTGATATCAGTTAAACTTCAGCACTGAAAATTCAAAGCCTAAATGTCTGCTTGAGGAAAATACCTGCTCGAGAGGAATTTCCATATTCTTAGTATGATTATTATGTTTTTTCATCAGGAAGGAATAAAGGGTGACTCCTGATGCTGACTGTATTAGTCAGCATGAGAAAGACATTTAGGATTAGCAGATATGACTGTGGGGGGCTGGCAAACCTTAAATCTATAGGGCAGGCTGGCAGGCTGAAAATTCAGGGAAGAGTTTATGCTGCCGTCTTGAGTTGGAAATCTACAGAGTAGCAGACGGGAAACGCAGGCAGGGCTTCTATATTGCAGTCTTGTGAAAGAGTCATTGTACATCCAAGAACATCAGTCTTTTCTCTTAAAGTCCTGAAACTGATTGAACTACTGGGAAGAATCATTTGCTTTACTCAAAGTCTACTGATTTAAATGTGAATCACATATAAAAACATGCCTTCACTGAGAAATCTTGACTGGGGTTTGACCAAATACTGACACCATAACCTAGCTAAGTTGACACAAAAAATTAACCATCACACTGGACTTTATATAGGGCTGTGTTTAAACTGCCTTGGACTTTATATAGGGCTGTGTTTAAACCACTCAGAGGTATCCGTTCAGTCTTTAAAATCTTTGCTGAGAAAGTGTGCCATAGGCTTTCTTGAATTTCAAATTGAATAAAAATTCCCTTTCAAATATTCATCCTAAAGTTTAATTGTTTGTTTAAAGGCAGAGAGTCTCACTCTGTCATCCAGGCTGGAGTGCTGTGGCTCTATCTAGGCTCACTGCAACCTCTGCCTCCCAGGTTCAAGCGATCCTCCTGCCACAGCCTCCCGAGTAGCTGGGATTACAGGGGCACACCACCACCCGGCTCATTTTGTATTTTCGGTAGAGATGAGGTTTCACCATGTTGGCCAGGCTGGTCCTGAACTCCTGGCCTCGGGTGATTTTCCCGCCTCGGCCTCCCAAAGTGCTGGGATTACAGGCATGAGCTACCACACTCTGCCAAGTTTAATTTTTAAATCTACTGTCCTTGCACTTTTCTGCAGTAGAAAAGGATATTAATTAGACTCCTTATATAATTCCTATTAAATTGCTATGATTCTATAAACAACTTTTAAAGTAATCTTCTAACAGATTATTTCTACATGACATGAACGGTCCTACATGCACCTTGTGATGTGGTTTTAAGCTTCTAGGTTTACCTCATTTTTTTTTTAAAGCAGTTTTTATTGTATAATTCACATATCCTACAAATAATTCACTTAAAGTGAGCAAGTAAATGGCTCTTCGCATTTTCAAAGAGTTTTACAACCATCAGTATCATCAATTTCAGGACATTTTCATCCCCCCAGAACGAAACCCTGTGCCCATTAGCAGTCACTCCACATTTCCTTTCAACTCTCCCTCTGCACCAACCTGGGCCCCATAAACCTACTTTATGCATCTTTGAATTTGTATATAAATCTGGACATTTCATATGGCTAGAATGATGCAATGTGTGGCCCTTTATGACTTGTCAAGGTTAGTTGTAAACTTTCAACTTTGTTAAGACCCTCAAAATAGGAATGATTCCAGTAGAATGACTGAAAGCAGGTTAAAAAATGATCATTTTCAAAAATCCATTGGGCATTTATTTTTTTAATAGCTCCTCTCACCAAAAGTGAGTCACTTTGTTAACTTTTTTAAAAATGTTTTAACAGAATCATGAGTTTGGTTCTTGTTTTATGGATTCTGAATTAGGGCTCATTTTTCTGAAACAGATGTGGAATGTTTGCTCAGTTTTTCTCACAGTCCAGTCACTCTCCTCCCTGTGGCCTGGAGATGGTTTAAGGGGCCAACCACATTGTACCAGCAGCCTCACCCACCCCGCGCACTCTTTCCTGTGTTCCTGACTCAGTTCCGAATCCTGCTCCCTTGGCAGCCACCTCTAATATGCTCTCATTTCCACTTTACACTACTTAAATTACAATTTGTTTTAAATATAAAATTTGTCACCCAATTATTTTATTTTATCCACATTGCTTTACTTTGCATTTGGTGTTTACACATATATATTATTCTCAAGTGATTGTCAAAAATTTTTGGTAAAATCTGGGATGTATCTATAATTAATTGCTTTGTATACAAATGAAACGACAGTTTTCTTAACTGATAGTCGGGAAAAGAACTGTTTTTTATAACCATGTAGCAGTATCTTCCTGTTAGATATACGTATTTAAAAACAAAATAGGAGAGTGAATTATATAACCAATGGTTTAATAACTATGAAGGATACATATTAGGTGTAAACAATTACATTAAGAAATTACAACTAAATTTTAAAAAAATATACATATTACACACATATATATGTATATATATATTTGAGATTTACTTTCCTATAATCACTCATATTTCTCATTCTTTTTTGAGGAGAGTGGGTATATAAAATGTAAATACGTACTAATTTTTCTATTCATTACTGCCCAGAAGAATTATTTCTAACTGTATTATACTAATCAGCTAATAACATGAATATGAATCCTGATGGCAGCAATACCTAATATCTAGGATATTACCAGGAGAATGGGCTAGAGGATTTGTTATGTATCTGATGGCTTGTTTTAGTGACTCAACTTTCTGAACATTGAAAGTTGCCCTTATTAAAAATATTTCTTGTCTTATGAAGTTATCACAGTGGATGTATAAGATATAGATTTTTTAATACTAAAATCTTTGTTTGTTTATGTACTCACTTGGTCACTCACTTATGACAACTAAATTGTCCTCAGAGCTGTGGCTTGGCATTGGGAGGACCATGATGAACAGACAGAGCCTGCCCTCATCAAACTTATAATCTCACGTGGGAGCAGACATTAAGCCAAATATTCAGACAAAATGAATGCAAAATTGTAACTGCTGTAAATACTGAAAGAAGAACACTGCTGCTTCTCAACTGCTTAGACACAGGAAATAACATAACACATTCTGGCTTCACAGAAATGAGTGTTCTTTGTTTTACTTTGTTTTTTAAATGTTACTAGCTGGTATTATAAAACATTATTTTTTTTCTTTTCAGTCTCAGATTGACAAATGTCCAATCAAATATTTTGGTATTCTGACTTTAATTTTAAAGATTAAAATGTTCATGCCGGCAAGAATAGAGCAGGGCATAAGAGGACAGAGAGCAGGGAGAGGCATTTCAAAATTTATCATGATGGGAGTCCCTGAACTGTGATTATTTATAAAAAAGAAGGACTTGCTTCATGGTGTATTAATCCCTTGTAAGACGCACAGATTCAGCTCTCAGTAAAGCAGGCTTTGGACCAGTGATGGGCTGCTTCGTGCCCTGCTTGATTGAGATGGAGGGGTTGAGCAGGGCTTTCTCTTAGAGCCTCGGGTGTGTGCAGAGTAACCAGGCTGTCCTGCTGCTCTGGGCTTGGACAAATTACTTTCTTATTTAAAGTAAAATATACAACAAGGTAGATAAACATGCTGTATTATTTACAAGGCTTAATAATAGATTCTATGCCTGTAATCTCTCCACCAATGTAAGCACTCAATCAATACAAAATGACATTGAGTCTACGTAAGTTTCCATCCCCAGTCACATCTTTCTGCCTTTCCCTTGAGGTAACTACAACACTGAATGTTTTCTTTATTCTTCTCTTGCTTAAAAAGTTTCACTACTTATCATTCCCCCTCAACTCTGACTTAGCTCTGTTTGGTTTTGTGGGATTCTTGTGTAGCTTTTTTCCTTTCCCTCAATACTGGTCTGTCTCCCAGTCTCAGAGAACAGGTGACCTATATTAGCCCGTTTTCACACTGCCGATAAAGATATACCTGAGACTGGACAATTTACAAAAGAAAGAGATCTATTGGACTTACAGTTCCACGTGACTGGGGAGGCCTCACAATCATGGCGGAAGGTGAAAGGCATGTCTCACATGGCAGCAGACAAGAGAAGAGTACATGTGCAGGGAAACTCTCCTTTTTAAAACCATCTGATCTGGTGAGACTTATTTGCTATCATGAGAACAGCATGGGAAAGCCCTACCCCCATGATTAAATTACCTTCTACTGGGTCCCTCCCACAACACAGGGGAATTCAAGATGAGATTTGATGGGGACATAGCCAAACCATATCATGACCTAAGATGATGCTAAAGCTTAGTCTTTAAAAATAGGCAGTGTGATGTAGAAAAGGGAAACTGTGAGAGCCTGCTCAGCATTCTGCATAGACCCAGAACCTACAATAGTGCAGAAGTTTACAAAGCACATTGAAGGAGCAAGAGATCATAAACTTTAATATTTCAGAGGTTTGGCTGCTAAGATAATAAAAGTGATCAGCAGAATGGCTTGGTGAAAAATCATGAAGGCTCTATCATTTAGACAGGCCCAGGTTTGAATCTCAGCTTTTCCACTTAGTAGTTGGGTGACCCAGGGACCTTAATTCACCTTTCTGAACCATGATTTCCTCACTGGGGAATGGAACTGGGAATGCTTCTCTCACAGGTTGTAAAGACCTGGCACCTCGTAAGGCTTCAGTAAATATTATATTTTCCTCTCTTTGTATAATACCCACTGAAACTTAAAATTCCAGTCATTGCTTCTCTGCATTCTCCATGTATTTTATAATCTGTTACACTTTTTATCTTGAATTTACTGTGTTTAAGTATTTGCACTGCCAGACCACAGTATGGTAACTTTATCCAGTTTTGTCTTCTGCAAAACTTCCCCCAAATCTTAGATTTTTAGGTTACCCCGTCATTCGGCCTCTTAGCTTGGTCTTTTTTTGGCATTTTTGCTGTTTCTCAAAAATAAAATTTTAGCTTTCTCTATGTCATTAGTAACAGGCAGCTATAAGTTTTAGAGTCTGTGTACCTCAGCTAAAGCTGGACAAATAAAGCAACATGAGGAAGGACAAATGTGCCAATAGTCAGATTGATTCTGCTTCAACCAAGGGCCTACAAGGAGCCTGATCATATTCCTCCCTACTACTCACAGCTGTCTAGAAACTGCTGTGAACCTGAACTTAGAACTATTTGGCTACATCACCTTCTACTGTGTTTTAAAAAGAACTCAGATTTAATCGTGTGACTTGCTGTGCCTCTGGTACACATAATTGCATGTAGTGAGCTAATAAAATGACATGGTAGGTGATGGTTCAATGTGGACATTTGAGATTCAGAGGAGAATGAGGATCTGACACAAAGAAAGATTATTATTACTTCCTGCAACAAGAGCCGCACGAACCAGAGAGAGAAGTGATAGCATGGTGACGTGTCAGAAAAATGTTGGCAAGAGCGAGGGACAATAAAGTTCTCCTTAATACATTTTCTTGTATGTAGTTGCACTTGTATCAGCAAATTTTCACAAAAAAAATTAATAGATGATACATTTTATGGGTCAGATGTCAGTATTGATCAAAATGTTAGAAAGTGCAATACTCTTCCAGGACATATGCTATTGATTTATTTTATTGAGTTCCTACAGGTCTATTAGGGCTATTCCTTAGTGAGTGTTTTACATCTGAAAGCACAATTAAAATCCATTTATAATATCTGTTCAAATAAAACATCTGCAGGTAACAGCCACAGAATTTCCCCTCCCAAGGTAGATTTTGGTAAAGAACACAAATTTTGTATGAGTACATGTGTGACTTTGCTTACTTAGGCACCTGGGAGATGGTTTAAAATCAGTTGTCAAGTGTGAGGATCAGAGGGAGGGTGATGGTTTTCACAAAAAGGTCAGATGAAATTGTCCTGGAAACATCAGGGATTTTAAAAAGTAGTTTTGTAAGACAGGAAGTATTTTACACTAGATGGCCCAGGATGTATGGAAGATTCTAGGACACTGAAGGATGGTATACTTACATAAACCTACTTTATTCACAGAAGTGTGTTGCTTAAAGAATAAATTAACAATAGATTGCAAAAACTTGAACACATAGGAGCTTAGAAAATTAAATATTCAAATCAGTAACCAACTGATATTCACATTAAGGACACTTGGGTATGATGTAAGATGGTTACAGACCATACTTGCCTTGGGGATGTGCTTCATCTAAGACATTGTAGGTGTATTAAGCCTTCATTTGTGCCCCAAGTTTCGTGTTTTCTTTGTGATGACTCTGTGCTGCATTAATGAATGCCCTTGAATATGTTATCATTAAAGTTCATAGGAAGATAAAGAAGTTTAGAAAATTGTGAACAGAATCAATAGAGGAGGAAGAAGAAACGAGTGTCTATGAAAGGGCATGGCAAGGATAAAGCATTTTTTTCCTTTTAAAAGCATCGACAAATGACAAAGTAGATGATCAATGCTCAAGCATTGATGCAATTTTTCTTCTTTATTCTCTGTCAATATTGCCACAAGGAAAACAGGCTAACATGAGGAGTTAGAAGAACTAAGTGCTAGTTCCAGCCCTTCTCCAAAAGCTTTGGTTTCCTCATTTTTTCTCATCTGTCATAGGAAATATGAACTACGTGATTTAAGATTTTTTATTGTAAAACCAATGTCTTAAACATTATTGAAAAGTTACATATGCCCAGGCTAATAAATGATGTTTATGTGAAATAAATTATTCTGTGTCAATTGGCTTGCTGATTGATTAGATAACGATCCTTTCTACATCATGAATCAAAGCCACAGCTCCTGTAGGCCCAGGGAGTGTGCAAGGTAACAGTGGCCCTAAGGGCTTAATAATCATGAACCTGTCTGGTATGCTCACAATTTTTTTTTCAATAAATTTCAGATGCTAGGCTATATGGTAGAAACATTGGAAGTCAGAGGAAGTCAAATAAATCCACATTAATGATCGTCAGCTTTTAATTTATTTGAATATGGAAATTATTTTCTAAAAGATACTGAGTTATAATAGTAAATTAAAAATATGACTAATGATATTAGTAGAATTGAGTAATAACTGATTTAGGTTTAAATCATCAACCTTATGAGGTTTTGTAGGTTTTTTTGGTATGTTTTAACACTTACTGTATAAAGCTTAGAACCACAGAGCTGTCTTTGACCTTGGTGGCCTTTGCTTTGTGTTTCAGGCCACATTCCGTATCCCATCATTTTTTTCTTCTCTGGACTCTGCACTTCTGTCCCCTTTCTTTCTGTCTCCTTTCTGTCTTCTACTTCAAGCCTTTCTCACCTCAGGTCCAAATAACATGTTGCATTATTTTACTCACCATTATAGTATTTGGTGACATGATTTTACCATCCAGAAGGATGAATCACCTCCTGAAAATTGCACTTTAAAAATGAATTTCAAGGAAGTTCTCTACATGGTTTGACTCAATCATTGACTAAAAAGGATTTTGATTTCATTCTTCTTTGATTATTTTACTTATGAATTCGTGCGGTTAAATTGGAATTTCTCTTCCTTGAATTGACTCAACATTGAAAGGTAAGTCAATTATTCTGATACATTTAACTTGATGCAGATGCAGGGTTTGCACATTTATTTGTAAAGCATGAAATTGTACATATATTATTTTGCCATATGTACTTGACTTTCTAAAGACATATTTGCCCAAAGACTTGATACAAGTGAAATAAAATCTTCTTTCAATTCAGTCAAGTGTCAAGATCATATCTAATCAAGTTTTATTTCAACAGTTGTATACTATAATGATATTCATTTCACTGATATTTTAAAATATTCGGAGAAAATATTAAGACGACGATGATACCAAAAGCTAACAATTGTTGAGAATTCCTAATAGACCAGGAACTTTATGCTCTTTATCTTTTCTAAAGCTCACAGCTCTGTGAAGAGGTATTTATTACTATCCTAATTTTCAGTTGATGATTTGAGACTTGATAAGTAAAGAAACTTGCATAAGATCACACAAGTACTAAGGGAGAAAGAAAAATTTGAAACCAGCTACCCGTACCACAGGTTCTGAAACCAGTGCCCCACTTTTGCTCCTCAAAATTTGATCCGAGGACCAACAGCAGCAGCAGTATCTGGGTGCTTCTCGGTAGTCCAGAATCTCAGGTAGAGTGACAGATTCGTGGTGTGGTTTGCTAAGAATATACCCAGTTTTAGCAAGAAAAGTCCTTTGTCCCAGGTAACTCTTCAGTTTTAGACAAGCCCAGATGGTTTGGCCCCCTAATCACAGTTCCTGTCTCTGAACTACTAAATCAGAACCTGCATTTTGAATATCCCCAGGTGACTAATATGCATATAATAAGTGAGAAGAATTGTTTTTTTAAAATTTCATTGGTTTAATGAATACTTTCTAAAAAGATTTCTAGAGACAATCTTGAAACCAGCTTTCATTCTTTGCGTTAACAACACCTGAATTGACCTAGTTGCACACCATGCTCATATGCATTAAATTCAGATTTGTGTATAGAAATTTACTTCTGCAGAAAAAATGGTCTTAAGGAAGCGACATTAAACTACTTAAGTTATCCTGATTTGAGCTTGCAATGCTGCAGAAACTATACAAATATTAAAAGGCTATAGAATTCTTTTCTCTCTAGGAAGAAGGATGTAGGCTGTCAAATATTGTAATTTCAACTGAAAAGTGACATATCGATGTATTGATGCAGTACAGAACATATCTGACATCTGTATTGCCAATCTTGGTTTGTATTCTCAGTGGATTAGGAAGCTGTATCGCTTTATTAGTGGAGGGTACACTTGTCATACCCCGGTTTAAGTGGTATGGCTTGTTTAATAAGCCTTTCATATTTTACTTACATACTTTTATGCCTAGGATTTTGCAGACAAAATTCTCCCAGCATGTGAGATCTCCGGGGACGTGTCTAGAATATGGAGAAAGTTGGCAATGACTGTTTTTGTCTTATAGCATAAATTAAAAACAGTTAGATCTGGAATAGACCCTGAGGAAAATATAGTCCATTTATTTTATGGATAAGGAAATTGAGACCCGTCAGAGTTAAATAACTTTCTGTGGACATCCAGCAAGTTCATAGGACAAACCAGGCCCAGGATCGAGTGTGATTGAGAGCAAACCTGATGTTATTTGGTTTACCTTGAGTGTTTCTCATGTTACTTAAAATATTAATAGTTGTTACCCTGAAAGAAAATGTTAGACTCTTCTTGAAAAATTATATGATTGCAGATATCTATTTAAATGAAGGTAGAAAATGACACTACAGAGAGACAGAATGACGGTTTACTCTAATTTGCTCCCCTTTCCACCCAAGGTCAAGGTAGCATAGAACCAGTCTGCCATAAGTAGCTCAAGTTCAAAGAGTTACATTTCATATTTGATTTAATTTTTTGTCTTAGTTCATTGGGGCTGCTATAACAAAATGCCATTTATTGGATAGCTTATAACATTACACATTTATTTATTGCAGTTCTAGAGGCTGGAAAGTCTGTGATCAAGTTGCAGGCAGATTTAGTGTCTGGTGATTTCATCGCGCCATCTCACTGCATGCTCACATGGTGGAAGAGGCAAAGCAGCTGTCTGGGGTCTGTTTTATAAGTGAACTAATCCCATTATGAGGACTACCTCATCACTTCCTAAAGGGCCCATCTCTTAATACCATCCCTTTAAGGGTGAGGATTTTAATATGTGAATTTGGGGGGGACACAAATGTTCAAACCAGAGCATTTTTTAACCTTTGAAAAAGTAATTAACTCTTCTGTATCTTAATTTTCTTATCTGCAAAGTAGTTTCCAAAGCAGTTCTCTCCTGATTAAAATGATTATTAGAGGGAAGACATGGTCACCATGTGCTTAATGCATGACACTACAAAGTGGGGATATCAAGGGAGACTTCTTAGGATCATATAAATTTTCCCCTCAGAGACGAGGAGAAAGGAGAGGGTAAGATGGAGGGTCTGAGTCTCAAGAGAAGAACAGTAAGAGTGAGATATGGAAAAAGAAACCATAATCAATATTTTGTTTCACTTTTCTATTGATGTTATGATGATTTCTTTTAGTGTTAGACATACTATTTTTTACTATTTCTTACCACTTCTAAATGTACAGTTGAGTAGTAATAAGTACATTTGTATTTTTTCCTCTGTCATCCCTCCACCACGCCACCCTTCCCAAACTTTGGTAATCACCATTCTACTCTTTATCTTCATGAGATCCAGTTTCTTGGCTCCCACATATGAGTGAGAACATGAGATATTTGTCTTCCTGTGCCTGGCTTATTTCACTTAATCTAATGACCTTCAGTTCTATCCACATTGCTGCAAATAACATGTTTCACTTTTTTCCCTATGGTCAAATAGTTTTCTATTATATATATATAGGGAAAATACTTTAGGACATTGGTCTAGGCAAAAGCACAAAAATAGACAAATGGGACTATATTCAGTGCAATAGTTTATCTTATATATATGATGTGGCCTATATATTCCACATTAAATATAAAAAGCAAAAGAGCTAGAGGCATTATACCACCTGACTTCAAACTGTACTAAAAGGTGCCTATTATAACCAAAATAGCACGGTTTTGGTATACAACAGAAACACAGACCAACGAAACAGAAGAAAATCCAGAAATCCATGTATTTGTACCCAACTAATTTTTGACGAAGATGCTAAGAACATACACTGGGGACAGAACACCATTATTTCACGTGTGTGTATGTGTGTATGTGTGTGCGTATGTGCTATGATAAAACATGTGCTAAAACATAGCACGATTGCTAGTATCTCTTTGATATACTGATTTCTTATCCTTGAGGTAAATACCCAAAAGTGGTACTGCTGGATTGTATGGTAGTGCTATAGTTCTTTGAGTAATAGCCATACTGTTCTCAATAGTAGTTATACTAATTTACATTCCCACACAACTGTATAAGATATTCCTTTTCTCTGCATCCTTATTTTAGTAATAGCCATTCTAACAGATGTAAGCTGATAGCTAACTGTGGTTTTGATTTGTATTTCCCTGATGACTAGTGGTGTTGAACATTTTTTCATACATCTGTTGGCTATTTGTATGTCTTCTCTTGAGAAATGTCTATTCATATCCTTTGCCCACTTTTCAATGGGGTTATTTGTATTTCTAACTGATGAGTTATTTGAATTCCTTGTATATTACTGAATATTATGCTTTTTTGGAATAATAGTTTGCAAATATTTTTTTTCATTCATCAGGTTTTCTTTCCAGTTTGTGGATTGTTTTCTTTGCTGTGCAGAAACTGTTTAGTTGAATATAGGCCCATATGTCTATTTTTGATTTAGTTGTCTGTGTTTTTACCTAGACCAATGTCCTGAAGTGTTTTCCCCATGTTTTTCTCTAGAAATTTTGCAGTTTCAGGCCTGTCATTTAAGTATTTCAGCTATCTTGCATTCCTTTTTGTATACAGCAAGAGATAGGGGTCCAGTTTTGTTATTCTGCATATGGATGTCCAATTTTCCCAGCACCGTTTATTGAAATGAGTGTCCGCTCCCCAGTGTATGTTCTTGGCACATTTGACAAAAATTAGTTGGGTACAAATAGGCTTATTTCTAGATTTTCTTCTGTTTCATGGGTCTATGTTTTGTTTTTTATATGAATACCATGCTATTTTGGTTATGATATCCTTGTAGTATAGTTTGAAGTTAGGTGGTGTGATGAGTCCAGATTTTTTGCTTTTTTTTTTTTCCTTGCTCAGAATTGTTTTAAGTATTTGGGTTCTTTGTTGGTTCCATACAAATTTTAGGCTTGTTTTTTCTAACTCTATGAAAAAGTAATGTTGGTATTTTGGTAGGGATTACATTAAATCTGTAGATTGCTATGGGAAGTATGATTATTTTAAAAATATTGACTCTTCCGATCCATGAGCATGGTATGTCTTTCCATTTGTTTGTATCATCTTTAATTACTTTCATCAGCACATTATGGCTTCCTTGCAGAGATCTTCCACCTTCTTGGTTAAATTTATTTCTAGACGTATTAGTCTGTTTTCATGCTGCTGATAAAGACATACCCAAGACTGGGAAGAAAAAGAGGTTTATTTGGACTTACACTTCCACATGGCTGGGGAGGCCTCAGAATCATGGTTGGACATGAAAGGCACTTCTTGTATGGTGGCAACAAGAGAAAATGAGGAAGAAGCAAAAGTGGAAACCCCGATAAACCCATCAAATCTCATGAGACTTATTCACTATCATGAGAATAGCATGGGAAAGACCAGCCCCAGTGATTCAATTACCTCCCCCTGGGTCCCTCCCACAACATGTGGGAATTCTGAGATATACAACTCAAGTTGAGATTTGGGTGGGGACACAGCCAAACCATATCACTGGGTATTGTTTAATAGCTTTTGTAAATGGGATTGCCATCTTGATTTTTTTTCTTGGCTAGTTTGTTATTGGTATACAGAAATGCTCCTGATTTTTATATGTTGATTTTGTATCCTACAACTTTAACGAATTTATCAGATCTAAGAGTTTTTTGGTGACATCTTTAGGATTCTCTACATATTAGATCTTATCATAAACAGGAGGCACAATTCAATTTCCTCTTTTCCAATGTGGAAAGCTTTTCTTTTTCTTTCCTGATGGCTGTGGCTAGGGCTTCCAGTAGTATGTTACATATAAGTGGTGAGAGTGGACATCTTGTCTTATTCCAGTTTTCATTCCATAACATTAAGTTTGATGTTAGCTGTGAGTTTGTCACCCATGCGTTTCATTATTTTGAGGTATCTTCTTTCTATGCCTATGTTCTTTCTGTGCATTTTTATCATGAAGAAATATTGAATTTTATAAAATCCTTTCTGTGTCAATTAAGAAAATCAAATAGTTTTTGTCCTTCATTCTATGATGTTGTGAGTCATGCTTATTGATTTGTGTATGTTGGATTATTCATACATCCCTGGGAAAATTTTCACTTGATCGTGATGTATTATTATTTTTCTTGATGTGCTGTCAGATTTAGTTTGCTAGTACTTTGTTGAAGATTTTTGTGTCTATGTTCATTAGCAATATTTCTCTGTAGTTTTCTTTGTGTTTCCTTAGCTGGTGGTTATCAGGGTAATGCTGACCTCATAGAATGCATTAGGAAGAATTCCCTCCTCTTTAGTTTTTTGAAATGGTTTGATAAGAATTGGTGTTAGTCATTCTTTGAACGATTGATAAAATTTGGTGTTGAAGCCATCTAGTTCTGGACTTTTTTTGTTGGAATACTTTTTATTAATGTTTTGATCTTGTTGCTTGGTCTGTTCAGGTTTTCTGTTCCTTCCTGATTTATCTTGATAGGTTGTATGTTTTCAGGAATTTATCAGTTTTCTTTAGATTTTCTAGTTTGTTAGTGTATACTTGTTCATAATAGTCTTGGATAATCTTTTGTATTTCTGTGGTATTGATTGAAATGTTTTCTCTTTTCTGGTTTTCTTTATTTGGATTTTCTCTCTTTTTTACATCGTTAATCTAGCAAGTGGTTTATTTATGAATCTTTTCAGAAAACAAGTTTTCCTTTAATACTTTGTATTTTGTTAGTCTCTATTTTATTTAGTTCCTCTCTGATTTTTGTTATTTTTCCCTTGTACTAATTTTGTGTTTAGTTTGCTCTTGTTTTTTTAGTTCCTTGAGGTGCATCATTATTTGAAATCTTTCTACTCTTTTAATGTAGGCACTTATTGCTATAAACCTCCCTCTTAGCACTACTTTTATTATATACCATAGGTTTTTGTATGGTGTATTTTCATTCTCATTTGTTTCAATTTTTTAAATAAAATTTTTTCATAATTTTTTTCTTTGACCCTGTGGTCACTTAGGAGCAGGTTGTTCAGTAATAGTTGTAGACTTTGACACCCCATTCTCAGCATTAAACAGATTACTGAGACAGAAAATTAAGAAAGAAACATTGGATTTAAACTGTACATTAGACTAAATAGATTTAACAGATATTTACAGAACATTTATCCAATGTCTACAGAATGCACATCATTCCCATTAGCACATGTAACATACTCCGGGATGGACCACATATTAAGTCACAAAATAAGTCTCAACAAATTTTTTCAAAATTAACATTGTATCAGATGTCTTCTCAAACCACAGTGAAACAAAATTAAATCAATGGCAAGAGGAACTTTGAAAACTGTACAAATCTTGAAATCTTTTTACTTTTTTGATGTAGGCACTTATTGCTATAAAGTGCCCTGTTAGCGCTACTTGTATTATATCCTATAGGTTTTTGTATATTCTATATTCATTTTCATTTGTTTCAGTTTTTTAAAAACTTTTTTTCTTAATTTCTCCTTTGACTGAATGATCATTTAGGAGCAGGTTTTTAAATTTCCATGGATTTGTAGAGTTTTCAAAGTTCTTCTTGGTATTGGTTTCTAATTTTATTTCATTGTGGTTTGAAAAGATACTTGACGTAATGTCAATTTTGAAAAAATTTGTCAAGACTTATTTTGTGACCTAATATGTGGTCCATCCTGGAGAATGTTACATGTGCTGATGAGAATGATGTGCATTATGTAGACACCGGATAGATATTCTGTAACTATCCGTTAAATCAATTTAGCCTAAAGTGCAGTTTAAATCCATTTTTTCTTCTTAATTTCCTGTCTCAGTAATCTGTTTAATACTGAGAGTATGGTGTCAAAGTCTACAACTATTACTGAACTGGAGTTTGTCTCTTTCTTGAAATCTAATAATATTTGCTTTATATATCTGGATGCCCAAGTGGTGGGTACATATATATTAATATTTGTTATAACCTTTTGCTGACTTGATCCCTGTATCATTATATAATGAGCTTTTTCCCCTCTTTTTGCTGTTTTTGAGTTAAAGTCTGTTTTATCTGATATAACTACTCCTGTTTATTTCCGGTTTCCATTTGCATAAAATACATTTTCCCTTCCCTTTACTTTCAGCCTGTATGTATCTTCAGAGGTGAAATATGTTTCTGGTAGGCAGCATACAGTGAGGTAATGTTTACTTTATTTTATATATATATTTTTTGTATCCATTCAGCCACTCTATATATTTTAAGTGGAAAGTTTAATTTGTTTATATTCAAGTCTATTATTGATATGTGAGGTGCTTGTCATTTTATCAAATGATTTTGAATTGTTTTATCATCTT
This sequence comes from Chlorocebus sabaeus, assembly GCF_047675955.1. Taxonomy (NCBI): domain Eukaryota; kingdom Metazoa; phylum Chordata; class Mammalia; order Primates; family Cercopithecidae; genus Chlorocebus; species Chlorocebus sabaeus. The sequence continues at coordinate 85,246,334 of NC_132906.1, forward strand.
TTCTTTCTTTCTCTCTTACTGTTTATCATTGTGGTTTAGTGGTTTTCTGCAGTGGTAATATTTGAAACTTCTCCTGTTTGTATATTTTCTCTAGTACTGGGTTTTATATTTTCATGTGTTTTCATAATGGAAGATATCTTTTTTATTTTATTTTTTTTTTGCTTCCAGGTATAGGACTCCCTTAAGCATTTCTTGTAGAGCTGATGTAGTGATGATGAATTCCTCAGCTTTTGTTTGACAGGGAAAGACTTTATTTTTTTCTTCATTTATGAAGGATAATTTCCCAGGCCAAATATTCTTTGGATGGCACTTTTTTTTTTCTTTTAGTGCTTTGAAACTAACATCTCATTCTCTCTGGCTGATAAAGTTTCTACTGAGAAGTCCGCTACCATAGTCTGATTGGGGAATCCTTATAAGCAATTAGACCCTTTTCTCTTACTGTTTTTCGTATTTTCTTTTTGTCATTGACTTTTGGCAGTTTGACTATAATGTGCTGTGGAGATATTTTTGCAATGTATCTGGGGATCTCTGAGGCTCTTTTATTTGAATGTCTAAATATCTTGCTAGAGTTGGGAACTTTCATTTATTATTTCATTAAGTAGGTTTTCTAAACCTTTTGTTTTCTCTTTTCCTTCTGAGACTGTAAAAATTCAAATATTTTGTTGCCTTATGTTCTTTCATATGTCATGCAGTCTTTGTTCACTGTTTTAAATTTATCTTTTCTTTATTTTTGCCTGACTGGGCTATTTAGAAAGAATTGCCTTCAAGTTAAGAGATTCTTCTGTTTAGTGTATTATTGAAGCTTTCAAATGTGTTTTCTGTTTCATTTAATGAATTATTCAGATCCAGAATTACTTTTTGGTTCTTTTTTATGACACCTATCTCTTTGGTAGATTTTTCATTCATATTCCAAATTGTTTGTTTTCTTTATATTGTTTTTCAGGACTATTTATATCTCACTGAGTTTCTTTTAAATTGATACTTTGAATTTATTTTCTGGGATATCATAATTTTTTTATTGAGATCTGTTGCTGGAGAGTTACTGTGTCCCTTTGGAGGTGTCCTATTTACTTGCTTTGTCATATTTTCTATGTTTTTACTTTAATACATACACATCTGAAGTAATAGTAGCTTATTGAAATTATTTGAACTTGCTTTTGTAGGGGAGGAAACTTTCCTGAAGATGTATTTATGGTGTTGGCTGAATAGAGAACTTTGACCTTGATTCTGAGTGTGTACCGTAGTGCAGTCTCTGTATGATTTCCTCAGCTCTAACAGCTCAGTGATGTCTGTAATTTCCTCAGTAGTAATGAAGTGGTCATTGTGGAAAATGTGGTGAAGTTTTACTGTGACTTGGGATGCCAAGTGGCCAGTTTTTGGGCATCAGTGGTAGCAGCAGTGGGCTGAGTATACTTGTCCGTGGACCCTGGGGTTGGCATACATTGGCACCTGTATTAGTTCATTTTCACGTTGCTGATAAAGACATACCTGAGACTAGGTAATTTACATACACAAAAAAAGAGGTTGAATTTGACTCACAGTTCCACATGGCTGGGGAGGCCTCAAAATCAAGTCAGAAAGTGAAAAGCATGTTTTACATCACAGCAGTCAAGAGAAAGAATGAAATATCAAGCAAAATGGGTTTCCCCTTATTAAACCATCAGGTTTCCTGAGACTTACTACCATGACAACAGTATGAGAGAAACTACCCCATGATTCCATTATCTCCCACAGGGTGCCTCCTACAACATGTTGGAATTATGGGAGTACAATTCAAGGTGAGATTTGGGTGGGGACTCGGAGCCAAACCATATCAGTACCAGCGTTAGCAGATTCAGGCAGGCCAGATCGTAGGCCTCTAGGTGGCTTGTTCTATGCTGGTAGTGGCAGCAGTGGGTCTGGCAGGTGGGCAGCTTCTCCAGTCCCTGGACATTTAGCATGGTATGGTTTATGGTCGTAGCTATTTAGGTCTTGGGGAGTGTGTGGGACCTAGCATGAGCTCCCTCCTTCAATCAGTGCATTGCACGGTTTTCAGACAGCTCTCTCTGTTAATTTGAGAGCCTGTGAGGCTTAAAGGGCTTTCCTTTGGCTAGGATAGCAGGAGTTGACAGTGGGAATGTGGAATGCTGGGGGTCTCCCACATACCCTTTCCCCATGTTGAGGAATCTCTCTCCAAGCTCCCTGCTGATTCTGGCCAAGCAGGCTGCCTCACTTTCCTCTCCTTCCTTGCTTTAGGTGTTTCCCATCATTTTTTCTGCCAAATTCCACGGTTCTTTCTGAAGTGTGATTATCTGTTCACTACTCTAGAGAATGGCAGATGTTTACCAGTCATACAGTGTTGCTGCCATTGCCTTTATATTTATCTAAAAATCAGATTTTTTTCCTTTCATCTATGTATTCAACAACAATGACTGAGCTCTCACTTTATTCAAGGCATGATTTTAAGCACATTTCAAGGCAGATTTGATATTAATAGGAATTACCAAGGGAGGTAAGGCTTTGAGTTGGTTTCATTTATCTGGCTACTAGGAAAAGAAAGTTACACTGATGTAGATTTTTTCATAATCCTTTCCTATTCTGCCATAACATAGCGACCACGGGCATCTCTGAGCACAGCCAGGATTAGAACCTGCAATCTTCCCTTTCACCACCAGGCTGGTGGATGCCTTGAGAGTCCCCTTCAAATGTTATTATGAAAAGCTATGGGAAGATGGAGTGTGAAACTTGTGAAGTCCCTGCTGTGCCACACATACACATGAGAAAATCCGTCTAAGAGTTATCTCCATTTCTGGGCATTACTAGATTAATATTCTGAGAAGAACTTTGCTGCATGACAGGAAATGATGGCCCCAGCAGGGATTGTCATGATGAAAGTTACATATGACATAAAGTATCTAGAGTCTTTCTGTGGAAGAGCACAGATAATATCCCTGCCATATGCCATGAGAATTCACTTAGAGGAGAAGATACACAACAAACTAAATTGGGGAAAAGTTATTCCCCACCAAGAAAAAAACCAAATTGTTGAAATAGTGGCTTAAGAATTAAGGAATTTCTTAAAGGTGGCAGTTTGCTTTGGAAGGAGGAAATTTAAAGAAAGATAAACAATCCCAGGGTGAGGTGGGTGATTGAAGGTGAAAAGAACACAATGTCAATGGTGGGAGAAATATTTGGGAAAGATAGAAAGGGATGAAAACAAAGCAAGACTATTTAGAAGCGAAATCAGTCCTTGCAGCTGGGGAAAAGTCTTTAGAGGTACACAAGGGACAGAGAAATTACCTGAATAACAGATTAAGGAACAAATGAGAAAAGTCTGCTTTCAGAGCACCAAGATAATGGGAACCAAGGCTGAAGATAAACCTGAGGAATGGCTGGTGCAGAACCTGATGCCCTGGTTGCTGTTGGTGCTTGCATCCCTAGCATTGTTTATCTTACAAAACTGTTAGTTAAAAGAAGTTACTAGCAAAGGTTTTTGTTGTAATTCTTAAGAGGATACTGTCTATGGTCAATTGATTTTACAGCCTTAATTCAGGATACTTGATGGGAAAAAACAAGTAAGCTTTTGGTGAAAGCAGTTTGCTAGATAAATTACTGCTTGGGTTTTGTTTTTAATTTTAAGTATAGGTGCTTTAAACAAATGCTTTCAGTTAGACACAAAAAAAGTAATTTCCAAAGAAGCACAGGTTAGATCCAGATACGTTAATGATGCATATAAATCACTCTAGGGAGGTTTAGTCATCTTTGCATACTCTAGTTCTGTCTGGCAAATAGTGATTGCTCAGAAAATGTTACTGTTAATAATAGGCTGTTAGGAGTTTCATAATTCTATTTTCAGTATTAATGAAAGGGGAGAAATATAAGATTTGTGAGCTATATGCTGTACACCCTGATGGAGAAAATATTTTTTCTTCTCTTTTTTTTTTTTTTCTTTTGGCCTTACAAGTATAGTCACATGTGCATTGATATACTACCATTGCCTCTCTATTAGTCTAAAATTCAGATTTTTTTCTTTCATCTACTTATTCAACAACAATGACTGAGCTCTCACTTTATTCGAGGCATGATTTTAGGCACATTTCAGTGAGCCTGACCTCATCATTTTAAGTAATGAGAGAAGAATGAATTGAGGAATTGAAGGCCCTCACTCTGTGGACAGGCTGTAAAACCTGTGCCAGTCTGTTTATGAAGACTGCAGACACAAGTGTGAGTTGGCAAATTGGTAGAGTCATCCTGGCTGTTCCAAAATTCCCAGGAGGGGAAATTTGTGGTAACAGATTGTGGTAAGCAAAGGATGACAAATATGGATGCTAGTAGTACATCTTATGATATTTAGTTACAAAACATTTTTATATGTATGTACTTTAACGTTTGCAAGAATAGGGATAATTGCGGGCAGTTATGGCCATCTCCCCTTTATAGTGGTACAGAACATTTAAATGAGATGTCTAACATCAATCACGTGAATAGCAAGAGGTAGAGCTTGGAGTTGAACCCACGGCCCTTGACAGCAAGCCCAAATATATTAACCCTCCCAGTGATGTGTTCATCTTAAAAATTGTGGCGCACAATGCATAACCATTTAGATATTAGTCCTAAATGGAAAGAATTCCGACTAGCTGGTTGAGAGGAGAATTTTGTAGTGGAGAACCATAATTTTGTGGTACCAGCCACAATTAAAATTGAGCTCATGTGACCCTCAATATTAGAAGGGAAACAAGGAGAGAAAAGAAAAAAAAGGTGGATAGATGTCTCAATATATCTGAATTGGGGTCATTTGACAGGGCAGAATATTTGGTTTCTGAATATATTATAATTTGATTTGATAAAAAATTAGATTGCCCAAAGAATCTATGAGGTGTGGGAAAATGTGATTGTTGTTTAACTAAAAATAGTGTAATCCAAAGGTGATATAGTTCAGATGAGTTAGGGTGCAAATTATTAACAAACATAAAAGTAACAGATTTAAAAGTAATGTTCTGGAGAGTATAATGGTGTAAGCATGTTGGCAAAGCCATTTATCATTATTAAAGTAACTAATAAGATGACAGAAGAGGTCAATTTCTGCTTTCAAGGTCATGAATATATATAGAATATATTCAGAGTTCAATATCAGTAAATATGTCGGGAGAATAATTTGTCTGGGGAAGAAAGAATTAGAATGGGAGAGGTCCCATTACAATCCTAGCCATATTCAGAGCCAGTCCCAACAAAGAAAATAATGCATGGGTCAGGATAAAAAAACATTTTCAAAGAAAGTACATCTACAGGGAAATATGAAGAAGGGATAACTGCCCTTGCTTAGAGGCAAATATAACATGATTAGATCAATTAGAAATTTCATTACTGCTCAGGAATGGCTTTGGGAAGTAAGCCCGGGGAATGACTGGGAAACCTCACGGTCTACTTCATCCTCCTCTCCAAGTTACACACATGGGAGGAAGACACGCCAGTTCTTCACAATAAGCATTCTTCTCCTGCTTTGAAGGCAGGTGGCTGTGTGTTTCCACTCACAGGCTTGCAGGGGTCACACCACAGTTCCTTTCATGAGACGATTCTAGTCATTCCTGTGCTCAGCAAATCCATGCACCAGGGAGAGCTTCACCTCCCCTGTCCCTGCTCCATGAAGATGGGATTTCTACACACTTTGTATTTCTAGGAGCACATCTTCTCTCCTATTGTCAGCGGGAGAGAGGATTAGGCTCACATGTAAATTTGAAAACTCAGCTCATTTTCTAATAAGTTCAAGTTTTATGATTTAAAAAACTTTTATCAGTAAATAAAGGTCACCCATCTGGCAGCAATGTGTCTATTTGGCTCAGCGTTGGTTTTCTACACTACGTTATAAAAATATTACAGTCTAGTATGACATTAGCAAAGTGTGACATCTGGGCTTATACAAAATATAGGAGTTGGCAGAGGGACTAATTTCTCTTCTGAAAAAATGCCATGGCTGATAGGGACTGAGGACAACACAGTGACTGAGAATCCAGCCCTGGACATTGCTGTAATTCAGCCAGACTTGCCTGTGAGTTTAGCAGCATCCTCCACAATGTCTGCCTGGAAGCGGGGAAGGGGCCTAATTACCCAGGAGGATAACGTTGATGGATTGCTACGGGCCTTTGAGAATAGAAGCTATTTTAGCGCAACAGAAAAATTTTCTCTACCTGCAGTGCTAGGTGGTCATGCGTTCAAGAATTAAATGAGACTGCTTCAGAAAATACTATAGGTATGGCAGTAATAAAGCTGGCAGCTTTTCAGTGGGTTTAGATGTTAGAGCATTTACTTTGGGGGTTGCAAAATGTATAATTAAATTTTGGCATTGCTTTTAGGTGGTAATGATTTTTATTAAATTCTTTTTTGTATGAATCCCTTTATGAGTTCAAGACAAATGCCATGTTTGTTTTTTCCCTCTAGGCTCTCTGGGTTTATTTTAATACACTGTAATCTAAAAGATATTGAGTCACTGACAAAAAGAATACATAGATCCAGACAGGGCCATTGTGCAATCTCAGAAGCTGATTTATTTTATTTTATTTATTTATTTATTTATTTATTAAAGAAAAGAGAGCAGATCACATTTAAAGAAAATTTATTTCCTCATCTGTTAACATTCAATTTTTGTGAAGATTCAGGCACTATGAATGGCCAGTGGAACTTCCATAAGTCGGAAATTGCAGTAGCAGTTTTTTCACAGGGGTAAAAAAAAATCCCTAAGCTTTAAAGAAGTTTGGATATCAAAAGCTGTAATGCCCATTTAGGGGAAATTAGGGTGAATATTGTTTAATTAGTCATCCAAATGATGAAAACCATCCACTCCGATGCTTTTATGAAGCTCTGCATCATGGTAACAGGGAATAGATTTTTGTGACTTGTGCAGGGAGCGCGGTATTTCCATTTTCTTTCTTTCTTTTTTTTTTTTTTTTTTTTTAGGTAAGTGGTGATGGCCAAGATTAAATGCCATAAGCTTCATTCTGCCTGCTCTGTGTTCCCTGTGCTCACCCATCCTTATTCAATGTTGCATTAGCAAATTGCTGCGAGTCTCCATCTGCCTTCCTTGGAGTACCTTTCTCAAGGGAATACGCAGGCAGGTTATCTGGGAGGAAGAGAGCAGCGTGCTTCCTCCCTTGTCGGGAGCCCAGCTCAGAATGGACAGAAAATACAGGCTTCTGCATTTTCATTTTTCACATGAGGAAGTCACTGCACGGAGAGGTTAACAGAACTACCAGGATCAATGAGGCAATAGGGGAACCCAGCCTGGAGGGCAGTTCCCCGGTCTCCTCCCCATTAGCTCTTCCTGGCAAATTAACTGCCACCCACACCACTGGGCTTTATCATTCATTACTTTCCTCAGACTCGGAATAATTTCCATTCCAGTAGTCTAGAGAATGACTGTATGCTTCTGGAATTTATGGGCATGATCACAGGGGTCAGGAAGGGATCCAGGCACCAGGGTGGTTTATACTCTCCTTTAGTAGTTCTACAGAATTTGTGCCACAAAGAGCCTCCTAACACCGCAGCCACTTTGTTATTACAGAGATGCAGCACTTTCTGCTACCGCCTTGGGAAACTGGGATTTAATGAGCACCTTTGGCAGTGGGACTTTCCTGCCCTCCCTTAGATGTGGCTGGTCTTGTCATTGTTCTTCTGCACTTATTATTTTCCTTCATTCCTCAGGGGATACTCAGAATGAAAGAAGAGGGTGACATACTCTCTGGGGTTGAAGTGGAAGGGCATCCCAAGAGCAGCCAGTAGGGCGCACGGAAATTCCTTTGAAACTGACCTGTGACTGCCCTTCAAGAGTGCACTTCTGTTTCTTTTGCCCTCGATCCCAGGCTTCTGGAAGCTGTGTGTATTGCTGCTGTGTTAGCAGGCCAGCTCTGGGCTACCCGCCTCAGTCCCTAAGCCAGTCTGGACGAAGGGTTGGCTTATATGAATAGTCTTTCTACTTCTTCTAAGGCTGTGGGGTTTGAACTTGAGATATGTTATCAAACTGGGAGTGGAGTCAGTGGTTTACAAGTCACAGCACTGTATACTACCAATAACATACACACAAATGCTGTATCTCCCTCTCTTTTTATTGAGGCTTAATTTGCACATCCTACACATGATTATTTTAAAGTATATAATTTAGTAGGTTTTAGTACATTTACAAGGTTGATCTACCGTCACCAATCCAGAAAGTTTTTATCACTTGGCAAAGAAATCCCATAGCCATTAAATGTCACTCCCTGTTCCCCTTCATCCTATTCTCCTGGCAACCACTAATCTGCCTTCCGTCTTTGTGAATGTGCCTATTTTCGGCATTCCATATAAATGGAGTCATACGATGTGTGGCCTCTGCATTTTATTTCTTTTGTATAACATAATGTTTTCAAGGTTCTTCCATGTTATAGCATATGTCAGAATATCTTTTTTTTTTTGGCTGAATCATATTCCATTGGTATTTATATATTATATTTTATCCATTCATTCATCTGTTGATAGCGATCAGTTGTTTCTACTTTGTGGCTATTAAGAGTAATGCTGCTGGTCGGGCACAGTGGCTCACATTGGTAATCCCAGCACTTTGGGAGGCCTAGGAGAGTGGATCACCTGAGGGCAGGAGTTCGAGACCAGCCTGGCCAACACGGCAAAACCCTGTATCTACAAAAAATACAAAAACATTAGCCGGATGTGGTGGCAGGCGCCTGGAATCCCAGCTACTCGGGAGGTAGAGGCAAGAGAATCCCTTGAACCTGGGAGGAGGAGATTGCAGTGAGCTGAGATCGTGCCACTGGACTCCAGCCTGGGCAACAAGAATGAAAACTCCATCTCAAAAAAAATAAATAAATAAATAAATAAATAAATAAATAAAGCTGCTGTAAACTTTTTTTCTTTCTTTTTTTTTTTGGTACAAGTCTGATATGATTGTATGTTTTCCATGTTCTTTTCCCTTTTCGTTTCTTTTGTGGGCTTAGGTCATAAGGCTAGTTCTCTACCTTCTTAATTAATTATTTTAGAGATTCATGGTACTTAGTGGAAAGAATATGGACTTTGGGGGACATATATACTTGAGTATAATTTCTGATATTTTATCTCTCAGCCTCAGTGTCCTCATCTGTAAAATAAGTATTTGAGTATAGTTACTTTATAAAGACAGTGTGACTTAGGTGAGATGTTAATTCTCTGTTCAATAAATATAAATTCTCTATTCTTTAGCTTTAGTTTTCACCAGTTTAACCACCCAGAGTTTTAGCTCTCTCTTGCCCAATATAGTCCAGAGACGAGAGGCTCTCTCACTTGCTCTGCTAAGAAAATTATCCTACCTGCATGGGATTCCCTTGGTTGACCTCCCTTATTAATGATGGTCTAAGGTATTTTGTGAATTGAATTCCGTAAGGGCTGTTGTTGTGTGAATTAAGCTTGATTCTGACAGTGATGTGCCCTTTGTGTCGCAAGCACCCAGCTGTCGCTCTGAAGCCAGCCCTGCTTCAGGGAACATTTCTCTAGTCCCGGACTTTATAGATACTTTGCTTATTCTCCCTCCTTTTTCTAACAACATGGTGATGACTAGAGTAATCTAAGGCAATAAAAGAAAGAAATTAACATAAATAGAAAGGGATTTTATGGAGGGGGCCAGAACAATACTGAGTGCTCTGCAAATATGTCATATTTAATCCTTACCACAGCCCTGTAAGATAGGTATCCTTTAGTCCAGATGGGAAGATCAAGGCTCAGAGAGGCCAATTTGGTGAAGTGCATATAGGTAGTAAGTGACAAATTCGGTGTCTGATCTTAGGTAAGTGTGATGCAAGAGCTCCTGTAACTTCAGGACTACCACCAGCTCCAGACCTGTGAAGAACATCTCATTTTATGACCATGCTCATAAGATGTGATGGTTTCATCCATTTTTTTCTGTGGCTAATGGACAGCTGCCAAACCTCAGTGCTTTATGGCAACAAAAGTTTATTCCCACTCATTTTAATTGTTGATATAGATATACTCTTGATGTCATATTTATTTTGGGTTGATTCTGGAGAAATAGAGCAAAGACAGGACAATACACCGGCTCTTAAAGCTTCTTACAGTAAAACACATCACTTCTGTTCACATTCCATTGGCCACAGCTGGTCACATGGCCAAACCTTAGTCAGTGTTACATGACTTATATTCATCCCACAGGGATAGTTCCTGGGGTGGGGAATGTTAGAAAAGACAGTGAATACTTTAAACAAATAATCTACCACATGTGATTTCTGCATTTGGTTTGTGATACCATGCTTTCCTGGACTTCCTCATGCTTTGGCGGCTCCTCTATCTAAGTTTCTCTTACTGGCTCTTCCTTTTTCTCCAACTGATCTCTAAACACAAGAGAGTCCTATGATGCATTTCAGGCGCTCCTTTTCTACACTCCAACTCTTGATGACCTCATCCAGTATGGTTTTAATTACCGTCAACATGCTGATGACTGTCTAATTTATCTTTCAAATCCTGACCTCTCTGGGGTCCAACTGTCTTATGTTATCTCCACTTGAAATTCTAATATGCAGCTCAAATGTAATATGTCCAAAATTGAACTTCTGATTTTTATCCATCCCTACCCCAGCTGGCAATCTTCCCTGTTGTAGTAAATGGTACCAACCACCACCCAGTGACTCAAAGGAGAAATCTAGGCTCCCTCCCTTTTCCTCACTCCTACCTCAAATCCATCAACCACACATGTTATTTATATCTTTCAGATAATTCCTCAAAATGTCCACATCCTCTGATTGTAAATGCCAACACACTAACATAAGCCTCTCTCATTTCTCACCTTGATTACTGTGGTAGTTAACTGACTTCTGTACTCCTTTTCTTTTCTCCCTATAACTCATGTTTCACATAATAGTCAGAAAGATCTTACAAAAGTACAAATGAGGTTAAGGCTTTTCCTTTGCTAAAAACCTTCTAAAGAATTAACATTGCACTTAGAAAAAAAGGTCCAGGGTCCAGGTCATAGGTTGCAAGGCCCTAAATGATCTGGCAATTGAGTTCAAGAGTGTCCCCCCAAAAATTTATGTCTACTGGCCGGTCGCGGTGGCTCAAGCCTGTAATCCCAGCAGTTTGGGAGGCCGAGGCAGGTGGATCACGAGGTCAGGAGATTGAGACCATTCTAGCTAACATGGTGAAACCGCATATCTACTAAAAATACAAAAAATTAGGCAGGCGTGGTGGCGGGCACCTGTAGTCCCAGCTACTTGGGAGGCTGAGGCAGGAGAATGGCATGAACCCGGGAGGTGGGGCTTGCAGTGAGCTGAGACTGCGCCACTGCACTCCAGCCTGAGTGACAGAGAGAGATTCCATCTCAAAAAATAAAAATAAAAAATAAAAAATTTTGTCTACCTGGAAACTCAGAACATGACCCTTGGAAATAGGGTCCTTTGAGATGTCATTCATTATGATGAGGTCATACTGGATTAGCATGAGCCCTAAATCCAATGTGATGGGTGTCAGAGTATCCATTTGGACAACAATTAAAGACCTGAGTGTCCATCTGGACAACAATTAAAGACCTATCATTTTCTGAAGGTTTTCACTTTCTTCCTTTTAAATATCAACATGTAATATAAAGGGACTGATTTCTTCATTACTATACATGGCTAAGTCTGTGAGATGGGAAGGAAAATAATAACTTCATTTTAATATTATCTGGCTTAATAATGATTATAGTCCCCTTTCTCCCTGTGACTAATGCCTTTAATTTTAAGCATTATTTGAGTAGCAAAGCTAGTAGACGATCATGGTAACGATGAGACTGATAATGATGATGATTTTGATGATAATGACTCTAAAGGTATTTTAATTTTGCTGTGGACTCTCAAATAACTGGTTTGAGTTTGGGAACTGTACAGAGAATACCTAAAAGAAAAACTAGTCAAGCCATGTGAGTAGGTTTATCTGGGAACCCTGACAGACATTGTCATTATCACTGAGAGAAAAGAGGGAATCATATATTCTGAAGTCAAAGAGATGACTGTTCCCATACCGCGGTTATTCCTTAATCACATAGAAAGTTGTATTTGTTCATTTTCATACTGCTAGAAAGAGCTTCCTGAGACTGGGTAGTTTATAAAGAAAAGAGGTTTAATTGACTTACAGTTCCACATGACAAAGGAAGCCTCAGAAAACTTAGAATCATGGTGGAAGGGGAAGCAGGCACATCTTACATGGTGGCAGGTGAGAGAGAGAGCATGTGTGAGCACAGGATAAACTACGTTCTATGAACCCATCAGATTTCATGAGAATTCACTCACTATCACGAGGGTATGATGGGAAAACACCACCATAATCCAATCACTTGCTCCCCTTGACATATGGGGATTATAATTGGAGGTGAAATTTGGGTGGGGACACAGAGCAAAACCATATCAAAGGTCATGTAAGTGTAACTCGCTAGTTTCTCATTTTGTCTTCATGACTTTGTCCCTTTTTCTTCTGCCGTTTTAATTCTCTAAATTTGTACAGTGATTTTCAGATACCTTTAGTATACGTAATTCCATGTGATCTCAATCACTCAGTGCATTTGTCCAAGTTCACACAGTTGTAACTCAAATTGTGATTCAAATACAGAATTATTTCCACTTTACCATAGTGTACCTCTCAATTTTGGATTGAGTAAGCTACATATTTTACTTTTGTTTAAGTCTTGGTTAGGAAGTTACTTAAAATGCCTAATATCTAATTTGTTCTTTATTTCTGTTCAATGGTACTAGTCTAGACTTCTGTCTATGCATACATGAACACTTATTGAATTGAGATATGGTGTTTTTGGTTGTAACTGAATCTCTTTGCTTTAACGCATATATTTCTGAGGTGCATCTGCTGTAAATTAAGTGATACATTCATAAGAATGAAGAAAACTAAAAATCATTTCCCCTTAAGAAATTAAAATATTACCAACTGAACTTTTTGACCTACCCATAAACCAACGTTACCCTCATGTATTCTACTTTTCATTTTATGAACACTATAGAGATTGTAGCCCTCCCAGATCAGTCCTAACTGGGGGTCCCAAGGGTCCTTTCGGACACCTTCTCATGCTTTGGAAACGTGATTCATGTTACTAAATTTCAAATTGTTATTTCATCATGTGTCTCACAAAATATTACCTTATCCCGTGACTCACTATTGTCAGTTGGAGGTTACCTTGGATTTAAATTATTTTAATGCTGGTAGTGCATATATGAGGCTTTTGCTTTCGTAATTTTTCTCAACCTAAGCAGTTTGGAAAGGTCCAGATGGAAATGAACATATTGAACACTTAAAAAGAAATGTTTGTATTGTTTATGCAGGAAGTAAGTCTCATTTCTTAATACACAGGGAAGGTTGTTTCCTTTTTTATTACAAGTTCCAAATGAAATAAAATCTTGGACCTCTGCGTTTCCCTGCAGTAGTTAAGCTGATGCAGCAGATACTTTGGTTTTAATTATTTATGGATGAGCCATGTGAAATGCCTGCCAAAGGTAGCAAAGGGAAAATAATGGCTGGTATTACACAACTGACCTTGAATCCAGCTCTGATTGAAATTAATTACCCAAAGTTTGAAAATCTCAGCTTCTTATATTGTTGGTAATGTCCTTCTCTGGTGATAATCAATAGTACCACCGTCGTACCATGAGCTGTACTTATCACAAGTATTTCTTACACAGTATTTGGTACATCTGATCTTTGCAGAGAAAACCGTGTTAATGGACTTTTTTTCTTTCTAATTCCTGCATACTGTGTTACTCTAACATTCATCCTTTGGCATTCCATTAAATCCAGCTCTTACTTTATAGAACGATTGTTTATAAAAACTGGCTCAATTTTGGACTGACTTCTATAATATTTTGCCACACAAAAGGTACCAACAAATGGTTTCCTATCTTTTCTTTGTATTTCCATGTTGTCAATCTCGGGTGCATTAGATGTGAACAACTGGATGGGGAAAATTATTATTTCTGTTAATTCTAATTAGCTGTCAGTCTTCCAGGGAGAGGGTGCTTTGCTCTGAATGGGAGTGGTGCTAACTCATGAGTATATAATCACATCTTTAGAAAACATTTGCTTTGAAGGCACAGTGGCTTTTCCTATTATTTTAAAAGACTGATTTAGTTTTTATGTACTTGAATTTCAACAAAGATGTTGCCTCCAGCATTCCAGGTGCGGGTCCCCCTGAGTCTCTGGATGGGTGCATACTTGGGATTGTCATATCGTTGGTAGCTGAGGGCAAAGGTTCTGCGAGAGGAAACTTCACTGACGCAAAATGAAAAGCAGCACATCGGATTGATGAGAAAATTCATTTACAATAAACAGTAATTAAACATGGATTATTAGGGTGGCACATTTACGATGTGCAAGTAGAAGTTGTGTCAACACCTTATAAAGTCCAGAAAGTAATTCAGCTGAAACATTTGCCCTGGGCAGAAGAACAAGGTTCTATTCTAAGGAAGGTTTGCTGTTTGTTGTAGTGAAAAACTCTTTGTAATAGTGCTTTTGGTTTTAACCATTTAACACACCTTTCCCAGGGTTTAATGTCATAGAGTGCTATGGATCTAAGAGATTATTCCTCATTGTTGAGCCTTTCTCATAACCGATTTTATTCTCCTAAATTCATCCTTGGAAATACACACGGTAACTTAAGTTTTATTTTCTGAATGCAAGTCTCAGCAATATGACAGCTCTTAAAAACCCATGTTGGGAAGGTTGGCTCTCCTTTTGTCATTGTCACTGACCTCTGCTGGTTGCTTCTTCCTGACAGTCTACTGGCCTCATCTATCACTTGGGACGGGTCACCTCAGCCTCAGACAAAAGTAATTAGGTTCCCCCTGATGCTCAGTGTCTACTCAACCACGCCCTTCATCTTCCTTAATAACCTTGTTGAAACTAAACTCTTTCATGTTTTACCTTCTCAGAGTTGACTTGATGAATGAGTGCCCTCTAATGTATTAATGGATAGGAGGTAGGAAGACAGCCTCCTTTTCAATATATCAATATTTATTTGGCCTTCTGAAAGAACTTCTGCTTAACAAAATAGATCTCTAATAGCAAGTTTCAACAAGGGAAGGAAAGAAAACCAGCACAATGATTGTTGGGTAGGGAGTGGTGGGAGGGTAGTGTCAGATAGGGAGTAGTTGGAGGGTAGTGTCAGATTAGCCTTGTTTGCCTCTATCAGATCATGTTCTCTTTTTGGACATTTTATATAAGTTACACATTACATTTTATGTGAATGGTTTAAGATTTCAGTGAAAATGACTTTAAAAAAGTAAGTGGAAGTTAGAACGTCATAAGAGAGAGGACTATATCTGCCTATAAAAGTATCAACACCAATTTCTAGAATGTAACTTAGAACCTGTAAAAATATTTTCCTCCTTTATTGTTCAAATATCACTCAGTTAAAGGAACTAATAACCATGTATAGCCAAAGTTCTGTCTAATTCAGATTTACGATGTAAATAAGTATGATTGGTATTTTATTTAACTTAATAAAATTGATTGGGAATATAAAGGTGATTAAGACAGCAAATTTGTCTCCAAAAATGTATTTAGATAGTAAAACCTACTACTACTAGATTTATTATTCAAAAACCCATATTACCTCCTATTAAGTAAATCAGATTTAAATAGCCTTAGGTATAAATAACAAGAACATTCATCTTAAAGAAATATCCTATGCACAAGTAATCCATGATGATTGTTGGAACTCAGTTTCTCTGTGATCTTTGCTTGATTGGAAAAATGAGCCACATTTGTTTTAAGTTTAAATTGGAGTGAGATTATCATGTATATGGACCATTTTTTAAGAGGGAGAATTCCAGAAGCTGGAAAAAGCTGACACTTGAAGAGAGGAAGAGATATGATTTCTCTCTCTCTCCTTCTATCTCCCAAACAGGGCATTAATGTTTAAAAGTTCTGTATAATAGCTTGTTAGTACAGGGTGGGGCAGTGATATGCCTAAACTGTGGGTGAGGGGTGGGGGGACAGAGAAATCTCAACTGGCAAATTGAGAGAGGATGAGGATGAAGACTTATATTTTCTCTAATTTTATGGAAAGAGAAAACAAGTTTCTGCTGTACAGAACGTTGATGAAGAAATGAATAGACTCTTAACAGAGGCTCTCCCAGGAAAAAGATGTAGGGTAAATGATAAATGGGGACACCTGAGGGGAACTGATGCACAAATAGTTCAAGTAAGATGACATTTGATAGTGGAGATGTTGGCCCAGGCAGCTTCAGAAGCCAAATGGGCTTAAATTGGAGGATTCTCTGCTTTTTGTCTTTTTTCAAATAATTTAAAATAATATTTATGGAGCACTCAACAATGTTATGAGGTTCTACAAATTCATTTTGAAGATCAAAAGTTTTCTATTTCATTTTCTAATATTTACATTTTTTTCCCCAGAAATCTTTCTAATTGAATAGCTCTGTGATGCCCAGAAAAATAAATTTGCTACGATTCTTAGCTGGAGTCTAGACAAAGATAAACAGGATTCTGACATCATTTCTTGTCAGCTTTCAAGCAAATAAATTTAGGATTTCTCCTGATAGGGGCGTCATCAAACCAAGGGTTACATGTATGGATTGTTTGTTCATGAGAATGTAAATCGTAGGGTAGCATGGTGGAAATTGCCTAAATATGGTACTCAGACAGATCTCAGTTGAAATTCAAATTCAATAAGTTACTAATTATGTAACCTTCATAAATTGCTGCAAGAGATATGCTTGTGATATTTTCATTTCATTTTTCTTTGGCAAACTAAGAATAACTGCATGATTTCCTTCTCTATGACACTAGACTGCCTTCTTCTTCAATTTATTTGAGCCAATGTTTAAGTAAACTTCTTGCGTGGAAAAACTGCAGCCAGCAAACTAATTCAGTTACTGTTCAGAATAAATACACAGGTAAATTCTACTATATCAATTTCACAATTTATCAGAACACCCAAAGGGATTAACCAGGATTGCTCCTGAATATATTCCATTGCTTCCAGAACTCATCGTCATTGAGTTTATTTCTTCAGGAAACAAAGCCAGTGGGGGAAGAGAACAAAGAATAAACTTTATTTACATATAAATAATTGTTGCCTTTACTAACAATCTTATATTGCTAAGAATACACCTTGGTATAACTTGTATTCCTCATTACATAATTCATTATGCTTGGAGAAATTTTACTGGGTACTGCTGGGTTATTCTTTGTTCTTTTCTACATTCATTTGGTTTCTATGCTTAAAGTTTTTTGAATAATACATCAAGTAAGAGGTATATATTAAATAAAGGGAAAATAGCAAAATAATATACATATTTTTAGTAACGTTATTTTATGCATCATAAATAATATGTGTATTTGGTATTAGTGCTAAAGTGCAAAAGAAGGAAGAGTATTAGAAACTTATGACTGAAAATATAAATTTCCTTGTGTGAAACTATTATCTATAGGCTAAGATTTCTCAAATAACAATCACAATAAGGAGCTAAAACTAGACAAAAATTGCAAAACTCGGTAGTTTTAGAGCACAGGTTAAACAGAGAATAAATAATATTCATGTGGCCTCCATTCATAATGAAGAGCTCATCTACGTGTGTTCATGAGCCTGAGGAAGAAAATCCAGTTAACCATAGGGTTCCTTATTCAAATTGAGCCACATTGCTCTTTTGAATGATTATTTTAATGCATCAGCTTTCTTGAATTCTATTCAGAGTAGGACATCAAATACATAGCTAACTCTTCCCCTTGTAAGTTTATCAGAAGAATGATCAATAGCCAATACAATAAAAGGGTTACTATTATTTTGACTAGAGGACAATATAAATCTTTTAATGGCAAACTCCTTAGGATTTAAATTGATATGAAACGTTTTCTTTTCTGTCTCAAGCAACAGAGACCTGTGCAGGTTAAAATATCACAACCTTCCAGTCATATCAATCTATATGACAAAGTGTCTTCTTGGTGGCTTATAGATTATATCCCACATACGGAGCTATTGTGGTAGTAAGAATACTGTTACAGCATGATGTGAAGTCTGAAAAACATGTGTAAGTGTTATTAGGAGGGGCACTGATTTCTCACTTGTCTTTGTTCTAAAATATATTGTACTCAAAAGTGATAATATTCATCACCATATTGGTTTTGTCATCCATCCATTCATCCATCCAGACATATATTCGTCTTTCCATTCATCTATCTATGACAATTATCTATTGAGAGGATACTGTTGGGAAATAAACCAGGTGCTGGAAATACGAAAACGAATGAAATAAAATCCTTAAATTTAAGTTGCTTAGGACCTCATGAAAAAAGACAAGCATGCTGGTACCTAAAGCACAGCAGTTAATACTAGATGCTGAGTATTAAAATATAATAAGAGGCATAAATCATACCTCTGTACCTTATACGCTATATGACTCTGAAAAAGTTACATAACCTTACTGTACATCCATTTCTTAATTTGTAGTGCCATCGATAAATGTGCTATCTTTGAGGAAGATTATGGAAAAAGCACATAAATTTACCTAGTTGGTTGGGGTGGAAGATGGAAGCAATGAGAAAAAAAAAATCAGAATGTGGTTGATATCTTACGTGGTTTTCAAAGTAAACTCGTGACTTTAGGGAACGAGGGACTATAGGGACATGGAGATCTAATATGCAAAACATAGACATGAGAAGGCAGGAATAATTTAGACAAAGACTTTTTGAAATGGCTGGACTACAGGGTATATTTTGGCAGTGGGAAATGAGGGTAGCTGGATCACAGAGGAACTTGTCAACAACATACTGACGCATTTGGACTTGAGTTAGCATGGCACCATTTCTCAGACGTGGGCAACATATGGATGCCTTTTAAGGAAAATAACTCTTATGACTTCCATTGTTCACTTCAATTATTTTTATCATATTTTCTTACATATGTATAAAACATATATAAAGTACAAACTCCTTACATAGAAAGCTCTTACACAACCAAAACAAACTTATAAGTTAAAAACAAATAGAATCATACAACAATGAGAATTCAAAGTTGAAAGAATGATATTTTTCTTTTTGATTAAGTTGCTGCTCTGAAGTGAACATGCTTTGATGCAGTTTTTTTGACTTTTGTTTGCCCCTGCTAATAGTAATGTGCACCATATTATGGCTTAATTCAGTCTTCACGTCTCTTTATTTTAACTATAGTGGAATCTTTATTTGTTTATATGCCATGCTGGGATGACATATGGGTCAAAAACTTTAAGTTTCCCTGTGTTATTTATTTTTTTATCTTAGCCACAACAATAAACTAGTGTCATTTGTTGCTAATGAGACTTTCAGGTACTGAAATCCTGTGGTGGTGCTATGCCATCTTTATCATACAGAATAGGCTTATGTTTATGTTTTGGATTATCATTAAGCAATGCATACTTTGCCAATGCTTAAATAAGTCCAGAAGCCCTGAGGCCATGGCCATAAAAATATCTTTGAAAAATACTTCCGGAAACAGTAAAGGGTGCACCGAATGGTTGAAAGTAAGGAAGAAATATGTATGGATTTTCTTTTGGAAAATTCACTGTGAATAGATAGAAAACTGAACACAGTCTAGGCAAAAGATGATTAAAAAGATTGTAGCAGCCGTGAGAACAAAGAGGAAAAAACAGATTGGAGAATGAGATAGGTATATAATCGAGAGGACTTGGTCCCAAATTGGATGTGGGAGGTAAGGGAAATGGAAGATTTAAAGATGATTCTCCTATTTCTATCATGGTTGCCTGGGTCATAGTGGATGCTGCTGGCAAATGGAGAGAATGTTAGAGATGGAGTAGGCTGTGGGAGGAACAGGATGACATTGGCTTTGGATACATTCCATCTGAAATGCAATAACTGTGATAGAATAGACAATCTGAAACATGAGCCTGCAGCTTAAAGAAAGAAATTATGCCTTGGATTGAGGATTGGTCATCATTGCATACCTGTGGTTGTCGTGGCTTTGGACTTGTATGAGATTCCTACAGTGAGAGCATCAGGAGTTAGAAGAAAGCCAAAGATGGCCTCCCTAGGGATAGTGAGACTTTAGGTGGGCAGATGGAAGAAGAACAGCTCCAAGAGAGACTGATGAGGGCCAGAGAGATGAATAGACTCGGGAGAGCAGACTGTCATTGGAGATACTGCTGTGTCTTGCCTGAATCACTGTAGCAGCCTCATAAATTATTATTGTGCTGTATGTATTTCTGTTCTCAAATCCATTTCCATCTTTGATGCCATGGTAAACATTTTAAGTCAGAACCGTTTCTTTTTTGTAATCTAGTATGTTTAAATGTTATTTATGCCTTTTTACTATTGTTTAACTTGTGGTCCTCTACAAATATCACATCTTCTGCTATGTATTGATGGCAAACATAGATTAAATGAGGATAATATTTGCAAAGGTAGATCCTTACAAAAGAAGCATGGTTCTTTCCATCTTACATGCATTCCATTTTTGAGTGCCCCAGGGCTCATCTATCTATTACCCATCTATCTATTGTCTGCCCATCATCTATCTACCTTTCTGTCTCTCTGTCTAGCCATCCATCATCTGTCATCATCTTGAGCTCTAAAATTTATATCCAGCTACCTACTTGCATTCTGTACTTGGCTCATCAATAAACATCTCAATTTTGAATGTTCTCATTCGCTGAACTGTTTCTTCCCAACTGGTGCCATCTGAGTAATCCAAAATTGAGCAATAATCTTTTATTTTCTTCCACTCTTACCTCCAACATTAAAACATCAGCTAGTTCTTAACAGTACATCCTTAATTCAAATATGTATCTCCTTCAAGTCCCCATTAACTGTCACTTAGATGCTGTAACCTTGGTCAGAGTTCTTCAGAGAAATAGAACCAACAGAACTCTCTCTCTCTCTCTCTCCCCCCCCCCCACCCCCCGCCTCTCCCTCTCTGTGTGTGTGTGTGTGTGTGTGTGTGTGTCTGTGTGATCATATATATAATCAGGAATTGGTTGAGTCTAAATCAAAAGGCAAGAGAATATCAGTGTCCTGTCTGGAAAACAGGCAGAGAGTGAATTCACCTTTCCTCCGCTTTTTGTTCTATTCTGGCCTTCAATAGATTGAATGAGGCCCATCCACATTGGGGAAGGACATCTGCTTTACTCAGCCTGCTGATTCAGATGTTAATCTCATCTAGAAACATCCTCATAGACACACGCAGAAATAATGTTGAACCAAATATCTGGGCATTTGGTAACCAAGTCAAACTGACACATAAAATTAACCATCACAGGTGCTCCCCTACTCCTTTGTGCTCACTGCTTTACAGTCTAGTTTTCACACAGTCATACAAATTATATTTTTACAAATTGACTCAGATTAAATCATTTCCTGACCTGAAACCCTCTAATAACTTCCCAGTTGCCCTATAATAAAACCCAACTCGTTACCATGGTGTCTAAAACCCTATATAAGATATACTATCATTGAAAGTCCTGCTGCTCATGGTGGTCCAGCCAGATTGACCTTCCTTCTGTCCTTTCTGGTCTTCTGTGTACTCCCCAAGGAGGCAAAGCACTTTGCTATGCTAGGGCCTCTAATCTTCTGTCTCATTTTCCAGAGTTTTACAGAATTGCTTTCTTCTCATCATTCTAGTCTCAGCCCAAATATCACCTCTTGGGATACAGCTTCCCCATAGCCATATCTAAAGCATCATTCTGGCCGTTATCTGCTCACTCAATCATCCTACCTTGGGAGATTGGAGAAAAGAACACTCCCACCATCTGGGAAGTCTGGAGAGCAATAAAAAGGTGTAGATACCTGAACATGTCAAATCTGACCCTAAAGTTTAACTCTGCCTCTTACCAATGTGCCTAGTTATGAAACATTTTTGAATCTCAGTCTTCTCACCTAAGTCAGGGAAATGGTTACCTCACAGCTGTAGTGAGAATCAAGTGAAAGCAAACATAAAAAACATACCACATGGCTGAGATCCTAGCATATGGTAATTGCTTACAAAATATAATTCCTTTTCCATCACCCTAATTCCTACTCCTTTTCTATTTTATTGTGCCAAATTGTTTAGAATATAATATGTTAGATATAAAAGAGATTGTGACTTCTATCTTGAATTTGTTCCACTCTCCAGTTTTTATAATCTAAAAATTAACTAAATATACTGGAAAGTCAGCCATTCAAGTCACCAAGGAAGTTTTTTAAAAAGACTCACTCACTGAACCCATCCCAAGGTATTGTACCGATGGCCTCTGTCAACACTTGGCAGCGACTGCAGCGTTCATGAATCTGGAGCTATTCGAGAAAATATCAGAGGAACTTCTGCAAGGAGTTACTCTTCAGATTCCACAGAAGTCTGCTGCATTAACCCTTTGTTTTCAGTCCTGTCCTGACTTTGCAATTCTATAAACACAAACCTAAGCCACATATAGACTCTGTGTTTAGACTGACTTGACCTAACTGACCACCATTTTTGTGTATTGAATGAGACGTCATCAGACCAGAACCTGTAGGCCAAATTTAGCTGTCAACCTGCTTGTGTCAAAAATTTTTTTTTTTTTTTTAAAGCAGGCACACTTATTTATTTACATATTGTTCAAAGCTTCTTTCACACTGAAAGGGCAGAGTGGAGTTGTTGCAACAGAGACCAGATGGCCAGAATACCCCAGAATATTTACTCTTTGGTCCTTCACAGTAAAAGTTCCCAGATGCCTGTGTTATGCTGCCTAACCCTTTTTATGAACATCTTTTTAGTGACAAAGCACATGTTGAGGACTTATTGGATGCCATTCCCTGGGTTGTACACTGAGAGTAGAGCAGGGAACCAAGGAAGCTGCTATTCTCAGGGTGTCCACAGTCTACATCAATAACTCACAACCAACTGGTGGAGATCAACTATTCTTGCCCACTTTCTCTCATTGGTCTCTGCTCAGAGGATACTGTTAAGGAAAGTAACAATAAAAAAGATGCTTCGTATACAAGACTTTTCCCCCACACCTAAAGTTTGTCGTGGTTCAAATCCCCCTGGCATGGAAGTTTCCATGGTGGAAATAAGTCTTGTGGGAAAGGAAAATCCCCTCCTCCTCTCCCCAGATTTTTGGCTACAGCATGACTCTGCTCTCTGAGCTATGTTACACTTTGAGATTTCTAAGACATAGCTTGCTAAAGACAATCTACCTATCATTTTTTTTAAGTTTCCTCTTTCCATGAAACCTTTCATGTTTTATTACAACGTCTCTAAGTTATATTGTGCTTCAAATGTTGCTCATAAACTCTTTCACACATGCAAAGTGTTCCCTTTTTGTTCCAATATAGTATCAGCATACCAGAGATTACAAGTAAGAAATAGTAATTGGAATATGGGTGCATAGGCAGCTGAGTTCAAACAGTTTTTTCCCCTCGTTAACAAGATGTGTATGGATGTTACACATCATGCAAATGAGGCTCAACTTGGTGAACATACTTATTCTTTTGTTTGCACTGAAAGACGCAGCAGAAGAGGATGCGTTGATCAGCTCAACCCTCAACAAAACAAATAATTTGTGTGCTTTGAAATAATTCAGTTGGTGACAGTAAAAAACAACAAATAATGACATAAGATCTTGCTGTTTTCCAACTAATTCCCAGAAATACCCACATCTTGAGTTTTATAGCAACAAATAAGAATTTAGTTTTTTTTTAAATTTAACTTGGTTTATTACTCAATTTATTTGTGAATACTATTTTTAATGCAAATAGAAAAAATAATGTGATAAAGTTATATTTAAAATAAGGTGCATTTTATATGTTTGTACGTATGCGAATCAAAATGTGAAGTCTTTTCAGAAATTAAAAATAGGATATTATCTAATTCTGTCTTTGTAAAATCATATATATGCATTATCTTTTCTCCTTTGAACAAAAAAATTAGATTTCTTCATTTTCCCTTGAAATATTTTAGTATTTTACTTTTACAATTCAAGTTTCTAATGTATAGAACCCTAAATTAACTTTCTCTCTCTCTGCTCTAATGTTCTATGGTCCAGGAAAAAAAAAAAAAAAACCTAAATTTTTCACAAATTTTTAGAAGGGGGCAGGGTAATGTAAGAGTGAAAACCACATTTCACACCTCCTTTGAGTCTGTGTGTCTACCATCTTTGTTTCTCTGATTTTTTTTTTAACTTAGCTGTTCCCCTTTCTCACTTTCCCTCTTGAGCTCTGTACTGTTGAACCAGCCTTGCCTAGTGACTTATGACTCAGTTTTTCTGACTTTGCTTGGTCAAGGGCTCTGCACTGGCTGCACGGCAACTTCTCAGGCCTTGCCTCATCACAGAGCCCCCAGGGGGCCTGGGTCTGCTGCACAGACCCTGTGAGGTGCAAAGCTCAAGGAGCACTTTTACCTTTCTCCTGGATTCATCTCCTCCACACTGTTCCACAGCTCCTTAAGTCCCACCGTCCTCACTGCAGCGATCATCTTAGAATCTGAAGCTTTTATCTGTGGCCCCCTTTCCATTCATATATCCAGTTTGTATTTCTTACCTGTCTTTCAGACTGGGGATTAATTGTGCTGATGCTAAAAATAAGTATGGCAAGAGAGGCTATCATCTATGGAGCGTGTACTACGTCCCAGCCACTGTGACAAATCATTCATATTCAGAAAGCTCTTTTAACCTCACATCTCCCATCAAGATGAAAATTATTAGGCCAGTTTAGAGTTACAGAAACCTAGGCTTAGTGAAGCATTATTCGAAACCTGACTGTGAAGCTGATTCAGAGACTACATCTATCTCAATTCAGGCTCATTTAGTTTGTACTGGGCCTTAGGACTTCATATTCCTGTTTTATCCCTTTCCTTCAACACATTCCTGAACATTCTGAATTTCAAACCTGCCCTTCCAGTGCCTGATGTGTACATATCTATTTCCCTTATCGAAGGAAACCTCCGTGTCTCTCTCTTCATGGTCTCCTTTACTTTTCTTTAAAAATACCCCACTGAAGGCTGCATTACTTCATGTGTATTCATGATCCTTTTCCACTACTATCTTGATGGGTGACTAAGCTGTTTTGGGCATGGATGGAAAAAACATGAAAACATATTCGTCAATTCCCGTATGGATAGACAAGGCTTTTTCATATGAAATATAAACTAAATGCATAGAGAAAGATTTGCTCTAAGTTATGTGGGAATTTACTAATCCAATATAAAGGAGGTTTCTTGGTTTTCAACCTTAAATTATCTGCTTTATTTAATTTTGTTTTTTCTTTTAGCTTCTGACTCTTTACTTCTCTGATGCCTTTTCCTCCCTTTGAATCATTCATCTTGGCTGTTTTCTCTTTGTTCTGTTTCGATTTCCCAAAGCTTTCCTCTGGGTTATTTTATTCTTCTTTTTCATTATTTTTCTTTGCTTTCTTAAGTGGTTTACATCCATTATCCCCAATCCTCAAATACAATATTCCTTTTATAGATGAGGAGAAAGTTTTACAAATTAATTAAGAAACTCAAGGAAATTCTCACAGCTGGTGTTAAAATGGGTGGGACTGAGATTCAATCTACCCTGTGATAGTTCTCCATCACCATGTTGGTTTAAAACAGTTTATTTTTTATGTAATAATTATTTTGTCTGGTTTAATGACACATTGAGAGTATTTCAAGCAAATTAAGTAGGAAGTAATTTGGTTTGGTTTGGTTTGATGATTGCATTTAGAGAGATGAAAGATGAAACTGGGGTCTGGAAGCCAATGAAGTGATTGTGAAACTGCTGGAGTGTTATTCTAAACAAACAACTTTCTTAATTTCTACAATATCTAGGGATCTATTGCTATGATCTCCAGCAGAGCCTTCTGTTATTAACAATTAATTTTCCAATTTCATTTTAAAGAGAATAGGTATTCCCCTTTAAGCCTCTCTTGATGCAAGCCAAATCATTTAAAAAAAAAAAAAAAAAAGTCTAAAGAAAAAGGAAGGATCAGGCAGATGTGCAACCCTTTTCTTTTCTACATCAGGAGAAGATCATGATCAGTTAGAAAATTTCTTTATTTTTTTCATTCTATTCTCTGGGTCACCTGGCAGTTAGCAACCTTGCGGGTCAGTGGGGGAGGAAAGAGCAGGAGGAAAAATGCTTTGTTCCTTCTTTCTATAAATTTAAGCCCATTTCCTCTTGTCCTTTCTCAGGGGTAAGCTTTTATTTCCATTTTAAATATGAGCTCCCAAAGGGCATTAACCATGTCATTTTTACTTAACTGCATTTTATTTTTTTTTCCAATGTGATGCTGTGTCCACACAACTGATCTACAGTCATAGTTAGAAAATGATGAAAACTGCATTCCAGTGACTATAAGCTAATATTTTAAAGGCCACTGTAATGAAAGTTTTGATCACGATTGTAAATCATACCTAGAATGTACATTACTTACGATCTGTATTAACAATATCGTGAATATATCATAAAACACTGGGCATTTTGGTTTGAACTCTCCCAATTAGGGTTTTGTGATAATTAGCCAAAGCAGAATAGTATTTACTGCTGCACTCTGCATGGAATGAGGACATTTATAGCTAAGAAATGGATAGCGTAAACCAAGGCACAGGGGCATGTATCACTTCTCTGTGCAGTTTTGTAGAAGTGGATTATAATGTTTTTATAGATTTTATAGAATGACTTTATAGAAGTAGATTACAATGTAATGGATTATAATTTTGTGAACTCATGATAAAACCACATGTGTATTTTAAAACATGGAAAATTTCAGCTTGAATTTGAATTCTAAAGTCATGATATTTATAATACATGAAAGTAATTAAAACATATTTCCTTATTATTTACCTGTTACAAAAAAACTTATGCAAAACCACCTTGCTATGATTCCATGCAAATTAGTTAAAAGATTGCACATATTTCTAATTCTTTTTAAATTTTTTTCTCTTCCTTCTTTTCTTTATTCTTTTTCCCCATATTTTCTTACACAAGGAATTACAAACAAAATATATTTTAATATATTAGGTGATTTCCTTTTGCAAAGCTGTGAATCTAGATGGTGGGGTACATTGGGCTTACATTTTTAGGTAAATCTTCTCTGTTTGAGGAAAAGCATTTTGACTTTTTTCTTTCTCTATGAACTTTCAAATGGAAGATAGTTCATTTTGGTTTCTTGTCATAGTTCACTGGAAGATAGCTTTTGCTCTGGTTTAAGGATCTCTATTTTCCAAACCCTGGGAGGTTAAAAAGTTACCTTCACTGATTAACAGAGAAATGAGTAAATGTGTGCCTGAAGAGCTATGAGCTTGGAGAGATGGGGTGCTGAGTTTATGTACATTTTAAATGAATTCTGATTTTATTAAATGCATTTGCATAATTTGAAGAATGCACGCAGGTTGCATAAAATACTTCTTTAGGGTCGCTCATCTTCATAATTTCTGCAATTTTGTGTCTAAGAATGTTTAATAGATTTTCCCTGTTTTTCTCTCCTGCTCCACTCCTTTTTAATTGATAGTTCTAATTCATTTGTACTAAGTTTAGCCTCAGGAGATAAAAATAGCAGGAAATGCCCAGACGGCCTCTTCTCGGAAGATTCTCAGGAGAGAGCAGTCTGCTTTTCAGGAAAATGCCTGTTTTTCTCTTTGCTTGCCATCAGTAACGACTTACTGTGCACTTTTGCAAGAAGGTCAGCCCAGCTGGCGAGCTTATTTCATTGAATAATGGGGACTGGGCAACCTAGAGCACTCCCATGGCAGAGCATTTTTATGCGCCTGGAGTCAATTGGAAACACAGTGTATAACCCTTATTTTCCCTCTTTCTGACCAAATCTTGCGTTTTCCTAATTGTGTTACATTTTTGTGTACCAAGAAATTTGAGATGCTACACAGAGGACAATCCTACACAATAGAAAACTCTAAAAGAAATTAGGCCAAATTAAAGTCAACAAGGAACTGCAAAACTGGTGTTGATTGATGCTCATCAAGGAATCTTGGGCTGAGACTTGCTCTTTACAGCAAACCACAAGGTGGTTTTCAGTTTTCCCACATCCACACTTCCCTGAGAAACCCCTCAAGTGGTCAAATAATTTTGATTGTTAATTCTCCTTGCAACGTACATTATACACCACCTGAATGTCACTGGAGTAATGCTAGGCTCTGTATACTGATTAAGATTCATAGTTATTTTAAATATTTCAACAATGACAGCCTATATGATAGTCTAGCAATCTGTAGACACAGCACAGTCCTTGAAGTTGGGAAAGGGTAGCCTGACGTAATGCTCCATCGTTTACTGTCAATGGGTGACGGAGGGTCATTGAGTGTCCTAATTTCATTATTCATGCAGTGGGGTTGTTAATAATAGTAACAATAATAGGCTGGGTGCAGTGGCTCACACTTGTAATTCCAGCACTTTGGGAGGCTGAGGCGGGTGGATCACCTGAGGTGCACATGTTCACAATCACATTCTCTGCAAGCTTTAACACTGTGCCCATGACAGTTGCATGTTCTGTTGTTCCTTCCTATCATTGTGCAAGCTCTACTCTTCTATGGCTAATTTCTGGCTTATTTGAAGATAGCAATGACTGCGTGAGTTGTTGAAAACAGTCTTGCATGAGTCCATTCTCACACTGCAGAAAAAGACATACCCAAGACTGGGTAATTTATAAAGAAAAGAGGTTTAATTGATTCACAGTTCATCATGACTGGGGGCTTCAGGAAACTTACAATGATGGTGGAAGGGGAAGGAAAAACGTCCTTCTTTACCTGGCAGCAGCAAAGAGAAGTGCTGAGCAAAATGGGGAAAAGCTCCTTATAAAACCATCAAATCTCGGGAAAACTCACTATCATCAGAACAGTATGGGGGAAACCACCCCCACGATTTAATTATCTCCACCTGGTCCCACCCTTAACATGTGGGAATTATTACAATTCAAGGTGAGATTTGGGTGGGGACACAGAGTCAAACCATATCATTCCTCACCTGGTCCCTCCTGAATCTCATGTCCTCACTTTTAAAAACACAATTGTGCCCTCCCAACAATCCCCCAAAGTCTTAATTCATTTCAGCATTAACCCAAAAGTCCAAAGTCTCATGTGAACCAGGGCAAATCCTTTTAGCCTGTGAGCCTGTAAAATTAAAAACAAGTTGGTTACTTCATAGATACAACAGGGATGCAGACATTGGGAAAATACACCCATTCCAAATGGGAGAAATTGGTCAAAACAAAGGGGTTACAAGCCCCATGCAAGTCTGAAATCTAAATGAGGCAGTACTTAAATTTTAAAACTCTGAAATAATCTCCTTTGACTCCATGTCTCACATCCAGGTCATGCTGATGCAAGAGGTGGGCTCCTATGGCCTTGGGTAGCTCTGCCCCTGTGGCTTTGTAGGTTACTGCCCCCTCCCAGCTGCTTTCACAGGCTGGCCTTGAGTCACTGTGGCTTTTCCAGGTGCATGATGGAAGCTGTCAGTGGATCTAACATTCCGGGGTCTAGAGAACAGTGACTTTGATCTCACAGCTCCACTAGGCAGTGCCCCAGAGGGCACTCTGTGTGAGGTCTCTGGCCTCACATTTCCCTTCTGCATGGCCCTAACAGAGATTCTCCATGAGGGCTCTGCCCCTGCAGCAGACTTCTGCCTGGACATCCAGGTGTTTCCGTATATCCTCCAAACACTAGACAGATATTACGAAACCAAATTCTTGACTTTTATGCACCCACAGGCTCAACACCACATGGAAGCTGCTAAGGCTTGGGGCTTATACACTTTGAAGAAATAGCCTGAGCTCTACATTAGCCCCTTTTGGCCACGGCTAGGACACGGGTCACCAAATCCTAATACGACATAAAGCAGCAAGGCCCTGGACCCAGCCACAAAACCATTTTTCCTCCTAGGCCTCAGGGCTTGTGATGGGAGGGATTGCTGTGACAAGCCCTGGAGACATTTCTGTATTATCTTGATGATTAACATTTGGCTCCTTGTTACTTATGCAAGTTTCTGCAGCTAACTTGAATTTCTTCTAAGAAAATGAGTTTTTCTTTTCTGTCACATTGTCAGACTGAAAATCTTCTGAACTTTAATGGCCTACTTCTCTTTGAAACATAAGTTCCAATTCCAAACTGTATCTTAGTGAATACATAAAACTGAGTGCTTTTAACAGCACTCAAGTCACCTCTTGAATGCTTCGTGCTTAAAAATTTCTTCCATCAGATACTGTAAACCATCTCTCTCAACTTCAAAGTTCCATAGATCTCTAGGGCAGAGGCAAAATGCCACCATTTTGTTTGCTAAAACATAGCAAGATCAGCTTTATTCCATTTCCCAACAAGATTCTCATCTCCATCTGAGACTACCTTAGCCTGAACTTTTTTGTCCATGTCATTATCAGCATTTTGGGCAAACCCATTCAACAAGTCTCCAGGAAGTTCCAAACTTCCCCACATCTTCCTGTCTTTTTCTAAGCCTTGCAAACTGTTCCATCCTCTACCCAGTTCCAAAGTTGCTTCTACATTTTTGGGTATCTTTATAGTAGTACCCTACTCTATTGGTACCAATTTACTGTATTAATCTGTTTTCACACTGCTAATAAAGACATACCCAAGACTGGTAATTTATAAAGAAAATAGATTTAATTGACTCACAGTTCAGCATGGCTGGGGGCTTCAGGCAACTTACAATGATAGTGGAAGGTGAAGCAAACACATTCTTCTTCCCATAGTGGCAACAAAGAGAAATGCCAAGCAAAAGGGGGGAAAATCCCTCATAAAACCATTGGATCTCATGAGAACTCACTCACTATCATGAGAACAGCATGAGGGAAACTGCCCCTGTGGTTCAATTATCTCTACCTGGTCCTGCCCTTGACTTGTGGGAATTATTACAATTCAAGGTGAGATTTGGGTGGGAACACAGAGCCAAACCATTTCAAGTCTACTCTGGGTTTTGTTGCAGATATTTTCTTGCTCATTTGAAAACTTGTAACAGTTATTGATAAAAGGATAAGGACATGCTACACAGTGAGACTTATGCAGCCCCTTTGGCTCATTTACTTGACTTAAAAAAAAAAAAATCTTGTGAGGTTGTTCAGATTATCAGTCAAACAAGTGCACCAAGCTTTGTCCTTGTTGTTTCTGCTTTTGGTATTTGTAGCAGTTCCTTGCTCATTCTGATAAGGACATATCTGGTAAGACTGAGGTCAGATTTTCTATTTGCCTCTGTCACTGATGAATGAGAAATTCTGTCCTTTGTACCTAGACTTGTACTTTATATTATAAAACCATTCCGCTTTCATTTAACATCTATTTGAATATATTTAACTTATCACCCAAGAAAATCATTCCTTAGGAATGGGACTTTTTATATTGGTGATTTATTTGGGTTCTATTTAAAGTCTCATTCCATTTTGTAATGGCACATTCTTTTTATCTGTAGTGGAGATGGTAGGATGTGTCAGTGGACTCTTTTTATGTTAATATAGGTATCTACTCCTTTGGAGGAATTTTGAATGCTAGAGAGAGATCTTATTTCTAATGTTAAAAATCCTCACCATGTTCATATGGGCTTAAAGTCATTACTGATTTCTTTGGCGTTTTCATTTGCATCACTTGCAAATGAATTATATTTCATTTTTCTTTGCGTTTAATGTTATTGTTATTATCATGTAATTGGAGCAAGTTTCATACGTGGAATATTCTCTTTCCTAAGCTTTTCCCAGGTTTTCCCAAATTCTTGAATTCAAGAGCAAGTCTTTTAAATACATTCTGAAGGTGACTCTGGGAACATGGCAACTCAAACATAACTTGCTTGCACTCTACTACTCATTCTGAAGCAATTTGTTTTGTTTTCCTTGAGACAAGTGGCTGCCGTGGAAGGGGGCTGTTGGTTTTGGTGAACTTTTAGGAGATGGAGAAAAGAGTTGCTTCCTCCTTGGCAATCAGGGGAGAAGGTCAGCTTTGACCCCAAGTGAATTGTCTTTTCTTTTCTTTTCTTTTTTTTTTTTTTTTTTACAATTGTTAAAAATTGAGAAGTTATAATTGCTTCTAGACTGTGTCCAGAGCCTCTTTGAAGTGTGTCCCTGGGACTGAGTCATATCTAATGGATATGTAAGCAAGTGTGGCCAGCTGATTTCCTGGCCTTGACCATAAATTGCTCCTAAGTGGTCCTCTTCCCATGAGAGCTGGCCAGAGTCCTGGGTGATGGTATTATAAGAAAGATGGACAGAGGCTGGAGTTATCCCCAAAGGACTACATGGCTGCCTACCCAATGTGTACACTGAACTGGTATGGTAAAATGTTATTGCTGAAGTCACTGAGATTTGGGTATTTTTGTTACAGCAGTTAACCTGTTTGATGACTACAACTATGCATGTGATTGCCTTTCTGTTAAATGTGGTCAGCATCCTCCTGGGTGTGGCAGCCTGTCCTACTGACAATAGTTTCAAATAATTAAGATACCCTAGTTGGTGAAGATGATGAAAAAGAAATACTTTAGTCAATCAGCGTTGTAAGTTTAAATTGTACTTAACTTTCTGGAAGGCATTGGTATCCAAAAATCAACAGACTAAGTAATGTTCATTCCCTGTGAACCAGCAATTTCACTTCTAGGAATTTGTCCTAAGAAATATCCAGAGATTTAAAAAATAATGGATAAATAAAAGATAGATAAATAAAATTTCATCTTTGTAAATATAATTATAGAAATATTAACAATCTAAAAATACAGTAGGATATTGGTTAAATTGTAATGTATTTAAGATGTACTAATAAAGAGTTGTCAAAATCATGTTGAGTCTGAATATCCCTAAATATCCCAAATGGAAAATTTTCAAGTTATATGGTTGTCTGAAAAATGACAAGATATAAAAGTTGTATGTGTAGCATATTATATTATTGGAAATAGATGTATCGAGATGCTAATGGTTTTTATTCCATGTTTGCATAAGTCATTTTTTGATTTCTAAGTTTTCAAAGATGATCAGTTACTACTTTTGTGATTTAAAAAACTAACAAAAATGTTTAAAAATTATCTTTTTCTTTCATTATCATCCAATTTAGATCATTCAGAAAATACAAAAGCTGTAAGGAGCTGGGTGTTCAGGCTTTCTTCATGTTACGCAAGGAATTCAATTGTAGCCCAGATCATCATAAACAAGTTGTACTATAGGTATTACATCTTTACATAGTTGGGTTTATTTTCCACGAGGACTGGATTTTAAAATCAACACTTTAAGGAAAACATGCGTATTTGTAAAATAACCCTCAAAAATCCCTTAGGAAAGTGCTGCCTAGAAAAAGTTTTTACCACTTTTTTCTCCAAAATTATATCAAATCCTTATTCTTCAGCTGAGTAATTGATTCACTTGTGTTAGGGACAATTGGGTAACAAGCTGTGCGTAATTTAAGAGGCAAATAGCAAGGATCAACTGGGACAGCAACAGATTCAATCCCCTGTTTCACTCTCATTCAACACAAGCACTTACTGAGCAGAATGGTGGGAAGAGTCACCAGAATCATTTCTATTCATTCTCTCTCTCTAATCAAGCACATAGAGCAGAATCATCAAATGTCACACCCATATTTGCTTTACCTCTGTTGTGCTATTTTCACAGTCTAAGCTCCATTAAGGTGAGACCTGCATTGATTTGACAATATTTTTGCCACTGTTTTAGTTTGTTAAAAATGTGTTGAGCTGGCCTCTACTAGTTGAGAGCATACATTTTTAAAGAGATATAACCTTTTTTTTTTTTTTTTTTTTTAAACAAGAAATGAACTTTTGGAATTGAAGACTGCAAACAAGTAGCATCATTCTTACAAAAACATTTGATATTATGGATATTTATTATACTCCAAAACATTTTATCCTAATCCCCCTACTCATTTTTCTCTTATTTAATATAGCCTGTGATTGAGGTGACTAAAACTAGGAGGAATTGCATGTGAATGGATACCCATCAAAATACTTTAGGATCATCCACACATACATTCAAGCTCCTGTGTGTAGGCTACTTTTAAATTTTTATTTTAAGTGGAGAATGCATTGCAAAGTGTTTAATGAGGTGCCAGAACTAGGGACTTATACAACCTTCTGTAATTTCTCACCCATATTGCATGCATTTTGTGTGAAGAAAATTAAAGTCTCCAGCTGCTGTTGCATAAGATGCAGAAGTCCCCAGTACACATATAAATGATATTTCCCTTCACGTGGAAGAGATTAGGGCCACATCTGCTGCAATTTAGATGAGGGACATGGGGTAGATGGTGTCAAGAATCACGCTGCACTGGAGTCTAGTAAGAGAACAGGAGGCCACCACCCACGGAGGAACGGGGTTTACAAGGTTCTTATGGGACACCATTTAGTTAGGCTGGCTGAGTTCAGTCAATAAAATGAAACATTACACACTTGCTCTGTGTACACTCATTCATAATGTTTGCCTACACATGCCACTAGAATCTACTTTAGATGTATTTTACTTATAAGTTTGATTAAATCCATCTGTTGCACTATGTGATAGTTATCAAAGTTATCAGAGATACAGACACATTGCCATTGGTCATTATAGTCACAATTGCGTGGAGAAGGCTAGGTCAAAAGACAATGACAACTGGAATGGGTATAGGTGAATTACCAAGAGCCTCCAGAAAAGGGAATGAGGTACTGTTCCTAAAGCTCAATTAATATTATAGTAAAACCTGTCATACTAGTTACAAAAAGAGGATATTTTAAAGATTGAACACATTTGATAGCAACACAGCTATTTTCTTCAAGGAATATTAATCTAAACACGACAGCAATGGCATGAACATAGTTATTATAAGCTGTTTTATTATCCTATGTAATATTTTGTATTTGCTTTTATGGAATAACCTTCTGTAATGTTTCTCAAATAGCCGTGGTTCGAATTGTTATTTTAGCTTCCTTGTTATTAGCCCTTGGTGCTGTGATTTCCTCTATAATCTGGGGTTTTTTTTTTTTTTTTTCCAAAACCTTTGGATCACCTCGAAATCAGTTTAGAGTATAGACTCTTTTAGGCAGCATAAACCTGAATGGATTGAGGTTTCCAATAGTGAAAGTGCTGGAGTCATCCCAGGTTTTATATTTTTGCCAAGATCTTTTTTCCCCCTTTAATTGTCATATATGTGGTTGTAACTTTAGATGTTGCATCGCTCTTTTAGTTAACTAGTCTGCCATTTAGTGATTCAAAGCTTTAGTGTCTTGTCTTCCTAGAATAGCAGCAAATGGACCTCCTTGGAGTGGCTGGGGCATTCAAAGCCTCTGTCTTGTGAGTAATGATGGTAGTTATCAGCAGCGATAAGCTGACTTTAGGGATGTTAACTTTTTTCATTTAATCTCTATTTTCTACCCTGGAATTGCTTCTGATTATAAGTTTATAAGCAACTTATAAGCAACAATTGTGATGAGTTTTTCTGACTTTTTCTTAAAAAACCTCTAGGGTAACATTTTGGCTCAAAACTCTCCTACCTTAATTAGTTTGCTGAAACATTAATCTATGTATTTCTTTGCTAGAGGACTCAACTTCTATAATTGTTTATAGGCCTTCAAGCCATCTGTAGAATTGAGAGTTAATATAGAGTCTGGGCACTAGATTAATTTAAAGAATATGGTCTGTAATGAGAAAGCATCCAGTAAAATAGGAATTGCACTTTATGATTCAGGAAAGTAGCAGACGGCTGTGCATTGTGTTTACTACATTTAAGCAGTTGCTAGGACCAGTCATTTTATTCTTATTGTCCTCCAAATCTGTCCACTTCATCTCCTTTCTGTTACTACTGTTCTGTACCATTTCCAGGTATTACCAATCTGGACTATTGTCTCTTACTTGGGATTTTTAACTACTTTTCCTTCCATGAAAAGTTAGGAACAAGTCAACGAAAAGCATTTTTCTAGGACATTTCTTTAACTTCACACTACTGATGTTAACGTGTAACATGCCCCTCAATCCAGCCTAATCCTCACTCTTCCATACGCATCCTGGCAACAAGGTGACAACTTGTTCTGCACCAGCCCCTTGCGTGATTCCTGCTTCCTCCTATTGCACATGAAGGGCTTCCTGAACATGTATGTAGACAGCACACCCACCCATGAATGGCTTCCTATCCACCTGTGTAGACATCACACCATGAATGGCTTCCTGCACACCCACTGAACAGCATCACACCCACTGAGCAGCAGTAACAGTAGTAGTTCAATCTCACTTCGTTACCTTCTCCCCTGCACTGCAAATAGCAGTTACTAGGCTGCCCTTTGTCCTAAAGGTATGCACACCAGAGGCATGATTTCACCTTCTGGAATGGAAGGTGACCTAGGGGAAGTCCTGACAGCAGGCTCTGGGCCTCTTGTCATTTGGGCAGGGGATTGTCTGGATTCCATACACCATGGGCAGGGAAGAAAGAAGGGGTGGACAGGAGTGGAGTCCTCTGCATTGTGAGAACCCTGGCCAGGACCAAGGTTGCTGGCCTCTAAGGCTGATGCTGATGCTGCTCCAACCTGGAAGCATGTATGCAGGGACCATGTGACATTTGAATTAAGATGAAAGAAAATAAGATTAGTCACATATAGGAGAGGTGGGGTTGCAAGGAGGAAAAGGAAATATTTCCACGTTGAAGGATTATGTGAGAAGTCCTTGAAATAGACGGAACTGGGTGGCTCAAGAATCAGAAAGAAAGGCAGCGTGGCTAATTTTGTTGGAAAGGTAGGGAGGAACCAGATTTGACTTTTGAATGTTATCTTAAGTGCCATGGAGTCAATGGAAAGTTTAAGGCAGGGAATGACATTATTAAAATCGTCTTTTTATAAGCTCTTTTTTGGTGACTAGAGACTGTAGGCTGAACTAGGTTGTATGATAGAGGTGGAGAGAAGTTGC
This sequence comes from Chlorocebus sabaeus, assembly GCF_047675955.1. Lineage (NCBI taxonomy): Eukaryota > Metazoa > Chordata > Mammalia > Primates > Cercopithecidae > Chlorocebus > Chlorocebus sabaeus. The sequence continues at coordinate 85,283,141 of NC_132906.1, forward strand.
AGGTTAGAGAGATACATAAGCTATAGACTTGATAAAAGTTGGTAACAATCTGAAGGAGAAGGGACAAACAAATTTCCTCAAAGTTTCTGGCATGTGCAACTGGGTTGACGAGGGATATCAAAGGGGAATCAGCATTCAGAAGAATATTAGAATTTCTGTTTTGTGGGGGATACATTTGGTATGATTTGAGACCCAATGGAAATGTCAAATAGGCAGCAGAGTAAACTGACATGGAGCTCTGCCGTGTGGTCTGGTCTGAATGCCCACAACGGTGTTTAAAGGAATACGGGAGATTTCCCAAAAGGTACTCTACTGAGAAAAGAGATCGGAATTCAGGAACAATCCTAAGAAACTGCAACTTTCTAAGATCTAGAGGGAGAAAAGAGCTGGCAAAAAGAATCCCGAGGAACCATCTGAGAGATGGGAGGAATGCCAAGATTATACATTATGGGAGACAAAAGAAGAGAATGTTTCTCCAAATAGGAAGTGGGGGCTCTTTGTAATGCTGCTGACGGGTCAAGTAAAGTGAGGAAGGAAAGTCGTTCATTAGATATAGCAACAGAGATGTCACTGGTGACTTCAGATTTGGTTGAATGATAGCACTAGAGAACTTATTCCAGTAAGTGGCTACATGAATGAGAAAACAAGCATAGGCAGCATTTATAAAACAGACTTGGTTATGAAAGAAGAAAACAGAAGTTATATCCAAACAGACATTTTTTTATTCTGGTTTTATTTTAGTTTTTATGGAGAAAACCAGTGCGTATTTTCATGCTGATGAGAATAATTTAATCCTATTTACAGGCGGAAATTGAAAATGCATGAGAGAACCTCGATAGTTGATATCATAGGATTTCTGAAAGGTGCCCTATGGAGAGAATGGGCTTTAACAGGAAGAACACTTTCTCCCCTGGAGGAAAAAGCTGCATGTAAACCCTGGTAGTTTGTAGGTGTGGCAACGGACAGGTGAGAGCATCCTCAGCTTATGGCTTGCAGTACTCAGTTAATACAAGATCACTTCCTGAATAAGAGTTGGGCGAGAAGGCTGGAGGGTTGCTGAGATTGCAGCAGTATTGATTTCAGTCTTTGTGGAGAGGGGAGGGAGAACTGACCATCAAGAGTGAACTGCAGTTGTGAATGATGAACGTGGATTGACTGTGACATCAATCTTCTCAGTTGTATAATTTCCCATAAGGAGAACTGGGAGCTTGATAAGTGGGCACAAAGGAAACATAAGAAACCAAGGAGTTTGGGGTATTTACAAATGCATGACTTAAATGATGGGCTAGCTGGGTGAAAAAGAAGGAATGGCAATGTTTTCTTGCAAAGAAAGAAAGCAGAAGGGTTAAGAACAAAGTTCTCTCTACGAGATTGAACCTCAGTTCTGTGGAGGTCATTGTATGTAGGATGGAATGATGGGAAGCTGTGGCTGAAAAGTTGAATATTTTGATTTATAATTTAGACCAGAAGCAGTCCAGGGTGGGATGGTAGGGGAGGGTGGCTGTGATAGAATAAAGAGAAGATAATTTTAGTCTAGGAAGTCATTAAATCCGCAAGTAAGATTGTCAGGGGAACTTCATATGGATGCTGAGGCAGCCTGGAATTACAGTCAGAGATGCAGAGGAAGGCTCCAGCCACATGGAGGCATCTTCATCAACTGACGAATGTCTCAGAGGGCTGGAGATGACAGCAATGGGGAGGTTGAGAAGGGGCAGTGCAGGGTGGTCCTGCGCTCAAAGAAACCAAACACTTTATAGCGAAAGAGCAATGGGATAAAAAGCACAGCAAATTCACAAAGCGAGAATTATGTTCCTACTTTCTGACCTTAGAAAAAAGAACAAAAGTGCTGAAGAGAAATGTTATCTTCAGAGATCCATAGGTTTTCTGTAAGACAAGGGAAATGGAGGGACTGTTGTGGAAAAGGGTTGAAGATGTAGCCAAATGGCTGATGGCCAAGAAGGTCCAGAGGGCATTGAGTCAGGTTAGGGAGAGAGGGGAGAAATGTAGGTTTGTTCAGGAAACACAGGGACAACAGTAAGGGATAGGCTACGTGAGGTCTTCTCTCTTGGAAGACACTGGTATCCAGCCTGACACTTGCTCTCCGGTCTGGGAGAGGTTTCTGTTCTAGGGGTCCATGGCCTTTTCTGTGGGTCCAATGATGCTGACAGCTGCCACAGGTGCAGCCACAGTGATGGGGCCCAGCCCTGTGTTGGAGGGGTGTTGGCTGGGAAAGAGGCTTACTGATTGATGCTGTGTTTTTCTCACTTTTCATCTACCAGTCCACCTGTGTCCATAAGGCTCGTGATCTTGACAGTCTTGTAGAGTTGGGAAGGGAGTGCTTGGTGTTTTATTAATGAACAAAGTCCACCTAAAATTTTCTCACTAGTGATGTTGACTTTTTTTGTTTTGTTTTTCTGAGACAGAGCCTCACTCTGTCACCCAGCCTGGAGTGCAGTGGCACGATCTCAACTCACTGCAACCTCTGCCCCCCCGTTCAAGCAATTCTCTTGTCTCCCAAATAGCTGGGATTATAGGTACCCACAACCATGCCCAGCTAATTTTTTGTTTTCAGTAGAGATGGGGTTTCACTGTGTTGGCCAGGTTGGTCTTGAACTTCTAACCTTGGCCTCCCAAAGTGCTAGGATTATAGGCGTGAGCCACTGCACCTGACCAATGTTGAATTTTTGAAAGAATGAAATTCCCATTTTTGTTGTCACTCAAAGTAATTCCTCAGCAAGGTCCTGGTAAATGGAGGCTTCCCAAACTGTTTCAGATAGCAACATCACAGAGCCTACATCACTGATGAACCATTCTCTGTGAGTAAAGCACTGGATTTGGGAGCAGATTTAGAGATGGTTCTCTTGCACATTCCTTTTCTCTACTAAGTTACAGTCCATCATTCGTATCATTCATTTGGCTTGCCTTGCCTCCAGAAAACTTACTCTGACTTTTGTACTCTACTGTAGGGTTTCTATAAACTTCATCCACCTTAACACAGTTTTACACATGACCCAACTCATGCTAGGGAAGGGTAACGGAACACATTAGTCTTAAATACATGTTTGTTTTGACTTTCTGATCTCGTAAACTGAGAGTTTCTTGAATTCAGACTGTGCTCTGATATCATCAATTTTAGACAACGGCTGTGAAAATTGAATGAAATATTTGAAATTGCTGTGTTGTGGAAACTTTGGGTGTCATCAGGGTCTGGGCCAGTGCTTCACGCATTGTTTTAATTGCCCTGACTACAACTTGCTGAAGCCCTAACATTAAGATTCCAACATGTGTTCTCCGGGACCATGGCTTCTGTGCTGAGGAAAGCAAATACCAGATGGCAATTGTATTCAAGGCCATGGATACAGGTCTTGTAAGGAAGCAGTTTCTACTCTATGCATGAAACTGGTTTGGATTGAAACCCAGTTTCAAAGCATCCTCTGTGTAAACTGAGCACAGGGTTTTGGCACTGTCTCCCTGTGTGCTTGATATCCAGATTTACTGTCTGATCTTGGATATATTTCAGTGAAATGAGACCGCTAATAGTAGAGGAATAGATATTTGTGAAACAGTATGACAGTGATAGCAATTATTATAAAAACAAGAAACGCTGCATAAATGCCTTATACAGTAATAATTGTGAGACTTAATTTGCAGTGGCTTTTCCTTATTTGCCCGATAAATTCTATTTAATTATTTGTTGTGGCATTAAACTTCCAAGGGGAGCTAGGCATCGTCTCCACCTGTTTTAAATACTGTGCGTCTCAATTACAAACTTACCCTTGTGAGTCTCAGTATCCATGTTAAAGCTAATGTTTAACTGGAAAATGCATCAGTAAATTTATCTTTTAGATTTTATGTAAAATGCTTGCATGCTGGCATTTTGCATACCATTAACAGAAACTAGAATCCTATTCTTCTTTTAAAAGTTCATTTTCTTTTTTTGTACCATGAAATACCAAACACGCTCAGTTTCAAACTGGATATGAAGACCATTTAAGAATCATGTGTGAGTGAATTTCACTGAAAGAGGAGAAACATTTAAAAACTTTTAAGTCCTTTCTGAATTGCTTATACACATATTCAGCAATTCAGTGATGCAACCCGGATGTGCGCAGACTTGGGTAGTTGGTATAACTTTAAGTGGACGTGATCCTTCTTGTATCAATACTGTATTTTCCTCCCTCAAACACTAACCTGCTATATTTACAATTACATTTGTTGCCAAATATATTAAGTGGACAAATGGGTCACTGTCTGTCTGCATTTTTCTGACCCAGTCACAATTCATCAAGAAAAAAAAAATTTGGCTGGGATTCTGAAACTAGCACACTAAGCTATAAATGTATACTTATGTTTGCATGTTAGAATACATCTTAGTTATACAACAAAAAGGGTGGGGGGAGAGGTGGACTGTTGGAAGTAAAAATGTGACCACAGTGAAATTTTGACTGCAGCATTTGAGGAATGGTGGCAGAGCAGTTGGCATCAGCTCTTGTCTGCAGCAGTAATCAGGGCAAAGAAGCAATCTTCTATGACCCCAAACTAAGAATGGAGTCTTGCTTTGAGAAACTCATGCTTACCAGTTCAGAAGTAACATGCTATAGAGATTTTCAGAATACTAATTTATCTCAGATTAGTGTATTATAAAATAAAAGTGGACAAATGTAATCATTAATAACTTTTTTTAGATCTTTATAAAAATAGTAGGTTATTGCCTCATTTTAGGGACATAATTTTTAATGCCAAGTGAAAGCTATGTAGAAATTCTAATTACAAATTTGTGTATAGCTTTACAATTATTGTACGTGTTAGATGTGCGTGTGTTGAATGTTACTGTATATCATGCTTTGTGCTGCTCATCGAACATACGAAGTTGCATAAAACAGTCTTTGCTTTTGGGAGACTAAGCTCAGTGTGAGGGGCAGACACTAAAAGTAAATATTCCAAGAACTGAGGAGAGGGTGAATACCATAACAAAGATGTTGTTTTTCTCTCTCCTCTCTCGAGCTCCCTTCTCTCTCCCCCTCCCCCTCCCCCTCCCCCCTCTCTCCCCGTCCCTCTCCCCCTTCCCCTCCCCCTCTCTCCCCTTCCCCCTCCCCCTCCCCCTCTCTCTCCCCCTCCCTTCCCCCTCTCCTCCCCCCTCTCTCTCCCCCTTCCCCTCCCCCCTCTCTCCCCCTTCCCCTCCCCCTCCCCCCTCTCTCCCCTCTCGTTTCTCTCCCCTCTCGTTTCTCTCCTCTCTCTCTTCCCTCTCCCCTCTCTCTTCCCTCTCCCCTCTCTCTTTCCTCTCCCCTCTCTCTTTCCTCTCCCCTCTGTCTTCCCTCTCTCTCCCATTCAGGATATTTAGTTACAGAAAGGAGGTCATGGAAGAGCAACATCTTAGCCCATTGTAGCTGCTGTAACAGAATATCATAGACTGAGTGGCTTATAAACAACAGAAAGTTACTTCTTAAAGTTCTGGAAGCCTGAAGTCCAAGTGAGGATGCAAACAGATTTGGTGTGTGGTGAGGGACTGCTTTCTCATAGGTGGCTGGCCTCTTTTTGTATCTGCACATGATGGAGGGCTGACGGGGACGTCTTTGGAGGTCTCTTGTACGAGAGCACTAATCTCATTCATAAAGATCCTGTCCTTATGATCTAGTCACCTCCCAAAGGCCACACTTCCTAATACCATACTATCTTGAGATTAGGATTTTAACTTTCGGATTTTGAGGGGACATAAATATTCAGCCCATATCATTCCACCTCTGATCTTTTGTAATTCATGTCCCACTTGCATGCCAAATACCACCCCAATAGCCCCCAGAGTCCTAACGTGTTCCACGGTCAACTTGAAAGTCTAAAGTCCAGTCTCATCTAAATGTCATGTTAATCGTATGTGAGTGAGACTCGAGGTATCCTGAGGCAAATTCCTCCCCAGCTGTGAACCTGTGATCTCAGTCATGTTACGTGCTTCCAAAACACAATGGTGAAACAGGCATAGGATGGGCATTTCCATTTCAAAAGAAACAAATAGGAAAGAATGGAGTGACTGGTCCCAAGCATGCCCAAAACCTTAAGGCTCAAGAATAATCTCCTTTAGCTCAATGCTCTTCCCTCCACTGGCACAGGGGTCCTGTCTACTGCATACACTAAGGTGCAGGCTTCACTTTTGCAGCTTTGCTGTGCAGAAATGGGTTCCCCAAGTATCTGGGTGCCCCTGCTCTCATGGCTTTGCTGGGAGCAGTCTGTGCTGCTGTTCTCACAAGCTGAATTCTGTTCCTGGCAATGTAGGATTTTACATCAAAATTCTTCCAGCCTGTATCCATTACCCAGTTCCAAAGCTCTTCTGCATTTTAAAGTATATGTGAAAACAGCAGTCTACTCCAGGTACCAATTTTCTGCCTTAGTCTGTTCAGGCGGCTATAACAAAATACCATAGACTGGGTGACTTGTAAACAATAGATATTATTTCTACCACTTCTGAAGGCTGATGTATTAGTCCAGTCTCATGTCACTAATAAAGACATACCAAAGACTGGGGAGTTTATAAAGAAAAGAGGTTTAATTGACTCAAAGATCAGCATGGCTGGGGAGGACTCAGGAAACTTACCATCATAGTGGAAAGGGAAGCAAATATGTCCCTCTACACATGGTAGCAGCAAGGATAAATGCTGAGCAAAGGGGGAAAAGCCCCTTATAAAACCAAAAAATCTTGTGAAAACTCACTATCACAAGAACAGCATGAGGGTAACTGCTCCCATTATTAAATGACTTCCCGCTGGGTCCCTCCCACAACACATGGAGATGATATTTGGGTAGGGACACAGCCACACCATATTACTTCACCCTGACCCCTCCCAAGTCTCATGTCCTCACATTTCAAAACACAATCATGCTCTTCTAACAGTCCCCCAAAGTCTTAACTCATTCCAGCATTATCTCAAAAGTCCAAGTTCAAAGTCTTATCTGAGACAAGACCTATGAGCCTGTAAAATCAAAAGCAAGTTAGTTACTTCCTAGATAAAAGGGGAGTACAGGCATTGGGTAAACACACCCATTCCAAATGGAAGAAGTTGACCAAAATGAAGGGGCTACAGGCCCCATGCAAGTCCAGTGGGTAGTCAAATCTTAAAGCTCTGAAATGATTTCCTTTGAGACTCTGTCTCACATTCAGGTCACGCTGATGCAAGGGGTGGGGTCCCACAGCCTTGGGCAGCTCCACCCCTGTGGCTGTTTAGGGTACACACCCCCATCCCAGCTGCTTACACAGGCTGGCATTGACTGTGGCTTTTGCAGGCACATGGTGCAAGCCATAGGTGAATCTACCATTCTGGGGTCTAGAGAGTGGTGCTTATCTCACAGCTCTACTAGGCAGTACCCCAGTGGGGACTCTGGGGGATTCCAACCACACAATTGCCTTCTGCACTGCCCTAGCAAAGGTTCTCCATGAGGGCTCTACCCCTGCAGAAAACTTCTGCCTAGACATCCAGGTATTTCCATACATACTCTGAAATATAGGCAGAGGTTCTCAAACCCCAATTCTTGACTTCTGTGCATCCATAGGCTCAGCATCATGTGGAAGCCACCAAAGCTTGGGACTTGCACCATCTAAAGCAACTACCTGAGCTCTGGGTTGGCCCCTTTTAGCCATGACTGGGACATAGGGCCTCACGTCCTGAGGGTGCACAAAGCAACAGGGCCTTGGGCCTGGCCCACAAAACCCTTTTTCCCTTGTAGGCCTCCAGGCCTGTGATGGAAAGGGCTGCTGTGAAGTCTCTGACATGCCCTGGAGACATTTTCCAAATTGTGTTGGTGATTAATAGTTGGTTCCTTGTTACTTATGCAAATTTCTGCAGCCGTCTTAAATTTCTCCTCCAAAAATGGGTTATTTTTTATTGCATCATCAGGCTGCACATTTTCCAAACTTTTATGCTCTGCTTCCTTTTGAATGCTTTGCCACTTAGAAATTTCTTCCACCAGATACCGTAAATCCTCTTTCTGAAGTTCAAAGCTCATATAGCATATTTGCTTTGAGTATCTTACTACTTTATTACCTAACTTAAATAAGATCTGTCTTATACAATTGTATATTCAGGCAGAATTAAGAGAATGCCAATATTGTTTAATGAGTATAGAGTTCTGAATTTGCAAGATGAAAATAGTTCTGGGGACATGGTCCAAATATCCACATGGAAAATTCTTCACAAGTATTTTTCCTTTTTGTCAAATTAAAAGGCTAATATATATGTTTGGACTAATGCATGCTGTGAGGTCTGCTGTATTTTACTCTATGAAGCAAAAACCCAAGTTTGTGATTCTAAGGGAAGATTGAACCTCACATGTACTTCAGCATTATAGGATGTAACACAAGGAAGAGGGTGACAGGGAAAGACGGACTGAAAATCTGTGGGCCACTGATATGAAGAAAGGGATTCTTTGTAACATTGCCTAGACCTCAGTCCTGCAAACAAGGCCACAGACAGAGAGCAGCCAGGTTTGTTTTGCACTTCTGCACTGCCAGCTTTACTTACAGGCACACATTAACTTCTCAACCCTCTCTCATGAGGTCGATTTCATTAGTCATAATTTACAATTAAGGTAACTGAGATTAAAAATCTGTGCAAGGCCATTCAGATACGAATTTGCAGAATATTCAAATCATCATATTTTTATTATAAAATTCATAATTTAACCCATATTTCGTGTGTTTGTGGGTGCATGAATGTGTATAAATTTTGATACCTGTATAAGACAAAAATGCACAATATGTAAGCACATCTGTCTGCTAACCAAAGAATATGCTTCAAAGAATATGTTTATTTCATTTGTTTATAAAATCATAATAGTAAAATTTCAGGGACAATATTCATTGGATCCTAATTTTGTCATCAAATGTTGCTTAACGCATTGACATGTGCCTTATTGTCACCTTGTTTAGGTCTTTGGTGAAAATTATAGAAATGTTTAATTCACTCACTAATTTAGCATAGTTTCTGTTTCCTAAGAACTGTGCCACTTGGTGAAAATAGTAAACAGATTGTATATTTTCCCTATTTAAAATAATTATAATTCCCCATATATTCCACATATATTTCCTTTAATTTTCATTTAAAAGTTGTAAAATATATTTATTAAATATATTATTTTATTAAAATATAGTATTGACATGGGATTTTAAAAATGTTTTTTACAAAAGCACTAAAATTATAACTTTCAAATATTATAGACTTCTTTATGCATAATATTTATTCATAAGCAAATCCAAAATAAATGACTATATACATTTTACTCTCAAAGGCATTTGGAGTGGGCATCTTTACAAATTTAAGCAGTGGAATCTGCTAAGAATCTGATTTAATGTGTGTAACTCTAAAATGTAATCATTACCATAATAAAGACATCATTATAGAATGGTAATCCAAATGGTAATTAACTTTTCTATTTTGTTGCTTCAAGGTCAACATGGTGGCAGAGCAGCGTGTTCCTTTCTTTGCTTTGTGACATTCCATTTCACTGTGTTGAACGTTCATAGCGTAGATTGATAGGACTTTTGGCCTCACTCTGAGCTGTATCAGAAGAATATTGGTGGTTAGCGGCAGTGAAATTAATGAGCCCACCACTCTGCCTCATTCTCCACTTCCCTCTTTAAATGGTAATGATAGTGACACCATTCATGTTACTGTGGGTAAGCATTTTATGAGAAAAACCAGTCTTTTTTCCAAGATTAATGTTTCACCTATAAAACCAGTCTACAAATTTAAATTAGAAAGAAAAGATACAAACCAATAACACTGATATTGTAAGCTTGAGAGTAAAATTGAGAAACAATAAAAACAGGACAGTCATGTCATGTAGTGCAGGTTGTACACTGAACAATTCCAGAGAATGTGATTCACATAGAACTATACATCATCATTTTCATTTTACTAATTAGTTTAAGCAACTTACAAGTAACTCAGGAAATAAACTACAGTTGTGATAGGCTAAAATTCAATTGATGAATAAATACTTTAGAAATAGGCTGGACGTGGTGGCTCATGCCTATAATCCCAGCACTTTGGGAGACCAAGGTGGGCAGATCATGAGGTCAAGAGATTGAGACCATCTTGGCCAGCCTGATGAAATCTTGTCTCTGCTAAAAATACAAAAATTAGCTGGGTATGATGGCATGCGTCTGTAGTCCTAGCTACTTGGGAGGCTGAGGCAGGAGAATTGCTTGAACCCAGGAGGAGGAGGTTGCGGTGAACCAAGATCGCACCACTGCACTCCAGCATGGCAACAGAGTGAGATGCCATCTCAAAAATAATAAATGAAAATAAAGTGCAATAAAATTATAGATGACAGGTAAAGTCAAAGAAAACTCATCTCTTGTGTTGAATACTGGGTATGACAGTTCAAGCAGGGACAGCAGCTACTAAAGGTGGTATAAGATGGGTGCAGCACACCAACATGGCACAAGTATACATATGTAACAAACCTGCATGTTATGCACATGTACCCTAGAACTCAAAGTATAATAATAATAATAAAAAAAAAAGCTGACGACTAATGGACTGAAGGTTTACATAGCGTAATATAGGAGTGAGAGTTCACAGGAGGATTCTTTTTTTCTTCTACACTTTAAATCCTATGTTTGTAACCAGGAAGTAAAGATTTTTTTTATAGCTGAGGCTTGGGCAGCAGGCAAGGTGCATCAATTGCTCTGAGCCATTGGAATTAACTAAATGTGTTTATTTAGAGACTAATTCTTCCATCATGACAGATGGTGCACCAAATATGGCATTGTCTGTTTTTTAGAGCATACTTTCTGGGCTTCAAGTTTTTATTTAGGCCATGATATCAGGTGCTCTAAAATTTTACTCCTTAGTGGTAACAGATTAATTTTAAGCATCTTTCTTTTGTAATTGGAGGCAATTTCATTGAACCACATATAAAGGCCATTATAATTAGGATCTATCAACTGAAAAGAATAATAACATTTTGCAGAGATTGCCTTTCCTCTACTACATTCTTTTAAATTCTCAAACATCCATTTGGGTTTATTTATTGGGTTTCCCCACTAAAGATATAAATAAGATTGCCTTTGTTTGGCAGCTGAAAATAGTTCAGCCAAGAAGAAAGAGCTGAACCCGGAGGGAAGGAGAATGAAGAAAGAGTCTGGGGCATGGTGAGCTATGCTGGGGTCCTAGGGAATCTCAGAGACTGGTTTCCCTGAAAAAGGTACCTGGACCTTTCAGACCAAAGGCCATCCCAAGGGTGAACACCTGAACTCCCACGGAGTGGAGTTACTCTCTGAAATGCCTGGGGCTGCAATAGTCACAGGAATGACCAGGGAAAGAGGATACAAATCATGACTTTTTACACGTTAGACCTTGAGGTCCCAAAGGTAGGACTGTGCCGCAGCCTTCTTTTTTACCACATGCCTGAGAATATTCCTTGCACCTGGTGGCTGCTTAAGGCAAGTTTTTTAAATGAATGAATAAATACATGATTGCGTTTCCACACATTGTGTCATTTGATTCTCACAACAGGCTCCCTTGAATTTTATTTTAATGAGTACTACTGAACACCAAGAAGACTGACAAATATAATTAAGAGAATGTCTCTGGCATCAAATAGGCATCTAAGTTGCCAGTATACGATGGACACACATAGGTATGCGGAATCAAAACTGACTGAATCTAACTTTGTGGGGTGTAAGGGAATAGTGCGGGGACAGGAGGAAGGATTTGCAGACTAACACTGCGTATACCTGGAGTCTTGAAAGGTGAGCAAACATTCTTTATAAGTAAAGGAAATTATTTCAGGAAAGAGGCTCCATGTCAGGGCATACCTAATCACCTGGGGAGATTGCATTAAAATGCAGATCATTCTGATTCAGCAGATCTGGGGTGGGATTTGCAATTTTACATTTCTTTTTTTTTTTTTTTTTTTTTTTTTTTTTTTTTTTTTGAGACGGAGTGTCGCTCTGTTGCCCAGGCTGGAGTGCAGTGGCCGGATCTCAGCTCACTGCAAGCTCTGACTCCCGGGTTCCCGCCATTCTCCTGCCTCAGCCTCCCGAGTAGCTGGAACTACAGGCGCCCGCCACCTCGCCCGGCTAATTTTTTGTATTTTTTAGTAGAGATGGGGTTTCACCATATTAGCCAGGATGGTCTCGATCTCCTGACCTCGTGATCCACCCGTCTCGGCCTCCCAAAGTGCTGGGATTACAGGCTTGAGCCACCGCGCCCGGCAGTTTTGCATTTCTAATAGGTCTTAGGTGATGCGGATGCTGCTGGCCCATGAACCGTACTTTGAGTGTCAAGACTCCAAAAAAGTCACATTTAAAGAAATACAAAGAATCTATCACAGGCAGATCATTGTCTCCAAAGTGAGGGGCATGTGTCCTGTGGGACATGCAAGGGGGGCGTGGGAAGGAGGTAGCACAGCTTCTTTTATTTTCATGTTAACTTCCAAAAGTTTCCATTTTTGTTTATGTTTAGCAAACATGACATATTTAGGTGATAAAACATGTATAAGACAAACAAAATCATATCTCTACATTTGAGTACATGTTCAACTTTTTACTTAGGAGGAGGTTAATGCCAAAAGAACAAAATGAGGAGTGTAGGCAGAATTGGTGCAGTGCCCGGGAAAAGGCAAGGCATAGATTGCTAGCTCATTTTTCAGAGGAAGACACTGAAGCTCTGAAATGTCAGCTGATCTGCCCAAGTTCACAAAGCCGAAGCCTGAATACACACCTTTTGACTCCAAGTCTAGTGCTCTTTCCTCTCCTCTGCGCTTGGACACTTGGCTAGAGAACAGAGCCATAAAACACATGAAAGCACAAGGGGAAAAACTTCACATACAAATGCACTTTTCTTCTGACCTCCAATAAAACACAAGCAGAAAAGGAGAGTTGCAAAAGCCAGATTGTCTTACATAAGCATCTCATTTGAGATAAAACCTTCCTTGCTTGTGTCATTAATCACCTTACCTCTTCCTTTCCTGTAGGAATCCCTGGTGATGGTGCAACCCAAGCTGTTTTGTGTCTGTATTGCAGCTATCTCAAGATCAATTAGTATTTTTCACAGAGCTGTCATGTAGGAAGATGATAGGGGATGCAGACAAAGTCAACTGTTGAGAGGCCACAGTGTACACTTGAGTAGCCTGTGAGGACACTGACACGGCCTCCTGACATCTTATGGTGTCAGCCTGAGCTTTGAATATGGTCATTTATGATTTTATGGTAATGAAAGAATGAAGCCATAAACTAGGGAGCGGGGGTAGAGAGTGATATTAGCCATTGAGGTACTTGCTTTGTTAGCTGTCTTGCAAACAAGATGAATTCTATATTAACATTGCAAAAGGGCTTTAGCAAGTCACCTCCTGAGAGTCAACCCCTACGGAGGTACTGGATTTGCCTGCCCCGCAGGCAAAAAACACATATGCAACAGTAACAATTTAAAAATATTTGGAATGCATGCTTGCACTCTCCTTTGCCTCTGTATCCAGAACTTTCTCTTTTGTTATTTTTGTTACTTAAGCCCTGCAGGCATTGGAGGTTTGAACTTGCGAGATATTCAACTCCTTCCAAGGGCTGACCTGACAATCTCTGACTAGACACCTCTCAGAGAATAGACTCTCATAGATCCTTTATCATTTTTTGTGTTGAATCATTCTTTCATACCTCTCCAACATGATTATGAGCCCCTCTAAGTAATTCATTCTTGATTGATTGATTGATTCACTCAGTTATTTGATGATTAACTTTAGCCAGCCAGCCATATCTAGCACCTACTAAGTGCTGATCATGGTGAGAAATATGGGAGAAATAGTGTAACTGCCACCCTCACCTACGAAGGAGTCCCATTCTAGTGGGATGGCAGATAAGCAGGTAATCACGGTCCAGTGGGATGCCTGCTGGCATGGAATAGAACCAGTGATGGAGCGAAACTGGTTTTTGGTTTCAGGTCTTGCATTTGTTAGCAGTGGGAGTTGGCACTTCCAAAAGGCTTTGTGATTTCTGGGGACACCAGCAAATGCAATAATAGAGGAGAGGAAAGTGGGGTTTACTGAATATTGAGCTGGTTATAAATATATTGTATATAAATATATGCACACATACACATGCATGTATATACACACATATATGTATACATATACTTACATATATAAGGACACATACTACTTATATAAGAAATCTAAAATAGTCAAACTCACAGGAGCAGAGAGTAGGATGGGGGTTGCCAGAGATGAGGGAGAGCAGGCCGTGGCAAAGTGATGGTTCCGGATGCGAAGTTTCAGTTTTGCAGGATAGATGAATTCTGGAGATCTGGTATTTAGCATAACACCTATAGCTAACATACATATATATATGCATAGGTACATATTCACATATCTACACAGACATATATGCACATATAGACATGAAAAATACACATAAATAACATTAGTACATCTATTAAAATGTATTTTTCTTTATGGCAAGAACATGTAACATCTAGTCTCAGCAATTTTAAGTATACACTATGTTGTTTTGAGTTATAGGCGCTATGCTGGATAGCAGATCTCTAAAACTTATGTCTCTTGCATAATTGAAACTTTGTACCCTTAGCCATCACCTCATCATTTCCCCCTCTGCTTCATCCCTGGCGTCCTCCATTCTCCTCTTTGCTTCTATGAGTTTGACTAGTTTCAGTTTCATGTGTGAGATCATAAAGTGCTTATTTTTCTGTGTGTGGTTTATTTCTCCCAGCATAACATTCTCCAGGTTCTTCCATATTGTTGCAAGGATGTTTAAAAACAAAATTTTCTTCACGGCTATCCTGAGGCATTAATATTTCCCTCTTACAAACAATTAGATTAAAACATAGAAATTCTGAAAACTTGCCAGTTACTCTGAATCCATACAGTTCTGGCTCCGAAGCCAGCATTTCAGAAAGCATTTCCTTAGAATGAACACACGAAGCCTAGTTCCTAACATCTTCCCATAAAGATTTTAATTGAGCTTATAGTAAAGAAGTGCCGTAGTTGCTCTTGCAAGTTTTCTTGGGTTACGGGAGCTACTTGCTTTCTTCCTTTTGCACCCAGTTCTTAGATTCTGGATTCCAGATAACTTTCTTAGATTCTGGGTCCCAGACTTTTTTCTTAGATTCTGGGTCACTGTAGAAATGCAGCACTGTTCTCCTTTCCCGGGAGCTAATCTCTCAATGAAGTGACTACTCAGCCACGTCAAGGAGTGACTGCCAAGGTAGCAAATGTTTCCAAGTTAGTGATTCCCTTTGAGAGCAGCATTTGGGTCTTAGACAATTCACTTTCAAAGATTCAGAAATCACATTTTTAGATGTCAAGAGGGCATGCGTTGTATTATGCCACGAATTGCTCAGTAGCCATGAACCTGACATGTTGAAAAAGCATTTTCATAGGCAAGAATGGAAAGGAAGAGGAGTTTCAACCTAATGACAATTTCAGGGTTTTACATGCTAAATGTATGCACTCTCACGTCTGAGGTTTGAGAAGCCCACTTACTAGAAGGAGAAGGAAAGGAGGGGCTCAGTGAGGCATCAAAGCCCTTTTCATTTTCCCAGCCAACAGAGAATACAGTTTTTCTCTCATAACTCTTAGACCACCAGCTTGCCCCAGGGCGTCTCAAGCTGTTTCAATCCAACCTCCAATCCTCCTCTATTTGGTGAACGTGTAAGTGTGGAAAAAGTGTCTCCACGGAAGGCACCCTGCTCACTTGGGTTTACAGTATCTTAGGTACTTGTGGTACATGATGCCCGAATTGGAGAGCAGAACCATCCACACCAGAAAGTCATACTGTCTTAGAGAAAAGTCTTGGGGCCTGGACTGGCGTCACTTCTAGTGGTAAATTGTGGATGAGATGCTGGAAGCCTACAAAGGCAAAGGCAAGTCTTCACTTGCTGAGAAAACAAGGAATAGTGAGAGTTCCCTGGTCCCTGGGAGCTATGGTGGGAAAGCTCCTAGGATGAATGGTAAGATTCAGCTCCTGTGGGCTGCGTGTGTTCTGACTGGTGGTCCTGGATTGGTCTCATGGGGACTACTCTTCCTTTTAAAGCACATTTCTCAGATTTATCCCCAACTCCTGCTCCATGTTCCCTCATCCCCACAGTTCATCATCCCAGAGTACCCCAGAGGTACTGCCTTCCTTTTTCCTGCGTCTTCCCCATATGTTCTTTCATAATAGTGCTTGATGGTCCAATTTTTCTACAATTATAATGAGTGAGTTTTTCTTAGACAGCAGGAAAGACTTTTTCTGTAAATACTACCAGGAATGTGGAGAATGGGAAAGAGGGAAACATTTTCATTTTCATTTCTTTTACATTTTTGTTTATTTGTATGATAAAGAGAAAATAAAAATTCACATTGCCCTATTAAAGCATTATTCTTATCTCGTATTTGGAACCTAACTCTAAGCGAACCTGCATAACATACCTTGACACAATGTGGTATACTGGAAAAAAGTCTCTACATTTATTAGAAAAGTCATTCAAATACGTTAACATCATTGTTTCACCTGTGAAGGCATCTGCAACCCCTCTAGATGAAACTGAACATCTGTCCTGTCTGTGGTCACTGTGCCTATCACATCCTTCTCCTTTAACATCCATCTTATTATTTTGTATTTACACAATTTTGTGTTTTCTGTAGTAGTCTTCAAATTTCTCAAGGGTAGAAATGCTGCTGCTTTTACCATAGTATACTGAGGGTGAAGCAAAATATCAGGGTAATGGAAGTGCTTAATAAACATTCATTGAAAAATTCTTTAAAGATCATAAAAACACTTCAGTTCATTCAAAGGTTATTGGACACTTAATATGTATGAAGTAGATGTATGCGAAGTTACATAATTTCCCAAATTGACCAGGTTAGGGAATTTTTGGTGTCTAATCAACTGAAGCTTCAGCTTTGCCATTGAATGAGACAAACTATTCTGGGATTTGAGTCCCTATGTGGCATAAAAAAGGACCCAGATTCAAGTTACCACTGTCACTAATTAAGTGAACTGTGGCAATTTGTGTAATCTTTGGGTCCCATGTCTTCTTCCAAAATAAGTGAAACAGAGAATTATTTCTAGTTCACTTAGAACACAAAATTCTATGCTTTCATGTGTCAGAATGGTATGTAGATGCTCCAAGAAGTGGGAATATTTTACTATAAAGCTGCACCATGCAGCTTTGTGAAAACAGCAATTGTGTACACTTATACAAAGAGTCGTCACGTTATAAGATGAAAACTTTTCTCTCATTTTTTTTAAAGAAACCATCTTAGTGACAATGCAGAATACTATCAAATGCGGTACCTAAACTGAGTAGACTCTCAGACTCAATACCTTTTGTAAGATTCTGTGAATTTTTTCTGTTCTTTCTTTGGGGAGAAGAAATTGGAAAATTACTGTTAGCTGACAAAGAAGGAAAATAACAGTGTGTCTTAGCCATTAACATATGATCAAATTGAGGCGTTTATTTCAAAAGAGTCAGAACATCTAGTTCTAAAAGTTAGGCTTTTTGAAAAAAAGTAGCATCTGCAAAGACAATAATATATGCGTTCACAGCCTGCATCTCAGTGATACGTTTGTGGGCACATTCCTATCATGTTAATGAGACTTTTGCCACTGCATGGTCCCAGTGACAGTTGGATCCACAAACAGCAGTTCATCAATTGATTGCAGGTGTTTCCCCTTGGAAAATAAAAACTGCATGTTCATACCAGGAGGTGAGGGAAAATCGATTTTCAACAGCCACACAATCTGGTGAGTTCTGAAATATGGCTTTGGGAAGCAAATTCTCTTGCTGCTGGTTTCATATATAAATACATTCTATTTATGAAATATAGAGCCAAAGACAGCAATAGTAATAAGGATTCATAAACTGAAAATTAACTACAGTACACCTAGAAAGGGACAAAACCTTATTTCCTAATTAATAGAAAATAAAATCTGAAAATGTTAAATGTCAGTATCCATAATTATTCTTTTGGAAGTCATTTATATCCACATTGTAGTAAGTTCCTCTCTAAAATATTCTTTAGCATCCATAGAAGGACAGTTTGATGAAAAGCATGCCTAATTTCAATTTAGAAGCCTGCCCAGTAATGTACGTAATCTTATATTCACTAAGTTTGAGATTTCATTGTATATGTTGTTTGATCTCTCCAATAGATGCTTGACTCAGTCACACCTTATTGGGCCTCCTGACTTTGTCAAATGTGACTTTCTTCTTGGTAAACCTCTTTAGACTTTTAGTGAAGACCTACTTTTTCTCCCAATTGGTCTGCCTACCTTTATCCTTTCTCACCACAGTCTGCTATAGATGACTCCACCAACACCATCTTTCATCAGCATTTTTCACACCTTGGGCCAGCTGTCTTGGGTTCTAAAGAAGAACACTGTTATACCCAGGAAACCTAATTTCCAAAGTTGAAATTTATTCCTTGGAAAATAATTACACATAATGGGCTACTTATGGATGGTAGTTTGCATGCTCAGTGACAAATTTACAAATGTATTCCTGCTCAAATACCTGTTGAAACCCAGAACCCTAGGGCTCCTTTCCATGAATGTTTCCTAGTTTCTAATATGTGAAATATAAGAACTATATGTTTATGAGATATCTTCATGTTCTCAACTATATCCATCTCAGCTTCAGCACTACTGACATTTGGGGACAAATAGTTCCTTATTAAGGTGCTGCCCTATGCATTGTAGAATGTGTAGCAAATACTGGCCTCTGCAAACCGGATGCCAGGAGCAACCCTTTCCGGTACTCCCAGAGTTGTGTCTCCATTTGTCCCTTTGGGGCCAAAATTATTCCCAGTTGAGAATCATTGATCTAGAGCCTTCATGGAGGAAAATATTTCACCTTCCTCTCTCTCTGCGTACATTATCACAAGTGGCAGCAGGAAGTTAACAAACAGAAACTCTTCTGCTCATTTCCTCTGCCAAATTTTGAGGACCTTGCCAGTTTGAGAGAGAGTATTCTGAGTTACTTCTAGTTAGGACCAGGAGACCTATCTTTCAGTGGTTTTGTTTTCTCACTACTTCTGCGATTTTGAACAAGTTTCTAAAACTCTGAAGACTTTGGATTCCTCATTTACAAATTAGAAGTATTGACAGGATAGAGTGTTCCATGTTCTTTATAATGCAGTGAATGTATGCTACCTGCTTTACTCATTTGTTTTAAGGATAAATGGTGATACATGCAAATAAAATCAGAAGTTTACAGTTAAAATGCCTGTAGAAATGTAAGCACTACCTATTCAGGTCATTCCTCATATCTTCCAATCTGTTATCTTTCCATCCCTTCATAAGCCCAACTTAAAACTCATTCTTTCTAGAAGCACTTTCTCAGTTAAGTTGTCCCTAATTCCAAATTGTGTAACTCTTCTTTTGGAATTTTCTTCAGAGCCAGTTTATGAGTCGTTCAAGGAAATAAGACTCATTACTTTGGGATCATACCTGGTTTGGAACCCCAAATAGAATTACAGGGCTTTATCACTCACTTAATTCACTAGATTTGGTTTAAAAGGGCTTCCAGTATTTCTAACATGAAAATCAACGTTCAAAAGATGAAGATTTGTCACCTTTGCCTAAGGTGGAAAGATTGTGCCATAGGCTGTGAAGAGAATGGCAAAGGGGAGACTTCATATGGTTTTGAGGCACAGAACCTTGAGAGACCGAGTATACTGGTAGTGAAAATAATCACTCTGAAGGTGGATTATTACTATTCAAGTTGAATTTGAACAACTTGTTGCACAAATGTTTCTGAGTCACGTGTGTGTATGAGGTTATTTATCCTTATGTATCTGTTTTGCCTGTTAATTTGTGGCTCCTGTCCTCAACTTTCTTCTCCTGTTCTGTGTGCTCTCTTGGCTTAGCTACCACCTTAGTTAAAACTGACTCTGTTTTTAACCTGTGCTTTGTCTTATGCAGTTCAATGTGGCCAAAGTAAAACACACATCCTCCTGATAGTCTCACTTTAAATCCTTAACCAGGTACCCCAAGTGAGCTTTCAATACTGCCTGACAACCTTCTTCTATTTCCCTAATTCATGGATGTATCTTTCTTCCAACCTGGACTATTCTTTCTTGACTCCTGTTTTTCTAAACCTCTCCTACCTTCTCTCTCACCATTACTCTGAACTGATGACCTTGATTTCTACCACACTGAGACAAATGAAGTAATCAAGAGAATGTCCACAGACCCCATCATGTCTTGAGTCCCCCTTCCAGCTGTGGTACCTCCTGTATGCTTTCTTTTCTGTTAATGGTTAAGCTGCCCCTACTCCTATCCAGAATCAATTCCTCCACTGTGCATGAGTGCCCACCTCCCCTGGCCTGTGGAAGAGGCTGCTCCAGGGCATCTACCTTCTCCAGTCGGCATCATTCTTTTCCCCTTTCCTGGACCATTCTTATTAGCATAGAAATATATCTTAAAAACACCAGTCCCTTCATCCTAATCCCCTTTGCCTTTAGCTCCTCAGATCTCTGTCTCTCAGGTTAGCAAACCTTCCTGAAAAAGTACTTTACACTCTTCCCATCATCTCTGACATTCACTCCAGCCAGGCATATGCCTTCACCATAACACCAAAACTGCTCTTGCTGAAGGCACCAATTGGCCTCATCGTGGCTACATGCAATAGGAACTCTTCAGTCTTTATGTTACTCAGCCAAGTGACAGAATATATAGCTGTTCATCACTTTCCCCCTCTGAAAAACTTACTTTGCTTGGTTTCTGGGTTCCTGGGTTCCGTTTTCTTTTGACTTTTCTACTTGTTGCTGCTTCTCAGTCTATTGTTTGTTCTTTCTCTTCTTCCTGGCTTTTCAATATTAGAGTACCCAGGGCTTATGCTAAATCATCTTTCTCTTCCATAGCTATTGATGCGGTTTGGATCTGTGTCCTCACCCAAATCTCATGTCAAATTGTATTCACAATTTGGAGGTGGGACCTGATGGGAGGTGATTGGATCATAGGGGAGGAGTTCTTGTGAGTGGATTAGCAACTGGCCCTTGGTGCTGTTCTCATGAGAGTGAGTGAGTGATCGTGAGATCTGGTTGTTTTAAAAGTGTGTGTCACCTCCCTCTGCACTCTCTCTCCCTCCTGCTCCAGCCACGTAAGATGTGCCTGCTTCCCCTTCACCTTCTCCCACGATTGTAAGTTTCCCAAGGCCTCCCCAGAGGCAGAAGCCACTCTGCTTCCTGTACAGCTTGCAGGACCATGAGCCAATTAAACCTCTTCTCTTATACATCACTCAGTCTCAGGTATTTATAGCAGTACAAGAATGAACTAATACAACTATCCTTACTTCCTTGAGGGTTTTATTCATTATTATTTCCTGTGATACCATCTGCATGGTAAGGATTCCCAAACATATCAAAAACCCAGAGTCAGTTCTGAATTCCAGCCTTGTACGTCATGCTCTTCTTATATATTCTCCACTTGAGTACCAAATCGGCAAGCACAAACTCAGCAAGTCAAAATTGAACTCTTGATCTTCCCTATTATACCAATTCCACCCCTGGTTCTTCTTATCTGTGTTAATGGCGACTTCATCTTTCCAATTTTTCTGGTCAATATCCTTGATTCCTTTCTCTCACACCCCTTGTTCAATCCCCAGGGAATCTTGTCAAATCTATCTGCAAAATATGTCCAGAATCTGGACCACTTCCACTGCTACCACCCTGGCCCAAACAGAATCAGTTATTTTTCTGGAATATTTCCGCAACTGAGTAACTGGAATTCATAATTTTACTCTTGTTCCTTGATGTTCTGTTGTTAACACAATATCCACAGTGATCCCTTTAAGTACCTTGTTCAGCAGTGTCCCTCCAGTGCTCAAACGATTTTCTCCCCCCGCTCAGAATAAAAATACTGTTTGTCAGGGGCTTGCAAAGACCTACATGATGTGGCCTCACCTCTGCTTTCTACCTACTTCATCATCTGTAATCTCAGTTTACCCCTGCAGTTCAAAACACTGGCCTTCATAATGTTCATCAAACACTCCAGGAACACAGCTGCCCTTGGACATTGCCTCATCTGTTCCCTTAGCCTGGAATCTCTTTTGTGACATTTGCATGGCTAACTCCCTCCACTCCTTCAGGTAGTTCCAGAACTCCACCTTCCTGCCAAGGGTGACCCTCACCACTCTGAAACTGTAACCCATGCCTACTGCTTCTCCCTCTCTTGCCTGTACTCCCAATCATCAACTCTTTCCACCTATTTTTATAGTACTGATTTTCTTCTCTTGTATCATCTACATATTATTATCATCTAGTTGTTTCTCATTGCCTGCCTCCCCCAGGACAATATGAGCTTCATGAAGGAAGGGAGGTATTTCTTTCCTGTTTTATTCCCTGATTTATTTCAGGACTCAGAGTCATACCCAACCCATAATAAGAGTCCAGTGAATATTTTCAAAGTAAACAATAATTAAATGTCTATAAAGAGTTGTCTCTTAGATGTGAGTAATCAGTGTCTTTCAGTGAATTCAAACTTGTTTGATGTCAGGGATTTCACTTTTTTGCTCATAATCTTTATCAGAATGATTAGAACATATTTATTCCTGTAGAAGGTGCTCAATAAATGCTTCCAAGATGATGCACATTTACGGAATACAATGCTTCCAAAGCTAATTTCAGTGCAGAATTCTCTATAAGTCGTGTTTTCTACACAATTTTCAGAACATTGAATACAAATGAAGTAGACTTACACACATGGCAAAGTCATCTTGGAGGACGCAATGTTTCCATCTCTTACTGACTAGCAATTATAACAATGGAAATGTCACTGTGACAATATGCACTGTTGGTAGATAGAAACACTGGTGTAAATAGCTTGAAATTCTAAACACTTTGTGTCGAATTATTCGACCACTTTCTCAGTGCAGGCAGTGATAACTAAATTACATTAATAAGAAAGTAGTGAAAATTAGGAAATTGATGAAACAAAACTTGATTATTTTTAGAAAAGCAGTAGAAAAATGGGTCACAATTGTGTCAAATTTGTATAATCCTAGAAACCCAAGAGAAAGCTGGGACATGGGAACTGTGCACAAACACTGTCGACTGATTAAATCCCAAGCGAGGGGAAGGGGCAAGGTTAGCTGCGAAAACTGAGAAGATCAAAAGCACAATTTCTTAGACCCAGTGAGGATGAGCAGGTACAGAGCTTTTGTCAACCGCCTGGTGTTGAAGACTTTTACTTTTCATTGAGAAGAAATCTTACAATGAATCACTCCAGCAGTACAGAAACAATCCTCCTTAATCCTCTCTCCACTTTGTCTCACATCCCTCTCTGGAATCTCTCTCCCTTATGCAGAGGTAACCACTTTGTATTATTTTGAGTGGCTCTCCTAATCAATTTTATGTACATTTACATCTACATATATGTATGTGTATATAAAGGTATGTATCCCACACAAATGCACATGCATATGTTTTATATATAGTAAGTACAATAGATAGTATGTATTGGTTTAGATGTATTATTTGTCCTAATTCTATGTTTTGGAGATGTGTGTTTGTCATTACCTATGAATCTATCTCATTGTCTTTTAAGGCTTCTTAATTTTTAATTTTTGTGTGTATATAGAAGGTGTATACACTTATATCTCATTCTTAACAATGGCTATATAATATTCCACAGAAGAAATACACCACAGTTGATTGGTTCTTGTGGTATTGGCTGATATTTGAGTTCATCCAGTTTTTAGAGTTTAGATATAATGCAAAAGTGAGTATTTTGTGTGCATGTGCCAGTGCTTTCACAGGCCGGAGCTTTGAGAAGCAGAACTGCTGAGTTCACAGAATGTGGATTTTACATTTGATACTTGCTGCTAAATCACCACCATGAATGTTTCACAACTTTATGTTTCAATCTCTTATGTTCAAGTTTCTATTTTCCCATTCTCTCACCAAGGCTAGATATTACCCATTCCTTTAAATGTTCCCAATCTGATGGGAAGAAAAAAAAAACTTCTGGTTATGTCAGGGTACTTTATTTTAAATTCTTTAACATTAGATGAATTTACAGGTTTAAAAACATATATACCTATTAGTAGATGCCACTGTTTTTTCCTTTAGCATTTACTACTTTTCTTCATTTTACTTTTTTTTTTTTCCATTTGCTCAACTGTTTACCCTAAGACAGGGAATCATTTAGGCTTAGAGAAAAGTGAGAGAGAAGGAAGGAAAATTAGCACTTTCTACTCCTCCCCTGATTTTACTTTTTTGGAAAATAGAAGAACAAACTTAATATTTTAGAAGTTCTAGACTAATGATTATTAGATTTTTCCATATTATAATTATTAGGCCCTTCTTATTCTGTTTAGCTTTGTTTTAATAGTGATATTAATCTACCCCACAAGAGATGTTAATTTAATTGTTCTGAGGCGGAGCTAGAGTTTGTTTTTTTTTTTTTTTTTACTTCCTACATGTTAGTATTGAGAACTCTTATTTTTGGGAAGTCCATATATTTTTCTGGTCTCTGCTCAAAACCACAAAATTTGCTAGAACCAGGGACTGGGAGGATTCTTGTAGACCTACTGTAGACACCTAGGTAAGTTGGTGACTTTTCAAAGTGTGTTTCAGGTTACCTCACTTGCCTAGGTTACCTAGTTTATGCCATATACAGTCTACATTTACTTTTTAAGCAGAAAATAATATTTTGAGATCTCTCTTTCACTCAATTCTAATGTATATGCATATACATTAATTACACATATAGTATACATATAGTAGTATATATATGGTATTGTGCATATATATGTGTATATGTGTGTGTGTGCATATATTTATATATAAATCAAATCATATATTGTGTTTTGGCTTCAGAATCAGGGTTTTCAGGTTCCACCATGGGACCATGGATATTTACATGGGTAGAATACATGATGAAGGTAATAATTTTCTTTGTTCTTGACCACAAAACTGTAAGCATTACCTTTCTCTTGAAAATAACTGCTTAGTGTATCTGTTGGTTTTACAAATATTCTTCTTAATCTACCATTGCACAACAAACTATTGCAAGACTCATGTTTAAAATAACAGCATTAATTTATGCTGCTCCCGAATCTGCATCTTTGTCAGCTCTTGGTGGGGACAGCTCACATGCATTCCACAGGATGTTGGCAAGCGCAGGCAGCTCACGTGGGTGAAGGATCCACAGCCAGATGATTCCTTCACATGGCTACAAGTTGGTGCTGGTTTTTGGGTTCTCCACATGTGGGCCTCTATCCAAGACTTCCTTATTTTCAAGAGAAAGGCAGTGCTTACAGCATTGTGTCTAACAATAAGGGAATTTATTACATTTGTCATCTCTTCTGCCCATGTAAATATCCATGGTCCCATTGTAGAACCTAAAAACCTTGATTCTGAACCTGAAACAAATCCTTAATTTTATAATTAATTCATATGTATATATATATTTAACATATAGACATGTATATTAGAATTGGGAGAGAGAGAGAGTTCCAAAATATGTTTGTGTTCCCTTTTCTGCTTTAAAAATTCAACCATTATGGAGGATAGTATGGCGATTCCTCAAGAATCTAGAACTAGAAATACCATTTGGCCCAGCCATCCCATTACTGGGTATATACCCAAAGGATTATAAATCCTGCTGCTATAAAGACACATGCACACGTATGTTTGTTGTGACTATTCACAATAGCAAAGACTTGGAACCAACCCAAATATCCATCAATGACAGACTGGATTAAGAAAATGTGGCACATATACACCATGGAATATTATGCAGCCATATAAATGGATGAGTTCATGTCCTTTGTAGGGACATGGATGAAGCTGGAAACCATCATTCTCAGCAAACTATCACAAGGACAGAAAACCAAACACTGCATGTTCTCACTCATAGTTGGGAATTGAACAATGAGAACACTTGGACACGGGGTGGGGGAACATCACACACCTGGGGAGGTGGGAGGGATAGCATTAGGAGATATACCTAATGTAAATGATGAGTTAACGGGTGCAGCACACCAACATGGCACATGTATACATATATAATCTGCACATTGTGCACATGTACCCTAGAACTTAAAGTATAATAATAATAAAGACTGTATGTGACAGAAGCTGAGTAATCTAGCAAAGTGAGATAACCTGAAACACACCTTGAAAAGCCACCAATGTGCTGGTCATTCTGTTCAAGAGCTGCCAGTGTCTTAAGATCTGGGTACAAAATCCAATGCAGCCTCACTTCTGCTGTACTCCATGTCCAAACAGTCTCAGACTCCAGGTTCAAAGAGTGGGAGCATAGATTCACTTTTAGATGGGAAGAAATTCAGACAAACTAGTGTCAAGTTTCTAAAATACTGCATGAAACAAAAATCCCTATTTATACATGTATTCATTCATTCACATAAAACAAATCTTAGGTGTGTTTTGTAAAACTTTTCATCCCGAGCATGATCTTTAGTTTGTAAAAAATAAGAGCAGATACTTAGGATAAGCTACTGCCAGCAACACTGCAGGCACCTAGATATTGTTATTGAAATTTATCTGCACCTTCCAAAACAATCTTTACTCCCATTGAGTGCTCATCGCCCATCTGAGTAGATGAAAATAAAATTCACTTGATGCATTTTTTAAGAAACCACGCTCTCAGTTCATGCACTTGGTATGATTTATTTTACTGATCTGTTAAAGATTTCAGAGCTGATGAAGTGACATATTCTTGGTCAGTTAGTGACATCCTCTTAATGAGAAGATTTTGTTAGTTACTTACATCTTGAATCATTTTTATTTGTTCAGTGTACATTAGGGAGATTTCACCAAGGGATTTGGGTGACAAATTTATGAAACAAATATGAACATTAAAGGGTATCAGTCTAAAAGCAGTTCATTCTACAAACCACTTATAATGTGACATGCTTTTAGCCGAGTTACAAAGCCTCAGTTGGTTCTAATTTTTTTAACTTTTTTATTAGTCGAGGCTATGTAATAAATATCATGAAGTGCAAATATATGTGTGAGCTAATATTAAAACTTGCTCCATTCCATCCCAAGAAATTCAGGAGCTGCTGCATGCTTCTGAAGTTGTTTTAATATAACAAAGCAAATGTCACTTTTCTTTTGGTGACGTGGCTCATTTCAAAAGCACCCTGAGCACCTATGCAATACTATGTTCAGAGAATAGGACTAGGGATTGCAAATGGCATTTTGAACGAATTCTCTGAGTACATTAATATCTTTTTCCTGGATTGTGAGTTCAGGAAAATTTTAAAAATTAATACTGTTCTTTCACTTTGGGGCCATTATTAAGTAAAATAAGGATGACGTGACCTCAAGCATGGAGACGTTGGACAGTCAGTCCGGTAACTGAGACAGCTACGTGACTTGCGGGCAGGGAACATCCACAGTGGGGACCCTCTGGAAGAGGGGAGGATTCGTGCTCCAGGCATAACAGGACTGGACAGTGTGAGATTTCATCACACTACATAGAACAGCAGGCAGTTTAAAACGTATGAATTGTTTATTTCTGAAAATTTCCATTTAATATTTTCAGATTGCAGTTAATCTCGAGTAAACGAAAATTTCGAAAGCAAAACTGAGGATAAGGGGGACTGCTGTCTGCTGTATTTCTTTTTTTTTTTCTTTTTTCTTTTTTTAGACAGAGTTTCGCTCTGTCGCCCAGGCTGGAGTGCGGTGGCGCTATCTCAGCTCACTGCAAGCTCCGCCTCCCGGGTTCCCGCCATTCTCCTGCCTCAGCCTCCCGAGTAGCTGGGACTACAGGCGCCCGCCACCTCGCCCGGCTAATTTTTTGTATTTTTTAGTAGAGACGGGGTTTCACCGTGTTAGCCAGGATGGTCTCGATCTCCTGACCTCGTGATCCGCCCGTCTCGGCCTCCCAAAGTGCTGGGATTACAGGCTTGAGCCACTGCGCCCGGCCATATTTTTTCTTTTATTTTCCTTTTCTATTGTTTCTTAACTTTCAAGCAACACCATTAATTCAATGTTTCTGAAACATCAGTACTTTTTTTGTTTTTTGTCTTAGAGCTACCTCCAAGCCCATATCAGTAGAAAGTAAATTCAAAAACAAAACTACAGCTTTATGATTTGTTTCGTTTGATGCCTGAGTGAGGCATAGAAAATCACACTGGAGGAAGTGTGATTTGCCTAGATCTGTCTGATTCTAAAATTCTGTTCTTAACCATTAGCTTACACTACCTCTTAATAACTAAGGCTAAAAAGAATTATTATACTAATTATAAATTCCTGAAATTATAAGGGTTATGTGGGAGAATTTGACTCCATTTATCTAAAATCATTTGATCCATGATAAAAAGAGAAATTTTCCCTGCAAACAGCATAGCAAAAAATATTTTTGAACTACTTTTTGAATCATGTTTTGTTAATAATAAAACAAATTTTTGAATACTCATTATGTGCTAGTATCTTTGCTGGCCTTTTTTTGGCTAAGATTATTATTATCTTAGCCAGTTTTTAACTGGCATATAAAAGTGTATGTGTATAATGTACAGCATGTTTTGCTGCATGAATACATTGTGGAATAGTTAAGCGAATAAACATTTGCATTAAATTGCACACTCATTTTTGTGTGTATGGTGAAAACACTTAAAATCTATTATCTTTGCAATTTTCAATTATAAAACACATTGTTGTTAACTACAGTCACCATATTGTACAATAGATCTGTTGAACATACTCTTCCTATCTAACTGAATTTTTTACCCTTTGATCAATATCTTCCCCTGACCCTCAGTCCACCAGCCCTGGTAACCACCAGTCTGTTCTCTGCTTCTGTGAGTTTAACTTTTTAGGTTGCACATATGAGTGAGACTATGCGGCATTTGTGTGTCTGCGCCTGGCCTATTTTACTTAGCATGACGCCCTCCAGGCTCATCCATCTGTGTAGTTCATTGGTCCTTCTCGTGTTTTTGCTCCCTTGATTGGGACCCCAACCTTATGAGAGAATTATTAGTATTATTCATTTTTATGGTAGAAAATTGAGGGATAAAAATGTGAAGGGTGGCCAGGCACGGTGGCTCACACCTGTAATCCCAGCACTTTGGGAGGCCAAGGCAGGAGGATCACAGGGTCAGGAGTTTGAGACCAGCTTGGCCAGTGTGGTGAAACCCCATCTCTCCTAAAAATACAAAAAGTAGCAGGGCATGGTGGCGTGCACCTGTAGTCCCAGCTACTCAGGAGGCTGAGGCAGGAGAATTGCTTGAACCCGGAAGGTGGAGGTTGCAGTGAGCTGAGATAGTGCCACTGCACTCCAGCCTGGGCAACAGAGACTCCTTCTCAAAAAAAAAAAAAAAAAAAAAAAAAGGTGAAGGGGCTGGCCTAGAGCCTGTAGAGACTGAGAAGATTTGTTAGATCAACCCCAGGCCTGCTGCTTTCTACACTTTGGGTTCCTATTTCTCTTGGACCATCTAGCACAACATTATAGGCATATCTTTCCCAATTTTTTTTTTTTTTTTAACTAAATGCTGTACTATCACTGAGTGCTTTAAATAATGACAAATGACACATTCCCGACTTAGAACACTAAGAGACTAGAGCGGTGGCCCAACTGGGGGCAATGCCTGGAAACGGTTTTGGATGTTGTAACTGGGAGGGGGGTGCTCCTGGCGTCCAGCAGGCAGAAGCAGGGCCGAGATGCTGCTCAGCATCTTAGAATGCACAGGACAGCTGCCCAAGACAAAACATCTTCTCATCCCACATGTCAGTAGTACTGAGGGGGAGAAACTCCACTGTTCACAATAACAATTTTTCAATTCCCTAGTACAGCATTCTCACACTGTAGTAGTAAACAGAACAGATGTCTAAACAATAGATTACAAAAATAATTTGGTTGCTAAAAGTGTTTGTTTGTTTGTTTATTGGTTGGGAAAATAATGTAAGTGGGATCTTGGCTCTACTAGCTTTCACAGTCAGTGGCTATTTGTACATGTAAATAATTTTCATCAATTAAATTATAAGGAAACTAATTAAGACATCATAAATTATAACTAAATGTTGATTACTAGGCATCCCATTTACCTACTCACCTTCTAATTATGTTTGTATATTTTTAAAAACATGTTTGATTAAGTAAGAATGTAAGTACAACTTGGGATGTATCCTTTTTTTTTTATAGATATAAAAACCAAAAATTTCTAAGGCCCAGGATATGTAATTTCTGATTTCTTAGATAGTCACTAATTCATGTTCCATCTCAAGAAGTTCAAAATGAGCAGGTGGCATTCCAAGGACTACCATGGTTTGGTCTTTTTTTATAATAATTTTAATTCCAATAAATTCAATTTTTCATGATACTAAATACCCATACATTTAATCTCTTTCTAATCTTTCCTTCCTCTTCCCCAGTAAATTGGAATTAGGCATTGCAGAGACACTTGACATTTTAAAGCTGGGCTTTGACTGCTGGGATAATGAAGAGGTCTATTACTGACTCCCCATAGTCGGTGAAATATCCCGTCATGTCTCAACCTATACCATGTTATAATTTCATAATGAATATCTTTACAAAAAGAGACACCTAGTTGTCTTTCAGAAGCACAGGAAGAAAATTAGAAAGCATCAAAGTGGCATGAACTATCTCTTCACAGAAGCAAAGCAAAAAACCCGAGAACCAAATAGAGATTTGGAGAGAAAGCTTAAAAATCAATATTTTTATTTTTTAAAGCAAACTACTTATAGTACAAATAGACAGTGTACATTGTGACATATGTTTGCAGCCTAGGAAAATATAAAACATATGCTTTATTGCAGAACATAATCCATTTAAAAAATAAGAGCCATCTTTTTCTAAGCGCCTAGGGTGTAAAAAACCACTTCTCATTTTCAGTGCTGACTTGTATATAATTTTGGTAGAGCATCACTGTTTGCATTTCTATGGATTTCTAGTTTTGATTAGAAAACAAGTTATTGAATTTCTACTTATGATTACAAAATGACTGAATTTGCCCCAAACACTGGAAAGTAAAAATGTGGATGGAATTCTTGTCACCACCTCAATATCAGTCAGTTAAGAAGTGGGTTGTCCTCACTAAATATTCACTCCAAAGATGAAAGAGCTAAAGCTATCCAACTGGGGTGAATAATTTCCCCAAGACCTCACTGGAGCAACAGCAACAGCAACACAACTGTAATATTGATTTCTAAGACATCTTCCTCTGCCATCTCTTCATTCATTCTTTGAACAATATTTATAAAGCATGAAATTTCTATGGCCCTGGTGTTACATTATATACTCAGGATTCAGTAATAAATGATGATTAAAAAGAATACCTGCTCTTAAGGAGCTTTTAAGATAGAGGGAGATGGAATATAAAAGTAAGCCCCTCTTGCAAGAAATTATTTAAGGAGTACACAGGATTCACAGTGCCCTGCTGGAGATACAGTCACAAGTTTTCTACTGTCACAGGTTTTCTGCAAGAACTGACTTCTACAAGAAACCGAGAAAGAACTGAAGCAGGGAAAGGAGTCCAAGCTCCAGGCCCAGGGAAAATGACAAGAGGGTAAAGAAATCATGGCTGATCTGGGCACCTGTGAGTAGCCAAATACTGGGGCTCAAGGTTAGTTTAGGAAGCGACAAATGAGGCTGGAGCGGTTTGCTGGGGACAAGTCATGAGCGGTTTGTTAACTACCCCATGTCATTTGGATTTTTATGCGGAGTCTTTGTAAAAGTGACATGAAGAGATTTTCATGTTGGAAAAATGACTAGCTGCATCATAGAATTAATGTGTAAGGGTGGCTCGAAGAAGAAATTTCTTTACAGCTATTGCAGTAAACAGGTGAGGAATGACTGAGGTCTGAACTGGATGTTGTTGGCACATAGAAAAGATGGACAGATACAAGAGATACGGGAGAAGAAAAATTTGAAAAACAAAAAAAGTGATTAGTTAAGTGTTACCATAGAAAAAGAGAAGGAAGAAAAGACCTAGGCTATGAATTGAGCAACTGGATAATGATACAATTTTTTAAAGGTAGGAAACAAAGTGGAGCACATTGTGGACCATTGTCTTTCTATTTAGTGATATGAATATGTACTTATGTTTTAGCCAGATAAACTTGAACTAAAAAATCCAGTCTATAGGAAAGCATGAATTGGAGAGATAGACTTGAGGTTTAAACTTCACTTTAAGTGCTTGATCTATAATGATGGGAAGGAGGGGAGGTGTAGCAGTCTGGCCACCTTCTTTTCTAGCTCTTTTTGCTTCAAAGTTTCTAGAAGAAAGGATGGGATTTCTGAAAGTACTTGAGTAGAATGAGGTGGGAAAGTAGGCGTGAATTCAACCCGAAGTTAATTTTACTGACAGTTCTCTATGTGCAATTGTGTTAATGATCAAAATCAGCCAAAATAACAGCAAGTTATACAAGTTTAGAGAAAGCCAAAATTGTTGCTTACCAGATAGTTTGTCACAAAAAACGATTCCCAAATTGCCAAGTGCTGTTTTCATTTGCTGCCTGCTGTCGTTCTAACTTACCCCCTATCTATTGGAAATTTCCAGAAGGCATCTTAACTGACTTCTATGGTGCTAATTGCAGAAAACTCACCGAATTTCCTTCTTCTTTTAAAGACATTATATCCTCTTCTTTCCTGAATTAAAAATAAAATCTCGGTCTGAGTCAACATTCTGACAGAAGTTTAAAGAAACCTGGGGCATTAAAATGCAGTTAAAAAAAAAAAAAAGAAAAAAAAAAAAAGGAAGAACTAACTGTAAAATGCCCTGTCTACATAAAGAATTGGAAATGCATATAGTATTGTGTTGCTGAGTTTGGGGTGGTATGTTTATGCACTTGAGTGATTTTTGCCCTAAATATTTATAGATTGATGTGAATTTAAACCAGCCTCTTAAAAGTTGGTCAGTTGGGGAAAACTACTGTCAGTAGCCGGTGGCTGGCACCCAATGATGGCAACGATTTCACTGAGGTTTAACCATGCGCTTGAGTACATAGGTCCTTATGCACAGAGCTGCTGGGATTCTATTTCTGCTCTCCCTTGAGCCTAGGATGACAATCATGATAAATTGCATCATACTGTGAGGTGGTTTGTGATGAAAACAGATTTCCTCCAGGAATCATAACACAGCCTCTACTCTCAGGCTCTGATAAAATACTTAGAATGTGCAATTATCTTTTCTCTCTTCTTTCTCTTTTGTCTTTGTTAAAAATAAAAACAAAAACCAATGCACTCCCACCCAAAGAATAAACCTACAAAAAAAAAGCAAACATTTAAGATAACTGAAATGTGTACTGGGAACAATACTCTTTATCTAGCTAGAGATTAGGATTTTTATTATTTTATCTATGGATATTTATGTGTCTATCTAGATATGTACATATGTATCTTATTCAGTTCTCAAGTGGAAAAGATATAGTGGAAAGTGAATACATAGGGATTTGAAAATTACAGATGGGATAAACTATGGAGTTAAGGAAGCTACAAGTGTTTAAGAAACTAGATAAAAGCTTTCTCTATGAAATTGGACAATTTTGAACTTATGCAATATTCTCTTTGTAGATATGCCACAGTGGTTAGCATTCTGATAAGATCTTATTTTTATCAGAAGGGCTAATTTACTTTATTATTTGAATATATTGGTATTTTGGTATAAACTGGATCATCACCCTGTTTTTAAATTAAGCCTGCTCTTGGTCAAAGTAAACAGAATTCGTCCTTTTAAAGGGAAAATGCAATGCCATATCACTTTTCACTGTTAAATTTCTTGCTTTCATCATTTAAATGGTGTGATGTTCTTATCTTCATTCTCCCCAGGGTCTACTGGAGACCTTGGCTTTTTACTTCCCTGACATAACTTCACACTACTGGAGCAATGCTCAGATTGCTCAGGAAACACTGGCAAATCTCAAGATGCAGTTCAGGCTACTCCATGATGAGTGTGAGTCCCCAGACTGTCTCTCAAACTAAAGATTCCCCAGCCAGGCAACTCTAAAGAGTCTTCAACAAGGCAACACGATTACTCTGTATGCTTAGAAGAAGAGGGATTATAAATGTCAGCTGTTGCTCTTTGAATCCTGCTAATTGATTCATTGACTCACTCATCTTTCCCACAGGCATGTGCTGTGAGTTTACTGTTCTGCATGACACTGGAGGTTATAAAGAAAGAAAAACACATGGGGCTTACTCTCTATGAAATAAAATTCTAATTCTTTCTACCATATATTCTTATGTGAGATCCCAGCCTGCTCTACCTGGTACCTGGTCTAGGGCATTTTTGTATCAGATTAAATTTAAAGGTGCTTCAATAATTAATAATGATCAAAAGTGATAAATATTGGGAAAATATAATTGATGAGGTGGAAAATAAAAGGCCACTAAGTAGAAAATTAGATCAAATAGACATGTATAAAATTAAGTCATGTGTTATGGGCTAAACTGTGTCCCCCGCAAAATTCACGTTGGGGTCAGTACCTCAGAATGTGTCCATATTTGGAGACAGGGTCTTCATAGAAAGAATTAAATTAAAATGAGATCACTAGGGTCAGCTCTAATCTGACAAGATGGGCATCCTGATAAGAAAAGGGAATTTGGATGCAGAGGGAAGATTATATGAAGACACGGGGAGAGGATGACCATCTACAAGACCAGGAGAGAGGCCTGTCCGTAAGAAACCAACCGTCAAGGAGAGAGGCATTTCCATAAGAAACCAACCCTGCCAGCACCCAGCTTTTGGAGTTCTAGTCTTCAGAACTGTGAAATACATTTCTTTTGTTTAAGCCACTCAGTCTATGGTACTTTGTTATAGCAGCCCTAGCAAACTAATACAGCATCAAACTTGGGAAGTCATTCAAATGTATTTACTGAGAAAATCATGTGTACGTATCATTATCATAAACGCTGCATAGAAGACATTAATTTATCTAGGCCCAAAGCTCCTTGAAATTCCCTTCTCTGACCAGTAAAATCACACTTTGGTTATCTGAGGAACACACACATATCCAGGAACCTAAAGTCAAGTGAGGTGGGACTTTTATTATTGGTAAATGGGAATTTAAAAAATTGGAAAAATCACAATAGTAACAGTAATAATGACAACAGAAGCTGCCTACATTGAATGCCTTCTCTGTGCCACATATAGCAGTAAGCATCACAACACCTCTCTTTAGTAGAGATTTTTGTTTCTCTCAAATAAAGGGACTCTATCTGTATCAATCACCTATCAATCAATCTATATATTGGGGACCTAAAGCTTCGATAAGTTGTCTTGTTTGCCCAAGCTCTCATAGCTAGAATTTTAAATATAAATTCATCTGAGTTCTAACCCAAAGCTCTCTTGGTGGAAGGGACATGGTATAGGCACATGTTGTTCTTGCAAGGAATGTCAGACACTTTCAAAGGATTCATCTGCCCCAAGAAAGGTCAGCTCTGTTTCCCAGGCTCCATCAATGACCCTGGGTAGGCACTGGGTTTTAATGTTTACTGAGAGCTCTGAAATCCATACTAGCCCATCAGGATGGAAACTATCCCGGGAAACCTTTGAGTATTTAGGCCTACATATATTACTCTGGTCTAAATACTCCTAAGTATTTCAGAATTTCAGATCATTAGAAAGTTACCCTTATTCCTCCCCAAACCTCACCCAGTTACTTGAAGAGGAGCTCACAATAGACCTCTCCTTGCCTAACAGTTCTAAAGCAGTAGGGAGGAATTGTTGCTAAGGTCTTTACAAGGTCACAGCCAAATATATGAAATAGAAAAGAGGACCACATATAAATTTCCATAAAAATATGCCTTGAATTTGCATTTAAATGCATTTTAATCTACATAAAAGCCTATTATTCTTGTAGAGAATAAATTTTATAATTGTCCTTATTTAAATTATAAATTTATTATATATAAATATATTTAAATTATAAATTTATTATCATTTATTTTTCATGCCTTGTCCACCCTGTATTTCACCTTCAGTTCTTCCCATGATGTCTACATACTCAGGGATGACTCCTTTCCTGACCCAATCAAGATGTCTTGGAGGTGCTGGCACTTTTACATAAAAAGCTTACACTAAGGCAGCCTCCATTTTTTCCTCTCATCAGAAAATCCACTACATATTTTTCTTTCCTCTTTCTGCCTAGTTTCTGCTCTCTCAAGTGATTGTAAAATCCACCACTTTCAAAGAAAACTTGCAACAGACAGAGTTACACAGGCAAGGAAGGCTTTATTCAAGACTATTGCAATTGGGAGACTAAACTCCACACCCTTAAAATGAAAGGTGGGTGAGGTTTTAAACACTGGGGTGAACTAGTGGAAAAGTACTGAATGACATGACAGGGGAGGTTGGTCAGCGGGGTCAGGCCACCTGTGTGTCCCAAGTGGTGCCAATGGAAATTCGGCTCCTGCCCTTTCACAGAGAGTGGGAGATAGGGGCTCCTTCTTGATGATGCCATTTCAAAGTGATGGCTCCCAGGTCCTTGAAAAAGACATTCGTAGGTTGTAAAACTTGCAAGAGATTTGGAGAAGATTTATATCTTAAAGAGGCAGAGAGAGTTTCCAATTGCAAGTGTTCTAGAGTAAAGTTTTTTCTATGAAAAAGGAGGTCAGGGGCCTAGAGTTAGGAATAAACCTGACTAAAGTTGAGTTAAACTGAGGGGAACATTAAGGCTCCCTTGGTCCCTGCAGAAAGAAATATAGTCGAGTAATAATTATATATACAGCTATCCAGCCCCTTCCCCCTATCTGGACCTACTGCCTTCTCTCTTTAGCACCTCTAATATGTAGAACTTTCTTGGTTTATTTGATCAATATGGAGGGAAAGAGAAGTCGCAGTGGGAGGTTACAGCAGGAAGGTGTGGAACTCCGGACAAGTAACTGCTTTTCCATACAATGTAAACAGAAGATGGCTTTATAAGAGTCCCCAGCTATTAGTCAGCTGCAATCAAGAGGATTTCCTCATTTTAGACATTTAAGAAGGTTATTGTTTCTCTCTTCATTTCAAGTCCTTGATAATCTTTAATGATGGTCATAAAGATGTCAGCAGCGTTGAACCATTGTTTTATAGAAGGCAATGGTTTTGATGTTCTCCCATAACACCCTTGTGAATAGGGCATGAGATTCATTCATATTGTACAGAAAGGCATGGTGAGATGCCAAGAAGTGTAGTGACTTGTAGTCACCCAGATAGTGACATTTTGGAGGAAGTGAGATATTTTATAGTTTACGACTTACCAACTCCGTGACCTTAGCCAAGTTACTTAATATGGCTGTGACAGATTTTCCTCATCTATATAACGAGGATAACAGTAAGTAAACCTTAGGGTGGTTGGGAGAATTTTGTGAGAAAACAATCCATGTGCAGCCCACCAAAAACTTCCTGAGCATGTGGGAACCCCTTGAAAACATTGACAACTATCTATGACTTACGGGATAAATTAGGTTCTTCCTGATTCTGAAACTCATGCTTTAGGATATCATCTATGTCACTGTAACCTCATCAGTCACCTAGAGTGTTTGAATTAAAATTGTCTATTAAACATGGAATTCCAGAAGCAGAAGGGGATGCATGATGTTTACAGATGCCACCTGGTTTTTTTTCCTGTCTCAATTTTCCGGATAGATTTTAATTTAATATCAAATATTTGCAGAATCTAGTCTTTCATAGCCGTTCTGCAGATAGTAATCTCTGCAGCTACCTGATACTGGGTGGACTGTTCTTTGCTCTATGATATTCTCAATAACAGGAAACAACAAATATCATTTCTTTTACACAATGCATTGCTCTCTTTTCTAATTCCTTTAAGTCATTCTTTGGAGTTTTATCTTCTATAATGGTGCACTCACAATTATAGTATTTACATTCGTTTGCTCATACTTTCCGAAAAGATGTTAAGACCATATGCAGTACAAATGAAGAGTCATCCATCACATGCCACGGACCACTGCTGACTCCTCAGCAGGGTTTCTTTGTACTTGACTTCTAGGACATCCTCTTGTTCACTTGCCTTCCATCTTTGTCATTCCTGTAGCTTCTCCTTCATAGAGAGGCTATTATTTCTTTATTATTTTATTTTCTACTTGCTTTCTTGCAGAGTCACACATAGATTTATTATTCTGTATACACGAGTGGTTTGTAAATGTAACTTACTTTCTGAATTCATAATCCTCATTCATGCCTATAGAGCACAAGATTGACAGGATGTTTCTCTATCCCCAATCCTCTGGACATCGTGGTGCCGATTTCTAACTGTGTAGGTATCTAATAATCAAAACTGTATTGTATTTCATGGATAGCTTTAACAATACATATCCATTTTATTCTCTTCCAAAAAAGTGTGCTTCCTTTAGATGGTGGTCTCTTAGGGGAATGAAGTGACGAAGGTATTTGCTAATCTTGAATACAGCCAGTTCAAAGTCCCTAAAAGAAAATAGATTTCCACATATATTGTTGGAATAATTCTGAAATGTTTTGTTTATTCTTGAATATGTGACACTGTTAATGCGTTTGAGTGGAATGAAATGAAAATTTAAATGGGGTTATCAGAGGCTAAATGCTGTCACTCAGTGTCAGTGGTGATATTTTGGGCATTGTTCCAGCAGGTCATAATCTGAGAGATAATGACTCTAGTTCTGTTTTTCCCAGCTGTTCTTACTGGTGGGAACAGCTGCCATTGTTACACTTGTAAACTCTATGCTTGGCAGAACTCTTGATGGAGTCTGAAAATGCATTTTGTTTGTGACTTTTTTCTCCTGCATGGTAAAGTTACATTCTGATTTAAAACAGGAGCAACACAGCATTGTCTGGTTGACAATAATGGTGCCTAGGAGAAATGGGAGGAATTCAATTGCACTGAGCATGCATTACCTTGCATTTTCCCTTTATCCTGGTTGAATGAATCATTTGTGATATGCTTACTTGAATAATCTTGTCTTACATTAAAAAAACCCCTCAAGGACAAATGTAGATGACTGAGTCCACAGCCTGTCATGCTGCGAGATGTAAGATTAACTAAGAAATTTCTGCTACTTTTTGTGGATGATGATTCCTCATCAGGAATTCACCTTCTCTTACCTGGGTCCCTTTGTGCCCAATGTCAAACTTGGAAGACAGCTGGACTTGATTAGAGGTGCATACAAAAAAAGCTTCTCCCTCTGTGACGCCTGTCTGCAGTGTACGGATTGAACCAGCAACTTTGGCCTCATTAGCATTGTGCCCTACCAGATGGCTCTTGGAAGAATTAATATTCGACATGAAATAATTTCTCTGAATGATCAAAAATAAAA
The DNA here is from genome assembly GCF_047675955.1 of Chlorocebus sabaeus. NCBI lineage: Eukaryota > Metazoa > Chordata > Mammalia > Primates > Cercopithecidae > Chlorocebus > Chlorocebus sabaeus. The sequence goes on from NC_132906.1 coordinate 85,322,349, forward strand.
GTAAATGGATTTGAATCAAAGTGTCTTTTTTACATGAATCATACCATATCCAAAGGAACTTCAGATTTCCTGTATCATAAATCATAAAATGGTACTAGACATTTCACCAGATGTCAGATGTACAGCTTCAGGAATATCATATCATAGACTAGTTATCTTACTGTGAATTTTAAAATTATGATTATTTTAAAGAGATATATTTTGACAGAGACTGTTATGAGTTTTCAGCCTTTTGTTTAGTTGTATATGAAAAATACTTCAATCCTATGTTTATTGAGGCTACTTTTTTCAGGGCAGAATCTTGAAGAGAAATTTCAATGAAAGGAAAAATGTCCTAAACCCAATACATGTGGACATTGGCTAGGATTTCCTATGAATTCCCTTCTCTTTTTGCTTTCTCTCCTAGAATTTCAGCCTCAGAATAACACTCAAAATCCAGTTTTGGAGTCCTTTATAAATGCCAGTCATTTATCCACTAACTGATGGAATTTTCAATTTGCATAAATCCTTCATTTCATCAAATCATAGAATATCTCCTATCATCTATATTTTTTCTTAAAGTGACTTTCCCTTTTGACTTTTCTGTTTTTACTGGTGCAGTTTCCTTTGCTCAATCATTCAAGTTTTAAATCTAGGTCATGATTGCTTGTCAGTTTCTTTCACTAGATTGTATGCTCCTTAAATACTGGAATTGCCATCTTTTATTCTTCGTTGCCTGGTTCAGCTCTTGCTACACTGTGGTTGTTGAATAAACATTTTTGAAATAAATGAGTATATATATTTTAACCTTTGCTTGCTCTGGTACTCTTCTTATGATTATAGAAACTGAATAGATGATCAAAAAATTGAATGCAGAATCAAGTTATAAAAATGTGTAGAATAAAAGGTCTTGCCTTCATTTTCATCCCACATCTGCACACCTCTTACTTCTCCCCCTGTGGGTAACCATGGTCGTTAGTTTCTTAGGTTTTCTTCCAGGGTTTCATTTTGCAGGTTTTGCAGGTACACATATACACACATGTGCATTCTTATTTCCTTTTTTAAATATCCAGAAGGTATGTGTATCATATCACACACGTTACTGTATATCTCGTTCTTTGTTTGAAGTATTTTGGAAGGAAATATTTCCATGTTTGGATACAGTTGTTTCATTCCTTCCCTTTAAGCAATATCACATTGCATTGTGAGAAATTGTCATCATTTATTAACCATCTGAGTTGTTTCCTATTGGTGGCCATAAAGGATGCTTCAGTAAAGAGCCTTACATCATTTCATATTTGTGCAGTTAAAGTCCCAGGATGTAATTTCTGGGTTCATTTTCATAATGATGACGTTGCCAGTTTGCCCTCGGAAACCATGGTACTAATTTAGCCCTGCGATACATGAAAGCACCTGTTTCCCTATAACCTCATAACAGGGTGTCTGAATCTGCTGTTATAACAAAATACCTGAGATCAGGTACTTTATGCAGAACAGAAATTTATTTCTCACAGTTCTGGAGGCTGCAAAGGCTGAGATCAAGGTGCCAGCAGGTTTGATGTGTGGAGAGGCCATGCTCCGTAGATAGCACCTTCTCTTGTGACATCCTCATGAGGCAGAAGAGTGGAAGCACCAAAAGGGGTAAACTTTCTCCATCAAGTCCTTTGATGAGTGCAGCTAATCCCACTTGTGAGGCCAGTACCCTCGTGACTCAGTAACCGCCCAAAGACCAAACCTCCTAATACAGTGACATTGGGGGTCAAGTTTCATGAATTTTGGAGCAATCAACATCATTCAAACCATAGCCCAGAGTCAGTTATCAAAACATAGATTTTTAAAAAATATCTGGAAAAAAGTGTATTTGAATTCAATTTTAGCATTTCACTCATTATATGTAAATCTGAACATTGTTTCATGCGTTTGGCATCATTTCCATTTTCTTTTTTGTGAACTGTCTGTTCATTTCCTTCCTATTGGAATTTGGGTTGGTTTCTCATTAATTTAATTAACCAGGCTTGACCCTAGTGGGAAATTTGAGTACCCTTCAGTCCCTTTTCCTGTTCCCTGACAGTTAGCTGCACTTAGCTTGATTTTGTTTTGCATAAACTTTCTACCTGAAGGAAATTTTGATTCTCATGTGGTTAAATTTATCAGATTTATGGCTTTTGAGTTTTGAGTCTTAATAAAAAGACTTTTCTTATTTCAATATTTTGAAGAATTTAGCCATGTTTTCTTCTAGTAGTTTCACAGCTTAATTAATTCACTTATAGATTTTTGATCACTGGAAATTTATCATGGTGTAGAATGTGGCATATGAATCTAACTTTATGCTTTTTCCAAATGTCTACTTCGTTATTCTTACGAATTTTAGTAGTCCCCTTTTGCCTACTGATTTTACAAGGGAGAAACAACATTTACCTCACACTAAATTCCCTTTTTTTAAAAGGAAATTTTTTCAAATTGGGATTTTGCTAGGTTTTCTAGATTCTGAATTACGTTTGATGGCTTATTTATGCATCAATACCGTATTATTTTTTATTAATGCCTTATAATATTTTGATATCTATTAAAACCAGTAATTCTTCATTGCTCTTCTGTTTCAAATATTTCTTCACTACATTGTTTATTTATCTGTATTAATGTTTTACATTATTACAGATATGTAATTAATTAATTACAACAATTAATGTTATAATTCCAAATAATTGTGGCATTTTATTGGGTACATTTCAAAGGAGCAAATAAACTTAACAGAGAAATAATTCTTGTACGATGTTGAGCCTTTCTCTCCATGAACACATGCAGTGTCTTTTGTTCAGTTCTTAAGTTTTGTTTTTCAATTGTGTTTTAAAATTGTTTTCATATAGATTTACACAGATCTTATTAAATTTATTCCTAAGGGCTTTATAATATACTTTTATCATATAGGACCTTTCCTTCTATTATACTTTCTGACTGGCTATTGTTTGCACGTATAAAAACAACTGATTTTTTAACGTTAGTATTACTTTTGTTTTCTGCAATTTTTATGAACTTACTGTTAGCAGTATGTTTTATTACCCTTTGTGATTTTCAGACATAATCAGATCAGGTAAAATTAACAGTCTTTTTACTTTGAATTTTTATTACTGTAATTCTTTTCATTTGATTTTGTTTTATTTTTGCTTAGTTCCTCATTTACAGCATTACATGATGGCTTTTATAGTAGTTATGCTTGTTTTGTTCCTGACTTCAGTGAGATTATTGCTGGTTTTTTTTTTTTTTTTTTTTTTTTAAGCTGTTGTTGTTGTTTCAAGCATTTTGCTGACTTTTGGGCTTAGACATCCCTCTCTCTCACTGTAAATGTATGTATATCAGTGTGTATATTTATAAATTGATGCGCTTTTAGCATCTACATAGTTCAACTTAATATTTGCATCAATTTGAGTCCTCTCAGAAATAAATGTTCAAAAAGGATTAGACAAACAAGAGATTTATTGAGACAAATACATAAGAATAAAAGAGCAGGAGTTGGTAGGCCTGTGTACGGCATGGCAGGCCTGAGACCAACAATGTTAAATGAGGGATGGGAGGAAGGGAGATCTAACAAGAAGGCTCTCAGACCCTAGTGCTGTTCTCAGCATGTTTGGTCACAGTGATGTGGAGTTCCTGAGCCAAAGATTCCCATCAGAGGGTTCTGTGGATCTGCAGGATTGGAATTCCTTCGTGTCCCTTCTGTGGCTGCCTAGGAGAATCCTGAGGGAAGTGTGGTCTCCATGTGCCTGCAGCGGAGATCCCGACGGGGGTCGGCTGGGGCTGCCTGTTAGCCATGCTTGCTGTGCTCCCCGCAGGAATGAATCTATTGAATCAGAGCTGAGAACGGCATTTCTGTGGCTTCCACACAATTATACTTGTAGTTAACTGCTGGTTGTGTTTATTTTTATGTAGAATGCTTGCATTTCTGCTCTTAGGACACCCTCACATTTTCCTGAGTGAGAGATGAGGGTCCAAGCCTTTTGGGTCTTAAGTAACTCTCATTTAATATTTGATACCAACATTGGTGGATTTGTTTCTCTTCTAGAATGCACACTTAAAAGATCAAAAGAGAAGTAGATACTTGCAATAGAAATTTGTGTATCTAAAAATACTGAATTTAGGAGTCACTTATTATGGCTTCTCCAGTAACAGGATGAACAGGAGAAAATGTACAGCAAATTTGGAGCTACAGTGTGGTAGAAATATAAGTCTTAAAATCTGATAGGCAGCTTATGGTAGCAGAAACAACATGAACTTTGGAGTTAGATAAGCCTGGGCCCAAAACCTGGTCATTACCACAAATTATTTATTTAACACTATGAGCCTTAGGTACTCTTTCTTTAGACATAAGTAGAAAACATTTCCCAGCATCCCTTGAACTGGGTATGGACATGTGACTAATTCTGTCCTGCAGAATGGGAGTGGAAGGGCTGTGTGCCACTTCTAGACCTGGCCATAAAACCTTCAACATGACATTCTCCCTTCTTCTAACTGGATTCAAATGATCATGAGGCAGTAGGGGATGGCAGAGCCATCAGATGAAAGGAGCTCACCCTAAATGATGGCCTGGATGAGAGCTGTAATCATAAAAACCCACCCAGTAGCTTACGTAAGCAAGAAATGAGCATGCATTATATTTGAGCCATTCAATTACTGGGTCTATCTATAACTTAGAATACTAATATGTGATCTGGTAAGAATTCAGCGCTAATGCATAAAGAATATTTAATTCACAGTAGATGCTCAATAAATATTAATTCCTATCCTCATTGGTAGCTTAGCCAAAGGGTACTTGAACATGCATAGATTTTAAATAATAGAAATAAAGTTTAAATAATCTAAATTCAGGCTATTTTCAAGACCATAATCAAATTCTTAATAATTTGTTATTTTATAGCACATCACTGTCTGTAGAAAAATAGCAGTACAGGAGGTATAGAGTTGGAACATTTTGCACAGCTTGTTCAGATGTGGGAGGATCATTATATGCAGGACTTAAACTCTCATGCCACACATGAATTCTCCAGATGTAGAAATAATATTTTTTAGCTGTTCTTTTAGTGAGTTCTAGAGAAAAGCTATGACATGCAGTTTTTGGCACTAGACAATAACTGGACAGCAGGAAATTCAGTATTAAAAGCAATATTTTTTATTCAGTATTAAAAACAATATTTTTTAAACAACTTAGTTGTGTTGGTCACTGTTGCTGGGCATGTAAGTCGTATGACACTCATAAAAGAAAGTTATTGTGCATTCTAATTATTAAGAGAAGAAAACAAAGGTCTCAATCTTTAATGCTGACCCTAACTCTGTTTCTAATGCTAACACTCTAACTCTAAGTATGTCTGCATGGGGTTGAGGTCTTGTGCATAACTACACAAAATAACAGAATGGCACTCTTGCAGAGGCTGGTAGAAAGCAGTTTATACAAGCAATCTCGTTTGAGCCTTAGACTAGCCCTTTGAAACAGGCACTTCCCACCATTTATAAATGGTGTAACTGAGGTTCAATGAAAGCATATAATAAATAGAGCAATGCACCCAAGAGTGAAGACTTAAGCCTGGATTTGATTATGAACCTGACTGTGCTCAAACCTATGTTCCCTCCACTAGACAACACTAATTTACCTGGGATTAACCATGTAGGTTTGAGTCTTCTTTCCCAAACAACTGAAATTATCATTTGAAAACCTAAACTTTTTTTTTATTATTATACTTTAAGTTCTAGGGTACATGTACACAACGTGCAGGTTTGTTACATATGTATACATGTGCCATGTTGGTGTACTGCAAATGCTATCCCTCCACCCACCCCTCCCCACAATAGGACCCAGTGTGTGATGTTCCCCTTCCTGTGTCCAAGTGATCTCATTGTTCAATTCTCACCTATGAGTGAGAACACGCAGTGTTTGGTTTTCTGTTCTTGTGATAGTTTGCTGAGAATGATGGTTTACAGCTGCATCCATGTCCCTACAAATGACACAAACTCATCCTTTTTTATGGTTGCATAGTATTCCGTGGTGTATATGTGCTACATTTTCTTAATCCAGTCTGTCACTGATGGACATTTGGGTTGATTCCAAGTCTTTGCTATTGTGAATAGTGATGCAATAAACATACATGTGCATGTGTAGCACCATGACTTATAATCCTTTGGGTATATCCCCAGTAATGGGATGGCTGGGTCAAATGGTATTTCTAGTTCTAGATCCTTGAGGAATCACCACACTGTTTTCCACAATGGTTGAACTAGTTTACAGTCCCAGCAACAGTGTAAAAGTGTTCCTATTTCTCCACATCCTCTCCAGCACCTGTTGTTTCCTGATTTTTTAATGATTGCCATTCTAACTGGTGTGAGATGGTATCTCATTGTGGTTTTGATATGCATTTCTCTGATGGCTAGTGATGATGAGCATTTTTTCATATGTCTGTTTGCTGTATGAATGTCTTCTTTTGAGAAGTGTCTGTTCATATCCTTTGCCCACTTTTTGATGGGATTGTTGGTTTTTTTCTTGTAAATTTGATTGAGTTCTTTGTAGGTTCTGGATATTAGCCCTTTGTCAGATGAGTAGATTGCAAAAATTTTCTCCCATTCTGTAGGTTGCCTGTTCACTCTGATGGTAGTTTCTTTTGCTGTGCAGACGTTCTTTAGTTTAATGAGATCCCATTTGTCAATTTTGGCTTTTATTGCCATTGCTTTTGGTGTTTTAGACATGAAGTCCTTGCCCATGCCTATGTCCTGAATGGTATTACCTAGGTTTTCTTCTAGGGCTTTTATGGTGTTAGGTCTAACATTTAAGTCTCTAACCTATCTTGAATTAATTTTTGTATAAGGAGTAAAGAAAGGATCCAGTTTCAGCTTTCTACTTACGGCTAGCCAATTTTCCCAGCACCATTTATTAAATAGGGAATCCTTTCCCCATTTCTTGTTTTTGTCAGGTTTGTCAAAGTTCAGATGACTGTAGATGTGTGGTATTATTTCTGAGGGCTCTGTTCTGTTCCATTGGTCTATATCTCTGTTTTGGTACCAGTACCATGCTGTTTTGGTTACTGTAGCCTTGTAGTATAGTTTGAAGTCAGGTAGTGTGATGCCTCCAGCTTTGTTCTCATGGCTTAGGATTACAGGAGCACCCAGATTCATAAAGCAAGTCCTTAGATACTTACAAAGAGACTTAGGCTCCTATACAATAATAATGGGAGACTTAACACCCCACTGTCAACATTAGACAGATCAACGAGACAGAAAGTTAACAAGAATATCCAGGAATTGAACTCAACTCTGCACCAGGTGGACCTAATAGACATCTACAAAACTCTCCACCCCAAATCAACAGAATATACATTCTTCTCAGTACCACATTGCACTTATTCCAAAATTGACCACATAGTTGGAAGTAAAGCACTCCTTTTTTTTTTTTTTTTTTAATGATTCGGCAACCTTTCTAAAACCCAGCCTTGGCTTAGGATGGGTGGTTGTTATGCACGTTATCTCTTGATACGTTTATATGTTGTCATCTCTTCTGTTGTCACACACGCAGGGCAGTGCTATCATCAAGGGTTACCAAAGCACTTCTGCCAGTTGTTCTTGGAAAACGTAGTGCTAGATGAGCCCCCTTTTCCAGTTAGTTTGTCCTGTTTCCACATTTGCTATTTTTAAGAAAGTTATGAAAGGGCCCTGTTTTTTCCAAAGTATTATTTTAAATCACTATTCTTTACCTCCAAAGAAGTGCTCACTAGACACAAAGAAATGGCTAATACCTTAAATCAGAACACCTAAATAGATTTCTGATACTGTCACTTACAAACTGTGCAGTTTTGTTAAATTACATATTCTCTGACCTTCAGTTTTCATGTATGACAAATGTGAATATTAATGCCTCTGTCATATGATTGTGTCAACTTAATGAAATATGGAAAAAAGTGTTTCAAAATCTAAAATTGCCATGCAAATATTTGTAATATTTTCACCACTAAAAAGTAAAGATTTCAATGCTTAAGTTCTTCAGATAGTCGGAACAACAGCTCACATCCTTGGGCATTTACTAATTTATTTTGCATTTGGCTCAACTTACAGCATAATTTCTTTCCACTTTTTTGTCTTGATTGGGGTATATATTGCTGTTATATGTGAGTATGATTGTGATTGTGTGTGTGTGTGTGTGTGTGTATGTGGTGTGGTGGGTAGTGGCAAAGACATCCTTATACTTTATTTTCATCTACATATTTGTAATTGGAAGATATTATTTTGTCTTCTCTTTTAACACAACAAATAACTCCTTTTCTGAGAATATTTTCTTTAGCTATCTTTACAATCTATCTATTTCTCCTCTGTGCAGTTAGGAGAATGCATTGATCCGAGTGTCCCTTCCAGCTCTGAAACTCTGATTCCATTGCTATCCATTGAACTGCCTCCAAGTTGTCCCTGTGCCTTTGAAGTTTATGGCCACAGTTCACTGAATCAAATCACAGAAGTGATGAAGGCTGACCCAGCATTTTATGCTATTTTCAAAGAGTGGATCATGTCTGTTTTATAATGAACATTAAGCCTACCTTCTTTTCTGAAGTTAAATGACATTCTTCTTTTAAAATTTGAAAGTCGCTTCCAAAATCAATAATCACCTGGCAACTGTGGTAACAGGTCTTTTGGACAAGTAGAAGATAATTATATAATCTCTTTTTAAAAAATACAACATGAAATACTAAGAAAGAAGGGTTTGGGGGACAGTTTTTGAACACAAACGCAATGTGAGTAATGTTATGGTCAGATGCTCATGTTTATGAAAGTTCTTATGGCCAGATGGATAAACTATTTGCTGTAAATAAATGTCAAAATATGGGATAATAAAACAGCAGCTGGTGAGAGTTTGGCTGGAATGTGCATATATACACAAAAATACACAACACACATACACACATATATATACACACTGACATGTATTAGAAAGAGACAAATGTTATTAATTTCATTTCTACACATAAAAATTACAAATAAAAACATCTACTAGGCAACATTTTGCACACCAAATAATGTTCTGGTTGCATTCTAACTTTTGGAGACCTCACAAGGAAATAGCCTCTTCTTATAGAAGGTTCTAGTCAGGCAGAAAAGAGCTGGCTGGCCAACTTCAGGGTGTCAAGGGCAGCACATCAGTCTCTTCAGGTTAGTATGCCTGCTGTGATAGCTTCTGCTACCCTAAAAACACGGCTCTGAGAGCCACCTGTATTGGCGTCAACTCTTCCATGGGAGTTTGGGTCAGAGGGTACATTCTGCTTATTCATGTGCCAACACGAGGAAACCTCAGTAGGAACCCTAATATTCACATCCCAAAGACTGAACTGAATCCACAGTGGTATCTCCACAATCCAGCAAGTGAGATTCAGGGAGAAAAAGTCATGCATTAGTGGGTGCAAAAGTAATTGCGCTTTTTGCCATTACTTTTAATGAGGTAACTAAATTACATGGCCATCATCAGGGTATGCTTGCAGAAGGGGTTGAAAATTACTGTAACTTGGCCTTTTAATGTGAAGGAGGCACTTTTCTCATTAAAAGAGTTCAATTCCCCAGTAGTGAATGTTGTAAATGGGCTCTGATTAGGTCACAAATTATGAATTTTAGGTTATGAGAACTTTATAAAAGGGCTGGCTGGCCACAGAATGGTCCCATACACAGGCATATCTGCATTTTCAGAAGAGGAGAGATACACTGTGTTTCTCTAGTTCTCCTGACAAATGTGACAATGAGGACCTACATGGAAAACAAACTTCTCATTAGTTTTCTTTTCTGGAACAGTTTAGAATTATGAATCCACTTTTCTCTGAGAACTGGACTCACAAGTCCTGCAATTCAGTTGCCATCTCACTCCATGAGGACACTCGGTGCTGTTCTTGTCCGAGTGTACTTCATAAGTCTATTCAATGTTGCTAGCTATGCACTCATCTAAATGGGCTTTTACTTGAAGTTGGGCTGGGAAATGTTTTGTTCAGTGAATATTCTGTGTGTTCTAAGCATTTGTTTTTATATTTTTCATTCTGTCTGGAAAAAAAGAGGTCAGAAGAGTTCAAGGGCTCTTTTCCTAACTTTCTCTAATGGTAATGTCCTCAAAACCCAAACACAACAGATTTTTAATGCTCTCTGTTCTAATCACTGCTTTTGACAGTGTCTAATTGTAACAGGTGTGCTCTTCTAAAAGATCACCATGTTTTATGCTAGTCCCTTGAACTGTTTTGAGATCCTTTGAACCTGCAGAATGTTTGTAATTTCTTACTTATAAACCATTAATATATGCTGAGTATTCGTGTTGCTAATTAATCCACAAGAAGGTTGAATTGGTGAGTACTATGCATCCTAGAATCTGTGGTGGTATATATTATAAACCTACTTGATTTCCTTTTTCATTTTGATTTCTAGAGAATCAGTCATTTCCTGGCAGTTAATCAGATGCCACAGAAATTCCCATCTCAGTTCCAGCTATCTTAGTTATATCACTTATTTTTTGATTTATAAAAAATTATGATTACCATTACAGTCTTGGAAACTTGGTTGCCGGTGAACTTAACAAACTCCTTTTCTCTCACACATCTTTTCATTCTAACTGGGCTGTTAGCTGTTGGTTAAGTAAAATGTATGGAGAGCATTAGGACAAATAGCTAGTGCATGAGAGGCTTAAAACCTAGATGACGGATTAATAGGTGCAGCAAACCACCATGGCACAGGTGTACTGATGTAACAAACCTACACATTCTGCACTTGTATCCTTTTAAAAAGAAAAAGATAAATAAAATGTCATTAAGATGATCATACTTCTATATAGGCTTCACTTTACCACCATTCAAGAATTTTGCATGTAAATCTCATTAAACAAACGTGTGTTAATTACGACATCAGAAAATATAGCTGCCTCCTTTTCATTCAGAGAGGTAACACCATGCGCCTCGGAACAGTAATGTTGAATCTCTGATTTTTAATATGACTCAGATCAATAGGCATTTATCCAAGTTCTTTCTCTCTTTGGTTTTAAGATTTATTTCTTTTTCTTCCACTCTAATTCTCTGATTTCTTTCTTAGTTCCTTTGATGGACTTTATATCTGACTACTTTTTCCCCAATTTTTTAATTGTGACAAAATACACATAAAATTTGCCATCTTAGTGATTTTAAGTGTGCAATTCAGCAGTATTCAATACAGTTATAATGTCTGCAACCATCGCCAGCGTGTTCATCTGCCACATTCTTTTCATCGTGTGAAAGTGAAACTGTATATCTATTAAACAATTCCTATTTCTTCTTCCCCCAGTCCCTGGCAACCACTATTCTATTTTCTGTCTCTATGATTCTGACCACTCTAAGAACCTTACATAAGTGGAATCATACAGTCATTTTTGTGTGTGAATATGGCTTATTTCACTTGGCATAATGCCCTCAAGTTTCCTCCGTGTTCTAGCATATATCAGAGTTTTCTTCCTTTTTAAGGCTGCATAATATTCCATTGTATGCATATACCACATTTGTTATTTATTCATCTGTCAATGGACACTTGGATTGTTTCTGTGTTTTAGCTACTGTAAATAATGCTGCTATGGACATAGGTGTAGACATATCTGTTCAAGACTCCGCTTTCACTTCTTTTGGGGATATATATATCTGGAAGTAGAACCACTGGATTACATGGTAATTCTGTATTTAATTTTTAAGGAGCAACCACACTGTTTTCCACAGCAGCTATAACACTTTACGTTCCCGCCAACAGTGCAGAAGGGTTCCTTGCCGTTATCTGCTATTTTCTGCTATTTTGATAGTAGCCACCCTAATGTTGTGAGGTGGTGTGTTATTGTAGTTTTTATCTGCATTTCCCTAGTGACTAGAGATGTTGAGTATCATTTTATGTGCTTATTAGCCATTTGTATTTTTTAAAGATATGTCTATTCAAGTCTTCGTCCATTTTTTGCATGACAAAGAGTCTTTACTTTAAAGTGATTACTGGTACACCAACTAATAACATGTAACAAATTCTCAAATTCTGTCATCTGGCAATTTTGATTAAGAGAAACTAAAAGCAACCCAAACAATTATACTAGTATTCCTTTTTCTAAGCATCAGCAGGAATGAACTGCTTGAAGGCTGGCTGCCATTTCACACATGTTACAAATAACTCTTTGCCACTTTTTCAGTGGTAAAGCCCTTGACCTTCAAGACAGCATTAGGGGGAAAAACATATGACATCTTCCTTTCTTCAAATAATTTTTTTTTTTTACTAGATATACCTTTTGGCTCAAGCAACATATATATCAATGTTGCTTGAGGAGAGAAAGATGTCTAGAATGGATAGATACTAAATATCTTCAAAACTCAAGAGCTAATAAGCATAAAAAATGTTAAAGTTGCAGCAGAAAATTGACTTACTAGATGAGATCCCCAGTACTGGGATTGCTAGATCAAATGGTAATTCTGCTTTTAGTTCTCTGAGAGTTCATACTATGTGAATTCTGTGCAACATATATGTCAATGTTGCTTTAGCCAAAATGCATAGGAAACGGAAGACAATATACCCATTAAATTTTGAAGACATATGAGGTTAAAAAGATGAAATCTTTAGATAACTTCTAAGACAGTACAAAGAAGCTAGATTTGCTACTTTCCAAAGTGCGAAGGGACCTAATGCATAATATACAGAAATAACTTAATGCCTTTTCTTAAGAATAGAATTCAAGCTTTGCTAAAGCTTCGTATTTTATGAACGCATGTAAAATGCCAATCCATGAAACAGGCAATTCTTCTCCTATCCATTTATACAGTAGTTTTATAGATTTCTAGCCAGATGTTGCAGACAAAGGCCAAGAGGTTATCCAAGACTTCATACCTGCCCAGTGGGAAGTAAATCTGGAGTAAAGTCTCTTTTCTTGGGTCACCCTCTCCACGTCACTGCTGCAGCTGCCATGGGATACTAGTGCCATGGCTTCCTTGGCCTTGAACTCTTCCTCCCTTTGTAGGCAGAACTGTTCAATCTTAGCCCTTCTTTGGTCAGCTTCGCCTTCTGGTTCTCTAGCTTGTGGGTCTCTGACACCTCACCTGTCATTGATGAGCATTTAGGTTGATTCCATGTCTTTGCTATTGTGAATACTGATGCAGTGAACATTCACGTGCATGTGTCTTTATGGTAGAATGAAAACTGGCACAAGACAAGGATGCCCTCTCTCACCACTTCTATTCAACATAGTATTGGAAGCCCAAGCCAGAGCAATCAGCCAAGATAAAGAAATAAAGGGCATCCAAGCAGGAAGAGAGGAAGTCAAACTATCTCTGTTTGCAGATGACATGAACGTATATCTAGAAAACCTCGTAGTCTTGGCCCCAAAGGTCCTCCAGCTGATAAACAACTTCAGCAAAGCTTCATGATACAAAATCAATGTACAAAAATCACTAGCATTCTTGTATATCAACAAAAGTCAAACCAAGAGCCAAAGCAGAAAGGCAATCTCATTCACAAATGCCACAAAAAGAATAAAATACCTAGGAATACAGCTAACTGGGGAGGTGAAAGATATCTACAATAAGAATTTACAAGACACTGCTCAAAGCAATCAGAGAAGACAAAGACACAAACAAATAGAAAACATCCCATGCTCATGGTTAGGAAAAGTCAATATCATTAAAATGGCTATATTGCCCAAGGCAATTTACAAATTCAACACTATTCCCATGAAACTACTAATGTCATTCTGCACAGAACTAGAAAGAACTATTTAAAATTCATATGGAACCCAAAAAGAGACTGAATGGCCAAGGCAATCCTAAGCAAAAAGAACAAAGCTGGAGGCATCACGTTACCCAACTTCAAACTATACTACAAGGCTACAGTAACCAAAATAGCATTGTACCGGTGTAAACACAGGCACAAAAACTAACGGAACAGAATAGAGAGCCAAAAAATAAGGCTGCACATCTATGACCATCTGATCTTCAAGAAAACTGACAAAAACTAGCAATAAGGAAATGACTCTCTATTCAATAAGTCATGCTGGGATAACTGGCTAGCCATATGCAGAAGACTGAAGCTGGACCTCTTCCTAAAATCAACTTAAGATGGATTAAAGGTTTAAATCTAAAACCCCAAGCTATAAAAACCCTGAAAGACAACCTAGGCACTACCATCCTGGACATAGGAACGGGCGAAGATGTCATGACAAAGGCACCAAGGCAATCACAGCAAAAGCAAAAATTGACAAATAAGATCTAATTAAATGTAAGAGTTTCTGCACAGCAAAATAAACTATCAACAGAGTAAACAGACAAGCTATAGAATGGGGGAAAATATTTGCAAACTATGCATCTGACAAAGGTCTAATATCCAGCATCTATAAGGAACTCAAACAAATTTGTAAGAGAAAAACAACCCCATTATCAAGTGGGTGAAGGAAATGAATAGAGACTTCTCAAAAGAAGACATACATGTGGTTAACCATCATATGGAAAAAAGCTCATTACCACTGATTTTTAGAGAAATGCAAATCAAAACCACAATGAGATACTGTCTCACACCAGTCAGAATGGCTATTATTAAAATGTAAACAAAAATAACAGATGCTGGTGAAGTTGCAGACAAAAGGGAACACTTATATGCTGTTGGTGGGAGTGTAAATTAGTTCAGCCACTGTGGAAAATACTATGGTGAATTCTCAGAGAACTAAAAGCAGAATCACCATTCGATCCAGCAGTCCCAGTACTGGGTATATACCTTGGTCCATTTTTTAAATCTTCTCTTTTTTTGAAGTTTGAGGTGTTCTCTATATATTCTGGATATGAATCCTTTATCAGATATATGCTTTGCAAAAATGTTCTTCCATTTTGTGAGCTGCGTTTTTATTCATACTATATTTTGATGCACAGTTGAAAAAATTTTTCATTAACTCCGGTTTGTCTATATTTCATTTTGTTGCCTGTGCTTTTGCTGTCATATCTGACTGCTGTTCAACTACACAATTATCTGCTAAACAACTTAAGTACATGTCTTTCATACATCTCAAACATCTCAAAAAAATCCTCTAAATTGAACATGTTTGCCCCCAAGTCTAAGGAGGTAAGTAAACAGAGCATAATCCTCTGTTTAATCTCAATCTGAATTAATGGCCTTGTTATTTATTGGCTGCTCAAGAGAAAAACTTCAGGTATAAATAGTTTCCCACCACCTCTAGCCAGCCCTTATCTGATGAGAAAACAAAACCAAACATTTTGGTACTTCTCTTTTACCACAATAGTGCTATTACAAGGTAGAACAATTAGGACAAGATTTACCCTTTTTCATTTGATGGCACTTATGACAGGTGACTGAATCACAGTAGCTTATGACAGGTGATTTTGAATGGCTAAATATTGTTTCCAATCCTCCAGGCTAATTGATTTGATACATCTGTCAGATCAATGTGCCTCCTAATTCAGCAACTTGTGAAAAATGTTTTAGATCAAGTGTAAATTTAGATGTTTACAGTTTAAAAGGGGAGAGAAAGATGTCTAGAATGGATAGATACTAAATATCTTCAAAACTCAAGAGCTAATAGGCATAAAAAATGTTAAAGTTGCAGCAGAAAATTGACTTACTAGATGAGATCCCCGTATGCCTCTATCTTTCTGTTTATTAATCCCTTCAATATACTATGGATTTTTATGAGAATAAACTTGGTAAGATATTCTAAATACCCACACAACATTTGCCAAACACATGTCTCTGTGTTAGCTGGATCGATAATTAAATTTACCTTCATCAGTCTGTTTGATAACCCAAGAAAAATAAGCCCTCTGCTTAATAGCTATTATTTCCAAAGTGTATCCCAAATCTCTTGGGAGTCTCCTGTTCTCAATGTCATCTACTATTATAAGTCATATTCTCTTCCATCTAGATTTTTGTAATTCTCTGTGTAAATTACTTTTAGTTATCTTTTCTGTTCTTTGCCATCTTTTCCTCATGCTCAGACTGATCAGACTGATTTTTCTAAAACAAAATTCTCAGCATTTCTCTTCTTGATATAAAATCATTAAAGTTTTACCACATTTCCTATATAATCTAGTGCTAGCTCTTTAGCTTGACATCTGGCATAAACCTACGTGGCTCCTACCATAGTGTTTTAACAATTACACTTTTCAAGCCAAGCAATCCATATCTGTGACTGTTCTTATACGGGGCCAATGTCTTTATGTTTCTGCATGTTTACAATTGAGGTCTCTCCACTTGGACCGCATTTGCCATTTTCTTTACTTGTCAAACCCCAACTCTCTCTTGAAAATTCAACTCAGAAGATGTGCTCTTTGTGAAGTTTTCTGTTGCTCCACTGTTAAGAGTGAGATACTCTCTTTCTTGTGAGCCGATAGCATGTATAACACTAACGTCACACTTTGTCCATTGGATTTCATCTATACATTTATTTTTGAATTACCTAACAGATTGTATGAAACCCTCAAGGTCAAGCCCTTATTGACATCTTTATTTATACCAGAATATAGCACAGTGGGAAGCACCAAAACAGATGGTCAAGGAACATCATATGTACAGAGAAATAAATGAAGTGCAAGGTTTATAAATCATCTATACTTACAAAGAAACAATAAAATGAACACAGACTTCGTCTTCTAACAAAAGATAATTTTGTGCATTATTTAAGTCCTGATGAAATCAACATCACTGACAATGAAAATGTTTCTTATTTCAGTTGTCTGTTGCTGACCTGAGAGCTGAAACAAACTAAAACACACTGAAAGATAAAGTAAAGCAATTCCTTTGGAAATGAAATATTTGTAAAATCAAAAACCTGGAGAATCTAATGATTATGAGTTCAAATAGAAAATATGACTTTAAGCTTAGTGTTAAACAGTAACTTTATAAAAGGAACAGAAGCATAAAAATAAAAATAGCAATAGAACTCACATATACTATTTTCAAATCTATACAAATTCACCCTCCCAACGGTTTTAATAAAGCTCAGTCCTTTGAAATAGTTTATGGAAGTGAAGTTCAAATGAAGTTTGTTTCATTAGTGCTATTATCTCATCTAGACCATAAATTTCCAAAGTACAATCTTTAGATATATAGGAATACTGTTAAGTGATTTGTGATATTCGTGTCCATTAAATATATAAATAAAACTTTGGTATATGGTTTGACTGTGCTCCCACCCAGGTCTCATCTCGAATTGTAGCTCCCAGAATTCCCATTTGTCATTGGAGAGACCCAGTGAGAGGTAACTGAATGAAGGGAGTAGGTTTTTCCCATGTTATTTTTGTGATAGTAAGTCTCATGAGATCTGATGGTTTTATAAAGGGCAGTTTCCCTGCATACGCTGTCTTGCCTGCCCCCATGTAAGACGTGACTTTGGTCCTCCGTTACCTTCCACCATAATTGTGAGGCCTCCCCAGCAATGAGGAACTGTGAGTCCATTAAACCTCTTTTTCTTTATAAATTACCCAATATCAGGTATTTCTTCACAGCAGTATAAAAATGGACTAATACAGTATATAAGGTTAGATTTTTCTATACACAAATATAAAGATTGAATTAAGAAATATCAGTATCATTTATTATATAATGTGATAAAGAATGCTATAATTTATTGTCTCTATTTATTAAGTAGACATAGTGCATAGCAATTGGGGTGTTCTAAGCAAAAGCACTTCTGTTATATAAACTCTTAACCAGAAACAATTTTTTCTCAAAAAGATGAAGCCAATTTGTGGAGATTCAAGTAAAATGTATATTTTCTGGTGAGCTCATGCACAGTATTGAAATACAACAAATTTTTTTTCTTCCTGAAGTTTTTTCAAAATAAATAAAGTAGAGGCATAAAATCATATTCAAAATTATTCAAAATAAGATATAGAACCAGCCAGTATAAATTTAGCCCAACATATTATAACATATATATCTATAGAGCTATTAATATAATTGATATTCATAGTGATGACTTTGGAATACTTTAGAATATTAAAATGACTTGAATTATGTGATTTTTAGTGTTAATTTTAATTCTATAGTTTGTTACTTTTGTGATTTTCTTATACTGGACATGGCTTATGTATTAATGTTTGGATAATCAACATATCCAATTCACCAGATTAAAGAAAAATGATGAATTCTAGACATTGGACTTTAATATCCTGTGATTTAGGGTTTATTTCAGAACAATGAAAGAAATGATGCAAAAATTTCATTGCTTCTAATAAATGGAGTCAGACTTTGCAGAAAGATATTAAGAAAAATGAATTGTAATACTAATAACTGAGAATCCCCATATTAGATGCAAATTTGATAAAACTAAGTTATCAATAAGAAATATAGAAACTAGCTAAAGTTCACTGTGCAACTCCATAACTGTGCTAGTGTTTATATTTTAGCCATGGTGGTAAACCAGATATTTATTTCCTTAGGTATATCTGTTATGAAAATCATTTCTTTTTTTTTTTCCAGATGGAGTCTCACTCTGTTGCCCAGGCTAGAGTGCAGTGGTGCAATCTTGGCTCACTGCAACCTCCACCTCCTGGGTTCAAGCGATTCTCCTGCCTCAGCCTCCTGAGTAGCTGGAATTACAGGCATGTGCCACCATGCCCGGCTAATTTTGGTATTTTTAGTAGAGACGGGGTTTCACCATGTTGGTCAGGCTAGTCGAACTCCTGACCTCGTGATCCACCTGCCTCGGCCTCCCAAAGTGCTTGGATTACAGGCATGAGCCACCGCGCCCTGCCGAAAATCGTTTTGCTTTTGGGAAATTGTACCCACGTTTATTTTTGTTTAAAACTTTTCTTTTGTTTACTTTTAAGTATATACATTTATGGTTGTGTGTGAATAAAGATTACAATTTTAATAACAGTAGACAAAATTTCTTCACAAGCTAAAAATAAGGAAGGTGATCTATCAATTTTAGAGGATGTAAAGATGTATTACATATTCATAATGCACAGAATAATTAGAGGCATTGGTAGTGTAAAATTTTGGCTCTTTTAATGTTTGCTTAATACAATTAAATACAGTTTAAAATCACTTATAGATGTTTCAAGATATTTTTAGTTTTTATTAGATTCAAAAAAATAGATTTTGTTAACAAAAAATGGAAAATGCCTTTTTTTCTAGTATTTGCTTTTCATAAAATAATGGTCTTTATTAACATGTTTGTTCTTAAAGATGTTTTCTTTCAGAATGTATAGGCTTATTTATCATATTTTCTACTAGAATAAAAAATCTCAGAATTATAGAATCTTAGCCAAAATAAAAAAAAAAAAAGAGTTACATGTTTTCAGCTGTAGAATTTTATAAAGCAACAAGGGACGATAGCTTGAAGCAATACATTTTACTGAATTTTCTTTACACAGATAATTAATTTATTTATAGAGGTTGGCAGATAACCATTCTTTCTGTTCAAACTAAGACCGTATTTATGATGATAATTTTAAACATCCTATGCATAAATATTTATTTGTTAAGTGGTTATAGGTATTTGGGAAACAGCTGCAGAAATAATTATCACAGAAAAAACTTTAGGTCAGAGAGATTATTTTTTACCTTATATAAATACCAGAAAAAATACATTTAGTTTAAAGGTAAATGTGCTGCTATAACCAATGTATTAGAGGGAAGACTGCAAAATGTCTGGATTCTGGAATTGTTGGAGGGCAGCCTAACAATAAAACTTACTGAACCATTGGTTGAAATTTCAGTAGAAGCTATGCAGAATTAAAAAGTTGAAGGGATATGTACATTTCTTTAAATGCTTTTCAGAAATTCCCAAGCAAACATAATTTCCTTTTTTTAGTTGAAAAACCATTAGGAAGTTTTAAAAGTGGCAAGCCTAGTGAGAAAGTTTTGAGAGGATATATGGCTTCTGCAAGTGGTTATATGAGAAGGAGACAGAAATACCTTCATTTGCAGTTAAAATAAATTTATATCTCTAAATGCCAATTAGCAGGCCCCCATTGACTCTTGGTGATTCATTCTATAATGAAATCATAAATGTTTCTGTAGAGTGATCCTACACGTCTCCCCAGAGGGCAGCAAAAGTATCATGAGACAGATGTTGGAAGTCAGCCATGGCCCACCTGCAGCAGTGGGGTTCTGATTTCCTTAGCTGCGGTGGACAGGTGCAGGCAGGAACGCATAGGGCATCTGGCTTACACATTATGTACATCTGGAGCAATGTCAAAGCCATAATTAATACAAAGGCATAGTCTTCATTGTATTTTGGAGTCCCTAAATCCCCAGAGTAGAACACATCATCGTTTTCTTCTGAAACTTAGCTCTTTGATACCACAAATAATGCTGAATTAAAAGAGAACTGACACAATTGTTACTTTCCAAAAACTTGCAAAAATACTGTTGGATATAAACCCATGCAGTTACGTTCAGGCTTTCTAAAACAAAGACAGTGAAACAGAAAAAATAAATTAAATCATGTAGATTTCAGGGAAATAGCTAAGATAAGTACGGTAAAATAAAAGAAATTTAAAATGAACAAAATCTATCAAAGATGTTAGTTCTTAAAAATTATATTTTCATTATAAAATACGTGATAGTCTTTATGTTTCTATCTTTAAGGAGTCTCTAGAATTGTAGCTAAGGGATCTAAAAATGCAAACAGCTTTTTTTTTTTTCTCTTCTGGCATTTTGGTTACAACTCCTCTGTTGATAAATGCAAAATCATAAATCAAGGAAATCATTTTCATTAGTAGAGTCCTTCCATAAGAATTAGTTTATCCACACTAATCTATTTTCATTATTGTATTTAAAGAGTAAGATGTCACATATTATCTTCATGTAGTCAGGATCTTTGTATATCAGTTATTCATTATTTTATGGTTTTTGGTACTTATAATAGTTCAGGTAAATTTTAGTAGATGCTGAGGGAAAATTCAATTAAATTTCAGCAGGTAGTACAGGAAATAAAGACTGGAGAGAAGTGAACTCTCTTTAAAACTGAGGTAAATTTTAGTAGATGCTACAGGAAATAAAGATTGAAGGAAAATGGACTCTCTTTAAAATAGTTTTTGGAAGCCTATAATAGAGATACATTTCATTTCCTTCATATATTTAACTTCTCAATACTTTTAGGGAATGTTTGAGGTATTTAATGTTCTTAAAACTTCATTTGACATTTTTTTCTTTTGTAGAGATGGTGTCTCAGCTATTCAGGCCGGAGGGCAGTGGCCCGATCATGGCTCACTGCAGCCTCCAATTCCTGGGCTTAAGTGATCCTCCCACCTTGGGCTCCCGAATAGCTAAAACTAAGGCCTGAGCCACTAGGCCAGGGTAACTTAAAAAAAAAAAAAAGTAGACATAAAGTCTTGCTGTGTTGCCCAGACCGGTCTTGAACTCCTATCCTCAATCCATCCTCCCACTCCCAGCGTCCTCAGTTGCTAGGATTACAGGCATGTAATCTACCATGCCCAGCCCTAGAAACAGTGAGATGAAAAGGCATAACAGGAAAAGGCACATGGATATGAGCAATAAATACAAATTCTAAACTGTGCCATTACAGATCTAATATGTGAATTTGAATCAACAGAAATAGAATAGCAACAGTGGAAATGCGAATCAGTGGCAAAGAACAATGCAAAGTTCAAAAGAAATGACGAAAAGAAGAAAGATAAAATGAAGAAGTGGGATATGATCATTGGAAAGTCACAGTAGATATGAACACACAAATGCACAGAAATCAACATGGAAATGTATCCAGCTCAAAGTAATGAAGTGCAGTAAAACAGAAAGAATTCTTAGGACTAGAGGATAAAACAGCATTTGGAACAGGAGGTGTCAGGCTGGCCAAATGTCTTACAACAAGGAGACAAGATAATACAGAAAAGCTTATATTATTTGGAGGAAAAGAAATGTGACCCCAAAATCTTATACCACAGAAAGCTGTCGTTTGAATACCAAGTATGAAGGCATTTTCAAACAGGATTAAATAATACTGTTTCTATGTCAACTAAATAAGCAATCCTGTAATAAAAATTTAGTCAATCAATAAAGGAATAAGACATTTTAAAAAGTCATGAAATTAGATGTGATAAAGTGACTGATGTTGAGAATTCAACTCATCCAGATAAACAAAATCATGTATCTGAACAGAATATAAATGCAACAAAACATGACAAAGAAAAAAATAATCCAAGCAATAAAATAGGCAAGTGGAGACAGAGAGGTAGGAGGAAATATATGACTACTAAAAAACTCATTTTTATAATATCAAATCAATATTATGGCAGTTAAAGTCTATGAGTTAAATAAAACCATAACGACTTCAAACCGAATACGGCTATTAGAATCTCTTTTCTCAACCTTAAACAGATTTTTAAGGAAATAATATCTCCTGTGGTAAAGAAACTTTTATATCAAAGTATGGAAACCCTTCAGTATCAATTGAGTTTGCATTTCTTTTCTTAAATTCAATTAAAATTGAATTTAATATATTTTAAGTATGTTTAATGTAATCTTTTTATTTTAAAATTGTTTCTTGCTCTTGCTCACAGCCTCATTCATTATCAATGTGTGTGTCTATCCACACATGTGCTTATTTATAGGATCGTAGATGTCAGATCATCATTCAAGCTATTTCTAGGTGGTAAGGTTTCATTGCTTGCTTTTTTGTCTCCCTTTTTATAGCCTGACATTTTTAAAAGAGTATATATTATTTTCATAAATCAATACATTCTTTTCTAAAACACATTTAAAACACACCACAGTAGATAAAAGAAATGAAACAGATAATGGAAAAATTAGCATCACAAATACTTAATGAAAATAAAAGGGTGGTGTGGGGGAGGTTTAACCTCACCGATAACAAAATAAAGACATCAAAAATTCTTTTAAAAACTAGGCGGAGATAACTATTTTCCCTTTTCAACAATCTTTAAAAGAGGAACTAAATGAATAAATGCCTATAAAGACAAGGTCCGATGGGTTCTGGGAGTGTAAACCCATCACATTTCTGACAACAGTGTGGAATTTAAAATTCCAAAACGTGGGCTCAGTTGATGACTTTTATCTCTGCACTTCACTTTAGGAAACAATCCACAGAAATAAAGTGAAATATAGAAAAGAATCGAGGCTTGTAGAGACTCTTCCTTGCATTACTCATAATACGGAAAGTAGATGCAATCTATTATTCCCCAAGGAAACATTTTATATAAATTATGTTATGCATTTATGATATATCAGAATACAGACATTAGAATTAATATTTCAATAATATTTAAAGAATTGAAAAACACCTGCAATGTTAGGTTACAGTGTGTATTCCAAACTGCAAGGTTCATCCTGATTGCAAAATATACCCTTTATAAAATATGTACTGAAATATGTGTGTGTCGACTTGGAATTTAACATGCCAATATTTACAATCATTTATTTTGAATTGTTTAATAATGGAAAATCATTTTTATATTTTTTGTAATTATAAAATTCTTTTTGTAGTTGTTTAGTGTTTTTCAAAATATTTACCATGAACTTTACTATTTCAATAATCAACAAGAAAGTGCACAGCTAGAGGTGATCTGACGTAGTTTATTTGACAGCTGTATGAATGTTTATCTCATTTACTTTGAGTTGAAAAATTATGTATGTAGTAATTATTTGATCTATTTTGGGTTATTTTGAGGTAAAACATCCTGTGTATAGAGATATTCTTCTTCTTTCTGTTTTTTTTCCCCCCTCTATGAGACAGAATCTTCCTCTGTCACCCAGGCTGGAGTACAATTGCACAATCTTGGAGCACTGCAACCTCCACCTCCTGGATTCAAGCCATTCTCCCGCCTCAGCCTCCCGAGTAGCTGGGATTACAGGCACCCACCATCATGCCCGGCTAATTTTTGTATTTTTATAGAGATGGGGTTTCACTGTGTTGGCCAGACTGGTCTTGAACTCCTGACCTCCGGTGATCTGCCTGCCTCGGCCTCCCAAAATGCTGGGTTTACAGGCGTGAGCCTCCACGCTCCATCAGGAATATTCTTTTCTTACATTCATTTCTGACGGTCTATTGTGTACGTGATGTACTATTTCACCCTTTTAGGTCTTGTTAATTTTTCACAGTTTTAGTAAAAGAATCTTACAATTACAATATAAATCTTCCAGTTAAATATAATAACTACTGAAACCTTATAAACTTAGGGGAATATAGACTTTTTTAAGTGAGGCATTGTTTAATGAGTTTAACTATTTCAAAACAAAACCACGCTCAGCGTTAATAAAGCAGCAATCCAGAAGCCAAACTGCCGTACTCCAAGTCAAAAGGTACCACTT
Source organism: Chlorocebus sabaeus (assembly GCF_047675955.1). Lineage (NCBI taxonomy): Eukaryota > Metazoa > Chordata > Mammalia > Primates > Cercopithecidae > Chlorocebus > Chlorocebus sabaeus. Next base: position 85,346,607 of record NC_132906.1, read on the forward strand.
TTTTTTTTTTTTCCATTTGTATGAAACTGTAAAAATTCCCACTATTTTCGCTTATAAAGTGGTTATTACAGCTCTTTTCGTCTGCCTCCCTTTCAGGGATGCTGTGAGGATTAATGAGATCATTCCTATAAAGAATTTGAGTTCCTTGGAGATGGAAGATATAAAAAATGTTATTATTATCCCATCATTCATATATTAGCTTGCTCACTCTTTCAGGACCTGAAGGTAGAATCAAAAAGAAACAAATTCTGATCCACTGTGAGAAATATTTAATGAGATTTTCTTTCCATGTTCAATACCCAAGCTTCTCAGAACTTGATATATTAAATTCATTTCAAAGACCTTTTTTGCATACAAATTTGATGTCTTTTATGTATAAATCTGAGCTGCTGTAGGTTAAGTTTAAAGTGAAATCAGATGTACATTATTTTCCTTTGTTTGAAATGAAGTCCACCACTTTTGACTGAATTAATTTACATTCAAATTTATACAACTGAGGTCTAACATTATACTGTCACTAAACAAAAAAAGGGCCATACAGATACCAATCGGTCAATTAAATTATGAGTCTGCTTCTTTGTTTTCTAGTACGGTCATTACTTCTTTAAGTTTCCTTTTATGTGTTCAAGCACTCTAAACAGCAGTTGAACTATCTCTCAGCTTTAGGAATTGAAACATGTCTTATAAAGTCAAATAAAGCATTAAAACATGAATTAGTGATCATTTATTGAGACGGAACTATAACTTTTTCCAAATGTTTATTATCATTTTACAATTTTTGAAAAAAAAAAATCCATACTCTGACATTACAGACTGCTCATCTAAGTGCAAATACTCTTTCAAATTGTATCACTTCACTTACCCGCTCATCAGTGATTTTATTTAATTATCTAATTGACTTTTTTTTTTTTTTTTTTTTTTGACAGAGTCTCACTCTATCCCCCAGGCTGAAATGCAGTGGCGCAATCTGGGTTCACTGCAATCACCGCCTCCCGGGTTCAAGTGATTCTCATGCCTCAACCTCCCGAGTAGCTGGGATAATTTTTGTATTTTCAGTAGAGACCGGGTTTCGCCATGTTGGCCAGGCTGGTCTTCAACTCCTGACCTCAGGTGATCCGCCGGCCTCTGCCTCCCAAAATACTGGGATTACAGGTGTGAGCCACCACGCCCGGCTGACTTTTGATGTGTAATAACAAATATTAAATTCAAGAAAATATTGGCAGAGATTTAGATTTTTTTATTTTTTATTTTCTTCTAAGAGAGAATTACATATAGTGATTAAAGATATTGCTAAATAAAACATCCAGATTTTTAAAAAATGTGGACTGAAACTTCAGACTTTCTCAATATTAAACAGCAAAATTTAGAAAATTCATGGTTTTATAGTAACATTTTTATTAAAATTATTTTCAAGTGCTGATGTTTATATATTAGTTCAGATATTTTCCTGCTCCTTTAGTTTAATTAGAAAAAAAAAAAACTAATGTATACTGAAACTCTTTGAGTTGTGTTTAAAATGTTTATGTAAAAAAGTTAGATTTTCATATATAATACATTTTATTGCACTATTTGCTTTCTGAGAATTTGTTTCTGAGTTTGTGTAGATATGCTTTGCAGCCAGTGTAACCATAACTAAATATGGCAATAATGGAACTCTATTAATATTATTTTTAAGTTACTTCAAATATTTTATGTCTGGATTTATACTTTAAAATATAGTGCTATAATAGCATTCTGATAACATTATATCTTCTTTGCATTATCTACATAGTTTATTTATTTGAAAAACTTTTGTAGTGTTCCATCATATATATATATATGTATATATGTGTGTATATATGTGTATCACAATTTCTTTATCCATTCATTGATTGATGGGCATTGGGCTGTTTCCATATTTTTGCAATTGGGAATTGTGCTGCTATAAATGTGTGTGCAAGTATCTTTCTCGTATAATGACTTCTTTTCCTCTGGGTAGATACCTAGTAGTGGGATTGCTGCATCAAATGCTAGTTCTACATTTAGTCCCAAGGAATCTCCACACTGTTTTCCATAGTGATTGTACTACTTTACATTCCCACCTGCAGTGTAGAAGTGTTCCCTTTTCACTGCAGCCATGCCAACATTATTATTTGATTTTTTGATTATGGACATTCTTGCAGGAGTAAGGTGGTGTTACACTATGGTTTTGATTTACATTTCCCTAATCGTTAGTGATGTTGAGCATGTTTCCATATGTTTGTTGGCCATTTGTATATCTTCTTTTGAGAATTTTCTATTCATGTCCTTAGCCCACTTTTTGATGGGACTGTTTTTTTTCTTGCTAATTTGTTTGATTTCCTTGTAGATTCTGGATGTTTGTCCTTTGTCAGAGGTATAGATTGTGAAGATTTTCTCCCTATCAGTAGGTTGTCTATTTATTCTGCTGACTGCTGCTTTTGCTGTGCAGAAGCTCTTTAGTTTAATTAAGTCCCACCTATTTATCTTTGTTTTTATTGCATTAGCTTTTGGGTTCTTGGCCATGAAGTCTTTGTTTAAGCCAATGTCTAGAAGGGTTTTTCCGATCAACCATAAAAAGGAACAGATTAATGGCATTTGCAGCAACCTGGATGGAACGAGACTATGATTCTAAGTAAAGTAACCTGGGAACGGAAAACCAAACATCGTTTGTTTTCACTCATAAGTGGGCGCTAAGACATGAGGATGCAAAGGCATAAAAGTGATACAATGGAATTTGGGGACTCAGGGGAAGTGGTGGAATTGGGAGAGGGATAAAAGACTACAAATTGGATTCCGGGTATACTGCTCAGATGATAGGTGCACCAAATCTCACAAATCACCAATAAATAACTTACTCATGTAACAAATACCACTTGTTCCCCAAAAAACTATGGAAATAAAATAAATAAATAAATAAAAGGAAGTTGGCTTAAAAAAGACACATGCACTAATATGTTAATCACAGCACTATTCACAATAGTGAAGACAGGGAATCAACGTAGATGCTCATCAATGCTGGATTGGATAAAGAAAATGTGCTGTAGGTACACCATGAAATACTACATAGCCATAAAAAAGAATGAAATCATGTTCTTTGCAGCAATGTGGGTGCAGCTGGAGGCCGTTATCCTAAGCAAATTAAAGCAGCCACAGAAACCAAATATCACATATCCTCACTTATAAGCAGGAGTCACACATATTGAATACATATGAATATAAAGATGGCAACAATAGACAATGGGGACTACTAAAGGGAAGAGGGTTGGAAAACCACCTATTAGATTCTATTCTCACTACCTAGGTTTTGGGATCATTTGTACACCAAACCTCAATGACATGCAATTTACCCATGTACCAAACCTGTACATGTACCCCCAGAACCTAAACTAAAAGTCAAAAAAATCTTTTACTTTTGAAAAAATTCAAACTTAAGGAATGTAGAAAAATGAACATAAAATGCTTGAGTCAGAATTTGTTAAACTTTGTTACATTTTTGTTTCTCTTATACACATATAAATACACACATGCACACACACACCCCCACCCCCAGAGCTTTCAATTAGTTGTGTCTCCTAAGAATAATCACATTGTTCTACATAGCCAGAATAACATTATTATATCTAAGACTATTAACATTAATTTTAGGATATCATATAATTTGTAGTTCATATCCAAATCCTCCAATTAACTAAAAAATATATATGCAATTTTTCTTTATCCAGATTTAATCCAAGATTACATACATATTTGATTGTTAGTCTCTTTATTCACTTTGGATTATGAACAGTCTTACTTTTTTCATTTCTCTTACACAGAATTTTTGAAAGTCCAGTCAAGTTGTCTGCAATATATCCCTATAAAATTTAAGTCCATGCATTCTGAATTTATCTGAGTATTTCTTTGTGATAGAAACATATTACAGATTAGTTGCAAAATAAAAATGTAAATATTATGGTGTCATTTTAGTAATTGCACTTATTAGTGATGTAAAATTCGATCACTTGGTGAAGGTGGAGATCATGGATCTATTGTAAGACTGAATTTCGTTCTTTATGCATTTCAATTCATGAGTTATTCATGCGATGTTAATTTCAAACCATGTGAATATTCTTCAACTATATTTCCCCCAATGACTTTAGCACCAATGGATAATTCTTGTCTAAATCAATTATTAAATTTGAGTTTGTAATAGAATGTTATTCCAACTTTAATTTTCCCTACATATTTATTAGTTTGCATTCTGTTTTTCCTGTTTTTGTTTTTTTGTATAAACATTACTATATATGATATATATGTGGTTTTGTTTTTTAATTCACTGTGATGTAACCATTGTTATAAGTATTATTAATATATGCTCAAACTGTCCCAATTGTATGAGTGTGAAAGCCCACAAATTAGCTTCTGGGTTTTTTTTTTTCATGATTGGGAGGTTAATTTTGATATGCCATGTGATTTTTTATATAATTAGTTTGTGACATTAAATTTTTTCACACTGATTATTATCATTAACTGAACAATACAACTAACAAATAGCTACCAGTTGTTTAAAAAATGTGTTTTTCAGACTTTCAACTTTTGATGTTACAACCTTTGAATATTTCTATGGAACATTTACATAATTAATAAGCACCTCCCACTTTTGAGTTATCGAGATTTCTATTCCAGAAAAATCTTTGTTTTGGTTTGCAGCAGTTTTAAAAGATTATTTTTTTTTCTGGAGAAGCTTGGTTAAATGTACCCTTCATTTTATTTTTGAATTTAAAACAGTAAGCACATAATAATTGTACATGTTTATGGGGATTTAGTAATGTTTCAATACTTATAAGGTTTAGTGATCAGATCACGATAGTTACTATATCCATCATCTCAAACATTTATCATTTCTTTGTGTTGAGAACATTCAGAACAGTTAGATAGGAGGAATACATTCCAGTATTCTAGAGCACCATAGGGCAACTGTAGTTAACAATAATGTATCATATAATTTTAAATAGCTAGAAAGAAGATATTGAATGTTCCCAACACAAAGTTTTAAAAGATTTTTTAAGCTTTTTAATTTTTTGTGCAGTATGTTATTTAGCTTGAGGGATGTTTTTCACACAGTTTAAAAATTTTTAATTCAACAGTTTCAAAGGTTTATGTTTGTAATATAGGGAATGCTAAGAAACAAACTTTGCTATCTGTGCAGTCTGCATGCTTATTTCTTCTTTTTTAAAACATTTTATGGGGGTATGATTTACACACAACCAAATGCATCTATTTTAAAAAAAATAGCTTGGGTAATTTTGACACATGGATATACTCAGATAACCAGTACTAATTATGTTATAGAATATTTCCATCACCCCAAATAATTTCCTCCTGTCACTTTACAATTAATCTTACCTTCATCACTGGAAACTCCTCTTCTGCTTTCTGTCACTAAAGCTTAGTTTGTCTTTTCTAGAATTCACATGAACATAACCATACAACATGTACTTCTTTCTCTCAGCATAATATTTTTGTTGATGTGTATGTTGATAAAAGTACCAGTAGCTTATTCCTTTAATATTGTTGAATATTATTCCAATGTAGGTACATACCACAAGTCTTTATCCATGAACACATTAGTGGAGATTTAATTTGTATCCAGTGTTTGGCTACTTTTTATAGAAAGTATTAATGGATAGATGAAGCTGTGGATATTGGCATATCAGTCTGGGTGAACATACATGTTCATTCTTTTGGCAACATAGCTAGAATGAGAATTACTGGGTTGTATGGTAAGTGGATGTTTAACTTTAAAAGAAACAGTTTTTTTAAACACTTGTACAATTTTACTCTCTTAAGAGGGTTCCAGTTGCTAGACATTCCCACCAAAGTTTGTTGTTGTATTTATAATTTTAGGCAATCAATGAATATGGAAAGTATCTGGTGAATTTAATTTGCATTTACATGATGACTAATGGCATTTTCATGAGCTTGTGATCATTTATATCTTCTTTATTAAAATTGCCATTCAGATCTTCTGGTTAAGTTGAATTGTGTTATTTGCCTTCTTGTTATTGAGATACAGTGATTTGTTTCAATATATTCTGGACATCCGTCCTTTGCTAGCTATATGAATTGCAAATATTTTCTCTAGTGTAGCTATTGTTTTCATTCTGTCAGTGTCTTTTGGCGTGCAGAATATTTTAATTTGATAAAGTCCACGTTACCCAGTCTTTTTATGTTTTCTGCTCTTGGTGTTCTATATGAGAAATCTTTGCCTTCTTCGGGTTCAAAATGATTTTCTTCTGTTTGTTGTTGGAAGTTATAGCATTTGTGTTTAGGTTTATGATCCACTTAAAGTTAATTTTTCTATATGGTACAAAAGAAGAGTTCAGGATTATTTTATTTCATTCTTTCTCATGTATGGGGCCAGCAGCCTCTGGCATTCCTGGCTGTGTTTTTTGATGTGAGCTGGCATGAGGGGGGTCCAGGCCTCAGTGTTCCAGGCCTGCTGCTCTGGGGGCAGGGGCTGGGAGGAAGGAAGGAGCTTGCTGAACTCCTAGCCGCTGTCATCTAGAATGTCATCTCTGAAACACAGAGTTGGGGGCATAAGAAATGGTGGTGGTCTACTCCTGGCGAGACACTGAAGCATTTGGTTGGCAGCTGGAGTGAGAGTAAGTGACGTATTTTTGGCCACACGTGACCAGAATGGAGCTTTCATCATGTTGTGTCAAGGGAGTGGGGAAGGAATGGATGGCAGCCCAGGTGCCAGAGACTCCCTCATTGATTTTATCAAGGTTTAATAGATTTTTCCTGATTCTGTTTTTAAAATCTTGTTGTACAGGTTATTTTTCAGAAACTTTATTTTACTTTTTAAGTAGTGGTGACCGATTATGGTTGTTTCCCTGGAGAGAAGGCCCATGGAGATCCTCATCCTGTCATTCCAGAAGTTGTCTTCCACATGTATTTCTTTGTAAGTTGTTATTACTAATTTGTGGGAGGTTATTTTGTTGCTTTGGTTGCAAATATTTTCTAATCAGTGGTTTGTCATTCATATCTTCTTATGGTCTCTCTTTTATTAATATGAAAAAATACAGCTTAGTTTTGATGTGCTTTGCAAATAGCCTTAAAAGATCATTCCCCTTTCTCACAATCTTAATTATGCTTTCATATTTATATATTTAATCTCTCTAGATTTGAAATTTTTATGTCATAGATGAATTGAATTTTATCTTTTTCCATACATAAAACAATGGCCACATCAACATTTATTGAATAATCTTTTATTCTCCCATGGATTTGCAACTGTCACTGTATCCTAAATCAAGTTTTCTACATATATTTGATCAGTCTCTAGACCCCCTTTTATTGCATTTCAGTAATTTATTTGTCCATTTTCAGTGCCAATTCCACTTTATCTAAATTGTTTTAATTTTATGATGTCTTGATATTTGAAAGGGCAAATTCTAACAACATATTATTGTTTTTCTCTTCATTTAAAAATTGAAGAAACAACATGATCATGTCATCATCTCTTCTTATCATAGTTCTCCTCCTCCTCCTCCTCTAACTTATTGTTTTAACTTTTTCTTCTTTCTTCATCACTTTCCTCCTCCTCCTCCTTTCTCCCAGTTCTTCTCCTTCCTTTTCTTAGAGTGTCATTCATAACATTACTTATTCATCACTTTGGCTCTTTTAAACTATATATTTTACTAGCCTTCCATAGGGTTGCATTTTTTTTTTTTTTTTTGAGGTGGAGTTTCGCTCTGTTATCCGGTCTGGAGTGCAGAGGGGTGATCTCAGTTCACTGCAATCTCCACCTCCTGGGTTCAAGCGATTCTCCTGCCTCAGCCTCCAAGGAGCTGGGATTACATGTATGTGCTACCACACACCTGGCTAATTTTTGTATTTTTAGTAGAGACAGGGTTAATCATGTTTTCCAGGCTGGTCTCAAACTCCTGACCTCAGGTGATCCACCCACCTTGGCCTCCCAAACCACAGGATTGCATTTCAAAGAACCAATGTTTTGCTTTATTGAAGCAACATTATTTTCAATTTCATTCAAAATTTATTTTATTCTAAAATTTTCAATAATTTCTACTTTTATATTTATTGTATTTCTTTTCCACTTAGTTCAGGTTTTAGATAGTCTTTTTCTAGCTTTATATTTTAGATGCATAGCTTGTTAATTATGAACCTTTTTCTTTTTAAACTAAACTATTAATCTCTTTATAAGAACTGTTTTAGCTGCATTCTGAGGTTCTGATGTATATTATTTCCATTCTCTGTCCATTCTAAAATTGTCCATTATAATTCCTGATCTGACTTATAAGCATTTTCCATTTTTTTTAAATTTCCAAATCATACAACCTTTACAATTATATTTTCCGAAATATTCCGTGGAAGAGTGAAAATGAAGTGCAGTTTTCTTTGTCTTCATTAGATCAGGCTTGTTGTGCCAGTTACAGATATATTGCCTCTTTACTCCAAATCCATGCTCCATAGCCCCCTTAGAACATTCTTTTTTTTTCTTATCAGATGGTGTTAAGCTACTTTGGGAGCTACATTTGCTTGGTAGTAAGTTATGTTAGCAGAGGCCTGAGGGACATGGAAGGAGGAAGGGCTCTTCCTTCTGGTCCTGGTGAGCACCTCTCAGCAGGCTCCTGCAGTATGTGGGACTGTGTGTGGGGCACCTGCTCATGAGACAGCTCACCCAGCTCACCACCTCCTTAGGTGGCTTTGCAACATCAGTACTATAATACCTCCTGAAAGCTGACTTTTCTTGGCAACTCAGATGGAAGCTTCCCAGTGGGTTCTGCCAGCACCCAGTGACCTTTGCTATTCTGTGACTCTGTTTATGACCTCTCAGACAAGGTCTCAATCTTAGCCTTCTGAATTTTTCCTTCTTTAGTTACTCTAGCTCAGTCATAGAGGTAGAGGGTGCTCCTGTATTTGCTATTCCTATAATCTTTAAAGTTAACTTTATCCATCATAGTCCTTCAGTCATAGTTAATAATGAGTAATATTAAGATATCCCTGTTCACATTGCCCGCGATTTCTCTCTTGATTGGCCTCTAATACAATATTGCTGTTCTCCTGCATCTATTTTTATGGTTTGCTTCCACTACTTATAAAGGGAAATTACAATTTTCCACTCTAATGATAGATTTGTACCATCTTTATACTTCTTTCAATTTCTGCTATATATATTTTGTGGCAATAATATTACAAGTGTATAAGTTGAATATTTTTTCTGATTAATGGATTTTTTATCATTATATAATTATACCACATCACCTCTACTAAAGTCTATTTTATATGATATTATTATAGTTGCATCAACTGACTCTTGTTTAGCATTTACCTGGAGTAGGTTTATTCCATCCTTTATTCTTAGACCTCTCTATTCTCTATTCCTTGATACTTCAGAGGGTATTGTTTGTTAAATCAAGTATAACTATCTTTATCTTTCTTTCCTCTACTTGTTTAGAAATTTTCCTCATAAATATGAGAGAGACATAGAAACTAAAATGTTCTTGAAAAGTGTATTTCAGCAGAAAAATTATTTTAGGTGATCAGGGAAAGAAAAAAATTTTACTCATGATCTCCACATGTAGTGGATCCCTTAGATAGTATAGTACAAAATTAATGATTTCATTCTGTTTTAAAACATAAAACGTCTTTGTTTTAATATCAGTGATTTTCCTCACATTGTATACTATTGCCAAGTAGTTTGGGTTTATACCATTTTTTTTGTGTTATATCCACAAGTTAGACAACATTGTTTCATATAATTATTGCCTATATTATTTATATGTTTATAAATGACATAAAGTCTTCTAGTTATTTGTCATTGACTTTGCCTTCAATATTGTGGTAATTGGGGGCTCACTGCAGGGATTTTAACCCCAAGTACCATAATCAGACAATTTTTAAAGTTGGACAACATTGAAGCCACTGTGAGAACGTAAAAGGGAACATGACAGCAGGAATACTAACTTACAGGCTATTTATTTACTTGGGTGAGAAATTGTAAGACTTCAAGTTAATGGAGTGACCTAGGTTTTAAATAGGATAAGATAAATGTGAGAGAGAGATGGGAATGTTTTGGGTGAATGAATTATTTTAGGTGATCAGGGAAAAAGAATTCAAGATGACTTCCAAGTTAACTATAAGTTTACCTGGACAGGAATTCGTACAGAGGTTAAATTTGAATGTAATACATAACTAGTTAATTACTATACTTGTGTTTGCAGTGTTTCTGAAACATCCAATTTGAGAGGTATGAGTAGGGGGTTGGAAATACAAGTTAGAGGAGCATCGTGGATTGTTGTCATAGATGTGGAATCATTTGTATAAAAGTGGATATGATCACAGGTCAATGGCATAAAGCCTGAGAGATTGACTTGGTTGTATGCAGGGATCTGCACCCCTTAGCTCTGAATCAGTGAAAGGATTTCAGGGAAATTTGTGTTCAGGCGGACCTTCCAATTCTAGCCTTAGGATATTATCTTAGCCATTCTGCTTTAAAGTTTTGAAACTTACAGAAATGTAGCTTGGGAAACATACACTCCTGTGAATGCCTGATTTTTCATATGCTCTCATTTTTCCCTCCTTTTTGGTCTTGACTCTCAATATTTTCCAAGTTTTAAGGTACAAGTTTTTCTGTGTATTTAATAGCATTCTTATAAAGAAATAGTCTTTTATTTCTGAGGAAAATGTTTCCTAAGAAGAGTTTTTGAAAATAAATGTAAAATCGTAGTGATTTTACTCTCCTTTAAGTTTCCAAGTGCTGTAAAGAAAACTGTAAAACTCAAAATGAAGAAATCAGATATTCAGATCTTCTGACTGTAGTAATTTCTCACCTTTCACTTACTCAAAAAGCTTCCTGTAATTTTAAGTTTTTGCCAAGTACATGTCTTTCAACTATAAACTTTCACACCTACAATATAATCCAGATGGAGAATTTATGCTTCTTGAATACTGAAGCAGATCTATACTGCGTTACACAGTGAAGGCATTCAAGACAGCATTTAGTTTGATATGAAGCTGAAAAGTTTAACAAAATTCTTCCCCCCACCCCCCCCCCCCCCCCCGCCATGCTTTCATCCTGAAGCAAAACTAGCCAAGATCAGAGCTAGTTAATTTGCTATCTGGGGAATTTATATCATCCCGTTTTTTCTAATTATTTTTTTCTATACTGTTTAGAAGTGATGCTTTCTTGAACATGGACCATTATAGAAAAAAATTACTAAAGTTTACTAGTTACAAGTGTAAAGGATTTATAAATTAGATAGATCCCACAGTAGTAGCAGGAATTGTTGCTTCTAGAATGGAAAACATTTTTCTACAATTAAGGGCAAATTTCAAATATACCTTTCTCTTTTTTGTTGCACTGACAGTATTATATCTAGAGGGATTTTTAGTATTATAATTCATAGGTTGAAAAATACGTTTTCAAATTATGTTTTCTCCACAAAATAGATTCATATTAAGACAAATATACATTTAATTTTACTTTCATTAATAACTTGTTTATAGAGTCTTTTTGTTGAGAGAATATTGTTTATTTTTCTAAATATATTGGAAATGAAATTGAAAGATGAAATGAGTTCAACTAGGTGGTGCTCAAAGAATTACAGTCAGGAACATGGATAACCATCAACCCAAATGTATTTACAATGAGTCACTACCTACTTCTTGAACAAGGTAATGGTGTAATTAAAATGGTGTTTTCTGAAGACTATTTCAGCAGTTATATGTAGGATAGATGGATGGGATCACATAATTTCAGACAGCTACTTCCAAAAGATTACTTGCCACATTGGCATGGAGTTCTGCCTTTGTATGGAAGTCTTGGCTCTAGGAAAAACTGAAGGTCTGGCTCTGAGAAAAGCTATTCTCAAATTCCCAAAGAAAAAGATATGGGTGAAATAAATCAAATAACAAGCAGGCAGTATTAGAAAGGAAAGCAGCAGCAGTTAAATTATATAAAAGAGTAACCCGATGATTTATTTCAAAAGAAGACAAAGGATGAAGACATGGAAATGATAAAAGAAAAAAAAGAATATTATGGGTAACTTTAGAATAGCTAATACCTAAATCAAGAAAATTCCAGGACTAGAAAAAGGAATAGCTAACAGAAATATCTATAATTAACTAAATAGAGAAAATCTTACTGAGCTGGGAAAAAAAAAAAAAAAAAATTTGGTGTAAAAGATTTCAAAAGGACAAGACAGGAATACAGAATGTTAGATAGAGATAGACAAGTATGCAGTATCACTATTTTTTCTTTGAAAATTTAAACTCTCCCGTGCACTCTGTGAGTTTACTGCAGCCTGCCAGGCCCCTGGCATACAGTTTGGAAGCTATGAACTTTAATGATTGCAGGTCAGGTGATCTGAGTTTAATATTTAGGTTGTGAGTGTGCTTTCTAAAAACACTGCCCATATCAGCTTATCACTTGTGGACCAGTTAGATAATAATGCTTAGGTGTATCAGTCAGGGTTCTCTACAGGGACAGAACTAATAAGATATATGTATATATGAAAATGAGTTGATGAAGGAGAATTGACTCACATGATCACAAGGTAAAGTTCACAATAGGCTGTCTGCAAGTTGAGGAGCAGGGAAGCCCGTGGTGGATCAGTCCGAGTCCCAAAACCTCAGAAGTAGGGAAGCTGACAGTGCAGTCTTCAGTCTGTGGTCAAAGGTCTGAGAGCCTCTGGCAAACCATTGGTGTTAAGTCCAAGAGTCCAAAAGCTGAAGAACTTGGAGTGTGATATTCGAGGACAGGAAGCATCCAACATGGGAGAAAGATGAAGGTGGAAGACTCAGCAAATCTGCCCTTCCACCTTCTCCTGCCGGCTTTATTCTAATTGCACCGGCAGCTGATTAGATGGTACTCACCCAGATTGAGGGTAGGTCTGCCTCTCCCAATCCACTGACTCAAATGTTAATCTCCTTTGTCAACACCCTCACAGACACACCTATGAATAATACTTGGCATCCTTCAATCCAATGGAGTTGACACTTAATATTAACCATCAAAAGTCCACCCCTTGTCAACTGGAACCCATATACATCTCCTGAAATCATACATGATCTTTAAATAAAGACAATAATAAGGTCATGATTATACCTAATATAATATAGCTATCTTTAGTACAGCCAGAAGTGCACTAATCCTTAACCTAAATGCTATTACATAGCGTTAACAACACTTAAATGCTGATATCAAGTCAATAAATCTTACGTCACATGATAAAGGGAAAAGAAAGGAAATAAAATGAAGATATTTTCTTAGTACAAGTGTATACATGCACAACCATATTCTTAACAAAATAAGGAGATATTCATGACAATTACAGGCCTCATTTCTGCAACTGGTCACGTGGTTATAGCTAGTAGTAATGACTGCCTTCTTCTACTAACCTTTCAGTATTCTCTTTGCCTTCAGCAAGCACCTCAGCAAGTCTTGGTTTTCACCTGGTGGAGTGATGCAAACCTTCATTCCTGAAGGGTCTGGGCCATTTGTAGTTCTCCCTGGTTTGGGCTGTTATAGTTTCCCATTGACCTTACTCACAGGTATGGTAATACTAAGAGACGCCCTAAGGGATCTCCTGTATTCCACGCATACTATTCCTTACTTCCATTGTGGTGTGTAGTAGACTGATTTCATCTTCGTATTTCAGGTCAATTACCCCAGCCAACACTGTAACTACCTTCCTAGTCTGGTAGGAGGAGCCCAAAGTGGCCAGGTGGCAATCTTACCTTCCAATGTAATGGAATCATTGTTGTGTCTCCTGGAGGCAACATTTCTCCCTCTGAAACTAAAACCTCTAGGCCCGCAGAATGTTGTGTCACGGGAACAGGAAGCAAAAATTTTGCTAGTGGGTCACTAAGGGTGATGGTGAGTGGTGCCACTTCCACTTCTACCCCTTGATTTCTGGACCCGTGCATTCTGGATATGGGGGAAACAGTACCATATACACTAAACATTACTCAACGCAGACAGATTGCAACTCTGCAATGATGCCTAGTTAGTCCCCTAATGTGTCATGTGTTATCTTCATGTTACAAATAACACTCAGGTGTAATAAACATTTCAGGATGACCAGCGACTTCTACAACAATATATTTCTCCTGGATTTTCTGACCATAAGGCAAAACTCAATAAAATAAATAATCTAATAATAACAATCAAAATCAAATCAGTCCTCCAAGGCCTAACCACTTAGACTTAAAAATTAACCATTTGTTTGTTTATTTACATTTATTCATTTATTTTGAGATAGAGTATTGTTCTGTCACCCAGGCTGGAGTGCAGTGGCATGATCTTGGTTCACTGCAACCTCTGCCTCCCGGGTTCAAGAGATTCTCCTGCCTCAGCTTCCCAAGTAGCTAGGACTACAGGTGTGCACCACCAAACCTGGCCAATTTTTTGTATTTTTAGTGGAGATGGGGTTTCCCTATATTGACTAGGCTGGTCTCAAACTTCTGGCCTCAAGTCATCTGCCCACCTCAGCGTCCCAAATTATTGGGATTACAGGTGTGAGTCACCACACCCAGCCAAAATTACACATTTAAAGAAGTCACTTGGATGAGAAAGCTCTCAAGCATCATTTTGTTCAATAATGAGTAAGTCAAACTTAAGTTGTCAACCTGAGAAGCTTGTTGGGAAATACAGAGGTTAACAAACATGTGAATTTTACTTATTCCTTTCCCATAGGGGAAGGTGAGAGCATAAGAGTACACCTCACACTAAAGCAGAGGAGGACAAACTGTTTCTTGGGCAAAATTCAACCCTTTGCCCACTTTATAAATACATTTTTCTTGGAACCCAGCCCTGTTGACTCATTTAAATATTTTGTAGGGCTCCTTTTGAGCTACAACAGTAGACTTGAGTAACTGCAACAGAAACATACAGCCCTAAGTATTCACCATCTGAAACTTTACAGGAAAATTTGCTCACTCTGCACTAAAGTGTGTGCTCTTTCAGGAACTTTGAACTATAGGAGCCTATTTATCACTCATGTTGGACCTAGAAGAAAGACAAGTGAACCGGGAAAATATCGGAAACTAAAAAGACAGAAGCACCCGCATTAATCATAGTACCCAATGAGTAATGCTTACATTGTTTTGTATTTAGAATGTAACCTCTACTGCTATTCAGATAGAGGTATGACTAGGTCTGTGTAAATTCACTTCATACAAAATATTAAAGCCCCATGGTAAAAACATGTTAGGGAGAGATTAAAAAAAAAAAAAAAAAGTACAGTTCTGCAGTATAACCCAACTTCTACCACACATTTCTGAGCTATGTCTCTTCCCCTGAAGCTGGGAATAGAAGATTGAGTTTCAGCTTCAGTATCAGCATCAACACAGCAAGTTTCTGTTTTGAGTCCTCTATGACCAGCCTATGGACCATCTAGAATTTCAAGCACAGTAGGTATATAAATGCAAGATTGCATCCCAAAAAGATGAAGCTTGTTTGAGAAGACACCAATATTTAGAGAGGAATAATAATTTTGGAGACTTATGGTTGATATTAATGTTCTTAACATGTAGTGGCTACCTTTCGGTGTCAAAGTAATCAGCTTGTGAACTGGTTTTAAGAAAATATTTGCAGTGTAGCTGATACCAGATTCATACCTTCTTTCCTGACCCACCATTCCTGTTATGATTTTGAGTAGAAGTTTCCATATCGTGAAATAATTTTGCCTCAGCCTTCGAGAAAATATCTTATCATGAGAAATCTATTTTTTAAAATTCTTATGCAGTGGTTTTGAATCTCAGCACTCTAAATTGGGTTAACAAGAAATATTATTTTATTTTTTTCCTAACTCAAGTTAGTTTCCAATTTGTAGGCCCTGTGAATTGTTCACTGCTCCGGTAGAATATTTTATAATAGACATTCTAGGGGGTGCTCCTCTTGAGGGACCCTCTCTTCTCCAGGATTTTAGAGTAGTTTCTGTATCTTAGATAAGCAAAACACTTACTTGTGGAAGACACTTTCTGGATTCTGGTTATCTTCTTAACATCGTACAAATAAATTGACCTCTGTTTCAAATAAAAGGTCCTCCATTATTTTTCCTCTTGATATTTTCATGTCTGGCTTAAACCCAACATTCTGAACTCAATAGAACATAATTGGTCAAAAATAAAATCCTCAATTAGTATTTAATGGGGACAGAGTTTCAGTTGGGGAAGATGAAAATTTCTGGACATGGATGCAGGTGATGTATGCACAGTGTGAATGTATCTGATACCACTGAGATTAAAAATGTTTAAAATAATGAATTTTATCACAACTAAACACATAATATTCAAAGTTAAAAAAGGACAGGTATTTTTACAGTAAGTTATTACATACATTACAATATATATTGTTTCTAACAAGGTTTCCCACTTTTTGTGACTTTTTATGGGAAACTATCTCAAATTTATTTCATGAAGCTACTAGATACCTGATACCCAAATCAGATGAGGTGTATGTTTTTTAAAAAAACAATAAAGCATTCTCGTCCACTGTCATAAATGTGAACACCAGTACAAACATTAGCAATCAAAATCTGACAGTGTATGAAACAAATAATCCTTCATGAATAAATTTAATTTTGCTCCATAGGTTCAAGAATGTATTGATATTAGATAGTCATTAATACATTTTGTCATAAAAATAAAAACATTTGATGAGGTTACTAGATTCTGTCAAATCAGTCACACATTTATGATTTCTTAAAAATCAAGTTTTAACCAACTCAGAATTGAAGAAACATTTCTTAATGTGATAACCAGTTCCTATGAAGATCTTCCAGCTAATGTGTTACTTAAAGTTGAAGCACTGGAAGTATTCTGGTTAAAATTTGGATCAAGACCAGGATGCTTGGCAACACTGCTTCTCTTGATTGCTGTTGTGCAGATCCTAGCAAGATGAAAAGTAAATAAATAAAATGAAATATATGAATTGGTAAGGGAAAATAGCTCATCTTCACAGACAATATAATTTTGTCTTAGGAGGGAAATCTAATAAAATATTCAAAGTGATCAATTAAGTTAATGTAATATTCTTAATAAGGTGATCAAGTTTGCTAGATATATGATCAATATAAAAACATGAATTGATCTCTATATCGTAAATATGAAACTTTATATAATGTAATTTTATATAAAGATATTAAAGAGCAATAAAAATTATGTCACTTAGGACATGCTTGATTTAGCCAACTTGTGCACAATATTTGAAAGAAAACTATAACATTTTATATTAGACTATATTAAGAACTACTGAATCTTATTGTAAAAAGTCAATTCTCTTGAATTTAATGCATAATCAATTTAATTCCAATAAAATATTTAGTATTTATTGCATGATAGGGAAATATTGTAAGAATATCTGCTTCTTCAGAATACCAATTATATGTACATATTGTAGGCCAGAGAAACTTTTACATATGTATCCAAGGAAACACAGGCAAGAATATATATATATAAAGATAAATTTATCTATATATATATAGATAAATTTTTATATATAGATAGATAAATTTATATATATATATATATATATAAATTTTTTTTTTTTGAGACAAGGTCTTGCTCTGACACCCAGGCAGGAGTGCAGTGGAGTGATCACAGCTTACTGCAGCCCCCACCTCCTGGGCTCCAATAATCCTCCCACCTCAGCCTCTGAGTAGCTGGGACTACAGACGTGCACCATGACATCCAGCTGATTTTTCTGTATTTAGTAGAGATGGGTTTTCACTTTGTTGTGTAGGCTGGTCTCAAACCCCTGGGCTCAAGCAATTCTCCTGCCTCGGCCTCTCAAAGTGCTGGGATTACAGACATGAGTCACCACGCCCGGCCACACGAATATTCTTAAAAGAATATTTGCAAACAAAACTACAAATATGTTAATCAAAATAAGAATAAAGTATTATATGTAACATAAGTTATGTCTTACGTGACAATAAGAATAAACTAACTTGAGCTACACATGTGAATATGAATGAAACAATATTCAGCAAGACAGTTTATAGAAGACATGCTATGTGATAAGATTTATACATAATCAAATAACATATTCAAACATAAGTTATATAATTTTATCATAATGATCACTAAAGTTAGGATGGTGATTAGTTGTAGATAGAAGAGAGAATAGGTCTAGATCAGGTAAGGGATTTCATTTAAATTGGGAATGCCATTGATAGGCTGGGGTTGAGTACTTACTTCATAGGCTGGGTTAAGTATTTATTGTGTCATTTTTGGAAACTTACTGTGCCTTAACTCTTTTATAATGAAGTAAAAATGAGCATAATACAAAGAGAAAATTACCCTAATAAACAGAAGGAAAGTCAGGTGACCACAAGAGGTAAACCAGGAAGACTACAGCTTGGACAAAGTTTTTTGAGCCAACTCTGGCTCAGAATGATTGGAAAGGGAGCAAGGAAGAGCCAGCAGATTTCAAAATAGAAAAGAAAACTTAAGGGCAAGGAAACAAAGTATATCAGGGAGGACAAAGAGACTAACATGTAAAATGTAGTTTTAAGAGAGATGGCAATCCCTTTCCTGAAACACTGATAAGCGTAAGTGTCCAGTGAAACCCAACTCTTTGTTGTTTAATAGATATTAATGATGGATAAGACAGAGACTTGATCTCAAAGAGCTTATTATAATTTAATGGAGAGACTGACGTATAAAAATGATGAAACACATATATGTATATTGTGTGGTACTGCACACGATGTGATAAGTAATTTTGCTAGGATCTTTGAGCAAGTGTGGGAGCCCATCCTCCTCACAGGGCATTTCAATTAATTGCAGTAATACTGAGTTTTGCATGGACAGAACTAAGATGTCAGTTCGCTTGGGTAGAGTTTAAATTACACAGGATAGGCATTGGGGATGTTTGGGGAAATTGGAATGAAGTAACTTTCCACTGGAATGGAGAAGAGACTGCAGGGTTGGTTGAGGTCTGATTGTGAAGTGCCTCAAACTCATTTTGGAATTTTGGCAATGGGAAAGCTGAGACATGATCATCATATCTGGCTGTGGGATGGGAGAAGATTATTCTAATGGTGATGCACAGGATAAATTAGAGGAGGGAGAGACAAAGGACAAAATTGTTTGGGAGGGCATTGAAATGAGATGCTGGTGGGATTATGTAGGTTTGACCAATGAGAGCAGGCTGGCATTGGACAGTGTGTCTGAGTCAAAAGACATTTCAGGGGCACAAGAGAAAATATAACTGAGAAAAGGTGCATGCAGAAGGCAAAGTGGTTTTCACACTTCTGACTTGGATAACTGGGAAGACGGTTGGTAGATCAAGAGCCAGAGTCAGATTATAAATGTTTTAAATTTGATGCATTTTGTTATGAGTGCACAGCACAATGAGTTACCACAAAGTGAATGTAATGCTATCACCATCTCCCAAATAACCCTTGGTTTTTAGTGTGTTCTTTTTGGGTAGACAGACGCACTCCCAAGAAAACCTATTACATGGGTGAGCTTCATGATGGTCTGTCAGGATGTCTAGAAGATTCTTAGTTAAGAATAAAGACCCAATGGGACTCTGAGTTACTACTATTTGGGAAGTCTATTTGATTTTGGA
The DNA here is from genome assembly GCF_047675955.1 of Chlorocebus sabaeus. Lineage (NCBI taxonomy): Eukaryota > Metazoa > Chordata > Mammalia > Primates > Cercopithecidae > Chlorocebus > Chlorocebus sabaeus. The sequence continues at coordinate 85,366,192 of NC_132906.1, forward strand.
GCTCCAGTGGCTGGTGTGTGTGTGTGTGTGTGCGCGTGTGCGCGCGTGTGTGTGCACATGCAAATACAGATAGAAACAAGAGAACAGAAAGCACAAAACATAGGTAGTCATTGGAATACAGCTGCAAAACTGTATTGAAGGGGTTATTTCTAAGATAGTTAGCCTGAGTAGAAAAGATTGCAGAATACTGTGTCAGATGTTTCTTTTTTCCTAAGAGGTAGAAAGAAGGAAGGAAGAAGATATGATGGGAGGAAGGAGAGAGGAAAGGAGGGAAAAGAAAGTTTCTCCAGCAGAGACATAGACTCTAAACTGTCTTACAGAAAACAGGTGTAAAAAACTGGTTTAAAAAGCTATTTTAAAGATTAGGGAACTGAAGCTCATTGAGATAAGGTCCATTTCCAAACATCAGAATCAGGCAAGAGAGGATATATTTGAATCCAGAGTATCTTAACATATGACGCATATTCTTTTTTAAAACCTATGGATTCAAGGGGTGCAGGAGGTACATGTACAGGTTTGCTACATGGGTATATTTCATAATGCTGGGATTTGGGCTTCTATCCATTCCATCATCCGGATAATGAACACAGTACCCAGTAGGTAGTTTTTCAACCCTTAATCCCTCCCTCTCCTTCCCTTTTGGAATCCGCAGTATCTGTTGTTTCCATCTGAATGCCCATGAGTATGTTTTGTTTTGCTCCCACTTATAAGTGAGAATATGTAGTATTTTATGTTCTGTCTCTGTATATAGTCATTTAGGTTAATGACTTCTAGCTGCATCCATGTTGCAGAAAAGGGCATGATTTCATTCTTTTAATGGCTTTATAGTATTCCGTGGTGTATATGTACCACATTTTCCTTATCCAATCTACTGTTGACGGACACTTAGGTTTACTCCATGAATTTGCTATTGTGAACAGTGCTGCAATAAACATACAAGTGCAGGTGTCTTTTTGATAAAACAATATCTTTTCCTTTGGGTAGGTACCCAGTAGTGGGATTGTTGGGATAAAGGGTAGCTCCATTTTTAGAAGTATATATTCTTTTTTTTTTTTTTTTTTAAATGAAGTCTTGCTCTGTCACCCAGGCTGGGGTGCAGTGTCGCGATCTCGGCTCACTGCAAGCTTCGCCTCCTGGGTTCACGCCATTCTCCTGCTTCAGCCCCCCGAGTAGCTGGGACTACAGGCGCCTGCCACCACGAGAAATGCATATTCTTTATCATTGCATTATATCACCCTCCCTCGGTGGAATATGTCCCCAAGACAGACGTTTAATCATATTCTTCTTTGGACATTAGATCATTATTTTATGTCTGTATGTTTTGTCTTTTCTTTTTTTTTTTTTTTTTTTTTGAGACGGAGTCTCGCTCTCTCGCCCAGGCTGGAGTGCAGTGGCCGGATCTCAGCTCACTGCAAGCTCCACCTCCCGGGTTTACGCCATTCTCCCGCCTCAGCCTCCCTAGTAGCTGGGACTACAGGCGCCCGCCACCTCGCCCGGCTAGTTTTTTGTATTTTTTTTTAATAGAGACGGGGTTTCACCGTGTTAGCCAGAATGGTCTCGATCTCCTGACCTCGTGATCCGCCCGTCTCGGCCTCCCAAAGTGCTGGGATTACAGGCTTGAGCCACCGCGCCCGGCCCTGTTTTGTCTTTTCAATTACAAGATTTAAGTTCATTAATTGCGTATATACTTAAACAGCAAAACAATAGTAATACAAATTAAAATGATGATGAAATACTATACTCCTATATGAGTGGCTAAACTCTAGAATGCTGCCAACACCAAATGCTGACAAGGACATAGAGCAACAAGAAGTCTGTTCTTTGGTGTTTGGGATGCAAAATGGTACCACCACTTTGGAATACAATTGGAAGTTTTTTTAAAAACCAAATATATTCTAACCATATGATCTAGCAATTGTACTCTTTGTCATTTACCCAAAGGAGGTGAAATTTGTGTCTACACAAAAACCTGCACATGAAGATTTATAGCAGCTTTATATGTAATTGCTAAATTTGGAAGCAACCAAGATGTCCTTCCCTGGGTGAGTAAGTTGCACTATATCCAGGCAATGGAATATTATTTAAGGCTAAAAAGAAATAAGCTATTAAGCCTTAGCAAGACAGGGAGGGAACTTAAAAGGATAATACTAAATGACAGAAGCTCATCTGAAAAGACTAGTATCATTCCAAGTATATGAAAGATATATTTTAGAAGAGGCTAAACTACGGAGATAATAAAAAGATCCATGGTTTCTAGGGGTTGGTGGGAGGAAAGAATGAATAAGTAAAGAACAGAAGATTTTTAGGGCAGTAAACGTGCAGACTATGATACTGTAATGGTAGATACATGTCATTATATATTTGTCAAAATCCATAGAATGTACAACACCAAGAGTGAACCCTAACATAACCTATGGAATGTGGGTGATAATGATGTGTCAATGTAGATTCATCAATTGTCATAAATGTACCACGCTGGTGGAGGATGTTGATAGTGGGGGAGGTGGCAATGGGGATGGGGGCGGGGGCGCTTGGGAAATCTCTACAGTGTATGCTCAATTTTGCTGTGAACCTAAATCTACTCTAAATAATATAGTCACTTATTGTTTTAAAGCAGCCAGTAAAACCTACATTACAGATTTTCAGCATATCCTTGGTAGGATGAATTAATATTACCTGATATATATTATTTGTAATTTCACTTATTACTCAAGAAGCTAAGATTCTATCTATCTCGGTTACATTAAGATCATTTGTCATTGAGAGAGAATATCCAAGTTTCTGAAACTTTCTTTTTCAACATTGAAGGATTAACCTCTTAGACCTTCAATCTTTTATTTGGAATGTCTGTCATTTTTGAAAAGATGAAGAACCTTACACCTCAATGCAGAGCTACTTTTTCTTTTAGGACACGACTATGAAGGATACATGACATTTATTATCAGTTGGTGAAAGGAAAGGTCTGAGCAGACGAAGTTCAGTGATAAATCTAAATATCTTTTCATCATATTTTGGACTATTTTTCTTTAGTTATTTTTGTTAGACCTGCAGCTCACAAAGCAAAATTATTTCTAACACCATTAAAATGCTCTTCACACTTCAAGTGTAAATGCTTATTTGTTCTTAGTATTTCTCTGAACAGAACAATTGTCTGAAAATAATGTCTGGCATGTCTTTTCAGAGAAAGGTTAACAGAGAATAGACTCAAAGCACAGCACAAAATTCTACTCTCTGCATTCTTCACTTTAGAAAACAGTTTAAAGTAGTTGAATTACTTATAAAAGTACATAGCAATGACAGCTTCCTTTTAATGTACCTCGCTTCTTGAAGTTTGTTTAACCAGTTGTGGCACTACTGAATGATGGTCTATTTTCTTTAAAACACCAACGAGAAGTGTAATCTTCCAGAAAAAAAAAACTACTATTTAACTTTTAAACTTTTTGTTCTTCAGTAACTGTCATACTTTTGGGTGAAAGCCACAAGTGATTTCTTCCTCTATTACACCTGAAAAGTTGAATTCACATTGAGCTAAACTTCTCCAGAGTTTTCAGGAAGTTGAGCTAATGTTATTGAAAAAGTATTATTACTTAATAAAAAGGCTTTTTTCATTCAATTGAATGCCAGGATACTGACATTAAGAGATATTCAATATTTGTCACTTAATCTCCAACAGTCAGGGTCTGGTTGGATAAGAGTCCAAAGACAGAGAAACTGTACCTGATACATATTATTTTCAATTCACTTAAAATGCAATAGGATGATATTCATCTTCTAGTGTAAGACAATTGTTAAAATTTTATATAACATGAGAAAATAAAAGTATATTAGCTAAAAGCTTCAGTGTTTGATGTGTCTAATGATTTGAGCCCCTTTCTCATTTTTTGAACCGTAATTAGCATTTTTGAGAAGATCTGGATATATGTTTACCATCGTTATCTTATCATTGAAAAATCTCTCTGTTATGAAGTGTAGATATTTTGATACCTTTAAAACAGAACTTATTTATATATTTTGAAGCTGCCTTCAATTAGTGGTTCTAACTTTTAAAATATATGAAATAATGCTTATTTATTTGAAAGTTTTACTTTTTGAAACATTTATTTCTTTTGTTGTACAACATAAACAGCCTGGAAACTTGGCCTTGTGTCAAATGCATGACAAACTCAAACTTATCTCCATGTATTGGATCATAATTCTGAAAACTGAATGGCTCTTCATATCATTTTTTAACTTTTAACAGTGTTATTCTTCAGAGTCATCCACACTAGACTGTTTTTATTCAACAATGCCAACTTTTAAAGGGAAACTTTATATTGATCAGGAATAAATTCTCAAGTCCAAGTAACACAAAAAACTTAAGTTTCAATGACTTGATAATAGGAGTTTATTTTTCTCACATAACAAGGAGTTTTCACATAACAAGGTTTTTGGTGGTATTGGTGGAGCATTTAAACATTCTTAGGGCCAATGACCCAGTAATTTTGTTGGTATTTTTCTCATGGGCACGAAATGGCTGCTGAAGCTCCAGGCATCACATCTTGAGCAAGATATGTAGTTTCATATACTCATGTTTACAACTCTCTCTCTCTCTCTCTCTCTCCACTGGGTTTCCCAGGAATATCCTTTGAAGTCTTCCTTTTACATCTATTTACATTTCAGGTGTTAGAATCAGTCACATTTACACTAAGAAGAATCGGAACCTAGATAGGCAGGCTTTTGTGTGTAAGCCCCTTTAGTAAGAAGGTGAAATATGACAAGGGTTTAGGAGTGGTTTTCTGGTTGCAGGTTATATGTCTGCCACTATTGTATTCCTCCTTTGAAATTAAGGGAAATTTTGTTAACCTCATGAAGAATTAGTCACATTTTCCTGTAGTAAGTGTAGAAGATTACTCCCAAAGATTAAATATTTTCATTTTCTTTCTTCTAGTACTCTTCTTTTCAACCTCATGAAACTTGTGCTAATTAAGAAGAGAGGAAACATGAATAATTGTTGTATAATATGGTAGAGAGAGGCAATTTGGTGACTGAGACTCAAACTCGAGATTCTCTTACATAAATTTGTGTGCCTTTGATTGCCATGGTTGGATAGTGTATATTTTTCCAACTTCCTAAAGTCTCAGTAGCAGAATTAGATGTTATAAGTACTGACTACCCTAAATAGTGTTTAAAATGACTACCTATTAACAAAATCAAAGGTTATCAGTCTGATGTTCAAAATTACTCATTGTCTCTACCCACTTACGTTTATAGCTGTAACAATTCCCTTTCACATCCAGTGTACCATGACAGACTGGCATGGAGTCCATTCATCCTGAATTTTGGCCCTCTGACTAGGATTGCACACAGTTTTTTTCTTCCTAAAGGTCTAAACATTCAATTCTTCCTCTCTGTTTCTCTCTCTCTTTAGCACGTGTGTATATATATGTGTGAGTGTGTGTGTGCATTTTTAAATATTTTTAAATATCCTGAGTGATAACATTTGAGAAGTATTTAGATTCTTACTTTTTACATATTCTAAAACAAAGGATTTTCATAGTTATATCAAGTTATTTGTGTTGATTTATCATGTCAATGAATATATGAAAATAATCATTTTTGAATATTAATATTCTATTTTATTTATTTATTTATTTTTGGGATGGAGTCTCACTCTGTCAGCCAGGCTGGGGTGCAATGGCGCGATCTCGGCTCATTGCAACCTCTGCTTCCCGGGTTCAGTGATTCTCCTGCCTCGGCCTCTCGAGTAGTTGGGATTACAGGCATGTGCCACCACACTCAGCTAATTTTTTGTATTTTTAGTAGAGATGGCATTTCACCGTGTTAGCTGGAATGGTCTTGATCTCCTCACCTCGTGATCCACCCATCTTGGCCTCCCAAAGTGCTGGGATTACAGGTGTGAGCCACTGCGCCTGGCTGAATATTGATATTCTATGACTTATTTCCAGGCTCTCCATTGCATTCTGTCAGTCTATATGACTATCTTTATGCCAGTCCCATGCTGTTTGATTACTGTAGCTTTGTAGTATGTTTCAAAATTAGGATGTGTGAAGTCTCCATTTTTTTTCTTTTTTCTCAACATTGTAATAACTATTGAGGCTTCTTTGTGATTCCATATAAATTTTAGGATGGTTTTCTTATTTCTATAAATAATGTCAATGCAATTTTGATAGGAATTTTATTGAATCTAAAGATTGTGTAGTATGGACATTTTAACAATATTAAGTTTTCTATTCTATCAATATGTGATGTCTTTCTATCTAGTTATGTCTTCTTGACTATTATGACACTGATCACTTCTAGTGCCTTCTCTTTCATTTCTGATTTTATTAGCATCTTTTCTCGTCTTAGTCTAGTTAAATTTTTGTCAACTTGACAGTTTTTAAAAACACTTATTTTCATATATTTTTCTACTGTTTTTCTTTTCTGTATTAAATTTCTGCTCTAATCTTTATTTCCTTTTTCTGCTATCTTCGGGCTTAATTTGTTATCTTTTTTTAGTTCCTGCATGATTCAGTTCCTGCATGTTTAAAGTTACATTATTTATTTGATGACTTTCTTAATTTTTAATGTAGGTGTTCATCACTATTTGCTTCCTTCCTAACACTACTTCTGCTATATCCATAAGTTTTGGTATGTTGTATTTTGTTTTCAGATATCTGAAGATATTTTCTAATCTTCCTTTTGGTTTTTTCTTAAACCATTTGGTTATTCAATAGTGCGTTGTTTAATTTCCACATACTTGTGAATTTCCAGTTTTTCTTGATTTCCAATTGATTTTCAGTTTTAATGCATTGCAGTCAGTAAAGATACTTGATATGATTTCAGTCTTACAATTTACTATTATTTTTGTGACTTAATATGTGATCTTCCTGGAATATGTTTCATGTGTACTTGAAAAAATGATTATTCTGCTATTGTTGGGCGGAATGTCAGGTATATGCCTGCTAGGTTTGTTAGATCTCTAATGTTATTTAAGTCTTGTTTCTTTATTGATTTGTTGTCTGGATGTCATATCCATTACTGAAATCGGGGTATTGAAATTCCTATTTTTGTGTTCTATTTCTCTTGTTAGTTTTATCAGTGTTTGCTTCATAAATTTGGGTGCTTAGGAGCTATTCTTGATGTCTGGTGTGCTATCTGGTTGTACAAATGCCAGGCTTTATATATCATTGACTGCATGGAATGGATTTAGGATAAATTTTTCTAGATACTAAATTTATTCATGGGGAAAGTCAACTTCTATGAAGTTAAAGGTGCTATCAGCACACTTTTATACATGGAAGAGAACAAAGGCATTTTTCTTTCCTCTTATGACAGACATAATCTGGGAACTGAGTGGAGATGAAAGTGTGTGGTGGAGTAGGGGTGCTCCCAGGCTTGCTGTGCTGTTTGTTTCATTGATGAGTTCAGGTTATATGACCAGGTATACTGCAGCTGCTTCTTAGGAGCATAGCTCTGATTTGGGACATCTGATGGTTTTTGTCTTGGTTTGACTGTGGTGATTGTATTCAGAGTATATAATTCTTATCAGAGACAATTTTAAAAAAAATTTTTTCTTTTGAGTTTGAAATATCAAAGGCTTGTTTTACATACTAAACAATGAACCAAAATAATAGTCACTTGTTCTTTCCTCTTTTTATTCCACTTTTCTTGAAAATTCAAGTTTGTTTTGATCCTAAAAACACGTGTCCTTCTTTCTTTACTAGAAGTAGATTTTGAGTTTATTAGACAGTAAGAAATAGTGGCTAATATGAGGGCAGTTTACACTCCCAAGATCACCTCTTAGTGTATGCAGGAACATGTGTTTATATACGGGTTTTTAATAACTTGATTCCAATTTTATGTCTTTAGTTCTTTCCCACTTACAGACATTTTACTAGGGATGTCCCATGTACATTTTATTTTTGCTCTTTACTAAAAATAATTCATCAGGCTGGGCATGGTGGCTCATGCCTGTAATCTTAGCACTTTGAGAGGCAGAGGTGGGTGGATCACCAGAGCCCAGAAGTTTGAGATCAGCCTAGGTAACATACTGAGACCCTGTCTCTATAAAAAATACAATAAATTAGCTGAGTGTGGTCGTGTACACCTATAGTCCCAGCCACTTGGAAAGCTGAGGTGAGAGGACCACCTGAACCCAGGAAGTTGAGGCTATAATGAGGCATTATTGTGTCACTGCACTCCAGTCTGGGCAATGGGATGAGACTCTATCTGAGAATAATAATGGTGGTAATAATAATGATTGATCATTTATTTTATTTTGATTTTACAACTTGAAAATCACATGCCAAGTTTATTTAATATAATCAATCAACTCCATATGCAACAGGAGAGATGAGGACTTTGCTAGTATCTGTTTTACTGAAACCGTTTATCATCAGTTGGTGGCCACTAGATGATAATGTGCTTTCACAACTGCTGGCTGTGATGACCACCACTTTAGGGAAATAACATTGCATGCGTTTTATGTGGTATATGTATAAAAATATTATTTGTTTCAATCATGTATTGTGCAAAGTCCAGTGCAGCAGATTCTTTGAAAAAATGTTTAGAAAGATACGTTCTAAAATAATTTTTTAAACGCCTGAACGTAAGCACATCCTGGCACATGTTATACTTACATGAATCCCTAACAATAGATTGTTTCAGAAGAGCTAGGAAGGTGATTACCGAGATTCAGTGAAATACCAGCACAAGATCAAACTCAATAAGAGAAAACAAGGAAAATAGCCATATTTAATTTTGCTTTACCTTCAAATTGATGATCTTTTAAGACCTCAGTTAGGGAGGGTTTTTCTCAGTAACCAAATCACTCTTATCTTAAATGCTTTTTGTGTGTGTGTGTAAATTAAGGTAGGATTGTAGCAGACATCATTTGAATGTTAATCTATTAATTCAAAACAACTGTCTTTCTTACTCTCCAATACAAATTCGTTAATCATGCAGTGAAGCATTTAAAACCTAAACAGAATGATAAACTATAAATGAATTATTTAAATGCTTCTAGTGTGCAAATGTGTGTGTGTGTGTGTGTGCATGTGTAGTTAATGTGCTGGGATGGATCGGTGAAGAAGTGTAGAATTAAACAATAACAGTCCTCTTCTTGTGATATATGTTAACTGGAAAGAAAGCAGAGAAATGCATAAATGGAAGAAGGGTATTACATGAGTTGGTCTTTGAAAGGGAAAGACACAAGGAGCTCCATTGAATATATCCACCGTAATCAGATCAAGCACAAATGTCATTGAGTACTTGCGTTTGCTAGTGCACTAAACACTGAACAAAATAAAATGAAGAAATTGAATTTCTTTCTGTAGGAATCTTACAACCAGCTATCGGATAACTTATTTATATTAAAGCATACAAGAAACAAGAGGATGAGAATATATAAAACAAAGTGGTAAAATATGGGAAATAAATAACTAGGACACTAAGAGTTGAAAAATAGGAGAGATCAATATTCTAGATAGTATTAAATCTTTATTGATTTTTTAGAAATTAATGAGTGTATCTATGTGTAATTTGTTCTTTTATTTTTCAATAATCCATGTACTTTACCATATGATTTTAGTTGTTTTACAGCAATAGACTTGAGACAATGAGGGAGAAGGTAAAAAATGGATTTTTAGAAGTCAGATTAAAGTAAGTAGTATACAGTGGCCTGATTTGGCCCAACAAAAGCTAACACGCAAGAAGATGCATGATGTATGGTTCTATACAATTGTTAAATTCGAGCTGCAACAGTGACCAACTGATTAAGAAGCTGTTCTTGCACGGTTACATGAGAACACATCAACAGCATCAGTGGGCCTTTCATATTTTTATTATATATTAAGAAGAATTCTCTGTTTCTAAACTCATATAAAATAAATAAAACTATTAGAAGACAACGTTCAAACCCTTCAACCTTGCACGTTGGTTGTTTAACATATGCATACGTCCTTCTGTGAATTAGTCTGTGGATATGAGGCGAGTGTATGCACTGTGGCGTATGAAGATTTCTCTGCTTCACACTTAAAAAACAAAGTTCATGAAAAATGAAATGGAACCTTTCCAAGGTGACAAATTGTCAGATCCTTTTTTTTTTTTTTTTTTTTTTTTTGCAAGTAGGAACCATTTTCTTTTACTCCTGAGATTTTCTTGAAGTGCTTACACATCATTTTGTGGTTTGGGACAAATAGCGTGCCAAAAGTTTGAGAAATTCTGCTGTCACACATCCTCTCTAGCTATTAATTCCTCTTTTCAAAGTTGGAGGTCTTGGAAACAGTCATATGATTCCAAGTTCCTACCCCTGCTCCTCTGGGCCAGCGTAGCTCTGACCACCACTATTTCCTTCTGTATTTCTTCTGGGATTTAAGACATCATTAAGTCAATGTGTGTGTGTGTGTGGGTATGCACTTATGCCACACACTTTCACAATCTTTATAATTCTATAACATATACAGAATTCAAATTCCACCTCAGTTTCAAACTGGTTTAGTTTCTTAATCGTATAGACTTTCTGCTGATTTGTGCTTTACAGTTTATAGCCTTGCAATTGGTGTGCAAAATAAAAGTACCTAGATGTGTTTAAATCCTCTAAGAAAAGAAAAACTCTCACTAATTAATTATGTCATATGCTTTTAGTCGTTCTCCTCCTGTGTGAACTTTTGAATTTACAGAATATTTTAGGATCACTGTTTTAACATAGTTATGATTTCTAGTAATGCATTTGTAGGACAGTCTGTGGAAATATTTAGATCTCTACATGAGTGTTATGGAGAAATTTTTGACTTTGAAACTGCCTTGGAGCATTTGCATTTCCACAGTTTATTTTCTTAATAAACAGCTAATCATAGGGCCCATGTTTGCATTTGGTTTTAACAAATGAAATTAAAAGTTTTTGTAAAAAAAAAGCTTAGAAGTCTTAGACAAGTATCTTTCATTTTAAAACATCTACATTTTTTCTCAAAATGTATTGTTTTTCCAAGTTGCCACACATTTATTATTTTCTGCTTGTATTGACTTTTCTGGATAAGTCAAGCATCTTATCAAATCTTAAAATTTTTTATGTGATTGGATCAAAGATACTGAAAATAAAGTTAATAAATGGTAACTTTAACCGGGTGCCTCTCTGATAAATCTATGACATGTTATTTCATGTATTTATGGCTGTGATTATATATGACTCAAATTTCTAGCTGATCTTTTGAGGGAAAGTTGAATTTATCTTATTTGTTTTTAATTTAACATTACCATCATGTTTTATTCTTTTAATGTAATTGTAAGTAATTTCATTCTTTTTTTTAATTGTAAAGAAAAATTTACAGAAACAGCACATCTATTTACCAATATCAGTTTCACTAATGAAAGCATTGAAAACATTAGCAGTGAAATTTAATGTCACCATTCTGGGGAGATACAATTAAAGAATGGGCGTAATGATGTAAATTAGCAAGCTAAAAAGTGTAATTTTAATCTGTTCTGTGAACATGGAAAATCACAAATAGATGACAAAGGGGATGGTGTGCCTTATCTACCAGGTCAGACACTAACTGTATGGAGGAATCATCACATTTGGCTTCGCTCTGCCAGCAGGATCCAGCTGACATTTTTATCTCATTTTCAGCTGGCCTCACTGTGATGTGTCAGGTAGCAAAAGATAAATAATTGAAACAGTGGTATTACTGAGACCTTGTGGATGGGAACAAGGTAAGCATCATCCCAAAGCTGTGAGGTTAATTTTCATCTTATATCTGGTGCTGTGGAAGCTTATCTTAATTAACCCCAGATGCATGTTTAGACAATACCAATATATGTTTCCAAGCACAAGTTTCCTCACAGAGCATGACACCAAGAGGATTCTACGAGCAACTTGGTAAAAATAATTTTTCTTAATGACAACTCACAATCAGTGATAGTTCCATTATTTGGAGTTCTTGAGAAAATCTTGCTGAAGACACTTTTGAAGGACACAGGTGTTTTAAGCGAACGTATTTGTGAGGTTACTCAAATTGGACAATTCTGAGGGCAAATTATGTTTGAATGTTCACAAGTTTCCAGAAAACAGTAAAAAATATAACAGCTCAGGTAATTATTAATGCATTCCTTCCACTGATATTTCAAAGAAGCAGGTGCAAGAACTGAATACATGACATAAACAAGTGTTTGTGAACATGATTCCTTAAATAACACTGTTTAAGACATGAAAGAAGAAAACAAATCATTTCTGAACATAGAAGATTGAGGATCCCAGTTATCACTAAGATACTGTCCAATTTTACTTTTTATCTTCATGCATTGAAAAGCAAACTCATGTTTAAAAGGATTCAAGTTTAAACATAAGTGGCAATGTCTAAGGGTCATTTCCAAAATGGTCTAATTTTACATATTGTCAGAGGAATTCTGAGGTTTGCAGATGGAACTCACATTAGGTGAATCCTAACTATGTAAAGTACTCAGAAAGGAAATGGAAGGGTACCATGTTTTCCTAGTCTGACCTATGAAAAAGATATTTTAATCTCCTCACTAAGTTTAGGTGATTTTTAGTAGTTTCTCAGCAATTTTTAAAGCTAAAGAGCAAGACAGTTTTATTTTGGGGTATGCTTGATAAAATCAGAATAAAGTCCAAAGTCTTTAGATTAAATTAATGGTTATTTTTATTTGGTTAGTAAATATTTATTGACTACTTTCTACCTGCCACATATTTTGCAAGATATTAAAGATATAAAATTCAATGAGTCATAAGCCCTAAAAAGGCACAATTTAGTGGGAAAAATTTGAAAACAAAAGGTATACATATAGTGATTTGAAAGTGATGACATTGATATTAATTATGCTAACTGATAACTCTAGGCCACACCATTCTCTAGATGTTCTCTGTGTTTGCCATCTCAGCCTCTTAATTGCCATGAAGCATATGCAGGAACTTTATAATACTTGAGTTAGGTCCATGGAGAAAAAATATCTGCCCTACCACTTGATTAAAAGCCTAGCAACCCTGGGATAAAAGATTAAACTCAGATCAAAATAGAGATGTGGAAATAGTCAAACTTACTGAATTTTTTTTCCTGGAATTTAAAGGGGAGCCAGTTGGAGTGAGAACATAAGATTTACGAAGTACAAAGGAGGCCACCTTGTGTGATTAAGTCTGGTCTTTTGGGCCAGAGCAAAAGGCAGATCTGCACAGTGGGAAGAAGTGATGTTTCTGGCAAGGCTCTCCACTCCTCTCCCCACCCTCCACCCTCACACAGACGAACACACATGCACACACACACACCTAGGTTACTCAGAGTGTCTCTGTGTCCTGGGAAGGAGTAGAATGTAGCCATAGGGAAGAACTGTGTCATCAGAGAGCAACCCCTTGTCCCGTAGAAAACATCTTTGAAAATGCCATCAAAAGAGGCAAAGTGAGCTTCTCAGGTGGAGGGGCGCAGCACACACAGTGAGTGGTCCGGCGGAAGCTGAGCTCCATCTGTCTTCACACACTGCAGTACAAAAGCTCAGGACCGCTTTGTGCATTGGCTGTTTGGCTGACTACAGTTTCAGTGGATCCCAATACACGGATTAGTTCATAGTAAGCAGATAATTAATAATTGTCTGTGGAATTAATGAACACATGCCTGAAGGTGCCATGTTTTGCATACTTCTGAAACATGGCTTTGATGAAGAATATTATTTTTCCCCCTTCAGAAATGGTTTGGATTGATTTATTCAGGATTTTCAGTATAATCACATTTTAATATTGTGGTTTATATGTTCTTTATTAAAAGTAATCTTTGTTTTAAATTTATTAGGCTGGAGATTTTTAAAAATGTATTTCTTAAATTTTGAAGATAGAGCTGCGCTTTTTAAATTAAAATACTTAGTAAATATATATTATGTATATGTAATATGTAAAATATACAGAGTATATATTTGTGTTATTTCATTTTATTAATTGTTACTATGACTTATTTTTTTCTTCTGCTTACTTTGAATTTAGTTTACCTTTCTTTTTTGTTTCTTAAGGAGGAAGCTGAGATTATTTATTGAATGTTTCTTCTTCCTAATATTGTTGTTTAGTGCTATAAATTTTTCTGTAATGACTGCTTAAGCTGTATTGCTCACATTTTAATATGTTGTCATTTCATCTTTGGTTCAAAATATTTTTAAATTTCCACTTCTATTTCTTTTTTGTTTTGTAATTAGAGTGCTTGCTTTGGAGTTTATAGTACACCGTCTAGCTTCAAGGGATATTACGCCACTTCACATAACTTTGTGATGTTTTTGTTACACATTTTACTTTTAGGTATATTATAAACCCTATAGTACTTTGTTGTTATATGTCTTTTAAATATATTTATTTTTAAATTTAATTATATTTTATTTTAAGTTCTGGAGTACATGTGCAGGATGTGCAGGTTTGCTACATAGGTAAATGTGTGCCACCTATGCATTAAACCTGTTAAAGATATTTAAATAAGAAAAAACCCTCTTATTTGCCAATGTGATTACATTCCTGGGCTTATGTCTTTCTTTCATAGATCCAGGTGATCATATCGTTATCAATTTCCTTCTGCTTAAAGGACTTCCTTTAATATTTATTATATTGTAGACCTGCTGGTGATGAATTCTTTCAGCTTTTGTATTTCTGAACAAGAATTTTTTCCCTCTTATTTCATTAAGATATTTTTGCATTGTTAAAAAAAATCTGTTGTTTTTTTTTCTTTCAGTACTTTAAAAATGTTTTCCCACTGTCTTTTAACTTAAATGTTTCCAATTAGAAATTTGCTGTCATTGTATTTGTTCCTCTCTATGTTATATATCTTTTGTTTCTGGCTTCCTTTAAGCATTTCTCTTTGTGACTGGATGGAAGTAATTTAGTGATAATGTGCCTTGGTGTAACTCTCTTCATGTTTCTTGTGCTTTGAGTTTTTTGTGATTCCCTGATCCATAAGATTACAATTTTTAGCAAAGATGGAAAGATTCCAGTCACTATTTATTTGAATACTATCTTGCCCTACTCTTCCTTGGGGACTCCAATTATACATATATTTGATCACTTGAAGTTATAACACAGCTCACTAATGGTCAGTTCATTTATTTCAATCTTTTCTTTTTCATGTGTTCCATTTTGCATGGATTTTATTGCTATGTCATTGTGGTAGGTAAAATAATGGCACCTCAACGTTGTTTGCATCCTAAACACAGAATTTTCAAACATGTTATGTTACATGGTATGGCAGAGGAATTAAAGGTGACAACAGAATTAATATTGCTGCTCAGGTGATACTGAAATAGGGAGATTATCCTGGTTTATCTTGATGAGACCAATCTAATCACATGAATGTTTGTTTGTTTGTTTGTTCATTGTTGAGATGGAGTCTCGCTCTTGTTGCCCAGGCTGCAGTGCAGTGGCGCAGTGGCGTGATCTGGGCTCACTTCAACCTCTGCCTTACAGGTTCAAGAAATTCTGCTTCAGCCTCCTGAGTAGTTGGAATTACAGGCACCCACCACCATGCCTGGCCAATTGTCATAGTTTTGGTAGAGACAGGGTTTCACCATGTTGGCCAGGCTGGTCTTGAACTCCTGACCTCAAGTGATCTGCCTGGCTTGGCCTCCCAAAGTGCTGGGATTAGAGGTGTGAGCCATTGCACCTGACCATCACACGAGCTTTTAAAAGTGAAAACAAAGCAGAATAACAGATCAAAGATGTGCAATGTGAAAGCCAGTGTTTCTGGCTTTGGAGGTCGAGGAAGGGGACCATGAACCAAGTAATGAGGGCAACTTTTAGAAGCTGGAAAGAGCCAGGGAACAGATTATTCTGTAAAAACTCCAGAAGGAATGTAATCTTCCAATACCTTTATTTTAATACAATGAATAAGACCTCTGTTGAATTTCTAACCTGGTGAAGCATCAATAATACATGTTTATGTGTGTTTTTATACTATTTAGTTTTTAGTAATTTTTCACAACAGCAATGAAAAGCTAAGCAAAGCTAGTCACTAAGTTAGTTTACTAATCTCTTCCCCTTCCATGTCTAAGTTATCTGCCTTCAGTGCCATCTGGTGTGGTTTTTAGTTCAGACATCATTGTTTTTAGCTCAGAAGTTCAATTTGTGTCTTTTAATATCATCATATCTCTATTTAAATAAACATTTTTCCTCTATTTTCTTCAAGATATAAGATACAGTGGTGAACATTATTGTATTATACTGGCCTATTAATTATGTCATCTCTATCATTTCTGAATCTATTTCAATTAACTGATTTTATACTAATTACAGGTGATATATGTATATACCTTGTAAATTTTAATTGATTGCCGAACAATGTGAATGTATTGGGATGCTGTCTATATTTTTGTATTTCCATCATTCCAGAGCTTCATTCTAAACATGGTTATGTTACGTGGAAACAGTTTGTTTTTCACATGTTCCTTTAAAACTTTTCTAGATGGAACTAGATCTTCATTTTCTATAGGGATAATTGTTCCTTCCACTCAGGTAAGACCTTTCTTATTAATCTCATATCAGTGCCTTCTGAATAATGGCTTTTACTCTGGCTGTTGGGCAAAGGCTCTATTCCTAGTGCTGTTTGATCTCCAGGAACTGTTCCCTTTAACCTTTTGAGGTGTTTCCTTCCCTGGTCTCAGGTTGTTTCTTCATGTGAAGGCACAGATGAGTAGTAGTCAACTAAGCTCTGAAGGCAGACTCCCTGCAGATCTGTGGTGTGCTTTCCCTATGCTGCTTTGTCTCTAGACACTGCCCTGATAACTCTATTCACCTTGACTTTACTAGCATCCAAGTTTTGTTGCCTCAATTCCTGGATTTGGCTGAATTTCCTTTCCCGGCATAGTGGTCTGAAACTTTCCTCAAGCAGTAGTCGAGAGAAGTTTTAGGGCTCATCTTATTCATTTCCCATTTGTCAGAAATTACTATCTTTCCTTTCCTTGTTATCTAAGTCCTGAGGGCTGTTGTTTCACACATTTTGTTTTCATATTTAGTCATTTCAAGTGGGAGGATAAATCTGTTCTGTTACGCCATCTTGCCTGGAAGCAGAAATCTCACATGATATTCTGGTGCACGTCTCCTCAGTATTTTTTCTAGATATTTATACTTACACATTTGTCTTTTTCACATTGCTCTTTACTCATAAAAGATGAGAATGTTTTGTTCTTTTCAAAAAGTTTTTCCTATTATTCTATCCTGTTGGAGATGAAAACCTTTGTTCACAACTCTTTCAGCACATCTCTGATCATTCCCTTAGGTTAAATTGTGAAAATTGAGTTAATATTTTTTTGGGAAGTTGGTACATGTAGTCAAATTAGCACCACCAACAAAGAAACTCTCCTTTTTCCTATGCTAGTGGTAAAAAATTAGGGCTTAACTTTTTGTTCTGAGGAAAAATTAACTTTTGTCTTAATTAGTGTTTCTTAGATATTGCTGAGATAGAATTTATCATAAGTATGCTCATGTATAGTTCTTTTTGAATTGTGTATGTTTCTTCACTTGTTTCTCTATTAGTTGTATCATCTTTTTCATGATAGTTTGTGAAATATTTAATTTTTTCCTCTCTTGTCACCCAAGCTAAAGTGCAATGGCGTGATCTCAGCTGACTCACTGCAACCTCCGCACCCCACCCCCAGGTTCAAGCCTCAGCCTCCCAAGTAGCTGGGATTATAGGTGCCTGCCACCACATCCAGTTCATTTTTGTATTTTTAGTAGAGACTGGGTTTCCCCGTGTAGGCCAGGCTGGTCTCAAACTTCTGACCTCAGGTGATCCACCTGCCTCAGCCTCCCAAAGTGTTGGGATTACAGGAGAGAGCCACCATGCCTGTCTCTATTTTTAAATTTTAAACATAATATGTAATATTTATTAAAATGATGTGCCCCATTTGATTTTTATATTTTAAACAAATATGTCTATATTTTACATTTATACAAATAAATATTGATATTATTTACATATTTTTATATTGTTAGCTCTATCAACTTCCTCTCAAGATTTTTGCTTAGAATGCCATTTGATATTTTCCATCAGATAAGTAGAAATGTACAGACTACTCTGGTTTTTAGTTGAACTTGTATGCCTGCTGCTATATTCCATTAGATTTTTTTTATATATACAGTGTAGGGTGAGGACCTAATTTTACTTTTTCTATGTAGTCAATCACCTGTTACTCTACATTTTAACATACTCAATCATATTATATGTACAGTATGTATGTCTAATTTCAGTAACTAGGCATACTCATTTATAATTTTTTGTAATTGCATATAATGTCAATATCAAAAAATAAATCTGACGTTGGCAAATGAATAGAATGACTAGTGCATGTAGAAAAGCATATAGAGTTGATCTCAATCCATGTAGATTCGTTGTTCTATATATGTGTTACACTAAAACATCATATAAGATATAAGCCACTAATCCTGTATTTTGTATGGTTGTTTATAACTGAAAATAGTTTGCTACTTTTTTTTATTTTTATTTTTATTTTTATTTTTTATTTTTTTTACAATCTCTAGGATTAGTGGTTTTGTTACACCTCTGACCATTGTAATCTCTGGAACTATAATCAGGTGCCTGAAGGCATCAAAAGATAAGTTTTGTTAGCAGGGTGAGAGTCTAAGATTCAGCTGGAGGAAGACAGGCGTCCAGACCAGCAGATTTAATACATAGCAGATTTAATACATGTGAGCAAGGTGTTTCAGACACTGTCATTATTCATTATTTTAACATAGAATCCATAGACAGATTAAATGAAGCAGATAAGCAAAATACTTCCTTTGTACCCTTCATATTCTTATTAATAAAATAAAATCTTTGACTCAAAGGATGAGGTTATTCTTCATTTAAATAATTTCTACCTTGTATTAAAGGTACATAAATTAGGGTACAAACAGTATCGCAATTTAATGGGCTTCTGTTCCCATGGATGTTATTTTATGTGTTAAAAATACTCTGAGATGAGATTCATAGAACTCACCAGACTGTTAAAGCAATTATGGCATGAAATATGATAGTAACACTTGGTAGATATGGATTAATTTCAAATATTTTATTGTCAAATATGTTAATGCCACATATTTTATTCATAAATATATGAACCTTTAATTTTTATTCTAATAAGTGTTCATTTTTTCAGTGCCTGTTGTATTAGTTTTGTATTGCTACTATAACTTATCACCACCATGTTAATGGCTTAACATAAAAATGTATTATTTTAGAGTTCTGAAGATCAGAAGATAAAGTTCAGTGGCAGTGGGCTAAAGACAAGGTGTGAACAGGACTGCTTTCTGCCGCAGGCTCTGGGGGAGAATCCATTCTCTGCTTTTTCCAGTTTCTAAGAAGTTGTTACACTCCTTGGTCGGTGGCTCCTTCTCCACCATGACAGCCAGAAGCTTAGTGTCTTCCAATCTCTCCCAGTGCTTCCATCATCATGTCACCTCTATCTTATCTTCCCTTCCTCTTATAAAGGACCCCTGTGATTGCATCAGGCTCACCTGAGTAATCCAGGATAATCTCCCCATCCCCAAACCCTTTATTTAATGACACACGCAAAGCCCCTTTTGCTGTGTAGGGTAACACATGCACAGGTTCTGAGGATTAGGACATAGACATCTTTGGGGTCCATTATTCAGCGAAGGGGTGGCCTGCCCCTCCACACCTGTGGGCGTTTCTCGTTAGGTGGAACGAGAGACTTGAGAAAAGAAATGAGACACAGAGACAAAGTATAGAGAAAGAAAAAGTGGGCCCCGGGGACCGGCGCTCAGCGTACAGAGGACCCACACCGGCACCGGGTCTCTGAGTTTTCTCAGTATTTATTGATCATTATCTTTACCATCTTAGAAAAAGGGAAGTGGCAGGATAATAGGATCATCTTAGGGAGAAGGTCAGCGGTAAAGACATATGAATAAAGATCTCTGTGACATGAATAAGTTTAAGGAAAAGTGTTGTGCCTTGGTATGCATATGCAAGCATCTACATAAACCTTTTTAGTGCATAAAGAGCAGCATTGCAGCTAGCATGTCCCACCTTCAGCCCTAAGGCGGTTTTCTCCTTTCTCAGTAAACAGAACATACAATCAGGTTTTACACGGAGATGTTCCATTGCCCAGGGACAGGCAGGAGACAGATGATTTTCTCTATCTCAACTGCCAAGAGGCCTTCTTTCCTCTTATACTAGTCCTCCTCAGCACAGACCCCTCACGCGTGTCAGGCTGGGGGATGATCAGGTCTTTCCCTTCCCACGAGGCCATATTTCAGACTATCACATGGGGAGAAACCTTGGACAATACCTAGCTTTCCTAGGCAGAGGTCCCTGTGACCTTTAGCAGTGTACGTTTCAGTGGGTACTTGAGATTAAGAGAATGGTGATGACTTTTCACAAGCATACTGCCTTCTGGCACTTGTTTAACAAAGCTTGTTAACACCCTGCACAGTCCAAAATCCTTTAAACCTTGAATCACCACAGCACATGTCTCCTGCAAGGACAAGGTTGGGGGTAGGGTCACAGATTAACAGCATCTCAAATACAGAACAAAATGGAGTCTCTTATGTCTACTTCTTTCTAAATAGACACAGTGACAGTCTGATCTCTCTCTCTTTTCCCCACAATTCAGTCACCCACACTAGTCATACAAATAGCAGCTGTAAAACTGAGGAAATAAGAAAGAAACAACCCTGAGTGAAACAAGCACCGAAGCCTTTCCCAGCATACTTTACCGATGCCATGTTCTCTTCTTGAGAGCTTCCCAGGGCTAGTAGAGACACTGAGTACCTGGATGGCGGCTCTGCTGTTTGTCTCATTTGTATCCAGTCCCCTTTTCTCTCAGATTTCCACAGAATTCCAGTTTTCTTTGGGTGTTTAACCCCCAGCTACATATTCAGAAGCACTGGCCCATTTCTGGAATAAAACAGAATAAGCCCATCATATTAATAGTATTACAAAATCCACTTTGACTTCTACTTTTTCCTATTAGCATTTTACATCATTGGAATGGGGCTTAAATTTGTACAACTTCTCCCTGAAAGCAGATTTTAAAGCTCGATGAAATCACTCTGAGGAGCTTGTTAAAAATGCAGAAATTCTAATTTGGTAGATCTGCAGTGAGGTTAAGTATCCGTAGTTTTGACAAGTGACGTATGGTGACTTTGTTGCAAGAATTTGAAACAGATTATGTATGATATATTTCTGCAATCTGTGAAACTCACAAGTGATGGTTACGAGGCCTTAAACAGTAAGATGTCCTGCTTTAATTGGCAGAAATGATTCCTAAAGGTCTGACAATAAGTTGAAAAATATCTGACTATGCTTCTACATATCATCAGAGTATACGATTACAAAGTTAATATAAATTATACTAAAATTTTATGAGATGTAAAGAAAACCACAGAGAATTCCTGATAAAAAGTCAAAATGAACGATACAGAACAAAAGGGCTTTAGGGGTGTTTAAAGCTGAATTTTACTCAATACAAATTGTAGGATGCTTTCTTAGGATGGAAAGGAGCCTGGAAGCCTAGCACCTGATTATTGTTAGAAGTAAAGTTGCTGGTACAAGCTCTTTTGTTTGTTTTTGTTTGTTTGTTTGTTTGTTTTGGCCTTCTATTTCTGCATTGTTTAAAAGAGTGAAAACTACAATTTACATACGGGGCAGACATATATCGCTTTTCTCATACAGATAGTTCTCCTATCAGAAAAAAATAAAAACCAAAGAAAATCATCCTTTATTTCTTTCTTGATACCTCTTTCCTTCCCCTCTGCCTTCCTGCCCTTACTCTTCCTCACATCTCCTTCTATTTGTCTATCCCTTCCTCCTTTTTTTTCTTTCTGCCTCCCTCTCTCCCATTCCTCTTTCCTTGGTGCCTTTCACACATTGCTTAATGACACCTAAATGAAGAGGATCTCACAGCAACACAGGTGTTTCATTTGACAATTTTACTCCTTTTCCTAATTCATATCAAATTATTTGGGGTTTTGTATGTATGCATATCTGGTTGTTTTTTTTTTTTTTTCCTGCTGCTTGACGACTGAGATTGAATTATTTCCTATTTTCCCCACTCTAAAAACATGGCAAATATGACAAAATGTAGTAAAGTCATCACGATGAATTGCATAATGACACTGTTCTAAACACATATACTGTTAAAGATATTTTTCTTATGGTAGAGAATATCACTTTTCAAATAGGCTATATTTTTATGCCTTTACTTTCTACTGAATTTTTGTCTTCTATTTAAAAATATTACAGTAACTTGGATATTAATTTATTTTCCTCAAAACGTATTTGTTATTGCCTGGCGTAAGCCAAACACTCTAACAGATTGTGTATATAATGTCTTGAGGAGATGAACAAGCAACTATGTGATTACAACACAGTATTATTGTTTATGTTATGGTATAAACAGGCACAGGATTATGTGGACTACTTAGTACGGGTACTTCGTCCTTTCTCATGGGGTTATTTAAGGCTTGTATGAAGAGATGACATCTAAGTTGATTTCTGAATACAGAAATCAGCCAGGTGAATGTAGACTGGTCAGCATTCAGAAAAGTCATTCCAAGGTGAGAAAGCAGTGTGTACAAAGACACAGGCGAACAAGGCCGTACCCAAAGGTGTTGCAAAGATTGCTGGTGACCCAGTGAGTAGATAAAGAAGGCAAATGATTAATGAGCTAAGTAGGGAGCAAGATCATGAAGAACTTTGCAAATGATTTCAAGGGATTTTTGCTTGATTCTGATAGCAGTGAATTCTAAGAGCTGATCGTTTGTAGAGGACAATATGGGTAGAAGTGAACTAGGTATGCCGTGGTGATAACCAAGGAAAGAAAGGATGGCAGATTAAATGTAGTGGAGTAGCAAAAGAAACAGAGAGAAATGGGGATATGGAGATATTGAAGAGGACTTGGAGACTGTGCAGGTCCTCGGGGAGTTGCCGCAGAGAGTAGCCGACAAGGCAAGGATGACTCCTGGGTTCCTTGCCTTGGCTTCTGGGTAGATATTGCTGCCCTTTACCAATGTGGGGGACATAGGAGAGTGGGTAGAAATAGGGATGAACTGAGCGTGATGATGAGTTTGGACTCTTGAATTTACAGTTGAAAGATATTTATTCTGCTGTTTTAATATATTTACCTTTACAAATATAACCTTATCAACATAAAATGTAAATGAAATTCCCAATGAAGAGTTTTTCTGTGATTTCAGATTTTTAAAAGGTCCTTTCCACAAGAATTAACTTTTATGATCAACATATATTAAGTAGTAAAAATTTAACAGTCTACATAAGTGTTTCTTCCATTTGGTTTGTAATAAACTAAATACATTTTGTAATCTTTCCTGCAAGGTAGCAAAACACTCCAGGAGATACTAAGAAATATTTAGAGTTGCGGATGTTCAGGTCTGAATGGGACTGTAGAGATTATCTAGTCCAACTGTTTATTTTATAGATAATGCTATCTGTGAGGAAAATCTAGGAGTTCTGACATCGAACAGCAATAATTTCATCTATGTGGTCTCAATTCATTTTGAGGAATATGACGGACATGTTACAATTATTTTGTTTGCATGGTGCAAGTGTTCGTCATTTCCTGCAATCCAGCTTTGTCCTAATTTTACATCCCACTTCTTACCCTGGGCTTTGGCTGAATTTTCCTATTCCCCTGCAAGATCTTGCTTCTTCCATTTCTCTCACTTGGAGGTCAAGAGACTTTATTCAGCAAAGAAGAGACAGTAAATATAGTGTCTTTGCAGGTCACGTGATCTTGGTCCCTAAAACTAAACTCTACCACTGTAGGGTATAATAAGCTATTGGCAATAGATAAATGAATGAGTGTGGCTATGTCCAGTACAAGTTAATTTACAGAAACAGGAGCAGGGTGAATTGGGCCCATGGGCTATATTTTGCCACCCCATGTGCTAACTCAGCAGAAGCAATAAAATGTTATATCATTTCCATTATCTTTTTTTTTAACCTCCTTTAATCTCACCATGGTCTGTTCACATATATATAAACTTCACTTTGATTGCTGTTTGAAGTTAGCTGGTTTTGCTTTAAAAATCGCCTTGTTCGTATGAGTTTGTCTTGAGTAATTACCTTGTTCTCAATGTGGTGATAAGTGCTTTGCAACATGTATAAACTCATGTAAAAGTTACAACACATCTAAGAGGTATATACTATTATCATTCCCATTGTAAAGATAAGGAAAATGACATCAGAAGGCTAAGCAACCTGCCCAAGTTTACCTAAACAGTTTAAGTGCCTAAAACAGGAATACGCCACGGGCGTTCACACTGTACTGACTAATCTCTCAGCAATTACATTGTCTCTCAAGCTTTTTTTTGCAAGCCTGCAATTTTTGTCCCAACTGTATTTATTCAAAATTAACTATTTTGTAAATTTCAGATGAAATGCCTCCACAATCCATGTCTATTTTTGTTTTGCTGCTCTGTCTTTTGACTCACAACACAGTGCCAGGCTCATCAAAGGAACTTGATATATATTGATTGAACAAATAATTGATGTCCACTGCAGTAAGTCCTTCCCTGATACCTCAGACAGAGCTGGTGTCTGTGTCCTTGGTGTCCCCAGATGACTTTGTCCTTATCTTGTAATGTACCTGCCACATTTCATTATAATCTATTCTTCCTCACACTTTGATTCTGGTAAAGACGGGGATAAAATCTCATTCATCTTTGTATATGTAAGAACACAGTAAGTACTTAATAATATGAACAAAATGCATGCAGTTAATGAATGTAAACTTTTTGTATCAGAAAATTTTAGAAAATGCTATTAACATTATAAAGATTTATATTACTGTCCACTTGAATATCTTTTTTTCTGTTATTTTATTATTCTATGTAGTCTTGAACTTTGCCCAGTAGGATTATTTCTTTCAATTGGTATGTCTGTCTGTCTGGCTTGAATAAATTCTTCAGGGCAAGCCTCATGTCTTATTATTGTATATCTAGCACCTAACCTTTCAGTACCTGAAACATAGCTGAAACTTTGTATCTATTTACTAAAGGAACAAATGCATTGGTTTTCATCTTCTAAATATATATATTATTCAGTTTCACACCTCACAGAAGTGATAATTTAGCTGTGAGACCGTGCATATACAGTAAGACTTAAAATGCAATATATGTATTATACACGCAAATATCAGAAATGTAGCAAGAAGAATAAGCTGTTTATTGTACAAAATGAGAGGTGAAAAAAGCAGATAACCGTGGATTAAATGATCAAATGAATTTTCAAATAGAAGGTAATATTCATGTTCAACAAAGAAGGAGAGATGAAATTTGTGCACAGAAAGAAAAAGATAAGATTATAGAAGGGAATTTAATTTACTTTTTTTTTTTAAATTATACTTTATATTCTAGGGTACATGTGCACAACGTGCAGGTTTGCTACATATGTATTACATGTGCCATGTTGGTGTGCTGCACCCATTAACTCGTCATTTACATTAGGTATATCTCCTAATGCTATCCCTCCCCTCCCTCCCCACAACAGGCCCTGGTGTGTGATATTCCCCTTCCTGTGTCCAAGTGATCTCATTGTTCAGTTCCCACCAATGGGTGAGAACAAGCGTTTTCGGTCTGGTTTTCTGTTCTTGCGATAGTTTGCTGAGAATGATGGTTTCCAGCTGCAAACATGTCCCTACAAAGGACATGAACTCATCCATTTAAATGGCTGCTTAGTTTTCCATGATGTATATGTGCCACATTTTCTTAATCCAGTCTGTCATTGATGGACATTTGGGTTGGTTCCAAGTCTTTGCTATTGTGAATAGTGCTGCAATAAACACACGTGTGCATGTGTCTTTATAGCAGCATGATTTATAATCCTTTGGGTATATCCCCAGTAATGGGATGGCTGGGTCAAATGGTATTTCTAGTTCTAGATCCTTCAGGAATTGCCACACTGTTTTCCACAATGGTTGAACTAGTTTACAGTCCCACCAACAGTGTAAAAGTGGTCCTGTTTCTCCACATCCTCTCCAGCCCCTGTTGTTTCCTGACTTTTTAATGATTGCCATTCTAACTGGTGTGAGATGGTATCTCATTGTGGTTTTGATTTGCATTTCTCTGATGGCTAGTGATGCTGAGCATTTTTTCATGTGTCTGTTGGCTGTATGAATGTCTTCTATGGAGAAGTGTCTGTTCATTTCCTTTGCCCACTTTTTGATGGGGTTGTTGGTTTTTTCTTGTAATTTTGTTTGAGTTCTTTGTGGGTTCTGGATATTAGCCCTTTGTCAGATGAGTAGATTGCAAAAGTTTTCTCCCATTCTGTGGGTTGCCTGTTCACTCTGATGGTAGTTTCTTTGGCTGTGCAGACGTTCTTTAGTTTAATTAGATCCTATTAGTCAATTTTGGCCTTTGTTGCCATTGCTTTTGGTGTTTTAGACATAAAGTCCTTGCCCGTGCCTATGTCCTGAATGGTATTACCTAGGTTTTCTTCTAGGGTTTTTGTGGTTTTAGGTCTAAAATCTAGGTCTCTAATCCATCTTGAATTAATTTTTGTATAAGGAGTAAGGAAGGGATCGAGTTTCAGGTTTCTACTTATGGCTAGCCAGTTTTCCTAGCACCATTTATTAAATAGGGAATCCTTTCCCCATTTCTTGTTTTTGTCAGGTTTGTCAAAGATCAGATGGTCGTAGTTGTGTGGTATTATTTCTGAGGGCTCTGTTCTGTTCCATTGGTCTATATCTCTGTTTTGGTACCAGTACCATGCTGTTTTGGTTACTGTAGCCTTGTAGTATAGTTTGAAGTCAGGTAGCATGATGCCTCCAGCTTTGTTCTTTTGACTTAGGATTGTCTTGGCAATGCGGGCTCTTTGTCGGTTCCATATAAACTTTAAAGTAGTTTTTCCAATTCTGTGAAGAATGTCATTGGTAGCTTAATGGGGATGGCATTGAATCTATAAATTACCTTGGGCAGTATGGCCATTTTCACGATATTGATTCTTCCTATCAATGAACATGGAATGTTTTTCTATTTGTTTGTGTCCTCTTTTATTTCATTGAGCAGTGGTTTGTAGTTCACCTTGAAGAGGTCCTTCACATCCCTTGTAAGTTGGATTCCTAGGTATTTTATTTTCTTTGAAGAAATTGTGAATGGGAGTTCTTTCATGATTTGACTCTCTGTTTGTCTGTTATTGGTACATAAGAATGCTTGTGATGTTTGCACATTGATTTTGTATCCTGAGACTTTGCTGAAGTTGCTTATCAGCTTAAGGAGATTTTGGGCTGAGAAAATGGGGTTTTCTAAATATACAATCATGTCATCTGCAAATAGGGACAGTTTGACTTCTTCTTTTCCTAACTGAATACCCTTTATTTCTTTCTCTTGCTAGATTGCCCTGTCCAGAACTTCCAACACTATGTTGAATAGGAGTGATGAGAGAGGGCATCCCTGTCTTGTGCCAGTTTTCAAAGGGAATGCTTCCGGTTTTTGCCCATTCAGTATGATATTGGCTGTGGGTTTGTCATAAATAGCTCTTATTATTTTGAAATATGTTCCATCAATACCAAATTTATTGAGAGGTTTTAGCATGAAGGGCTGTTGAATTTTGTCAAAGGCCTTTTCTGCATCTATTGAGATAATCATGTGGTTTCTGTCTTTTGGTTCTGTTTATATACTGGATTACATTTATTGATTTGCATATGTTGAACCAGCCTTGCATCCCAGGGATGAAGCCCACTTGATCATGGTGGATAAGCTTTTTGATGTGCTGCTGGATTTGGTTTGCCAGTATTTTATTGAGGATGTTTGCATCGATGTTCATCAGGGTTATTGATCTAAAATTCTCTTTTTTTGTTGTGTCTCTGCCAGGCTTTGGTATCAGGATGATGTTGGCCTCATAAAATGAGTTAGGGAGGATTCCCTCTTTTTCTATTGATTGGAATAGTTTCAGAAGGAATGGTACCAACTCCTCCTTGTACCTCTGGTAGAATTTAGCTGTGAATACATCTGGTCCTGGACTTTTTTTGGTTGGTAAGCTATTAATTATTGCCTCAATTTCAGAGCCTACTATTGGTCTATTCAGGGATTCAACTTCATCCTGGTTTAGTCTTGGGAGAGTGTATGTGTCCAGGAATTTAACCATTTCTTCTAGGTTTTCTAGTTTATTTGTATAGAGGTGTTTATAGTATTCTCTGATGGTAGTTTGTATTTCTGCGGGGTCACTTGAGATATCCCCTTTATCATTTTTTATTGCTTCTATTTGATTCTTCTCTCTTTTCTTCTTTATTAGTCTTGCTAGCGGTCTATCAGTTTTGTTGATCTTTTCAAAAAACCAGCTCCTGGATTCATTGATTTTTTGAAGGGTTTTTTGTGTCTATCTCCTTCAGTTCTGCTCTGATCTTAGTTATTTCTTGCCTTCTGCTAGCTTTTGAATGCGTTTGCTCTTGCTTCTCTAGTTCTTTTAATTGTGATATTAGGGTGTCAATTTTAGATCTTTCCTGCTTTCTCTTGTGGGCATTTAGTGCTATAAATTTCCCTCTACACACTGCTTTAAATGTGTCCCAGAGATTCTGGTATGTTGTATCTTTGTTTTCATTGGTTTCAAAGAACATCTTTATTTCTGCCTTCATTTTGTTATGTACCCAGTAGTCATTCAGGAGCAGGTTGTTCATTTCCATGTATTTTGTTTGAGTTTCTTAGTCCTGAGTTCTAGTTTGATTGCACTGTGGTCTGAGAGACAGTTTGTTATTTCTGTTCTTTTACATTTGCTGAGGAGTGATTTACTTCCAACTATGTTGTCAGTTTTGGAATAAGTGTGACGTGGTGTTGAGAAGAATGTATATTCTATTGATTTGGGGTGGAGAGTTCTGTAGCTGTCTATTAGGTCTGCTTGGTGCAGAGTTGAGTTCAATTCCTGGATATATTTGTTAACTTTCTGTCTCGTTGATCTGTCTGATGTTGACAGTGGGGCATTAAAGTCTCCCATTATTATTGTGTGGGAGTCTAAGTATCTTTGTAAGTCTCTAAGGACTTGTTTTATGAATCTGGGTGCTCCTGTATTGGTTGCATATATATTTAGGATAGTTAGCTCTTCCTGTTGAATTGATCCCTTTACCATTATATAATGGCCTTCTTTGTCTCTTTTGATCTTTGTTGGTTCAAAGTCTGTTTTATCAGAGACTAGGATTGCAACCCCTGCTTTTTTTTTTTTTTGTTTTCCATTTGCTTGGTAGATCTTCCTCCATCCCTTTATTTTGAGCCTATGTGTGTCTCTGTATGTGAGATGGGTCTCCTGAATACAGCAAACTGATGGGTCTTGACTCTTTATCCAATTTGCCAGTCTTTGTGTTTTAATTGGAGCATTTAGCCCATTTACATTTAAGATTAATATGTTATGTGTGAACTTGATCCTGTCATTATGATGTTAGCTGGTTATTTTGTTCATTATTTGATGTAGTTTCTTCCTAGCATCGATGGTCTTTACATTTTGGCATGTTTTTGCAATGGCTGGTACCTGTTGTTCCTTTCCATGTTTAGTGCTTCCTTCAGGAGCCTCTTGTAGGGCAGGCCTGGTGGTGCCAAAATCTCTCAGCATTTGCTTGTCTGTAAAGGATTTTATTTCTCCTTCATTTATGAAACTTAGTGTGACTGGTTATGAAATTCTGGATTGAAAACTCTTTTCTTTAAGAATGTTGCATATTGGCCCCCACTCTCTCCTGGCTTGTAGAGTTTCTGCTGAGAGATCCGCTGTTAGTCTGATAGGCTTCCCTTTGTGGGTAACCTGACCTTTCTCTCTGGCTGCCCTTAACATTTTTTCCTTCATTTCAACTTTGGTGAATCTGACAATTATGTGTCTTGGAGTTGTTCTTCTCGAACAGCATCTTTGTGGCATTCTGTTTCCTGAATTTGAGTGTTGGCCTGCCTTGCTAGGTTGGTTAAGTTCTCCTGGATAATATCCTGCAGAGTGTTTTCCAACTTGGTTCCAGTCTCCCCGTCACTTTCAGGTACACCAGTCAGACGTAGATTTTGTCTTTTCACATAATCCCATATTTCTTGGAGACTTTGTTAATTTCTTTTTACTCTTTTTTCTCTAAACTTCTCTTCTTCTTCATTTCATTCATTTGATCTTCAATCACTGATACTCTTTCTTCTAGTTGATCCAGTTGGTTACTGAAGCTTGTGAATTTTTCATGTAGTTCTCATGTCATGGTTTTCATCTCTGTCAGGTCATTTATGGACTTCTCTGCATTGGTTATTCTAGTTATCCATTCGTCAAATTGTTTTTCAAGGTTTTTAGTTTCTTTGCCCTGGGTTCATAGTTCCTCCTTTAGCTCTGAGAAGTTTGATTGACTGAAGCCTTCTTCTCTCAACTTGTCAAAGTCATTCTCCGTCCAGCTTTGTTCCATTGCTGGCGAGGAGCTGCGTTCCTTTGGAGGGGGAGAGGCCCTCTGATTTTTTGAATTTTCAGCTTTCTATACTGCTATTTGCCCATCTTTGTGGTTTTTATCTACCTTTGGTCTTTGATGATGGTGACGTACAGATGGGGTTTTGGTATGGATGTCCTTTCTGTTTGTTAGTTTTCCTTCTAATAGTCAGGACCCCCAGCTGCAGGTCTGTTGGAGTTTGCTTGAGGTCCACTCCAGACCTGTTTGCCTGGGTATCAGCAGCGGAAGCTGCAGAAGAGAGAATATTGCTGAACAGCAAGTGTTGCTCTCTGATTCTTGCTCTGGAAGCTTCGTCTCAGGGGTGTACCCAGCCATGTGAGGTGTGAGGTGTCAGTCTGCCCCTAGTGGGGGATGTCTCCCAGTTAGGCTACTCGGGGGTCAGGGACCCAGTTGAGCTGGGAGTCTGTCCATTCCAAGATCTCAGCCTCCCTGCTGGGGGAATCACTACTCTCTTCAAAGCTGTCAGACAGGGACATTTACATCTGCAGAGGTTTCAACTGCTTTTTGTTTAGCTATGCCCTGTCCCTAGAGGTGGAGTCTACAGAGGCAGGCAGGCCTCTTTGAGCTGCAGTGGACTCCACCCAGTTCGAGCTTCCCACCTCTTTGTTTACCTACTCAAGCCTCAGCAATGGCGGGCACCCCTCCCCCAGTCTTGCTGCTGCCTTGCAGTTAGATCTCAGACTGCTGTGCTAGCAATGAGGGAGGCTTTGTGGTCATGGGACCCTCCAAGCCAGTTGTGGGATATAATCTCCTGGTGTGGCATTTGCTCAGGGGACCCTTGGTAAAGCGCAGTGTTGGGGTGGGAGTGACCTGATTTTCCAGGTGTTGTGTGTCATGATTTCCCTTGGCTAGGAAAAGGAATTCCCTTCCCCCTTGCACTTCCCGGGTGAGGTGATGCCTCACCCTGCTTTGGCTCTTGCTTATTGGGCTGCACCAACTGTCCTGCACCGACTATCTGACACACCCCAGTGAGATGAACCCGGTACCTCAGTTGGAAATGCAGAAATCACTTGTCTTCTGTGTCACTCATGCTGGCAGCTGGAGGCTGGAGCTCTTCCTATTCGGCCATCTTGGCGCCCAATCGGAATTTAATTTTCTTGTGTTTTGAGCCTGCTGAAAATTTTTAGCCATAAATATGCATTTATTTTTGTCACATTTTTTACTAAATTTGAAGTGATTATGATTTTTTAATTCTGTTAACCTAAACTGATATATCCCAACCTTGCATTTCTGAAATAAAATTCACTTATTCATAATGGGCTTTACTCTTAATATCATATTTAGGATTTTTATGTCTGACTAATTAAAAAGGTTGCCTTTCAATATTCTTTTCCAGTAATGTTTTGGCAAGTTTTAGTTATTGAGCTTATGTTGGTCACCTTGAATGAACTGGTAAGACTTCCATCTTTTATATTGTTCTCTAGAAAAGTTTATGTAAAATCAGAATTATTTCTTCCTTAAATGCTAAGATAAATTCTTCAGGGAAGTTATCTGGTCATGAAATATTTTCACATGATGCTTTTAGTTAAAGATTCAAACTTTGAACAGATGTAAGATGTTTTAGGGTTTCTGTTTCTTGTTATTTTGATTTTAGTACATTTCATTTGTAAAGATATTTTCCATTTTGTTTAAACTTGCAAATGTACTGACGTAAAATTTTTGTTCATTATATTTGTATTATATTTTTAATATTTTAGGGATCTGTAATTTTTTCTTATTTTATTTTGTATTTGTAGTATTGTAATTTGTTTTTTCTTTTTTCTCAAATAATCTTGCTATGGTTGTATAAATTTTATTATTATTTAAAGAACTGTACTTTTGCCTTTTAATATTTTTTGATTGAATATTTTTCTTTTTCATTGATTTCTGGTCTTATTTTTATTAAGTATTTTATACACCTAGTAATACCATACTTCAGATATATGGGCAAAGTTTAAAAGGGCCAATGAACCAATATGGTTCTGATAGCCCAATTATTATTGTGTTAGATGTAATTAAGTAAATAATTCAAAGTTAGGCTGTTTGGTTCAGAGTTTTGTTACATAAATGCTGGAGTTGTGGGGATGACAAGGTCTCTGTTGTGGTTACCTAAGTGTGGATGACAGAATTGAATAAAATAGAATAAGAGGCGAGGCGAGGTGGGGCAAGCGAGAGGTGAAGAGTGCAGGAGAGGAGAGGAGAAGTCGAGCGAGAGGAGAAGTCTGCAGGAGAGGAGAGGAGAAGTCTGCAGGAGAGGAGAGAAGCCAAGCAAGAGGAGAAGTTTGCAGGAGAGGAGAGAAGTCAAGTGAGAGGAGAAGTTTGCAGGAGAGGAGAGAAGTCAAGTGAGAGGAGAAGTTTGCCAGGACTGCTGATGGCACACTGTGTTGGTCAGCATTCCTCTGTGACTCTCATATTAAGTTAAACTTCTTGTGTGCAGAGACTGAATCACACGTGTCATTGTATCTTTTACACATTTCACAGAGCTTCTCACAAAGAAGAAGCTCAACACATGTTTAAAGAATAATGCAGTAAAAATGTTTTTGCAACTCCTTTATTTCACTATGTCCTAAGGAAGTTAAGTGCCTCCCCCAACGTTGTCGACCTGGTCCATAGAAGACCCAGGACTAGGTCCACAGTCATACCCTGGTAGGAGATTGGAGATGTGAATTTGACAATCACTGTGACAATGCAAAGTCACATTTTGAAAAACCAAGTTGGCATATATTCATATTGTATTGATGGGAAAACAGTGGAAAAAATTATGAGTAAGCCATAGAAATGCAATCTAATAATACTTAGATTGTGTGTGTGTGGGGGGGGAGGTGTTTGTGTGTGAGTGAGAGAGAATGTGTGTGATTGTTTATATTTATAGAATTTGTTGCAACCAAATCTTGCACTTAACAGTATTTATCTACGAAGGCCTTAATTGCATTAAAAACTGTCAGTGAAAAATAACCACTGATTAGTCAAGCTCTGGTCTTCTTTTTGAATATACAACTGGAGTTTTTATAATTCTTTAAACAAAAAAATGAAGTGACCAGTGTGGAAAAAAATATGGCACACGGAGCCAAGAGAAAGACAAGAGTAGCAGATTTTGTTCTTATAAATTAAACCAAAGCGCGGTGTGCCCTGGCTGCTGACCCACGTGCGTGGAGGTCTCTGGTGGACAAAGGGTGCAGGTGCACTGTCAATCACGTAGCCCGTTTTGGCCTCTTTTCCCTTTGTCTGGCTTTACATGCAAACTTTATCTTTTAATGAGATCGCAGCCATTAGAAATCCTTTTAGGTTGTGCTAAGGTTTAAGTTCTTTAGGTATTTTCCTTTTTCGATTACTTTGGCCTCTATCAGCATATTGAATTTTAGGTGTTACGTGGGGCAGCTCACAGTTAGTAGTGAATTACGATGGCCACTCTGCCCCTCCATGAATGAATTATGCAGGCTTGTGGAACCAGAGTACCATGAGTGCTCTAAGAAACTGTTTGGCAGTCCACTTAGTTTGGGTTGGCAAAAGAAAGAAAAGGGAGAGAAATTGGAACAACGTGTCAGTGAAAGTAATAATGGAAATGAGAGAATGGCATGTTTTCAGTCCTTTAACAAATAATACAGAATGGACAAAAATATTGCCGTATTTACATTAATATGCATAGAGATATGATATTTTCACTTGTATAATGTAGAGAGCTCAAACAAGGCACAGACTCGGCATAATTCTATATCAAAAATATGTATTGGCTTATTGTTGCTGTTTATATTAGCATCATTAAGTACTTAAATCTATGAAGTACTTTATAACCATACTAAGGTGATGAGAATCCCATAAAACTGGATGAACAATTTCAAGCTTTTCCTTTTGGATGCCTGGGACCTAAAATAAACCAGAGTCACCTAATCATAAGGACAAATCATAAGGAGAGAAACCAATACTGGAAGATATTATTAGAGTCGTGCTAAAACAAAGACATGCACTTTTACTTCATGTGTATAGAACTCTGGCCGTGGAAAATCAGTCATTAGTTAAAACCGGGGAGTTGGGGAAAGACCAGTCTGTAAGTGAAAGTTTGTAACATTTCTGAGAAAAGCAAATGAAGTGGGATAAGAAGGCCTGGGAAAAGGACTAGAGATAAGATGAGAAGAGGTATTTGTCATGTTAATGAAAAATGAACATTTATTTTTACACATATTTTTTTCATCTTTAAGAAGATTAGTTTTCATGTATGATTTAAAATTAAGCTCCAAAATTGCGTAAATTGACATTTTAAGGGGAATTATTTTCTATACATATTTGCCAAAGACATTAGTTGTCTAAACTTCCTTTTCCAGGTAGGGTAAATTGAGGGAGGAGCCCCTGTGTCCAAGTACGTGGTTACCAGGCAGTTCTGCAGCCTCTGGAGGTGGGAACTACATTTTAAAGTGTTTCGACCCAAACAAATCTTATGGTTCTTGAATGTCGTAGCAACTCAATGAGATGAATCAATAAAAGAAAAGAAAAATATAAGAATAGACCCAAAATAATTAATAGGTGTTGTGTGATTGTATGAGAACATTCTGGGAAATAGGGTGCAAGGGGTTTCAGCGTTTGATAGCATGAAGAAACGTCAGTAATTTGAATTTTATTGTATATGAGCTGCCATATTTGGGGGCTTTTGTTTTCAAAGAAATTTTAGTTCCTAGGGAAACACTGGACCTAATATATAATATCTGGCTAGAATTGAAATTGAAAGGGAAGTATTAAATTTTCTATTAAGAAGTTTTCTAGAAAGAAAAATTGTTTCTTATTCTGCTCAATAGGATTCAGCCTAGGAATGAAGAGTGACATTATTAAGAAGACCCCACCCAGAAGGGGGAAAGTCCCACGTGCCTGTTGGGAAGGAGAACAAATAAACAAACATTGTGTAACAGACCCATTGGAGAAGCCAACCCTAGTTCTTGTGCCTGGCCCTGCTGCGAGGTATTGAAGAACAGGGAGGAAGGATTTTCTGAATCTAAGCAGAAAGAGGAGGGAGTGGCTTAACAAGACCACAAAGATTTCCAGCACTTGCACGACTTAGGTGGAGCATTTTACAGGGTCCTAGCATTTTTGTCTGAAAATAAGAGGGGAAGTGGGAGAGAGAGTGTGAGACAAAGAATGAGAATAGAGGAGGCTTGGAGAAAGGAGGGAAGGAGAGGAAAGAGGAGAGACAGCCCCAGCCTTTGAACTTTTAGAGACCTGTTAATTATACTAGTTAGGGCTTTCTGTGTTTACAGAGGAGTCTAGAGATTTTATACACCTCCTAAGAACCGTGCTGTGGGGCCAGAGGCGGTTGCTCACGCCTGAATCCCAGCGCATTGGGAGGTGGAGGCCAGAGAATCATTTGAGCCCAGAAGGTCGAGGATGCAGTGAGCTATGATTGTGCCACTGCATGCCAGCCTGGATGACAGAGTGACACTCTATCTCAAAAAAAAAAAAAAAAAAAAAAAAAAACCCACATACTCTGTCTTTCTGCATTCCAGGTTTCTAGGAAAGTCTATTAACCCAGGAAAATAAAGATAAGTAAATAAATTTAGTAGTCCACAAAGCACCTGACTCTTAAAATAAGACATTCTTTAATCTTATTGTAAAATTTATGTTTGTTACTACATATCTTATGGAGTATATTAATTAAAGTGCGTTTTTAAAAAAAAGTTTACTTCTCTTTGCAACAGACCGACATGAGCAATATCTCAAATCTTTAATATTCACTTGGAGAAATAGTGACCACGAACTCAACTAATCCATAAAAGTTTTCCTGACTAATGAAAGTTATTCTGATTATATGACAAAGATTTAAAGCTATAGTCTGAGACTCTGGGTAGTGTTGAATCACCCTGAAAGCTTGCTCAAATGACTGGTGCCCAGAGCCCAGTCAACTGTTGCCACTTCCATGGTGGGGCAGGACCTCAGAGGTTTGAACAAGCACCCCAGGTAACCCCAAACCACATCACAATTTGAGTACCCCTTTATCAGATAATAATAATAATAATAATAAGAAGAAGAAGAAGAAGAAGAAGTAAATAGACCAGTGTTCTGTCTGCATACCTAGAGATTCTAACTCAGCAGGTCTAGAGTTTGGACCAGGAATTGGGGCAAGGTTTGGTGACCACAATCTTCTAGCCAGGTAGCTCGTGGCCTAGTGACAAAATGTTCAGAAACGATGACCTAAAAATGAGATATATTAGGATTGGTGTTGGTTACGGGTATCTGCTAAATATGAAACTTATTTATCTAAAGTTTGGTAAAGATTCCTTTTTTTGACAGAGAGAAAGAGAATCTCGCTTTGATACCCAGGTGGGAGTGCAGTGGCCCGATCATAGCTCACTGCAGCCTCCACCTCCTGAGCTCAAGTGATCCTCCTTGCGTGAGCCTCCTGTGTAGCTGGGACTACAGGTGCACATCACCGGGACTGGCTAATTCTTAAATTTGTGATGGAGATAGGGTCCTGCTGTCTTTCCCAGGCTGGTCTCAAACTCAACGGGATTACAGGCATGAGCCACTGAAGCTGGCCTAGTTTTGTGAAGATTGTTTTTATTGTATTAGTAATTT
This sequence comes from Chlorocebus sabaeus, assembly GCF_047675955.1. Lineage (NCBI taxonomy): Eukaryota > Metazoa > Chordata > Mammalia > Primates > Cercopithecidae > Chlorocebus > Chlorocebus sabaeus. The sequence goes on from NC_132906.1 coordinate 85,403,110, forward strand.
TCATGGAGCCAGGATCAGCCCTGGGAGGCATAAGGAATTAAGCAGAGCTCTTCTATATTTTGTGCGAATGAAATCAATTCCAGAGTTTACTTCTCATTTTTATTTTTGTTTTGCCTTTTATTTGTGACTGTGGAACTAAGGGGAGGAGAAAAGGTTAGAATTGAAATATAAGTCAGTAGCCAGGAGGACCAGGACAAGGAAGAAGAGGGAAATGGCCTCAGTTGTTTCCAGAGAGCTTTTATGTTTTTAAGCGTTTCTCACTAACATTGACTGTATTAGACTTACGTATTTAACCAGGGGGGAAGCTCCTTGCTTTACTATAGGTGATTTATGTGCCTTACATTTCAGAGCTGCTTATTCTCTTCCGCTCTAAGCAGCCCTGGAAGTGATTCGCCAATGGAGAGCTAATTTGCCAGTGGAGAGCTACTGTCTTTTTTTTTTTTTTTTTGCCAATGCCAATCAGACGCAGTCTTAATAGCATATATACATGTTTTTCTACATTATTTCTTATTGTTGAAAAGTAGTATAGAAATTTGTCTCTTTTTATGCTGAGTGGAAATGAACAGTTTGGAAAAAAATTGTGGTTTGCTGAACTTTAAATCATCAAAATTCTGTAGGTTATATATTACAAATAAAACACATTGAAAAATCTCACATTTCATTTTTTGAGGCAGAAATGCCCAGCCTCTCTCCCTGCCTATCCCCCACCCATGGTCCCCCACACACAAACATGTGAGTTTTGGTTTCTGTGGTTGTCCAGTAATGAGAAAGTGCTACTGAGATCAGTACTGAGTTTTAAATGTTTGGATGGTGGTGGTAGGTAATTAGGTGTTTCTGAGTCCAATTTATTATGAGGGCAAAATCATTTTTCATTCAAGGGGGTTTGTTCTGTTATTCACACTTCATGATGAATTTGATTGTTACTAAAATGTCAAATAATACCCTTGGAAAATGCCTTGCATGAGAATGAACAACTACAAAAACTCCACTCAGATGCTACCTCCCTTGCCAATCCTTTACTGTAAAAGATTTTATCAATCTTTTGCCTATAATACCCTATATGAGATGTGTTCCATCACTGAATATCTTTCTCTGTCACCTGTCCCTGGTGCATTAGGCTTTTAAACTCTGCCTTCAGGTTGATTGGAAATTGCATGCCTCATTTGGCACCTTTGCAAAACAGCCCATGATTTATTACCCATCCTATGTGGAGTTTGCTGAACACAGTCATCAACCCCCAGAAGGCTCTGGAATCTCTTATTATCCTTAGCATTTTTTAGAGGGCCAGATATTTTATGATTTATGCATATCTCAATTAATTTAAATACACTAGATCCATTTATTCAACCTGGCTCCATGACTTGGATGAACAGAGGAAACTAATAAGTTGCTACTATCCAGGCCAGGATCAAAACTCCACTATGAATTATAAGATCCCAAGCACCCAAATTTGCTTAAGAGTTTCCTAAGGTCAATTTTATTGATAATGCAACACAGTGTATTTAAAATAGTGTGTCACAAAATGTGGGCTACAGAGGGGAATAGGATTCTAAGTCAAATGGGTTTGAGAAATGTTGTGTAAAATACAAGTGTAACATATATCGTAGCATGTGCCACTACTGCCGAGAGATATACTTGCATTTTAGCATGTTGAAGACCATAACAAGTACTCTTATACATTTAAAATCCATTATATTCTATTTAACTCTTGCTTGTTTAAACTTATTAAATTACATAATTTCTTTATTCATATGTAATCTCTTTGTATCTAGCGGAACTCTTATCACTAGGACAGAATTTGGGAAATGCTGGCATAAAACTATTTTAAAGTTTGATATATCAGGTACACAATTTTCAATATTGTTTCCCGCAATTGTTCTACTATCTTAGAGATTGTGTTTACTGATGTAGTGGGTATACTGTACTCTGTGATCTTGCAATGCGTTATTTAATAATAGTCAAAATAGAAAATTAAATTAAGACCTCTAGACCATTTCACCTAGTAGTTTCTATATTCAACCATTATCAGTCTTTCTCCCCCAACTCCCACCACCGGCAGAATGGAAGAACAACTGCAGAGTTTCTCTGTTCTGGGACCTTCATGATCATCTTGATGTTGTGATCTGCTGACCTTCCTAATTGTTGCTATCTGCTGATCACCTCTCCTTCCTGTCCTGTGAACTTTAGGCTTTAATTCGAGCTCTCCAGGTTCCAGCCAGGCTGTGGTCTTTTCTTCCTGGACACTGGGCCGGTGGACTTTCAGCTTGCTCAGCAAGTCCTTGCAATTGTATAATTTATTGTAGTAGGTAAATAAATAATCTATATCTACACCTCTGTACATTTCTGTATCCATAACTCTGTATCTACACATATCTCTCTATCTCCATATGTAAAGTCTTCGACTGCTTCTGCTTCCTTGGTTGAAGCTCTTTCAGGGACTTCTCAAAATACAGGCTTCAGGACGAAGGCAGCACCTTTAATCTGAGTTTACTGTTGGGCTACCTCGCATTATCCAGCATAGACCTCTCAATGGAAGACACTCTAAAAAGCACCGGACCTCAGTCTCCCATTGAGGCTGCTATTTAAGAGCCATGAAAGACAACTGCTGTGGTTTCAGAAAAAGAAGTGTTTCCCTTCAGATCTGCAAGTTGCAGTTTATAAGATTCTCACTCTGTTGACGTTGAAAGTACCTTGCTATGCACTCCCATCCCTGAGTGCAGAGTGGAGAACACAGACAATGCTCATCTCTCCTTAGGGCTTTTTAAAAGGGGCAAGAAGCTGCCAGCAAAAATCAATAATCTGAGTTTTCTTAGTATTCTTCCTAATGTTGCTGCACAAGTTGAAATGTGATCTGCCTTCTAAGAAACAGCAGGAGCTTCTTTTGTCAAGGTTTTTTTTAAGGTATGAGAAGCTTTCAGATTACACTAGCCCACACTGTGAAATACCCCTCCCTACTAATTCCACCAAACAAGTGCTATTAGTTTAAGTCCTGCTACTTGTGAACTCCCTACTTCCTGGTACCTACATCTATACTAGTTGGGGCCCAGCACGGTGGCTCACGCCTGTAATCCCAGCACTTTGGGAGGCCGAGGTGGGCAGATCACCTGAGGTCAGGAGTTTGAGATCTACCTGGCGAACATAGTGAAACCCTGTCTACTAAAAAATATAAAAATTAGCTGGGCATAGTGGCACATGCCTATAGACCTAGCCACTCAGGAGGCTGAGGCAGGAGAATCGCTTGAACCCAGGAGATGGAGGTTGCAGTGAGCTGAGATCGAGAAGACACTGCACTCCAGCCTGGGCAACAGGGCAAGACTGTCTCTAAATAAATAAATAAATAAATAAATAAATAAATAGATAAATAAATAAATACTAGTTGGGACTAGGTTTGCCTATGAGTGTAGGGATGGCAACAGCACACAACAAATTGAGAGGGGCTTAAACAAGACCTATGTTTTTGCTCTTATGTTCGAAATGTCTGGTAGTCATCTGGGTCATGGCTGGTATATTTCACCCTGCAGTCAGAAACTTAAGTACCATGTGTGAAATGATGAGCTGGGAAACAAGCAAACCAAACTGTAGATTCCATAAGCAGCTGTTACAGCTGTGGAACAGACACTACCCTTTACTTTCAATAGTTCTTTAGCTACACCCATGTCAGCATGGACGTAGGAAAATGACAAGAACACAAAATGTGTTAGGAGTTTATATTCAACTCTAGGTAATTTCTTTTATATTTGCATTACAAAATTGATGATGTTTAAGAAAACAAAGTTGTAAATGGCTTTCACTTTATGCATAGACACCATGATTACTTCTGTGGCTTAAGCCCATTTGGAGATTAAAAAAAATAAATAAAGAGGAAATCTGGATTTCAACATCAGTGTGAGGTTCAGTTGTGAGAAACAAAGGTCACTTATAGAAAGCACTGTTTACATTTGATTTCCCATGGGAAACCTCTGAACCAAACAAGGTAATGATTACACCAAGTTGGAACTAAATGTTAATGCTTCTTGTTAGAATGGAAGGTTTCAGTTCAGGGTATCTGGAGGCCACTGAGCATTCTTTCTGTGTGTGACTCCACAGCCTTTTCTGAAAGAACAAATTAATTACATGCAAGCAGCACTTTCAGACTTCCCTAGCATCAGTAAGTAGACGCAAGCAGAGTTCATCTTGGAGATTAGTTAACTGGCACTAAAGGACAGACTAGGGAACAGAGAACCAAACCGCAATGGAATGGGGACATGATGAGGTTTATACTGCTTGCTAAATTAGTACAGCCTAGTATGCTTGCCATTTTTTTTTTAACTATCATGAATTAGCAGAACAGAAAATAAATTCAGAATATTAACTTTCATTTAATTCTAGTGAATTTAAAATCCAGAAATTCCATCTAGTACAAAACACCTAGATAATACTAGATAAAACATAAAACTTCAAGAATATACAGGAAGTCTTCAAATTTCTTAAAATAAAACAAGAAAGCACTAATCCACAGAATTAAACTAGAGCTAAGGCTGGTGATGGTATGAGAATTGAGCAAACTTGGCATCATTGTAGGAGATTTTTAACACTGTAATTGTTGTTTCAGTTAAATAAACTGGGTATAACGCAGATTTAAATAGCACAATTAGTGCACGCTAGTGTTAGCAAAGGTTTTTTTTTTTTCCAAAGTGCATACAGAACCTCATGAAAATTGACCAAATTTTAGTAAAGATCAAAGAATAATTTTCGTATAAATCATTCATTCATTAACTAGAAATTGTTTCCAGAAGGCCTAGTTTAAAATCCTATGTATTTAGACATTAGAAATAAGATACAACTGAAAAAAAAAACTGTTCAAATAAGCACATAAAAAGATTGAAGTAAAAATATAGAATGTATCCTTATTTAACTTTGTATGTTCACATTTAGAGGTATACATATTTATTATTAGAATGCTATGAAGACAATTTTCATGTGAGAATTATTTTCTGATGTTCCCATCTACCCCTTTTGAATCTGTATCATTACTTCCCTTTTGAAGATAAATAAACAGAAGTTCTTCAGAAAGTTAAGTCCTTCATCTAAGTTGATGCAACAGTTAATACAGGGAAGAGGATTTAAACCTTTTGGTTTTCCACCATTTTTTTCCTCTGATTTAAACATGTCTTCTTACTTTCTCTCAAACTCAGAATCCCATTTTGTCTTTTTCATTATCAATCTCAACTAGGCCTTGCTTTTGCAAATCTAAGCATTAAATTAGTTTGCTTGAAATATGCCTTCACATTCACATTCACACATCAGCAGCTGGGCCTAGTAGGGACAGTATTAGTTCTGAGACAAGGAGATCAACTTCCAGTCCAGGCTCTGCTGGCTCTGTGACCAGGGACAAGTAATTCACATATCATTTCTCAATTATACAAGAGAAACATGGACACTAACTTTGCTGGGTTGTTGCAGAGTAAAATTCTGTACATACAGCACCTGATTCACAGTAGGACCCTGTTAACTATTTTGCGGCGCAAAAAGTTTAAGAATCACAAATGAGACCTAGCTTTAAATTCTGATGCCATTCCTGATTGGCCATGTCTTCTCTGGCAATTACCTAAATTCCAAATATTTTCTTTGTTTTTAAAATAAGAGTGTTACTCTTATTGTTGTGGGAATTGATAAATGAGATACTATGCTTAATATATTGTAGCTAGTATTGCCATTGTGTTGCTTTTGTAGTTAAAAAATGACTTGATGGCCAGGCATGATGGCTCATGCCTGTAATCCTAGCACTTTGGGAGGCCAAGGCAGGCAGATCACCTGAGGTCAGGCATGTGAGACGAGGTCAGGTGTTCAAGACGAGCCCAGCTAACATGGTGAAACCCCATCTCTACTAAAAATACAAAAATTACCTGTGTATGGTGATGCACACCTGTAGTCCCAGCTACTCAGAAGGCTGAGGCAGGAGAATCACTTTAACACAGGAGGCAGAGGTTGTAGTGAGCTGAGATTGTGCCACTGCTGCAGTCCAGCCTGGGTGACAGAGTGAGACTCCATCTGAAGAAGAAAAAAAAAAAAAAAAAAAAAAAGGACTTGACAACCAAACTGATGAATACTTGTAACAACAGCATTTCACTATATTTAATCACTTAGAAATAGCATATACCTATTGGTGGTTCGGAAAACAGACATAAAATATAGCTCATTCTGCCTGTGTCTATTGGAATACATTAATGGGAGGTAAAAAAAACTATCCTTTTCAAAACGAACTTGGGTAAATTCAAGTGTTGCTCACCTTCCCTGCTCTATGCATTCACTGAGTTGAATTGATAATTTTCAAACATGAGATATTGCAATGGCAATATTAATGAATGTGTTATTAATGTATCAATTGCCAGTGTTTCCAAACTTCCTAAATTAACTGCTTTGGACACAGGACACGGGACTGCAACTCTAAATGACCTCAAAATAATATTTAGAGATTTGATAGAATAGAATATCTTGAAATATGCCCAGTTATCTTTCTGATCAATCCTAAATTAATTTTATTTGGTTGAAGAGATTATTTGGATAGCAGAGTTTCTTTGAAAAATAACAGTCTCTGAAAGCTCCTCCAGAGTAAATATTCTGCGAATAATGGCCCTTGAGCCAGATGTGTCTATCTGCCTGTTTCTGTAAATGAAGTTGTATTGACACACAGCCGTACCTCTCTGCCTGTGCGTTGTCAGTGGCTGTTTTGTGCTAAAAGAGCCGAGTGGAGCAGTAGCAACACAGCCTGTATGACTCACCAGACACTTCACAGAGTCGGCCCTCCCCAGCTCTATGTTTAAAATTCATGAGAAGGTACATCATTATCATGTTTGACAAAAGACCAGTTTTAAACCTTTTCCTTCTTTTACTCTCTTCTATGCCTAGAAGTATATTTGAAATGAATTTCATTGTTATCCATTGGTGTGATTTAACTTATAATTTTGATTACCAAGGCATTATATTTTTCTACTGTGTATAATAGAATTCTTCTTTTGAAACAAAACAAAACTAATTTTCAAAAATGTCACACTTCCTCTTCATTGAAGAGTGTACTGTGAAATTTTTCACAGTCATATACTATCATACATTGTTTTCAACCTGCTTCCAGTGGTCAAGTATCTCTTCCAGTAGTTAGCAGCAGGATGAGTGTGCAATGCATGCTGTTGGCTATTGAAGATTAAGAGCATATATATTGAAAAACACTTCATGATTACAGTATAATTTTGAAACACTTATTTTTGGAGTTGCAAAATATTGCTAAAACCAACTAAATGATTATTTAAAATGGTTAATTCCATTCTGTCCTCATAGGATTAGTAAATGAAATAATGAAAGCGCATCAATTTGTTGCCTATACCTGCTCCCTTAGGGCATGCATGTGCTATAAGATTAAACACTATAGTCAATTACTTTTAATTATTTATTTTTGCAACAGTCCTATTGTTTATAGGCTATATACTATACAAGCACACCTTGTTTTATTGTACTTCATTTTCTTATGCCTCTCAGATACTGCTCATTTTTTTTTTTTTTTTTTTTTTTTTTTTTTTTTAGAGAAATTGAAGGACTGTGGCAACCCTGCTTTGAGCAAGGTGATTGGTGCCATCCTTCCAACAGCATGTGCTCTCTTCATGTCTCTATGTCTCATTTTGGTAAACCTCATAAGATTTCAAACTTTTTTCATTATTGGTGTATTTCTAATGGTAATCTGTAATCCATGATCTTTGACATTACTGTTGTAATTGTTTTGAGGCACCATGAACCATGCTCATAGAAGATGGCAAAGACTACATGTTTTGTGTGTTCTGACTTCTCCACTGACTGGCCATTTCTCCATCTGTGTCACTTTCCTTGAGCCTTTCTATTCAATGATATACAACAATAGTGAAATTAATCCAAATAATAACCTACAATGGCTTCTAAGTACAAGTAAAAGGAAGAGTTACATGTTTCTCATTTGAAATCAAAATCTTAATGAGGAAGACATGTCAAAAGCCAAGACAGGCTAAAAGCTAGATTGCTAGCAGCAAGTTATCCAGATGATTTAGCTAAGATCATGGATGAAGGTGGCTTTACTAAACAACAGATTCTTCATGTAGATGAAATAGTCTTATATTGGAACAAGATGCCATCTAGGACTTTGACAGCTGGAGAGGAAAAGTCAATACTTGGCTTCAGAGCTTCAAGGGACAGGCTGACTCTCTTGTTAGGGGCTAATGCAGCTCATGATTTTAAGTTGAAGCCAATGCTCATTTATCACTCTAAACATTTTAGGGCCCTTAAGAATTGTGTTGGATTTGCTCTATAAATGGAACCACAAAACCTGGATGACAACATATCTGTTAACAGCATGATTTATTAAATATTATAAGCCCACTCTTGAGAATTACTGCTCAAAAAAAGATTCCTTTCAAAATATTACCCATTGACCATGCACCTGGTCCCCTGAGAGCTCAGATGGAGATGTATAGGAATATTAAAATTGTTTTCATGCTTGCCAGCACCACATCCATTCTGCAGCCCATGGATCAAGAAGTTATTTTGACTTTTGAGTCATTGTTTAAGAAATACATTTTCTAAGGCTTATAGCTGCTATGAACAGTAATTCCTTTCTGATGGATCTAGGCAAAGTACACTTAAAACCCTCAGTGAGATACCATCTCATGCCAGTTAGAATGACAGTCATTAAAAACTCAGGAAATAACAGATGCTGGCAAGGCTGTGGAGAAACAGGGACGCTTTTCCACTTTTGATGGGAGTGTAAATTAGTTCAACCATTGGGGAAGACAGTGAGGTGATTCCTTAAGGATCTAGAACCAGAAATACCATTTGACCCAGCAATCCCATTACTGGGTATATACCCGAAGGATTACAAACCATTCTACTATAAAGACACATGCACACATGGATTTATTGCAGCACTATTTACAATAGCAAAGACTTGGAACCAACCAAAATGCCCATCAATGATAGACTGGATAAAGAAAATGTGGCACATACACACCATGGAATACTATGCAACCATAAAAGAAGAATGAGTTCATGTCCTTTGCAGGGATATGGGTGAACGTGGAAACCATTATCTGCAACAAACTAACACAGGAACAGAAAACCAAACCCCTCATGTTCTCACTCATAAGTAGGAGTTGAACAATGAGAAAACATGGATGCAGGGAGAGGAACATCACACCTGTCAGGGGTTGGGGCAAAAGGTGAGGGAGAACATTAAGAAAAATACCTAATGCATGCGGGACTTAAAACCTAGATAACAGGTTGATGGGTGCAACAAATCACTATGGCACCTGTATACCTATGTAACAAACCTGCACGTTCAGCACATGTATCCCAGAACTTAAACAATACAAAAAAAAAAAAAAAAAAAACCCACTGGAGAGGATCCACCATTCTAGATGCCATAAGGAACATTTGTGATCATGGAAGAAGGTCTAAATACCAACATTAACAGGAGTTTGGAAGAACTGGGTTTCAACTCTCATGAATGACTTTAAGGGGTTCAAGATTTCAATGGAGGAAGTCTGTGCAGATGGGGTGCATAGTAAGAGAACTAGAATTAGAAAGAGAGCTTCAAGATGTGACTGAATTGCTGCCCTCTCATGATACAACTTGAATGGATGAGAAGTTGTTTGTTATGGATGAGCAAAGAAAATAGTTTCTTGAGATGGAAACTGCTCCTGGTGAAGATGCCGTGAATGAACATTGTTGAAATGACAACAAAATATTTAGAATATTTTATAAACTTAGTGATTAAAGCAGTGTCAGGGTTTGAGAGGATTGACTCCAATTTTGAAAGAAGTTTCACTGAGGGCAAAATATTATCAAACAGCATCACATGTTACAGAGAAAGTTTTCATGAAAAGAAGAGTCAATCAATGCAGCAAACTCTGTTGTTTTCATAAGAAATTGCCACAGCCCACTCAAACTTTCAGCAACCACCACCCTGACCGTCAGCAGCCACCAACTAGATCCTCCACCAGAAAAAAGATTATGACTTGCTGAAGTCTTAGATGATCATTAGCATTTTTAGCAATATAGTATTTTAAAATTAAGGTATGTATATTGATATTGCACATTTAATAGACTATAGTGTAAACATAGTTTTATATGCATTGGGAAACCAAGCAATGTGTGTGACTCCCTTTATTATGATATTCATTTTATTACAGTGGTCTGGAAGCAAACTCATAATTTCTCTGAAGTATGACTCTTTTTGAACATAGAAGAATCAGAAAAATAAAACAATTTTGTACTTTAACAGGGAAATTATTAAAACTTGTTGAAAACTTGTTTTAGAATTCAGCTTAGGTAGACGATCTCAGTTTAAATGGTAGGGGTTAAATGATGAAATTACACAACCCGTGTATGAGGAAATGCAGGTTACAGCTTCACAGGTCCTTTAGTCTATGCTACTAATGAAGCAATTTGCTCTGCGTCCATTCCCATTTCACTAGCTGTCATCCACGATTAACGAATGCCGTAGAAGGGTCACTCCAGATTAGCACCCTTTCTTTGCAGAGATGCCCACTTAAAGGAGAAGGGTGTTTGGTGGTGGTGGTATTTTCTGCTACGGGTGATGCCACAGGTGAAAGTCATTCCATAGGAGATTTTTCTAAATGTTTTCTTTAGGTATCATCGGAAAAGACAAACCTCTCCAGCTAAAACAACCTATCTTTATGGCTAAGAGCTTATTTAACACAGGACTAGGCTACCTCTACGCAACCTCCAGAGAAGAAGAAAGAAATCAAGCAAACAATCAGAAAACAACAATAATAAAAACCAAGCAAACCTGGGAGTTTTAGAGGAGCACTTAATACTTAAGGAAAAGAACAGCGGTTTATTGATTCATAGATTTCCTTCAGAGCTCCTTGCTTGGAGGGAGACATTGTCCTGCCTAAAGGCTTTTCCAGAAAAGTTCTTAAGATTGAAACATGACCAAAACTCTTACATCTCTCCTTCTCCTTGTTGTACTTTCTTATTCTTTTTTATATAACTGATATCTATTTTGTAAGTCTCTTTTGGAAAAGGATAGTAAACAAAATACAACACATCACCCAACATGGCAACCACCTTGTAAAATGTAACATTACCAACAAATGTCAGAAAGTATGGATTTTTTTTTAAAGGAAAGATCTAGTTAGACATACAAATAATTTATGTCTTCTCTAAAATAAATTTAGTATTGCGTAGACTTGATCTGTGTAGTCTCATTCACAGAAGTGCATACATATCACTATTTTAAAAAATTAAATAATATACATAACGGTATTCCTGGTACATAAGAAATCATGCATGATTAAAAATAATCAGCTCAGTTCATAGAATAAAATCTCCACTATCTACAGGATTGTACTTTTATATAATACATATTTATTGACCACCTAATATATGCAAAACATTGCTTATGAATTAAAAGAGTTCACATTTATTCAGCAGTTAATTTAACCAAAGACTTTTCTACTACAAAATGATGATTTTTTAAGAAGATGATAAAGCAAGTCTTTTATTTTTCATTTAAAATTATTTATCAACATTATAGACATCTTTTGGAGGAACCAAATGTAATTTTTAAAATAGCAGTTGTTGAGTTGAATGGCCTAATTTATTTGGGAAATGTCACATAAGTTTTGGGCCCACTGTAACAGCCTAAGGAAGCAGTGAGGTATTGGCACTGCTGTTTGTGGAAACAGTTTGTAGAGGTTCATAAAACCGTTAGAAAATGTTTATTGCAATAGAATCCTAAGCAGTAAGGCATGAGTGAAGTGACCGAGACAAACAGAGGTTTGTAATATACTAATGTTTACTGAGCACTTACTAGAGAGTCAGCACAGATCTAAGTCCTCTCCATGACTCTCTCTTTTAACCTACAGACAATTACATATGGTAGACTCCATTAATTTTACCAAGTTGCAGAGAAAGAACAAGGATCGGCTGAGAGTAGTTTCAGACCTAGGAATTAAATCTCAACTCCAAAGCTCATGCTTTTTACCACATGTCAAATATGGCAAGCAACTGAAACAAAGACTTGCCTTTTGGAACAAACATTTGCAGCTGACCTCTAATCTAAGAGGCAGATTTGCAATCAATTTCATGTTCTTTGGAGAGCAGCTGCAGCCACTAATCAAAGGGCATGTATTTGCAACTGTGGAAAGGAAGTGAGTAGCCCAGTTGGTTTTTAGCAGCAGGTGCACAAATAAAAATTAGCATTAGCAATTTCCAGTTTTGAAAATTAAGAGCATATATATGGTGATCTTTTCATTCTTATGTCTCTTTGACTTAAACTAAAAAGCATGATGCTTTAGTTTATGTTATGTACCTGTAGCAATTGAAAAGCTCCTAATAGAAATAATCTATGCCCATGAATAGAAATATTTCTCTGTTAAAAACATTTGAGAAAGCTATTGGAAAAGACTCAATTCATTATTAAAGTTGGAAATATCTCAAATAAATTAATGTGTGTTTATAGAATAAATTATAATAGAAATATTTAACAACCAATAACAGTTCTGGCTGTGGTTAATCAGAGTGGATTTTGGCTTAAACAACATGTGTGAATGTGTGAATTGGACAGATTCTTAAACAATTAGAGATATGTGGGTGTTATGGAATGAATTGTGTCTCTCCCACCACACACGTACCCAATTCATGTATTAAAGCCCTAACTCCCAAAGTGACTATATTTGGAGATAGAGACTTTAAGGAGGTAATTAAGGTTAAGTGAGTTTGTAGGAGGGGGACTTAATCCAATTGGATTGGTGTTCTTATAAGAAGAGAAGGACAACAGAGGGGTCAGTATATGAAAGAAGACTGTGTGAAGACACTGTAACCAGGCAACTGTCTACAAGCTTAAAAGAGAGACCTCACCAGAAACCAACATTGCTGGCAGCTTGATCTTGGACTTCCAGCCTCTCAACCTGTGAGAAAATAAAGTTCTTCTGTTTGTTTAAGCCACCTAATCTGTGGTCTTCTCTTACTATAGTCCTAGAAGATAAATATGGTGAGAGTAACTATTTATGTTTAAATGTCATTGTTGCTTTAATTTTTAAAAGCAGTAATACATAAAATGAGGTGATATGGTGAAACAATTACATGATTTTCTTAAAAAACAGTAAGACAACAGCATTAAAAAATAGTTCTGGATTCTCACTTCCTAGGAAAAATTTTCTACCATTTAAAATATTTATCCTGGCATACACCTTTATACTTGTAAGTAAGCCATGTTTGTTTTTTAAAACTTATGCTTTGCATATTAAGTACTATATTCAAACTCTAAGATTTTACTCTCCTCTCTACCTTGAGATCAAACACACACATAGACTTCCCTCTCCCTTTGATGGTATTGAAATAGCCATGTCATAATTTTAAGTTAAATCAATACTAAGTGTTTATATTATTATGGCTATTGAATAATATGCCATTAAATCACACTAGTGGTCTATGAATATCTATTTTTCTTTTAAAATGTATTTTCTCTAGCATTAGCAATAGGCCTGTTGTTTACATTTTGCTTAATTATAATTATCTAGTAGATATCAATCATCCATTCCCCAAATCTCTTTCCAATATGTGTCTCAACTTGCAATATTTTCAAATCATCATCTGTTTCCCCACTGGAATTATTCTTCTGGATTTAACAGTCTGCTCACTCTCCAGGCCTGCTACCAGGCTAATGTCTTAGTATATTCCTTCACATTCTTCTGATAATTTCTTTTAATTTTCTCCCAGCAGAATCTTCTGTTTTTGAGTTCTGCGTTCTCCCTTCCCTTTCTCTCATTTGTTCCTTCAATTTGGTAGACTAAATCTTTAGCAGTTTCTTGAGGAAGGGTGCATGGAGGGTAAATTTGAGACTTTTAATGTCTGAACACACCTTTATTATTCAACAGTTTCATTTTGTTGATAATTTCATTAAATATGATAAAATTATGGAACACCTAATCCACTAGTGTAATCTAGTGGATTACACTAGACCCTACTATAACCTACTAGGCCAGACCAAATAAAAATGGAGTCACTCATGCTAAATGCCACATAACCAAACTAAAACTTTAAGGAAGGAGGTAGATCCCAAACACACCAGTTTTTCCTGAGAACAAGAAATTCCAGTCTACTTGAGCCAGCATAATAAGAAATTCCTCTCCGTTTCAATGTTAAAAAAAAAAAGTAACCTGATGTTAACCCATTAACTTTTCTACCAATACTCTACTTTCTTGTTCCCACCTTACAAGACCCACCGTTCTGGCACTGTCCAGTGGGAGCCCTCATGACCTTTTATAGAATGGAGGCTGCACTGATTCGTGATTTGCAAATAAAAAATCAACCATATCTTTAACGAATTTGTTGTAATTTTGTCCTTTGACAAGTATAAAAAGCTTCTCTGGAAGTCTTTTTTAATTTATATTTTAAAAACATTATTCTACATGGTTCATAGTTACTAATGAATCAAAAAATATCCTGAATTTTAATCCTTTGCATGTAACTGATTTATTTGGTTATTTTAAAATATTATTTGTCCCTAAGATTCTGAAATTTTGTGAGGATAAAATGTTTTAGTCAATTTTCATTTTGTTGAGGACCATGGCATTTATACCTGTGAAGTCATGTCTTTAGTAGGACATTTAAGTTCCCTTTTTTCTTTTGCTTCTTTATTCTTCATTTCTTATTCATTATTTTTACTTCTGTAGTCTATAAACCTTATTAAGTAAATATTGGACTTCCTGGGATGCTCTTGATGTTTTCTTAACTTTTTTCCTCCTTTTTTTGTCCTGTTGTGGAAATTATCTCATTTTTCTTACTTAAATATGCTACAGATTTTTGAAACTTTGTTATCCAATTATTTAAATGTCAGGATTTTTTTCTCCCAAATATTACCTGTGTTCTTAGTTTATGAATGTAATGTACTTTCTTACCTTTTAAAGATAACAATTACAGATGTTTAATGTTTTCTTGGTTCCCTTCATTATATTTGGTTTCCTCTCAGTGCCTGTGTTTCTGTTTTGGTTTACATGTGTCTTTGTCTTTCTGGACACAGGCTTTTCTTAAATGTCTACTAGTTATTATCTGTGTATTAGTATTTAAGGTTAAGCACTAAATATTTTATCACAATCTTGGATAGACATTTGATTTCTTCTTCACTTCAGTGATCATGTTAAGGTTTTTATTGCCTCCAATTGTTGGTATCTCCATGTCATGTCATATGTTATTAGGCATATCAGCTTCTCCAGAGTAGAATTTAAACATGTTGCCAGCAATTAAGCATTTCTTAGACTTCTGGTTAAGTTTCTATATTAAAGATACATAAAAATGCAGTATCTCTAACAAGATAAAAGTTTTGGTCCTCTCTCATGAAATAGACTCAATGTAAGCAAGTAGTACAGGGCAGGTACAAACTCCTGTTCCACGAAACTTATTTATTTCTTGATGAGAGGAAAGAAGGAAAGAGTGCAGAGTAAGCAGCTGTCTCATAAAAATGTGATATGCAAATCGTACACATCATTTCCACTTGTATCCCATTATCGAAAATGGAGTCATATGGCTTTACCAGCTGCAATGGAAACTTTGAGGAGTCATTTTTAGCTGGGTGACCATGTGCTTAGACAAAGCTTAGAGCAGTGAACATTTCTACTACTAAAAGGAAAAAAAAGAGAATAGATATTGATTAAAAATTAGCAATGATGCCCACAGGAGCCAAATGTTGGGAGTTGGAGATCTCACAATTCAGCATACAGATTTTCATTTAACTTTGCTTGTTTCAGTACCATGTGTCTGACATCAGCGGTGTCTGATGTCATAGTCAAGAATTCCTCTTTTTCTTTCTCATTTGCTTCTTAGTTGGCTTGCTCTTTTGATTTTTAAAGTTCCAAGTTTCTGTCTCAGAGTTGGGTGTTGGTTGGTTGGTTGTCTGGCTCAGTAACTTGGGAAAGAAGTACAACTGCTTAACTCTCAACTATAATTGAGAAGACTTAAGTGAGTCTCCTCTTTCTACCCCTATGGGAAATTCCAAAGCAACCTGGAGCTTCCAATTCTTGAGCCATCCTGGGATTCTATGGTGTAAACAGGCTTTTTTTCCCCTAGATTTCCATCATAAATTTCTGGCCAACCCCTGGGTGCAACTTAGGTTAGCTTTCTCTAGTTCACTAAGTTACTAATCCAAACTTTGCAGGAGTTGTTTCTTCTCCGATTCCCCTTGTCTTTGTAGATAAATGACTTAAAAAACCTTTATTCTATTTTTAGCAGAGTTTTTATTATTTGACAGTATCATTATGTTATCTATCTTGGTAGAAGGTAGAAATAATAGAATGCAACAGAATATGACATACATTCTTCCCTGGACTCTTTTCCAGTGAAATCAGACAAGAGAAAATAGAGAAATTGGGACCTAAGGAAAATATATTTATTTCTGTTTGACAAAAATATTGAATTTTTGACCCTAAACACTTTCCTTTTCATATTAGTTGTGTCTATGTAATTTAGTTGCAAAACAATGTAGACATGAGAGATTGTTAAATGATTCTAAATGCTGATCTAAGTTGAATGGAAAAGGCAGAAACTTCTACTTTCACAATACTGAGGCTATACAAGCTTAGGAGAGGAGCCCCATAGGTATTATAAGGGAACATATGGCTGCTGGGGATAAACTATTGGTGGAGATCACAGTAAGAAGTCAGGAAGTCTAGTGGGGCCTGGTGAATGGAGGAAGTGGTTTTCAGAAGGCTGGGCTTCTATTCTAGAAGAATATTCTATTCTATTCTATTCTATTCTATTCTATTCTATTCTCGAATAGAATGGAAATAGAAAACTTCTATTCTATGCAATAGAAAGGGAATCCAGTTAACTTCCAGAAAATGAGAAGTGATCCAGGATCTATATGGATCTATATGGATCTATATGGATCTTTATATGGATCTATAAAGGTAGATCCATATCTTGGATCCATAACTTAAAATCTGCAATTGAAACAACTCACTATGGACTAGAAGCAAATGCTAGGAACACAACCATTTGCAAATCTGATACCACTCTCATTCCCAATATAATTAAAAAGGGAAGAAACATTCCAGTACTGAAGAAATTTGGGTATTTGCAAATTGACCCAAAGGGACCAGAGTAATCAGTTCAGGCATCCAGAACCTAAGGATGCAATAGAATTAGATTGCGAAAGCAAGGGAAGTACCCAGTAACTGGACCAGCACATGTGTTCATTTAGGGACCCGTGGTGAAATCTATTTGATGTTAAATCATCAGACTACTGAGGTAAGCTTCTTAAAAATAAGGTTGATACCAGGTTTCAAAAGGCTTAGTTTATAAATAGATATTATATGGATTTGGAAGTAGAAATTACAGAAGGACAGAGGGTTAGAGTCAAGGAAATTATACATTTTCCATTTACCTGGAAACACTCCTTATTATCTGTGCCTTAAGCTATAATATATCATGTCAGTCATTATTACATAAAGTCCTGAAAGTAAAGGATCCTATACTCTAGTCTTTAATCACACCGTTTTTTGTCCCTTTCTGTAAAATGTAAGGCAGTAGGACCTCTGGGTCAGCAGGAGATGCCCCAAGCTGGGACTGTCTCCATTTTTAGAGACCGAATAACTCTCAAAGTGACTAGCAGTTTTGTGATGAGACCCAATAAACACCAAAGGGCAAAAAAGGAGTTTTATTCTAATATATTTTTAAGAAGAATAAAACAGACACAGCACATTTTCCTTTTTTTCTACATATCAAACTTGTCACCAAGTTTGTTTGTTTTTATCTTTAAAACTTTCTTAATTATGCCCCTTCATCTGCATTTCTATAGCCACTGTCTTAGTAAAGACTCAAATCATGTTTCTTTGTGTTGCTTCAAATGACTTCTGCCTTATCTCACTATTTCTAATTCATCCTCTGGTAAGAGAGCTATCTATTGAAATCTAAATATAGCTATGTTGTCATTGCAATGCTAAAGATATTTTAGTGGCTTACTGCACAATAAGTCTAAATTCCACCACATGTCATATGGTTTATTTCACAATCCGTTCCATATTTACCTTTCTAAACTTCCTCAATCAACTCTAGTCTTTACTATATCTTGGAAGTCCATGAATACCCATTGCTCTTGAAAACTTTCTAGCCTTTTCATCTTCTGGCCTGTTTTATGCTTTTACTATCACTTGTCCATCCCAAGAATTGGGATGCAAAGGGAAAGATCTGGGAATAGGGAAAAGAGCACCCTTTTTACTCAATACCTCCTAGTGAGAAATAGTATCTGTATGGTTGGTTGTTCTCACTGATTTTGCTACTCTGTGTGTGTGTGTGTGTGTGTGTGTGTGTGTGTGTGTGTGTTTGCCATCAGAATTCTTGGAAAGATAAAGATGATTCCAAACTCTAGAAAAAAATACCTTTCAAACCTGTCTCCTCTTAAAGGAAAGAAGTCATTGAATGTTTTTACCAGATTTCTCCACTTGAAACTCTAAACTTCTTTAGCATGTGTACATAAAATAAATTCTTGCCTAAAATATGGTATATATCCAATCTAACACAGAATGTCTTCTAGCCCCTAAGTTCCCAGCCAGATAGATTGAATGTGAATTTCAGTAAAAGAAAACAATTGCTGCAGTGAAAAGACCTAACGTAAAAACAGTGACATAAACGTCACTGAGTTAATTAGTTAACTAGTAATCCCTGAAGAAAGAAGAGAATAGTGTTGAAGCAGAAGCATAAGATATGCATTGACTGATTGTTAGGCAAAGAAGGACCTTTGAAATTGAGCTACATGTTAAGAAGGGTGTAATATACTCTAAAGTCCATGCAGTATATAAAGAAGCAGCTCCTGGAAAGAGATACATATAACAGGGTCAATCTACAGCCAGGCTTTTCAGTCAAATTACCTTGATTGGTAAAATCTCATAAATAATTTCATTGTGTAATTCTCATCATGGACATCTTTCACTGGCCCATTGGGATGCTGTTAAAGAAAAGTTATTTAAAATTAAATTTTATGATGTTTATTAAAGAAGTTCTCACCCACATATAGCCATACAGCAATGTAGACCTTTTCTTCTCCCTAGTAAAATATTTGTCCTTGAATAATTTGAGTAACTGTATAGTTTGTGCATTGTAATTGACAATAAATAGAAAAAGAATGGTGATTAAGAGATCAGCCTTGAATATTCTGTGTTCTAGGTACAGCTAAAAAGCTTACTAGCTATATCACTTGAAACACTAGATTATGTGAACCTTAAAACCACGTACATAATAGAAAGTTTCTATTCTGTGCAACAGAAATGGAATCCAGTTAACTTCCAGAAAATGAGAATTTATTAGGTGGTTGCCAAGAACCCTTCAGGAAGGATCAGAAGGCTGATGAACGGTCTTGTAGCAAGCACGACCTAGGTGGCTCCAAAAGAGTTTTAGTCACAAACATCTCACCTGGGCACCGTCTCTAAGATTAGTGAACTCTGAATCTGTGCTTAGGTCATAAATCATGCTTTGGACATACTGAGGTGGGGACAGGAAGGATCAGAGGAGTGGAACCTCTAAGAGCCATCCTTCCCCTGTAGAGTAGATAGGACTCTTGAGCTTAGCCTCTCTCCAAGGCTAGGGTTAGGCAGGGAAAATAGGAGCTGAAAACCAAAGCAAACAATACCAGAAGGCACTAAATAATAACTACATGAAAGGTTTATTTAGGAAGATTAAATGGAGTTTTGCATACACACTGAAATAGAATGGTATATCTATAGTTTCTCTATAATTGTCGAGTAAAGAGCTGAGGTGCAACAGAAGATAATACCCCCACATTCTAAGAAGATCCCTTCTCTGGGCTTTACACAGAGATTAAGCTGACTCCCATATAGTGGATGCTGTCAATTACCAGCAATCAACTGACAAAGTTAGCAACCCCAGCCCTCAACAATGAGTTAGCTGCTATTGACTTGCAGATGTTCCCTTCTCCAGAGAATTGCCCTCAAATCATTGAAGTTGGCTGCCTGGGAGATTATGACCAACCCTACTGTCTCTCCATCCCCATGTACCCCTGCTTCTATAGTAACTTACAGACAAGGATGAATGGACTGAGCCGGGGTTCCAATGTCCAACTCCTCTTCTTCCAGATGGGAACAATGCTGCAGTGTGATATATCCTTAGAACTCCCTGTGGGTTAGGCCCATCCCTTACATCTTCAATAAATCTTGAGCCCTCATATCTCTGTCTCAGGATCTGCTTTGTAAAGATCCTGAGACATATTTACCTCCCAGCCGAGGTAGCTGGTTAGACAGATGAAGATATAGGGAGAGGGAGAAAAGAAAGAGAAGCGGGGAGACATCAACCATGTCTTTGGTTTTGTGGAACATTGAGGATATATTTATTTCCAACTTCTCACATTTCTGATCTGAAAACAGTTTTAGTTAAATGACAACAAAAAACACAGAACTAGCTAGGCAAATTTGTAATGAAGGAGAAGCTGGACATATATCAAGAGACTTGGGATTTTAGAAATAATTCTATATCTATATGAAATGATAACACAATTAGACCTCAAAATACTCACTGCAGTTTAACAGCATCAAACAGAGTATTTAAACACGGGGAGATATTACAACTGTTACTATATCAGCAAGAATGCCTGGGGCCTTAATTTATTTATGTATCTCAGAAAGCAGTTAGGAATGAGTCCCCAAAAAGCAGCCTAGAATCTACGGAGAAGCACTTTTTTGAAGCCACATGTAGCATTTAGAGATGTTTCTTGAAGACTTGGACCGTCAGACTAAGAAATTGTTAAAAATGTAAGTGAATGTCACAGGGAATACCAGAAAGATGAAGTACAATACTCACAGAATTATTGGATGAGTTTTAAGATGACCCAGTTTATGTAGGCTGGTATTGCTTGTTCCCCTAGAGAACATGCCTAAAAGATTTATGGGATTAGGGCTCCTAAAGGAAGGTACAAGGAAGATACTTAAAAAGGAAGCTGCCACCTACATTAAACATTTTTCTGCCAAAGGTATTTAATCTGTGGCTAACCGGGAGGAAACTAATAGGGGAAAACATTCATTTGATAAAAAACAAAAAAGCTGAAAAACCTACCAGATTAAAAGAGCCAAAAGAGATATGACAATTCAATGGAAGGTATAATTCTTGATTGAACCTGGATTGACAAATCCAAATAAATAACAGCCCTAAAGGACAACATTAAAACATTTGGAGAACGTTGAGTAGGATCTGTATGTTAGATAACATTAGAAAATTAATGTTAGATGTCCCAAATGTGACCATTCTAGTGTGGATATTTAGACATGTGTTATTCCTAAGGGACACATGTTGAAACATTTAGATGTAAAGTGTCATTGTGCCTGCCAGTAATTCTCAAATATGTCATTAAAAACAACAAAAATATACATATAGAAAGAAAGAGCAGCAATGTAGCAAAAATGCTAGAAATCGCTGAACCCAGAAGAAAAGTAATGAGTTTTTAATGTACTGTTCTTTTTATACTTTGTAGCATTCAAATTTACCAATATTAAATGTAAGAAAATTCATTGGTTAATTTGGAAAAATACTTTTTTGTCCATTTATTGCACTAAAAAAAAAAAAAAGCTTTAAGGAAAGCAGAAGTTGAGTCCTGTGTGCGGGGTGATTTGATGAAATAATAACTCCAGGCTGCAGTTTTCCCATGCAGAAGGGAAAGATGGAAAAAGATGGCTTTGAATCGTGGAATTCATAATTCCACACATTTTACCGTAGACCATGTAAGAATACATCAGCAAAAGCAATGTCAGGGCCAGAAAACAAAGAAAAGACAATAATAGTTGGATGTCCAAATACAACAAGAGGTACAAAAGGGAAAGCACAAATGAAAAAAGCATGAACATGGCTAATCTCTTATATATTTTTTAATTTTTATTTTGAGACAGGGTCTCACTCTGTCTCCCAGGCTGAGGTGCAATGGCGCAATCGTAGTGTACTGGCAGCCTTGACCTCCTGGGCTCAAGCTGTCCTCCCAACTCAGCCTCCCAAGTAGCTGGGGCCACAGGCACATATTACCATGCCCAGGCAATTTTTGTATGTTTTGTAGAGATAGGGTTACCGCATGTTGCCCAGACTGGTCTGGAACTCTTGAGCTGAAGTGATCGATATGCCTTTGCCTTCTAAAATGCTGGGATTACAGGTGGAAACTACTGCACCTGGCACATCTCTTCTGAAAGGAGTAGAAAAATTCAGAAGCAGATAGAAATAGGCCCCAGAGCCACAGGAAACACTGCGTACAGACACAATTCTTTGGCAGAGTCAGACTTGCTTATGAGCCCTCAATAGGCCCTTCATGTGCCAGCTTTCAGGAAACCAGAGAGCAGCTCCATTTCTTAAAGAAGGGTGATTCCTCAGTTTCGTGGACATGACTTTAACAGGTATTGTAGGGCTATAGGGCAATGGGCATGGTTGACAAAGCAAAGAACTGAAATGTCATTGCCCCAAAGGAAATGCAGGCTTTCTCTACACAATTCTGAGGGAGATTTAGCAAGATAAAAAAGTTGGAATTGATATTTGACTTTTAACTTCTTTAGACCTTAAAGTGAGAATTTTAAACTTTCTTTGGAATTTGACTTATAAAGGCAATAGGAATTAATCTAGTGAGCTGAAATTTCTCCTTCATAATTTGCTAGGTTAGGTTTTATTTTTCATTTGGGACATCCTATACTACATAGGTTGATCTTTGTATTATTATTTAGCCTAACTGGTAAAATATATTGGATGAACAGATTTGGCCAACTTTGGGGCAGAAATTAGACTAGAGGGTAAATAAATCTTCAACCTTGGGGTAAAATATGATCCTGAAATAAATTAATGTCCTGCTCTGACCAATTTCATGGCTTCAAGAGCAAATGGTAGCAGGCCACTGCCAGTCCCACAAGCCTACCCATGGCAGGACACTAAATTGAAATAGCAAGTCTTTTTGCCTTTAGAAAAATACCTATTTTAACATTTAAAAGAAAGACTCAAATTCATTACAACAGCTTTAACAAGCTTCGCCACAAAATATATTTACACATACTCAGGGACTTGAAGTTTATTGCAGAGCTCTTTAACTGATCAAGTCAGGGTGAAGTGACCACCTTCCCCACAACCATCCTCTGTGCTTGTCATCTTCAAGGATGTCTTACCCTGGCTCAGGCTCTGGGGGTAGCTGCAGTAGAAACTTGCCTTGGAATTATGAAACCAGTAAAATTAGCATGGTACTTGCAGCCAGCGTCACCACAGAACATCCTATTTATTGAATTGGAGTGTTCCGAATGAGCAGGCTGAACTTGGTTAAGACAGAGAGACAGACATAGAGAGAGAGAAAGAGAGATTCTGTAGTGCTCCAGATTGAAAGCAGATAGTCAAAGGTAAAATAAATTTCAGTAGCCTGTTCCTTCCTGAGTATTCAGCAGCCCTGGTTCAGGGATTTTTCCATTTGCAAGAATCTTAAAATATGTTTTCTGGTTAAATTCTTTTTCTTTTTATTTTATTTGTATTTATTTATTTTATTTTTGGCTACTAGGTGGTTTTGATGAATTTGCTGTGATCCAGGAATGTTTAAGTATTTCTCTTAGAGTTGGCTTTGGCTCAGATTGTTTCAACAGCCTTGAAATGAGATCAGGGAATGTAAACCTGGACCATTCTTTTGTAGGTCTTTTGCTAGCGGAAGGGAGACTTCCCTTTCAGGTCATCAGTCTTCTGCCCTGAGGATGAGCATGGTACATGGCTGTTTTAGCACATTCTTTATAGTTGATTCTAGCGGGTAGTGAATGAAAAGCTTAAGGAGACTATGCAAATGTTTGGCTTTCTCCTTCACTCTCCACTTGACCACAGAAGAAGAAGAGCAATCAATTTATTTATCTGACTGGCAAGTCTAGGAGAAGAAACTCAGATATGCTTCTTCTTAATCTGATTTTGGATAAGTTTGCTGCAAAGAGAGTGCTTTTTTTATCTGATGGTCACCATGTTGTTAGTTCACTGGGGTGTGGGGTAGGTGTGTGTGTTTAGAGAGGGAGAGATTAAAGCTGTTTTCGCCAGAATTACTCTCTTTAATATCTTTGGTATAACTTTATATCTTTGGTATAATGGTGGAGCTCTTCCAGACCAGGTTCTTGAAAATAGTTGTATTGTGGGATTAAACCTCATTATGGAATGGGAATATCTATATTCATAAACCATTGACTAAAATGAGTCTAACCTTCTGTTGTCATTATTGAAATAATTGACATTCACAAAATGTAAAGTTATATAATATTATATGATCCTAATACTCTGTAAGTGTTACTTAGGTTGATGCATTTTCTGTATTTTATTACAACTTTCTTGAGAGGATAACCTGAACTAGTGCAAATTTTTGCATATAACAAGTTTCAAAATTAGTGGGCATTGCATATGAATTTACTCAGAAGGTTAAATATTTTCTCTTTCTTTCCCTTAGTAATATATTTATAATCTTAGATCTTTCAGCTGTCACTCCAGCTAGTCTTCCAAATGAGTATTACACAGAATAGACACCCAAGGCATCCAAACCCTTCACTTTTGGCTTCTGCTTGGCTTCTGTTTTCTACGCACTATGCAAACATCTGAGGCACTTTTTTTCCTGTGTTTTCCTTTAAAGCTTAGGTTAATCCTAGAACTAATCAGCCATATGTTTTCTCATTGCACATACCCAAAAACAGCCTTAGAATGTCCACGGATACTTTCAAAGTGAAGGAATAGTTGACTATACCTTTTATCTTAAAAAAAAATTCAGCAGGAAAGCAAAGATTATATATCTGTATCTGTATTTACATCTTTATCTATCCATTCAGTTTTATTGATTGTTGTTGTTTGCTTCTTCTCAGACTGCAGTCTCAACTCACAGCCCCAAACAAGTGGAGGTACAGGGGTCTTCATTCTAGAAGCCTTGACTCATGGATGAGCTCCTCTGGTGAAACTGGAATGAGGAGGTCATTTGGAAGGTGTTGAGTAGTTGAAAATATATCAGCATAGAATACATTCAATGTTATAATAACTGCTTCTTGAGCTAACAAATTATAATGTTGAAAACAATAGGCTCTGTCTAAATTTTATGTTTTCCCTCGTATTTTTGTGGAAAGCAATACTCAACAAAGACTTTCTGCCCATTAGCAAACAGGCTTCAGAAATTTCCCTGAATTTTTGTGTTTTTATTTTGTTCTTGTTTACAGTTTGCAAAATTTCACCAGGTGATCTCTGGTGCTATAAACACACTTCAGTTGGAAAAAGAAAAAAGAAAAAAAGGACATGAGCCCTTAAAAGCAGCATGGTACAGAAAATACCATGCAGCCCTGGTGAGAGACTCACTTTTTATGAGAAAGTCTTTTTATTCAGTTTTTTCTTCAAAATTAAAATTTCGATGCACTCATATCTCACGTAGATAATAGATTTTCATTCTGTCTAGAGTGAGAAAGGAAAGGTGATGGAAAAAACAACAGGGTTCAGATTAATAGGAGATGACAACTTGACCAAACAGGAGGTGGCAGCCCTGCTGGCTCCACGGCTCAGTGGCTGTGACAGGCAATTAACGATCAGAGCAGCCAGATGTAATGGAAGGCAGCAGCAACTCACTGAGCACTTCCTGGCTCCTCTGCTGCTTCTACCATTTGTATTGTTTGCAGAGACAAATAAACACTAATGCATGCTTTGCTAAGAAACGTAGTTAGGTTAGACTAAAAGGGGAGGGGGTGGAAAGAGTCATGACACCGGAAAAAACCTAGTTTAATGACAAATGGGGACAGTCTCCCCAACTCTCAATAAAGGAAGTGAAGATTATCAAACGATTTAACAGCAGATTCTACTTTTTTATATGACATTGTAAAATTCAAAACAATTTTTAAGCATCATCTGGCATGTCTCACACGTACAATATCGATTTCTCTTCTACATCTGCAGTCATTAGGCATTTTTCCTTCTTAAATTTTGTCTTTCACACTTCTGCTTTGATATATAAAACAGGATAAATAAATAATGTTTATTTTATTTAATATAAATTTTTAATTTTAAAATATGTTTAATAAAATTATAGAATACGTAAACATAAATTTTACAAATATATCCATTTAATTAAAACTCAAATGCTTCATCTCTCTAGATAGATGAACTAAGTACTGTAGCTACTATTGTAATCTCCTGCATACATTTAACTGTTCAGCAAGTTAATGTTATTTCTGTATATCGTAGTTTTGTCCACAATGTCTATGATACAGTATCCTCAGGGAGGTACTCATTTCCACAAAATGGGGAATAAAATTAACAGTACAGTCAACTAGCAGCCTATTCCCCAAATAATTTACATTTTCACCCCTATACACATGAACACATCATATCCACCTACTACATACTTTCAAATTCAAACTTCATTCTACATATTTAAATTACATATTGAATGCTTGAGTAATCTTTGTAAGTTTAAATATTGTTAACATATTAAAATTTGAATATAAAAATGAAAAATACCAGCTGCCAGACAAAACCAGGAGCTGGCATTGTTGACATATTTATTATGCGGTCACCTCAAATTAAACACAAGAAAATAAATCTCAAAATGACAGACTCATATTTACCATGTGTGCAATGTGGGAGGCAGAAAGTGTTAAGATACTAATGCATCAACATATGCACTCAGAACTGATTCACTAACATGTGCTACTATTTGAAGTTTTCATGACTTTGAGGCAGATGTTTCCGAACACTCATTTATTTAGACATCAAGTATAATGAAATGAAAATATAGAAACGTTTACTCAAATGCATCAATCTGCGAAAATGCAAGTGGTAAAGAGACATTTAAATAAATCTACCCAAATTTATTTCCCTAAATGAGTATTATCATGAGATTATGGAATTTAAGATTTTAGTCTAAGTCAATTCAGGAATTATGCTTTAAAGCTCGTCTTATTACTCTAGAATCACATCTATTTTCCTAATTAAAATTTATTTAGCAATTTGGTAACTCTTCTCATTACTAAACTAGGTTCTAACTTATGTTTAAGTATTTCCAACAAATAAAAATTTTCTTCCAGATAATGAATATACAGCACTTTTGAATGTCACAAAAATGAATATGCTTTAGGCTTTCAGAATAATTTTAAAAGTGAAAATCCACATAAGTTATTTTAAATTATGATGATAATATTGCTGTAATAAGTTTCTGAAGGTTCTAACACAAATTCAAATGCACACATTTCTATTCAACACATGTTTGAGTTTCTCTTATGTTTCAGTGATAATTATCCTGAAATAAATAAGAGTCAAAAGATTCTTTTAAAGGCATGATCTCTGTCCACTTGGAGCTCACAGTTTAATATAAGAAATAAAACCTAAGCAAATATCTGGTAAAATAGAGGAGTATTTATAGCACACACAAAAAAAGAAAGAAAAATGGGGTCTTGTTGCAAACAAAATCCAGAAAGCCAGTTCATTTTTGCAAATATGATAGTCTGGGTTATTTAATGCAATCGTCCTTTAAAACATAATTAAAATTGCTGGGTAAAACATTAAATACATCTTTTTACAGTGCTGGCAAAGAGATAATATTGACGAAAACTATCTTGCAAAATTAAATGACATGGGAATCTAGAGGGAGACCACTGTAGCTGTTTTTGTCCTGAGGAATTTTCCAGGCCTTGATGAAACTGATTCTCAGTTTTGAAAGTTTCATGCACTATGGAAAACAGAGTTGAAAGCTTATAGTCTGTCTAGGAGAGGGAGAGTCTTTGGAGAATCTCTTGACATTAATTGAGTAATGTAAACGGCACGTCACTAGGATGAGAATTAAAAACAAACAAACAAACACCCTGAAAATAGGAACTGCAAAGGAAGTTATTTAGAGGCTAAATAAAGCAGTAGGAAGATGCAAAGGCAAGCTGAGAGTAAAACCATAAAACAGTCTTTAGATTTGGAGCCACAAGTCATAATAATTGGAAGTTTTAAAATAAGCCATGAATTTATTCTGTAGTAGAAGGGACCAGGTACTCAGCAAAGGAAATGCAGATATTCTCTTGAGGAATTTATACCAAGATACATTTCAAATGTTTACAGAAATAATTATCCAAGGATTAAAACATATATATGTATATATATTTAAATATATGTTTATATATATAAAGTTTATATATAATATTTTATAAAGTTTATATATAGTAAAATTTCTATAAATCTAAAGTTTATATAAAGTAAGATTTCTAAGAAACTTATTTCAGAAAAAAGAAAAATGATCCCAATAAATCCAAGAAGTTTCTGTTATGTTTCAGCGGTAATTATCCTGAAATAAATAAGAGACAGAAGATTCTTTAAAAGGCATGATCTCTGTCCACTTGGAGCTCACAGTTTAATATAATAAATAAAACCTAAGCAAATGTCATATAAAATAGAGGAGTATTTATAGCACAAAAAAAAGAAAGAAAAATGGGGTTTAAATCCAAGAAGAAACTAAAAACAAATACGGTAGAAATATTCAGATTTATACAAATAATTAACTAAATAAATATGTATGTTTGTGTGCATGTGTGTATCTCAGAAACCAAAGAAATAATATTTCCGTGAGGGTGTGCCAGCAGGACAAACAGATCTGCAAACACGTAAGATACTGAAAATATGGCAAAAAGACTCTAAAATAAATATTAATATGTTTTGCTAAAATATAAGAAAGACAAAGTTGTAAAACATTTCAGGGAAAAACTATTCAAGAGTGAAAAATACTTAGCAGATTGAAAAAAATAATGAAATGAATTATGTGGTAATTAAAAATATAATGATTTAATTTTTAAAATTTCAAACATTGGTTTTCCAATCAGATTAGATATAGCTAAAGAGAAAATTAGCAAACTAGAAGCCTGGTCAAGAGACATTGTCCAGAATATATCACAGGAGAAATACAAATATGGAGAGTATGAAAGCGAGATTAGAAAACTAGAGCAATAGAAATAGAATGTCATATACTTTGACACTGAGACTTGGAAGTAGACAGGAGGAGATCTGAGAGGTAATGTTTGAAGAGAAAAAGGCTGAGTTGCCTTTACTGATTAAAAACAGCAACTTGCTGATTTAAGAAATGCAATGAATCCCCAAAATTATAAAGGAAAGTAAACACAGCCATAGGCATACTTTTAGTGAAACTCTAGAAGACCATAGTCAAAGAATACATTATACAGAGAGAAGGAAAAAGATTATTTTCAAAGACACTGCAATGCAACTGACAGAAAACAAGGAAGAGTAAAATGATACTGTTAGTATGCTGGAAAAAAATGATTACCATCCTAGAATTTACAGCTAAAATAATACATTTCAAGAAAGAGAATGAAAAAGATATTTCCAGGTAACCAAAATTTTAATCATAGATAACACCTGAAAATAAATGTTTTATAAATAACTCATATATAAACAAATCATAAATAACACATGAATAAATATATCATACATTACTCATAATTATATATAATTATAATATCACACACATATACACATGTTTATGAGTTATATATACACATGTGTATATATACATATATGTATATATACATGCATACATTTGTATATGTATACATATATGCTATATATGTGTGTATATACTATATATGTGTATGTATACATATATACACATATCTATATATAATCTTCAAAATGACTCTATGAGGTAGCTACTTTAATTATCCACAGTTTTTTAGATGTGGAAGCCAGAGTACACATAACTCACTAATTTGTTCAAAACCACATAGTACAAGCCAGGGCAGGGTTTAAAGACACTCTAATCCAGAGTCTCTTCTCCTAACCACTATGACAGTCCCTCCTCACCCAACTCAACCATCTGGCAAGATTGTCTCTGGTATTAAGATTTCTAAGAAACTTATTTCAGAAAGAAGGAAAATTATCCCAATAAATTCAAGAAAAACTAAAAGCAAATATAGTAGAAATATACAGCTTTATACAAATAATTAACTGAATAAATTAATCTTGTTAAAATCTTTTTTTTTTTTTTTTTTTTTTTTTTTTGAGAAGAGTCTCACTGTATCTCCCAGGCTGGAGTGCAATGGTATGATCTTGGCTCACTGCAACCTCCACCTCTCAGGTCAAAGCGACTCTCCCACCTCAGTCTCCCAAGTAGCCGGTATTACAGGTGCCGACCACCACGCCTTGCTAATTTTTGTATTTTTAGTAGAGACGGGGTTTCGCCATGTTGGCCAGGCTGGTTTTGAACTCCAGACCTCAAGTCATTCACCCACCTCGGCCTTCCAAAGTGCTGGGATTACAGGCATGAGCCACCACGCCCGGCCTAAAATCTAATTTTTTTTTTTGAAAGTAACATTAAATTAAAGTATATTGCAACACTAACATATTGTATTAGTCCATTCTCACATTGCTATAAATAAATACCTGAGACAAGGTAATTTATAAAGAAAAGAGGTTTAGCTGGCTCACTGTTGTGTAGACTGCAGGAAGCATGATACTGGTGTCTGCTTGGCTTCTGGGGAGGCCCCAGGAAGCTTCCAATCATGGTGGAAGGTGAAGGAAGTGTAGCCATGTCCCATGGCAAGAGCAGCAGCAAGAGAGTGAGGGGGGAAGTACTGCATACTTTTAAACAACCAGATCTCACCAGAACTCACTCACTATCACCAGGACAGAACCAAAGGGATGGTGCTAAACCATTCAAGAGAAATCTGCTCCCATGATCCAGTCATCTCCCACCATGCCTCACCGCCAACATTGAGGATTATATTTCAAAATGCAGTTTGGGTGGGGACACAATTCCAAACTATATTACATATCTACTAGGAAAGGCAAATGCAGTTAAAAGTATTCTAGGTCTTTGTATTATGTATTACATTAAGGGATCAAGAGATACAGAAAAAGGCCCTTTCAGGGTGAAGATAAGCAAAAGAACATTGATGGAAATCTGAGCAATATTTTTCCCCCTGTGCTTATTAGGAACCAGACACTGGTTTAGGTACTTCACAAGCATTATTATGTTTTTTCTTCACAACTGCTCTACAAGATAGACTTGCCAAAGGTAGAATGGTTGCTTATTACTCAATATCTCTAAAACTCATTTTTTGAAATCTTAAAATTGGCCTCATAAAAATCTAACGTCTTTTCCCCAGTGTAGGTTCTTGGCAGCTTTGTTGAAAATGAGTTCACTGTAGGAGTGTGGATTTGTTCCGAAATCTCTATTCTGTTCCATTGGTTTATATGTCTGTTTTTATGCCAGCGCCAGGCTGTTTTGATTACTATATATCTGTTTGCACATGAAGATTAAACAAGATTATATAGGTCTATGTATTATATACAGCACAGTGCCTAACATAAATAATGCTCTATAAATATTTTAGATATTATTGTTATTGATATCTTTATCCACAACATATCAGCATTTTCTAAATTCAGACTGTATATGTGTGTGTGAAGCATAGTTGAATTTTGGTTATTTCATGGTAAAAGAAGAATTTATGTGTCTTGCCATGGAAACTCAGCTTTCCTTGACATCACTGCTACCCTTCATAGTGGTTATTTTATTGTGTTGCATAATTAGTTCATTATCAGGTGAACATTTTAGTGAGAGGGGGAAGGAATGTTTTTTCTAGAGTATCTTAATTCTTTCACTGCCAAACACTTTCACTAGTCTAGGATCCACTTCAGGTGGCTTTCTTCCTTATCACTTTGTGGACACAGATATTAGGGGTTTACAATGGTCCTTTTGTAACTAAATTAAATGGACATTCTTTCGTTCTCATTATTCTTGTTTTATTGGGAACATTTGATGCAATGGGGCACTGCTTTTTTTTTTTTTTTAAACCTATTTTCTTTCCATGGCCTATATGAGGCCATACTCTCATCATACTCAGAATCTGCAGTCTTCTTTGCTATTTTTCTCTTTCTGAGAGTCTGATGAATCAAGTCTTATTTAGGATTTTGTCTTGGGCCTTTTTGTCTTATAAATTTACAAACCCTCCTTATACAATTGCAGCTATTTCAAATACCATCAGGTAATAATATATGACCTGTATACAATCAGAATAATAGCTTGGGGATCTTAAACTGGGATATTCTTATTCCTAAAATTCCTGATTCCTGGTTTCAGTGCTGTTTCTACGTTGAGTCAAGTCTTCAGGATGCATGTAATAAAGTAATGTGACTCAGTTCCCAATCCTAATGGATTATGGAATGGGCACACTTCAGAAAACCTCACGCCACTTTAAGAGATGCAATGTAAACATAGTCTCATTATAATCCCTCACCTTATTAATCCTCCCATAGGACCTAATCTGTTGTTCAAAATGTACATTTCAGGTGGGGGTACGGGCAGGGAGTGATAAAATGTAAACATGTCAATGATTTTGAACCAGCCCATTTGTCTCATAGAGCTGATGTTTATAGTTTATTTTGAATAAACCTAGAAAGTGATTCCCCCTCCAATCTTAATTTCTATTTTATTTTATTTTTGAGACAGAGTCTTGCTCTGTTGCCCAGGCTGGAGTGCAGTGGTGCGATCTCGGCTCACTGCAAGCTCCGCCTGCTGGGGTCACGCCATTCTCCTGCCTCAGCCTCCCAAGTAACTGGGACTACAGGCACCCGCGACCACTCATGGCTATTGTTTTTGTATTTTTAGTAGAGATGGGGTTTCACAGTGTTAGCCAGGATGGTCTTGATCTCCTGACCTTGTGATCCGCCTGCCTTGGCCTCCCCCATCCAATCTTAAAACTTGAGAAAGTTGCATTTGTCTTATCTGAGTTCCTTTCTTAGGAAACAAACCATTAGCTCTCCCAGATAGTATGAAGAATCTGAAACTCACCAGATCACTGCACCTGGACAATAAGATGCCAGACCCTTCACCCACAATGATTGCCTGATGGCAACCTGCTGCCTGTTGACCAACTCCTCTTCTTTACCCCTCCCTAATTCCTGCTTTTTCACACATGATTACGATTCTTCCCTGCCTATAAATCCCCTAATTTTAGTCAGTCAGGGAGATGAATTTGAGAAAGACTTCCCATCTTTTTGGCTGCAGCACCCAATTAAAGCCTCTTTTCTGGCAATGCACCTTGTCTCAGTGATTGGCTTTCTGTGTGGTGAGCAGTAGACCCTAAAGCAAATCTCTAATGTTTCAGTAATAATGTATAGGTATAGCCATAAGTTTTGCTTTAAATTTTCTTTCTTGGAGGTCTCCTTTTATTTTTAGTAAATATTGGTTTGTTGTTTTTTCTTCAGATTTTCGCTCTGCATGGTATCTCCTGTGTAGGCTTACTGACCTCATGGTGAGGAGGATGGGAGGCTGTAGGTGCATCCAGTGTTCTGTAAAACTTTGCTGTTCTCTCCTGTGGTGTGGTACTTGTGGTCTGCCCTTCGGACTCATGATAACTGAGGTATTACTCAATACATATGGCATTTCAGGCAATATGGTGGCACCACACCTGTATTTCATTGTCTGAAATACTTTGCATCATGTCTCGCAGTTAGACACAAGCTTCTTTGCAAAATCACAGGACTTTAATGCTTCTTTAGTCTTCTTTTCGTTTCTTCCTTTTTTTTTCTGGAGACAGGGTCTCACTCTGTCACCCAGGTTGGAGTGTAGTGGCATGGTGGGATCTCGGCTCACTGCAACCTCTGCCTCCTATGCTCAAGCAATTCCCCAACCTCAGCCCTTCAAGTAGCTGGGACTACAGGCATGAGCCACTATGCCAGGCTAATTTTTGTAGAGACAGGTTTTCACCAGATTGCCTAGTCTGGTCTTGAACTCCTGAGCTCAAGCAATCCACCTGCCTCAGCCTCCTAAAGTGCTGGGATTACAGGCATAAGCCACTGCTCCTGGCCTCCTCTAGTCTTCTTAGCACCTCTGTGGGCCATCACAGGGGCTTTGTAGAAACTTGTACATTCCCAGGATTCCAACCTTTGCTATGGGACTGGTAATGTGTAGGGCTCTAGAGGCCTTAGCTTCCTCCTAGTTTATAATTCCTATGTCCTGATGTCCCATTCCCCACAGTCAGGCCATGCAGGTCCTCCTACCCCTTGTACCCACCCCATGGTGTTTCTACTATGAAGATGTACACGTTCAGACCCAGCCCTTCTTCTCTATCTACATTTTCCCCCATCCCCTAGAGTGCAAAGATCGTGTTTTTCACTATCTCTTCTTTGCTACAGGATCTGATCCTCTTCTTCACTGAATCTACATTCTTAGAGTTTGGTGGCAGAAATCTGTGATAAAAAGTTATCCATTGCCTCTCAAGATACAAATCTACTCTTCTATACCTCTTCTGTGACATTGCTGCTGGGAGTCTAAAAGTTGCATTTCAGACTTCCTTAATAAGAGAAAGCAAGAGTTGATGTGAAGACAGGAGGAGGAAAAGGGAAAGAAATTTTCTTCATTGTTTTTTTCTGACTGTTCCGCTCAGTATTGTCCCAGCAGTGGCATTTTACCAAGGCAGTTATCTTCAGTCTCCAGATTTTTTTTGGCATTTCTAGGACAAAGCTTCACTGCACCCCTTTAGAAGCACCAATACCACCAGAGAGTGCCCCTTTACTCAGACATCTGAACCTCACTACTTTGGGACCCCTCTTCTAAGATGCCACGTTCTGCCAATGCCAAATTCTTTCCTTTTGTTCCCCAGGCACTAAGACTGGTAGCTGCTTCCTATAGTTAATACCTCCAGGTTCTTCAGTGTTACCTTTCTGTTCTCTGAGCTTGCCATCCCTGTGTAACTAGTTCCCCAAAGAACTCCTCTCTGCTCAAATATCAACTGTGCTTTCTCTTTTCCTGGCTGGACTCCAGTGGTTTCTTTTTTCTTTTTTTTTTTCGTTTTTGCATGATAAGTAGAATAGTGGTCCCGAAAGATGCCCATGCCTGAATCCCCAGGACTTGTGATTATGTTATGTTACATGGCAAAGGGGAGAGAAGTTAAGTCTGTAGATGAAATTAAGGTTGCTTATCCACTGACCTTGATATGGCAAGGTTATCTTGGATTAACCAGGTGGGTACAAATTTATCACGAGGGTCCTTTAAAGTGAAAGGGGAACATGAAGAGAAAGAAGAGAAGAGGGAGAGGGATAATTGACTACAGAAGAAAGGCAGGCTTAGAGAAATGCAATGTTGCTAGGGTTGAAGATGGCAGAGGGAGATCAAGAGCCAATGGATGAGGCCAGACTCTAGAAGCTGGAAAGGCCAAGGATACTGTTCTCTCCTGTAGCTTCCATAAGGGAACACAGCCCTGCAGACCCCTTGATTTTTGCTTTGCAAGGCATGTGTTGAACTTCTAGACCATAATACTGTGAGATAGTGAATTTGTATTGTTGTCAGTCACTAAACTTGTGACAATTTGTTGCAGCAATAATAGAAAATTGAGATAATGTATTGCATAGAAAAATAAAATTATATTGGTTTATTGACTACCAAATTTTTATTATAACATTTTCTTCTGGAATTTTGATGATTATATGTAATTTTCTATTAGATATTTGTCCCTTAATACTCAGGGATAGGCATTTCAAAGTTAGCATCTACGAAAAGAATGTATTATATTTGCTTCCAAGCCTGGTCCATTCCCATATCCCTAATCTTATCCATTTGTTCATGCCAGAACCCAGACCTCACATTGAGTCTTTTTTCTCCATATTTTACTCCCTTTTCCATCCAGTGAATCGCCAATCCAACTGAATTTTCCTCTGTATAGCTGTTTGCTTATCTCTGCCTTTAGTGCTATTTCTGTAACATAGGTCACTATGATCTTGGCTAGATTTAAAGCAGCAGAGCTTGCATTTACTTTCCTCTTCTCCTTCCTCCTCTTTCCTGTCCACAACACTGCTAGGGAACTTTCTAAACTGCAAGCCCAAACATATTAGACTACTGCTCAAAATGTTTCCATGGCTTCTCATTGCCTTTAGGATTTAAGTTCTTTATGATCTCTATGATCCTTTCTGTTTCATATTTGAGTGTATCACAATATTTGCACTGTGTGCTATTGTTATTTTCAGCATCAAATCTGTTAACGCACCATGCTCCCTCTTGCCTCTGAGCATCATTATGCCTTTCCAAGGCCAGGGACATTTTTGCATCAGCCACTCCCTCTTCTCTGCTGGCCTAACTTCTACTAATCCATTAGGTCTCCAATTATAAATCATTTTCTTTGTGAAGAGTTTCTTGACCTCCCAAGACTGACACAGGTATCCCTTTTAATGTTTCCATGGCAACTTTTTAATCTCTTTTACCTAATGCACTGTGCTGTTATTCTTTA
This sequence comes from Chlorocebus sabaeus, assembly GCF_047675955.1. Taxonomy (NCBI): domain Eukaryota; kingdom Metazoa; phylum Chordata; class Mammalia; order Primates; family Cercopithecidae; genus Chlorocebus; species Chlorocebus sabaeus. Next base: position 85,439,355 of record NC_132906.1, read on the forward strand.
TCACTGTATTGCGAGCTTTCTCATGCATTGCCATCATCCTTGTATCTCTAACATTTAACACAATGGCACATAAGAGACGCTAATAGATATTTGCTGAATGGATGAATGAGTGCCTTGTAGTGTATGTAATTAAACTCAACTATTGGAATGGAGAAGATCTGCCTTCCATCATTAATGGTTATATTAATAAATGATACCATCTGTCTTCTTGCCTCTGTAAATTTGAAAAACAAAATGTTTATCAGTCAAGGTATGGTAGTTACGTACAGCATTGACTTTCAATTGTTGTTTAATTGACAATAGTTTTTGGTTTTGTCACAGGGTGAATTCTTCAGAGAATTTCCTGTTGTTAAAAACCATCAGATCTTGTGAGGCTCATTCACTGTCATGAAAACAGTGCAGGAAAGACCCGCTCCCATAATTCAATCACCTTCCACCGGGTTCCTCCCATGACACATGGGAATTGTGGGAGTTACGATTTGAGATGAGATTTGGGTGGGGACACAGTCAAACCATATCATATGCTAAATAAGGAGTAGATTATTCATAAGTTTTCTGCAGAAAGGGGCGGGGAATTCCAGAACTTAGGGTTTCTCCCTCTATCAGACCCCATATAGGGTAACTTCCAAGTATTTCCATGGCATTTGCAAACTGTCATGGTGCTGGCAAGAGTGTCTTTTGCCATGTTATATATTTTATTAGCATAGAGTGAGCAGTGATGACAACCAGAGGTCACTTTTGTTGCTACCTTGGATTTGACAGGATTTTGCCAGCTTCTTTACAGCATCCTATTTCATTAGTGGGCTCTTTGTGAACTGTACTTTGTGAAATCAGTCCTGCTGAACTCCTATCTCAATTTCAAATAGTAGTGAAACAGCAATAACATTGGGGTAAATTTACAAATGAAGATCATATTGTCAATAAGGCCAATTAACATTCAAAATATTACTTAGATTCTTAAAAATTGCAATAAAACAACCTTGGATTGTGCTAATGAAAGAACTAATTGTTAAATGAGCAATTTTAAGTAGTCATAAATTTCAAAGCATATGGAATTGTGTCAGTTTCTTCTGACTGCCATAACAAATTATTGCAAATTCCTTGGTTTAAACAACATAAATTGTTATTCTGTAATAGTTCAGGTGGCAAGAAATCTGAACTCCAATTGTCAGTAGGGTTGGTTGTTACTGAAAGTTCTGAGGGACAAATCATCCCATACCTCTCTCTTAGCTAATGGTGGTTACAGTAAATCCCTGACTTCTCTTGGGTTATAGATGCATCCTCCAATCTCTATCTTCATCTTCACATCTTTTCTCTGTCTCTCTTTTTCTTAGAAGAACACAACTCATTGGTTTAGAGCTTATGCTAAATCCAGAAGTATTTCATCTCTAGATCCTTAATTAATTATATTAGCAAAGCTCTATTGCCAAAGAAGGTCACATTCTGATGTTCCAGGTGGATATGAATTTTGGGGGGACATTAGTCAATGCACTACAGCAATAATTTCTAATTCTTCACAATTCTGAAATTTTGGTATGTAAAATTTCTGAATGACCTGAAGTGATATTATGCCGGGTCCATCCCACAGACTGGCTGAGTGACAATGAAAGAAGTACACTGACACTGACACAGGTATTTTGCCTAATAGCACAGTGAAGGGACCACACAGCTTAGCACTGCTGATGAGAGTGCATCCACCCCGCTAGGCCAGCAATGCTAGCATTTATTTAGTACAGATTTAATGACAAAGGCTTGGAGCAAACACAATTTGTGGGTAATAAACATTGTCGACCCCCCAGGCAGAGAGCAGTCCTGCTCATGAATGATCAAAGGTTGGTTTCTAGAGACATAAGTAAATCAATTTTTCTAGATAAGTTCCTTTACATTCCCTTGTTATCTACCATTTGCTCTTACAAGAATTTAGCTGCCTTCAGCTAAACTCCCAAAGCTTTGCAAAACCTCCTGTCCTTCCAAGAAAGTTTGCATCTTTCCCTATAAGTTTTGCTTATAATTGGGACCACCTGACCTAAATCCTACAACATTAGAAATAATCAGGTTTTAAAATGAAGTTCAAATAGTATATATGTTTTGGTCAAGATAACCTATCCAGGACTTTATCTTCTGATAGATAAAAATAATAAAATAGATTACCCCTAAATATTCTTGTGACTCTTTTTGTTTCATCATATATTCTAGTTAGAGGAATTAAATCTAAATTCAAATCTTTACAATAATGCAGAAATTCTTTCTAGTAATATAAGGAAGATTATTGACCATATACAAAGTCTGCAATTAGCGACATCCAATTGAATAAAACTTATAGATATGCAATTATAGAAATAGTTTCACATTCAAGCTAAGTATAAGAACCCTTCAAGAATAATATTATTAGAATCATGGCTGATTTATAAAAAAATATAATTTTATTCATATAATAGAGGTATTTTCTGTGGAGGTAGGTGTTCAGAGATATGTGAACTTTATTTCCAAAGGGGTAGATACCCCATCACCAACTTTTAAAACTGCATCAGTAGAGAGTGTATAATCTGTTTCCTAATCCAAGTTTATCTGTGCAAGCGTGGGCATAGAGGTGAACACAGATAATTCTCTATATGAGTAGAAGTTACACAAATGCTAACTAAGTCATTTCTTCTAGAAATTATAGAACTGAGAAAATGTATGTCTGTCTTTGAATAAGACAGACTGCTTCTGTTGTAAATCTCACATCTCCTGTTTGTGCACTTATCAAAATCACTCAGAATGTTCTCTTATTTATGAATATTGGAATGAAGTGTTAGGAAATTATCATCTCCAATATTTTCAAAACAGCCTTCTTCACGCATCAAACCTTTACATCATTTGAAAAAAAAAAAAAAACACTAAATTTTGGCTCTAATAACAAAAAATTGGGGCAGATAGAAAAAAATAAGGAAACAATTTCTTTTGATTTGTAGATGCCATAGCTAAGCTTGTTAAAATATCATAAAACATGAAGTCTTTGTTTTTCCTAAATGGCTTAATTTCACCCTCAGTTTTTTATGAGGGTAAAATTGATATTTATAGTATTAATATTTATAGTAATATAAATATTATATATATAATACTTATAATACTATACATATTGCCTATTATTCTGATAGGTATCTAAGTTAATTATATTAATTCAAACTTAATTATTTTTAATTGTCTTATTTTACTACAAATGGGAGATAATTCCTAAAAATACACTGGAAGTGGATTGGTGTTGAGTTTGAAAGTCAAGTTGGCATTGTAGGATATATCTACCCTATCATCACCTTCTTGAACAATGTGAACGTAAGTCTGGGAACCAGCCCCAAAAGATGATAAATGGTCCTTTTATCTGTCATTTACAAATAAGTGTTGCAGCATAAGCACTATTGTAAAAAAAGAAAAATTGTGAAGCTGTCATTGCATTTATGCCAGCAGGTGGGAAACCTTGCACTTTTGGTGAAATATCATTTTATCCCATACTGAAAATGCAGCTTTTGTTGGCATGAGATTGCTGCAAGAAAGGCATACCTATAGACTCTTAACACGTTTTCAGAAAAAATTTGACATCATTATACGACAGCTGGAAGAAAGGAGGGTGAAGGATCTAAAAAAGTTGGAGAGTTTCAGAGAATGTTAATGCTAGTAAAGATGGCTTGATAATTTTAGAAAGAGGTTTGGCTTAAAACAAAATGTGAAGATTACAGGATAAGGAGCTTCTGCTGACCGAGAGGCAGTAGGTGAGTTCCCAGCTGCCACTGAGGAGAAAGGATATTTGCGTGAACAGATTTTTTAATGCAAACAAATGTGCACTATTCTGGGAAAAAATAAAAAGCCAGAAGGGAAGTTTATTAGTAAGGAAGAGAAGTGAGCACCAGGATTTAAGGCAGAAAGGCATGGGCTAACTCTACTGTTTGGTGCAAATTCCAGTGGATTTATGTTCAGAACTGCCTTTATCTATAGAGCTTATAATCCCTTGAAGGGTAAAGACAAACACCAACTACCAGTCTTTTTGTTGTACAACAAAAAGGCCTGGACAATGAGAACACCTTTCCTGGATTGATTCCACTGATGCTTTATGCCTGAAGCTAGGAAGTACTTTACCTATAAGGGACTGCCTTTTAAAGTTTGTTTGATATTGGACAATGACCTTGGCCATCCAGAATCCCATGAGTTTACCACCAAAGGTGTTAAAGTGGTCCGTTTGGCCCCAAACGCACCATTTCTAATTCAGTGTCTATATCAGGGTATCAGAAGGACATTTGAGGCTTATTACACACAGTGGTCTATGAAAAGAATTATCAACACTGTGGAAGAGAACCCTGATAAAACATTATAAAAGTCTGGAAGGATTATATAAGATGCCATAAGATGTCATTGTTATTATAGAAAAAGCTGGGAAAGACATGAAGACCAAAACAAGAAATCTCTGCTGGAGAAAACTGTGTCCAGAGGTGCATGACTTCACCAGATTTATGATGGAGCCAATCCAGGAAGTTGTGAAAGAAATCGTGGATATGGGCCAGACATGGTGGCTCACACCTGTAATCCCAGCACTTTGAGAGGCTGAGGTGGGTGGATCAGGAGGTCAGGAGTTTAACACCAGCCTGGCCAAGATGCTGAAACCTCATGTCTACTAAAAATACAAAAAAAAAATTAGCTGGATGTGGTGGCGGGCACCTGTAATCACAGCTATTCGGGAGGCTGAGGCAGAGAATTTCTTAAACCCAGAGGCGGAGGTTGCAGTGAGCCAAGATCGCACCACTGTGCTCCAGCCTGGGGAACAGAGTCTCACTCTGTCTCAGGAAAAAAAAAAAAAAAAAAAAAAGAAATTGTGGATATGACAAAATGGGTGGCAAGTGGTTTCAATGTATGGATATTGAGGAAATTCAAAAGCTAGTAGCACCACACCAGAAGAATTACTTGAAGACGAATTGACAGAGATGAGTGCATCAAAACCAGGGCCAGACGATGAGTAAGAAGATGTAGAAGAGGTAGTGCCAGAAAACAAACTGACATTAGACAATCTGGCAGATGGTTTCCAATTATCAGACTGCTTTTGGCTTTTTTTTTAGGGCATGGACCACTCTATGATACAGGCACTGAAACCTAAAGCGAATGGTGGAAGAAGGATTGGTACCGTATAGAAACATGTTAAGAGAAAGGAAAAAAGCAAAAAAAAAGTCAGAAATTACACTCTATTTCCATAAATTTACACCAAGACTGTCACTCTCTCCTGTCTCCCCTTCTTCCTCCTCCATCACTTCTGCCTCTGAGAAAGCAAGACCAGCCCCTCCTCTTCTTTCTCCTCCTCCCTAGCCTACTCAACATGAAGCAGAGAATGAAGACCTTTATGATGCAAATATGCTTGATGAATAGTAAATATATTTTCTCTTCCTCATAATTTTCTTGCTATCATTTGTTCCTCTAACTTACTTTTTTGTAAGATTACAGCATATAATACATATAACATACAGAATATGTCTTAATTGACAGTTTGTGTTATTGGGGAGGCATCCAGTCAACACAGTAGGCTATTATTATCCTAGTTAAGTTTTCAGGGAATTCAAAGTTATACACAGATATTCGTGTACTGCACAGTTAGCGTTCCTAACTTGTGTATTGTTCAAGGGTCACCATAATAAATATATGATTCAAATAAATGCAAATATTTCAAAAGCAGAAGAAGAAAATAAGTTATAGAGACATTTTAGTAAGAATAAACACAGTTTTTGAAATAAATTTTAAGATGGTTGGCTAGCAGACTGAGCACAATAAAGTAGCAAATTATTGAGTAATAGAGTGAACAAATAATTTTCTAGGGCATAATACAAAATATGTGGAGAGAATCTATAAAAGCAAAATTGATCCCAAAAGGCCCAAATCAGAAAGCCCTGCATTTATCTCATAGGCATTCCAGAAAGAAATATTGGAAGAAATAGTTCCCAACAGGTACTAAAAAAAAATTTGTGTGTGTGTTTAAAATGTTCACCAACTGCTTTACAGAATAAACAAAAATAAAAATAAATTGATACGTATACATATAATGGTTAAACTCCTGTTGCAAGACAAAATATAATTTAAAAAAGGTTTTTAAGCAGAAGGAAGAGACGGGTTAATTACCAAGAAGCAAGAGTCATTGCATTAGATTTCTCATTGGCAATATTGGATTTGTAGACAGAGGGGCAAAGCATTAAAAAGGGTGAAGGAAACCAAACCTTCAAGATCAACTCTGATACTCATAAAAAACTGAGGGTGAAATTAAGCCATTTAGGAAAAACAAAGACTTAGGAAGTTTACCATTTTACACTCATTTGAAAAACTATTATTATCATTTGCAAAGAGGAAGAAAATTAATCCTAGAGACAAGGGTAAAATGTCAAAGGAACAGTAATCAAATATATTAGTAAACCAAATTAGTATATCTAAATACATTTTAATTAATGTCAGGAACTCTCACCTGGAATAGTACTATTTCCCTAGAGGGCATTTGGAAATGTGTTAGGTCTTCGTTAGTTGTCAAAATAATAGAAGGGTGCTACTAGTACTTAGTACTTGCGATGCAGGAAATACTTTCGAACACAGTGTCCTATTATCCTGAATGGATATAATGCTTCTGTTGATAAACATGATTGCAAATAATAGCAATTGCATTAAATATAAATACAACAATTTAATACACACACACACACACACACACACACATATATATATGAGAACTAGGAATGAAATTTCAAAAACAATAAGGGAATAGGGTAAAGAAGGAGTTTTTGGACATTTCTCCCTGTCATGAGCAAACCATCAAGGTAGAGGACCGTATATCCATGTCTTACAAGTTCAAAAAGTCTGAATGTATTTTTTAACCCAAGCTAATGTAGAGGGATCTAGACAAGGAGGTAGAAAATGGAATTCAAACAAACCTAGGACACAGATATTGTAGGAAACAGAGCATGCTTACTTTTCCATGTTCAAGAGGAAGAGAGAAGCAGATGTCTAATAGATTTTTATAGTAAATAAACAAGTATAGTAATGATGGCTTCTGCTGAAAACATAATGATTTTTATTTTCTTTTTTATTCCTCTATATTTTAATATTTCCAAAGATGACACGTAAACAGAGGCTTAACTGAATATTGAAACTAATGTGGAGTGAGCCGGGTGCTGTGGCTCACGCTTGTAATCTTAGCCCTTTGGGAGGCCAGGCAGGTGGATCACTTGAGTTCAGGAGTTTGAGACCAGCCTGTAAAACCCTGTCTCTAGTGAAAATACAAAAACTAGCTGGGTGTGTTGGTGCACTACTCCGGAGGCTGAGGCTGAGGCCAGAGAATTGTTTAAACCTGGGAGGTGGGGTTTGCTGTCGAGCCACTGCACTCCAGCCTGGGCGACAGAGTGAGACTGTCTCAAAAAAAAGAAAGAAAAAAAAAAAAAAAAACCCTAATGTGAAGTCTAGGGGCAGAATAAGTATCTCCAAATTGTCCGTTTATAACTTCCAAGAGTGGTTATGAACAAAAATGGGCAAAATATTTGTTAACATTTAATGATCAAGACTGAATATACATCATGAAAGTTATAAAATCTTAAGGATATATAAACAGTGCTGCATGAATGGAGAGAAGTCCCACATTTCTGAATCAGCACTTGGAAGATGTCAGTTCTTTCTAAGTTTATATTGAATGTAGTTTTATTCAGAATCTCAGTAGGATTTCAGGAAGAGTTATGAATGTAAATATTTAAATATTAAAAATATTTGAAATATGATTTTAAAGATCCTATCTGCTCAGTCTTTGCTTGTTCTGATGTTATATTGGTTACACACGGACATTACAAATCATCACAAACTTACTTACAGCAACAGAAACAGAGCGTCTCACAGTGCTGGAGGTCAGATCTCTGAAACCAAGGTTCAGGAGGGCCACGTTCTCTCTGAAGGCTCCTGGGGAGAATCCTTATTTGCTTCTTTCAACTTTTGGTGGCTCCAGACATTTCTTGGCTTGTTGCTGCACAACCCTAATTTCTTCCTCTGTTTTTGGATGACCTTCTCTATTTGTCTGTGTCTTCTTTTCTTCTCTTCTAAGGATGATTGCCATTCAATTTAGTCTCTCCAGATAATCCAGGATGATCTCATTTCCCAATCCTTAATTAAATCCATAAGATCTGTTTTACAACTAAAGTAACATTTACAGATTCTAGCATATAGACATATCTTTTTAGGGGCCACCATTCAGGTCACTGCAGGTAACAACTGCTACTCCATTTTATAATAACCAGATCTCATCTATTTGCTCATGTGCAACTGATAAGACCTCCTCAAGCTAGCCTGGATAAACAACCCAGAACTGGCTAATCACATGATTCCGCTCTTCCAGCCACAACGATGTGTTCACTTGACTTCCACCAGCCTATGTTTAGGTTTGCATTTCCATGTCATAAAGAGCAAAAAGAGCTAATGCCTGCAAAGGATAATGAGAAGTTAAAAAGATCAAATATTCTCAGCCTAAAGCCCTGGTTCCAAAACTCATTGCTTGTGTGAATAAACAGCTTTGCTTTGCCAGTATTTATGTTAAGTGTTCTTCAGATTTTTTTTTTTCAAGTTTTATAACAGAGCCATGCTCAATTCTTGACTTATTCTTGTGATTGACATAGTAAATATTCATTGCTGGCCTTTATGTAGAAATGTGAATGTTATCATGATTATAAAATTTTCAAACTGTTCTCTGCTTCAGGCAATAGTCAGTCTTTGGTATTTAATTATGAAACAAATACATTTAGCTATTTAAATATAGAAACAATCTTAGAAAAATAGAGTTTGATTGAACAAAAGGAAATATTAAACTAAATATCACTACTATAAAATGATCAGCAGTACGTAATTCAACTAACACCATGGCATTCAACCGATGGTGAATTAGAATTAATATAAGTACAATTAAAAAGAGCAGAGCAATAGATTATATAAAAAGCAACAAAACAAAATAAGCCCATTTGCCTTCAAGGCTCTTTCATGACTTACAGGCTGAAACACATTGAATTCAAAGACAAAAATATCCCAGTCTAAGAGATAGAACAGAAATCTATCTGAATATTTAGTAGAGTTAAAATATATCTGAAGCCTAAAGAAATGTCATTGAATGAAATAACAGTAACTGCCTTTGGAATAGAACATGTTTTTGTCTGAAATAGATTTTTCGTAAGCTTTCTCTCATCGTTTCAGGAGTAGTTAGCAAGCAATGTGAAAAATGGCAAAAGCTGGCAAGCATGCACACTTACATCACTGCTCTTTGCCAGTGCCCATCACACAAAGTTAACTGTCACCATCGTGAGAGCATGGATTAATGTACAACTTACTGTGACCTGACATCCTCATCTATCTTCAACTGTCCTGCTAGCCTGAGGCATGCTGAATGGAACATTGCCTAGAAATGATGCAACTCACTCATGCCATGAAAATCTTCCTTTCCATAGAGCATTTGACCAAAGCCCTTGGGCTCTTTTGGATTGAAGATGAGGAAAATCAATCAATCAATCGGTCAATCAATGAGAGAATAATGAAGTTGAATGCATAGAGTTATGAAGCACTTTTGATTCGGGGAACTTTCCTTGGTGTTTCAATTTGGACATCAAATCATGTATTGGAATTTTCCACTTCACTCTTCGATGTGTTTAAAGAGAAAAAGATTTGCAACAAGAATAAAACCAAGATTTGAAGAGGAATTATGGCTACCTTTATAACAAGAGACAAAAGCAAAACAAACTACAAACACAATTTCTCTTAACCCTTTAGAGAACTTAGGTGTTAGGGCAAACAACCATTCCAAAATCTGGAGAAAGAGGACTGCCTATTGGGAAGAATGGCTGGAGCATTTGTTTGCCTGGGATAGACACTGCTAAATTCCGCATAAGCTGGAAAGAAAAATCAGTTAAAAATATAGACTAGATGGCTAAAGGAAAATGTGATTTAGTGTGAGAGTGTGCAGCCACTGAGGATCACAGGAAAGGGGACTTCAAACCATCATTCAGACGTTTCCTTCACTAAACCTACCAGGAGCTCACATAGAAGGTGAGGCAGAATTCTGAGAAATCCTTCCCTAGGGGGAGGATTGAGGAAGGAAATGGCAGCCTCTGTTGAAAATCCAACCTGACTGGTGTGTCACTGTCTCTCTAAACTAGGCAGAATTAAAAAGTAGCTTCCAGAATTTCCCTTTCACCTAGTATACATGCCCTGCAAAACTCCTGGAATTGAGAATAGGATGGATTTTACTCCTGTGATTAGGATATATCCTTTGGCAAGGCTGACCTTTTGATATGGTTTGGGTAGTTCCCCACCCAAAGCTCATCTTGAATTGTAATCCCATAATACCCATGTGTCATGGGAGAGACCCTGTGGAAGGTAATTGAATCATGGAAATGGTTACCCCCCTGCTGCTGTTCTTGTGACACTGAGTGAGTTCTCATGAGAGCTGATGGTTTTATAACAGACTTCCCCCTCCCCTACTTCACTCCTACTTCTCTCTCCTGCTGCTGTGTGAAGAAGGATGTGTTTGCTTCCTCTTCCACCATGATCGTAAGTTTACTGAGGTCTCCCCAGCCATGCTAAACTGTGAGTTAATTAAACCTCTTTCCTTTATAAATTACCCAGTCTCCGGTATGTCTTTGATAGCAGCATGAAAACGAACTAATACACTTTATAATGAGAAGATTATTCATTAGGTGGATCTGACCTAACCCAATAAACCACTTTACGAGGAGAGATATTCTGTGCTCAGAAAAATTCAGCGTGTGAGAAGGATTTGACACACTGGCTTCAAAGATAAAGAGGATCACATGATGGGAATGCAGTGTCCTCAAAAGAATAGAAGGATGATTCTGCCTGCCTGAAAGCCAGCAAGGAAAGTAAGACTCCAGTCCTCCAACCACAAGAAACTGAATTCTGTTATCAGCAAGCAAGTGCATGGAATTGGATTTTTCTGCAGAGCCTCCAGATGAAATCTTACTCTGGATAATTGTATTTCAACCTTCACATACCCTGAGAAGAGAACTAGAAGACATCAGGCCAGACTTCTGCCCTACAGAAACTTTGAGATATTTTTTTGCTTGCTTTGTTTTAAGCTACTGAGTTTGTGATAATTTCTTATGCATCTGTAGAACACAAATACAAACCTCAATGGGATAAAATCCCATTGATGTATTGAATATAAATTGTCTGGAAGGTTTTTATATGAAAAATGACAGTTTGTAAATGAAGAATACATATCATTTAGGTATAAAATAATAAATACCATTTATTAAACAAAAAATAAACAAAGAATAAATACCATTCAGGACATAGGCATGGGCAAAGACTTCATGTCTAAAACACCAAAAGCAATGGCAACAAAAGCCAAAATTGACAAGTGGGATCTAATTAAACTAGAATGGGAGAAAATGTTTGCAATCTATCTATCTGACAAAGGGCTAATATCCAGAATCTACAAAGAACTCAAACAAATTTACAAGAAAAATACAACCCCATCAAAAAATGGGTGAAGTATATGAACAGACACTCCTCAAAATAAGACATTTATGTGGCTAGCCAACATATGAAAAAAAGCTCATCATCACTGGTCATTAGAGAAATGCAAATCAAAACCACTATGAGATACTGTTTCATGCCAGTTAGAATGGTGATCATTAAAAAGTCAGGAAACAACAGATGTTAGAGAGGATGTGGAGAAATAGGAATGTTTTTACACTGTCGGTGGGAGTGTAAATTAGTTCAACCATTGTAGAAGACAGTGTGGCGATTCCTCAAGGACCTAGAACTAGAAATACCATTTAACCCAGCAATCCCATTACTGGGTATATACCCAAAGGATCATAAATCATTCTACTATAAAGATATATGCACATGTATGTATATTGCAGCACTATTCACAATAACAAAGTCTTGGAACCAACCCAATTGCCCATCAATGATAGACTGGATAGAGAAAATGTCGCATATATACACCATGGAATAGTATGCAGCCATAAAAAAGAATGAGTTCATGTCCTTTGTAGGGACATGAATGAAGCTGGAAACCGTCATTCTCAGCAAACTAACACAAGAACAGAAAACCAAACAGCACACGTTCTCACTCAAAAGTGGGAGTTGAACAATGAGAACACATGGACAAAGGGAGGGGAACATCACACACTTGGGCCTGTCAGGAGGTGGGGGGCTAGCAGAGGGATAGCATTAGGAGAAAAACCTAATGTAGGTGACGGGTTGATGGATGCAGCAAACCACCATGGCACATGTATACCTATGTAACAAACCTGAATATTCTGTACATGTACCCCATAACTTAAAGTATAATAATAATTTTAAAAACTTGCAAAACAGATTTCAAATACAAAGCAAATATTTTTTATTGTGATAGGTATTGTGTTTACTAAAAATTCATCACTCTATTTGTTCATGACCAACATTCAACAGTTAACCCCAAAGCATTTCAGCATTTTAATTTGCTTCCAAAAAGAGTCTTATTTTATTATTTTAAGAGTTCTTAATGTTATTTATTTTTATTTCAATTTATTAAATCATATTAATTAAAATTAAGTAAAACTTGTCTTTCTATCTGGGCAAATTCTGTGTGCTGGCATAGTTGCAAATGTATTGATAGTCTCCATTGGTACATAGTTTATTACTTAAAGGAAGTCCTCAAAGTTATTTTCTTGTCAAAATTTTCAATCATATGGTAACAATTTCTATGTGTAATTCAAAGTAATAAAATGGCATTTTTATATGTGTTCTCTAATCCAGACATTTTACATATGATTCTCAATTGGTGACATTATCTATTTCAGTTTCTGATCCAAACTCTATTGCCTTGCTAACGATTAATACGGCACTGAATCAAAGCCTTTCTGAAGGTAATACTTAAGGCATCCTTTGTTTTCCCTGCTAGAGGGTTTCTCATTCCATTGTAGAATAGCCTGGTAGGTTTTGTTCTTCGGTTGAACTGATTTTTGTCTAATATTCCATGATCCTCTTTGATCCTTATTACTCACGTCTTTTCTTTGTAGTCACCCTTGAAATCAGTTCATATTAATGAAATTATCTTTTAAAGTTTACACACTTGAGTACCCTAAGGTATCTTTCACCTTTTCATCTTGAATTAAACAAATTTACATAGCTCAATTATAGAACTTAAGAGTGTTCTGATCAAATATCTACAGTCTGTTGACCTCCTCCTACACATAAAGTAATTTCACATAGCCCTGAGACTTCCAAAGGCATTTACAATGCCTATAATATAAAATGAGATATATAATTTACATAATCAGTTTTCTAACAACGTGCATGAGGCCTTTTTGTGTGACTCTCCATTTATTGTTGAAATCTGACAATTATGTATAGGATAGTATAGAATAAGGTAAGTAGTTTTCACGTGGGGATTTGTGTTCAGCTAAACAGGGATTGGACTGGGTTTGAGTTTGCCGTTGCTGTGGTTACCCACAGTGCAACAGAGCCTTCAAATTCTTCTTGGACACCTTAACGTTTGATGATCTATCTTATTCTGTAAGTGGGGGTTACCAACGTCTGCTCCTCTTTGTGGTGTTCCCTTCTTAGATTTCTCCTTTGTACTGCCCTGTAGAGAGAACCTGTGTCTTGTAGCTATATTTGACAGTTTCTTACTTGATGCTTGCCAGCATAGCAGGGATGAAGAACAAGTACATGCCCTGATCTTTATACTTAGCCTCAGTCAGGCAGGCATTGTGAACCTGGATGGCAGTGGTACAGCCTTCACTAATGATCCCTCCCCTCCTCCAGGTGCAACACTGGATCTAGTATGTATTCCTGGTCCTATGGTTGTTGTTCTTCTGTCGTTCTTCTTCCCTGAGTTGCTGTGGATTTCCAGTGACCTAAGGCTAGTTTCTGTTGCCTTTCCCCCTGAAATTTAAGATTTTATCATTGTATGGTATCGTCTAGGTTTTCTTCTAGGGTTTTTATGGTTTTAGGTTTTACATTTAAGTCTTTAATCCATCTTGAGTTAATTTTTATATAAGGTGTATGGAAGGGATCCAGTTTCAGTTTTCTGCATATGACTAACCAGTTTTCCCAGCACTATTTATTAAATAAGGAATCCTTTCCCCATTGCTTGTTTTTGATAGGTTTGTCTAAGATCAGATGGTGGTAGATGTGTGGTGTTACTTCTGAAGCCTCTGTTCTGTTCCATTGGTTTATATAACTGCTTTGGTAGCAGTGCCATGCTGTTTTGGTTACTATAGCCTTGTAGTATAGTTTGAAGTCAGGTAGCATGACAGTTTCTTTTGCTTCTGCATCTTCTACCAGTTTGCCACAAGACTGGCCTAGAGGTTGGCATGTTTATATGTTTGCCATGTAGCACTTACATAATTATAATATAATTTAGAAGAAAACATGTAAAATGTTTTGACATTTAAAAACTTCCCAGACAATTTTTGTACAAAAAATAGTCTTTATTCTTATTGACAATGTAATAGGGTGGTGGGCAAAATAGGAAACTATTAAATATAATTGGGATAAATTTGAACAAGAAGAGCTTTAAAAATAAAAATTCAATAATTTAACGTGATGGCACCAGGTGTATTAAGTTATTCTCATGTTGCTATGTAGAAATATCCATGACTAGGTAATTTATAAAGAAAAGTAGTTTAATTGACTCACAGTTCCACATGACTGGGGAGGTTTCAGGAAACTTACAATCATGGCAGATGACACCTATTCACAGGGTGGCAGCAGACAGAATGAGTGACAAGTGATGGGGGAAGCCCCTTATAAAACCATCAGATCTTGTGAGAACTCACTATCATGAGAACAGCATGGGAGGAAACTGACCCCATGATTCAATTACCTCCCACTGGATCCCTCCCACAATACGTGGGGATTATGTGATTACAATTCAAGATGAAATTTGGGGGGGACCCAAAGCCAAACCATATCATTTCACCCCTAGCCCTTCCCAAATCTCATGTCCTCACATTTCAAAACACAATCGTGCCTTTCCAACAGTCCCCAAAACTCTTAGTTCATTCCAGCATTAATCCAAATGTCCAAGTCCAAAGTCTCATCTGAAATAAGGCAAGTTACTTCCACCTTTGAGCCTGTAAAATCAAAGAAAGTTAGTTACTTCTAGATACAATGGAGGTACAGGCATTGGGTAAATACACCCATTCTGAATGGGAAAAATTATCCAAAACAAAAGAGCTGCAGGTCCCATGAATGTCTGAAATCTAACAGGGCAGTCATTCAACCTTAAAGTTTTTAAAATGATTTCCTTTGACTTCATATATCACATCCAGGTCACACTGATGCATGAGGTGGGCTCCCATGGCCTTGGACACCTCTGCCTCTGTGACTTTTCAGGGTACAGTCCACCTCCCAGCTGCTTTCAAGAGCTGCTGTAGATTGTCTGTGGTTTTTCCAATGCACAGTGCAAGCTGTTTGTGCGTTTACCATTCTTGGGTCCTGAGGATGGTAGCCCTCTTCTCACAGCTCTGCTAGGCAGTGCCCCTATGTGTGGATTCCAATCCCACATTTCCCTTCAGCACAGTCCTAATAGAGGTTCTTCATGTGGGCTCTGCTCCTGTAGCAAACTTCTGCCTGGATATCCAAGTGTTTCCATACATCTTCTGAAATCTAGGTGGAAGTTTCCAAACCTCAATTCTTAACATATGTTCACCTGCAGGCTCAGCATCACGTGGAAGCTGCCAAAGCTTGGGACTTGCATCCTCTGAAGCAATAGCCCAAGCTATGCCTTGGACGCTTTTAGCCACAGCTAAAGTTGAAGCAAGTGGGATACAGGGTAACATGTCTGCACAGAGGAGGCAGCCACTGCACACAGCTGCCAATGCACAGAGCGGGTTGGGGGGCCTGGGTCGGGTCCATGAAACTATGGTTCCCTCCTAGTCCTCTGGGTCTGTGATGTGAGAGGCTATCATGAAGGTTTCTGACATACTCTGGAGACAGTTTTCCCATTGTCTTGGTGATTAACATTCAGCTCCTTGTTACTTATGCAAATTGCTGCAGTGGGTTTGAATTTCTACCCAGAAAATAGTTTTTCTTTTCTATCGCATCGTCAGGCAAATTTTCAAAACTTTTATGCTCTGCTTCCTCTTGAACATTTTTCCACTAAGAATTTTTTTTTCCACCAGACACTTTAAATCATGTCTCTCAAGTTCAAAGTTCCACAGATCTCTAGGGCAGAAACAGAATGCCACCAGTCTTTTTGCTAAAGCATAGCAAGAGTCACCTTTGCTCCAGTTTCCAAGAAGTTTCTTATCTCCATCAGAGACCACATCAGCCTGGACTTCATTGTTCATATCACTATCAGTCTTTTGGTCCACATAATTCAAAAGTCTCTAGAAAGTTCTGAACTCTCCCATATCCTCCCATCTTCTTCTGAGGCCTCCAAGTGTCTAGAAAGTTCCAAACATTCCCACATTGTCCTGTCTTCTTCTAAGCCCTCAAACTGTTCTAACCTCTGCCTGTTACTCAGTTCCAAAGTCACTTCCACAGTTTCGAGTATCTTTATAGCAATGCCCCACTCCAGTACCAATTTACTCTATTAGTTTTTTCTCACACCAGAGAAAGACTGGGCAATTCATAAAGAGAAAAATGGTTTAATTAGCTCACAGTTCCACATGGCTGCAGAGACCTCACCAAACTTACAGTAATGGTGGAGGGCATCTCTTCACAGGGTGGCAGGAGAGAGAATGAGTGCCAAGTGAAGGGGGAAGCCCCTTATAAAACAATCATATCTTCTTAGAACTCAGCATCACAAGAACAGCATGGGGGGAACTGCACCCATGATTCAATTACCTCCCACTGGATCCCTCTCACAATATATGGGGATTGTGGGGCTGCAATTCAAGATGAGATTTGGGTGGGGACACACATCCAAACCATATCAGTGGGTATCATAAACTGCATGTTACAGATGAGATTAAAAGGTGTAGTTTTAAAATACTAAATGAATATGTGTCAATTTTTACACAAATAATATGTGTATTTAGAGACTAAATTAACTTATATTTCAAGTTCTAAATATGGGGTAAATCAGCATAATTTTCTTGGATTATATATTCTAAGAATTATTATTAAAAACTTGTTCACATATTTATAAAACTCATTTTTTTTGTTTTATTCATTTACATTTCCAGTAGTTGAAAGGGACTCTAAAAGGCAGGAAAGAGTTAAAATTATTCTTCATAAATCTAGTCTTTTAACATGAAACTATGTGTTTTTTTTTTTTTTGTGTGTACTCAAGTGCTGGTGAAATAGAGAAATTCTTATTTTATATTGCCAAAACACATACAAAACCAATGCTGGCTAAAAATATACAACAGGCTATGATATGTCTACAGAAAAGCAGACTTATACTTGATATTTTAAAAATGAAAAAAGTTGTTATTCACTTACATGGTTTGCACATAATTTTGTCTGGAGAAAAAGTAAATGAGCAACATGCGATTTGGAAGTCAGTTTAAATCTTTTCAGTCTGCAATTGTGTATTTGTCTTTTCAATATTTTTATTAAGTGAAAATGTAAGAGTGACATTGAGGTAGACAGAAAATCACACCTCTTTTGATCACAAGAGTAATTTCTTTACATTTATTAGAGTGTCAGTTTCAAAATACTGTGTGCAAACAGGAACTACCACTGGAAAAGAAAAATCTTTACAGTACATTCTGTTGTCTTTTACAAGCTAGACTATATTTGACTACACAGAAACACAGTATTTGGTACCAAAAGACAAAGTCATCATATATATTTGAGGCTCTCGTTGTAGGAATGTTCTTTCTTGGTTATTAATTTAGCTATCTGTGAACAAGGTGTATGACAGAGTTAATAATTTTTACCCAAAATAATAAACATTCCCCTCAGAATTTTCTCTTTTCCCTCGTGACCACATAAAATCCCTCTCTGCTCTAGAACTCTGACTTAACTTTCAAAAATTTTTTTTTTGTATAGAATTCTTCACTGCCTTCTCTCTTCTCCAATCTTTAGTCCTTTGTGTTTCAGAGAAAGGAGAGCCTCTTTCCTACTGTTACAAAACTCTTCGCTCCAGACTTGACCAATCTCTTCCAGATACATTTTAGTTAGTCAGCTCCTCCTGTTGGTTGTAGCACACTGCTGAGAAGTCTTATTTTACAAGTAAAATATAAAACCACACATGTGAACTAACACTGGGACCTCAAAAATCCTTCATTCTATCATTGGTATCAGAGGGAGTATTTCTAGGCTGGGCACAAAAATAGCATAATACCAAATAACTAAGGTTTCTTCACACAGCCTGTAACTGACACAGACAACGAGAACTACGTGTTGTTCACATTTCCATATTTATAATGCCAGTGCACAATTCATTTATTACTATACTTTTTCCCCAGATTTATTTTCTTATATTTATATAGAACTTTGATATCATATATGAACTATCCAATGCATTTTTTACTCAAATATCCCATCACTATTATTTCTAATGTTTATACACCTCCATAAGTATGTAGTGTGAGGAAAAAGGCAATGCCTTTACTATACACATGTTGATATTTTATATACACAAATATGAATATACCAAATACACCCAATAGCCAAATACACCCAGACAGGGAAATAATTTACTATTTTTTTTTTTTTGAAACAATAGCTAAAGGAAAATGGCATTCATCAGGAGTTCTGTGATTTCTGTTGTATTATTCCAAATGGGAAACTTTGAAAGCGTAAATATTAAGGAAGCAAGGACATCTGGGCTTCAGTCTCTGATAGACTATCAGAGCTTGGTAACAGAGCTATCCAAGTTTTCCCAACTAAATGGAAAAACAAACTCTTCTATTAAAATTGTGGATTGAGCTATCTCCTAGGTCGCTAAGGTGCTCTCTGGGCAGTCTTGAGGCATTGCAATGATTATAAAGAGGTGCTTTGCAAATCTGGGTCTGGAATGAGCAAGTGTAGTTACTTATCTATTAAGATGGATGCTGGTGACAAGCGTGTTTTCCAGTCCAGTCAAAGGATTTCCGTTAGGTCCATATTTCTCCTGAAGAAATTGGGTGCTGTATGTGCAATTAGGGATTAATTCACCAAGCAGGAGTCCTCAGTAATGTCCTTCAATTGGCATGCACATTTCATGTGGCACTTAAATCTTCATTACGCACACCATTTTTATACAACATAACTCTAAATAAACAGAATCAGCAGTCTACTAAACGGAGACACTGTGCCCCACAAAAGGTTCATGCATTAAAAACTTATTTTAAAATGTTTTCAAAAAATGGTATACAGAGAAAATTTCTGTGTGGATGATATTTAGACTGGGTTTCTTAAACAATTGCTAAGATGCAGTGCAGCTAACATTAGATTATACAAATATTTCACAATGTAGCAATTTTTAAAATTTAAAATAAAGCTACTATATTGCTTTATTATGAAATTAAAATTTCAAAAACATCATGACACATTGTTTTCTGTTGCTTTCTCCTGTAGTTCCTCAACTTCCCTCTTTTGTGGGGACTCTGGTTTCTACAGTCCATCTATTCCTCTTCATATTCCATCAAAAATAATTGTAACAGAGCAGAGATATTATTACATTTGGGGTGATGGGGAAGGGGTACTTGTTATTTCTTAATGAGGGGACACACAGAATCTCTTCTGTTGATTGTAGCATACTGCTGAGAAGTCACATTTTTAAAAGTACAAGTACAAAACCGAACATCTGAACTGAAACTAGGGCACTCTAAAATCCCTCATTCTATCATTGCTATCAGAGGCAGTGTTTCTAGAGTGGATACAAAAATAGCGTACTAGCAAGTGCTACACAATAGCATGGGGGCCCAAAGTTATTCCCCGATATGTATCTCTAAAAGATGTTTTCATGTGGCAAAAATGGAATAGATGCATTACATAGAACTGAATTTTTAAATTGTCTTGTAGGGAAAAGAAAGCACAGTTAACTTTGCTAATCTTTGCTGAATACTTTTTCTAGAAATCAAGGCAGAAATTCAAACTGTATGCCTTGCCTAGGAATTTATTTTAGCGTCAGCATTTCTTAAAAGCCACCATTCATTTGAAATGTAAAATTTTACTCTTCCTTCTCCAGATCTTTAAAATTTCTATTGTACTAAATGTTTTAGGAGAACAGCTCTCCTCAGGGAGACATATATTTTTATCTACAAATAAACTATTTAACAAAACAAATATACATTTTTTTTCAGATATTTAACATACCTTGTGTAAGCCAACCAAGATCCCAAGCCTCAAAATTAAGTCCTTTGTTGTTTACAATCTGCTCTGACCACTTAGCTCCAGTCTCTCAGGACAATTGTATTTCTTCCTTAAGTGACTAATTTTGCTGTTTCTTTTCATAATTAAAATAATTGAGAATGTAAAATTGGACTACCTTTTATTTCAAATTGTAAAAATATACTGAATAAATATTATATTTTTCTTTCTAACGCAATATGAGGCTAGCACTTTAATATCTTTAGAGAATGGTAGATTACATTTCCTGTCTTTGTTTTTAACAAATAATTTAATTCTGGGATATTTAATACTAAGCATTTCATTATTCAATATTTTTTATGATCTACTGTAAGAGAAGTGATTTTCTTATGTAAACTTTTAACATTAATATAAACAGTTTTGTCATTTATGTTTTCAAGGAACTTCATTATTTTTCTCTTTTGAATGTTTCAAGTACATTATGAAATATTTTCATCTCGGGATGATTTCCTTAACTAAGAAAATACTACAAGAATGGCCTATCTCATCAAATACGGATGTTTCTATATTGTTTCCACCTAAATAAATGTTCACTGACATATATGTCACTCTCATGAGCACGTGCTCACTGCTTCAAATTGTACCATGATGATGAAACATAATAATTTAAAATATTTTTATTATATCTTCAAAATTCAACTTGATTCACAATATTTGTAATGAGTAGTGTAGTTGTTACTATAGTAATTAAGAAACATATCATTTTATCTATGTCAGCATCTACTATGATGCAAATTTTTTATGGATTCATTTTTGGAAAAGTTTATGTACATCAGAAATATGGCAAACAGTCAGATGCACCTGTAGAATTAGGGCTATATATATATTTTTTAGTATATATTTAGTGTGTGTATATATGTTTGCTATACATATTTTTAATATGTAATATATAATTTCTAAAAATATATAATTTAAAATATATAATAATTTATTATTTTATGTGATATATATATATATATATATTTTAGAGACAGGTTCTTGCTCTGTTGCCCAGCTGACCAGGCTGGATTGCAGTGATGTGATCATGACCCACCGTATCCTCAAACTCCTGGGTTCAAGCAATCTTCCCATCTCAGTCTCCTGATTAGCTGGGACTATAGGCACACACCTCCTTGCCTGACTAAGTTTTTAATTGTTTTATAGAGATGGGATCTTCCTATGCTGCCCAGACTAGTCTCGAACTCCTAGGCTAAAAAAATCCTCCCATCTTGTCTTCCCAAAGTGCTGGGATTACAGATGTGAGTCACCGTTACCAGCCTGAATAATGTTTCATATTTAGAATGTTTCTTTCCTTTGTTGAATATTTTAAAATTCTACAGCTTCTTAATTTTACAAGGAAAAAAGATAAGTATTAACTAAGTATAATAATGTAATTATCATATTTTTTATGCTGTATTCTACCACAGTCATTCTATAACAGTCTCATTAATTTTAACTTCCCATTTTGGTAAATGGAATATTGTGGTGTACAGTAAAAGAGGGACCTAAATTATATGGTAGTTGCCTTCTTTGCTAGATATTTTGAACAACTATTAACCTCTTTTCTAGACTTTATTCATTTGAGTAAATTGCAAATGACAAGAAACATACAGTTTTTATAGCTATTGTGTAGAAAATTACTTTGATGCAGCGGTATGGTCCAACAACATTACCAACTGAATTATCCTAGATACTGGAAACAATTCTCAAACACCAAGTGAATATGCACAACTCACATGGCTTAGTAAAATTGATTCCAAATGGAGTCAAAAGTGAAGAAACATAGGCAAGTGAAGACTCTTAGGCTAGTGGTGCACACTTAACTCTATAAGAAAGAGGGAGGGACAAGTTGGGTCAAAACGGTACCCTGGTAATGAGCTACTGAAAAACTGTATGTTTTATCTACATATCTTGGGGATGTGTATGTATGGTCAGGATAAACCATCATGTCTCTAAAAAGTTTACAACCTAGCAGTGAAAGAGCTGTCAGCCTAGAGGTGGCATGACAATGACTTCATCTTTTCCTTGTCTTCTGTCCTTAAATGATATTCCTTTTTATTCAATCTTATTTTCTGTTAATTGTACCTTTCTTTAGCATGTCATACCAGTTATTTTCTTATTATCAAAATTTATCCCTTCTTGAGTGTTATGTCTATCTCTCACAAGAAACACATTAACTCATTATTATTACACAAACTTAACATTCCTATGAATCTTGCTCATATCTCAAAAATTCTTTGTCATTCTTTATTTAGGTTTAATGTGTTTCATGAATTTCAGTCATCCCATCTATTTTCTTATCTTCTATATTGATCATTCTCAAGTGAGTCATTTAATTTTATTATTGGTTGTCAAACATGCCTTTAACATAAAAAATCATATCTATCTAACTGTTTTTTAATTCACTATACTTGACTTCCCCATATTCTTCTCTGTTTTCTCTGTTTTTAATTGACTATTTTCTATTATTTAATGCGATCTTATATTATCTTTATACTTTTAAAAAACAT
This sequence comes from Chlorocebus sabaeus, assembly GCF_047675955.1. Taxonomy (NCBI): domain Eukaryota; kingdom Metazoa; phylum Chordata; class Mammalia; order Primates; family Cercopithecidae; genus Chlorocebus; species Chlorocebus sabaeus. The sequence continues at coordinate 85,462,133 of NC_132906.1, forward strand.
ATTCAGTGGTGTTTTTAGATTTTACGACATACATTTCTAAATAATATAAATCTACTTCGAAATAACTTATATTGCTTCACCCACAGTGTATATACCCTGCAATATTATATCCCTATTCCTCCTCCTGACATTGTTATTATTCATTTTATTCACATATAAACTACAACCATCAGAGACATCTTTATTATGATTGCTTTATACAAAGAGTTGTCTTTTAGATCATTTAAAAATAAGAAAAATAAAAGGATTTTATTTTACCTTCATATATACTTTCTCCTACACTATTCCTATCATTATGAAGATCCAAATTTTTGACCTGTAACATTTTCTTCTACCCAAAGAGCACTACTAGCAATGGATGTCCTCAATTTTTGTTGTTCAAGAAAGTCTTTATCCTTCACTTTAGAAGGCTAATAATTTCACTGGATGTAGAATTCTGGATTGGCCTTCTTTTGGTTTCAATACTTCAAATATTTCACTCCACTCACTTCACACTCAGTTTCTGATAAGAAATCCACTGTAATTTTTACTCTTGTTTCTCTATAAGGTGTTTATCCCCCTCTCCTCCCTACACCTCTCTTCCCTTTCCTAAGGCTCTGTTTCTGGTTTGAATATTGTACAGTTTGAATATGATACCCTAGGTGTAGTTCATTGGCATTTATCCTCCTTGGTGTTCTTTGAATTTCCTGGATGTGAGGTTTGGTGCCTATCATCAATTTTGGAATGTTTCAGTCATTTTTACTTTAAGTATTTCCTCCACTCCATTCTCTCTTTCTTCTCCTTTGGTATTCCAGTTACATTTGCATTGCAAATTTATTTGTTTGAGTTTTCAGTTGTCTTCATACATTGCCCATCTGTTTTGGCATGTTGTCTAAGTTTTCCTTAAGAGCCCTTAGCATATTACTCATAGTTATTTTAAATTCTCTTTTTGATAATGTCAATGTCTGAGTCATACCTGAGTCTCATTTTGATTATTGCTTTGTCCAGACTATTTTGTTCGTTTGTTTTGTTTTTGTGTTTTGGCATACTTTGAATTTCTTTTTCATTGAAAACCAGACAGGTTGTTATGGATAATAAATATTGAAGTAAATATGTATTTTGTGTGCATATGTATATTAATGTGGCTAGAAGTTTGGTTGTATTCCATTTTTGTTATGGCTATAGCTACCAGAGTCTTCAAACACCTTTAGTATCTTTGTTTTTGTGCACTCTCTAAGCTTTGAGGATTCTCTGTATTGCTCCAGAGAGAGAGCCTGTGTCTTGGACTTCTTTCAGCTGTAATCTACTGTTATTAATCCAGAGCCTTGTTGGGTGGGGTGGTAGGATATTGATAGCAGCAGGAAGCAGACAAATGCCTATGCAGCTAGGGGCAGGTCCCTGGTGACACCCCACCTCCAAGCCAAAGAAAGTTTAAAGCTTGTAAACCAAGCTACAAGTCAAATCCACGGATGAATTGAGAACCTGTCTTCCTGTTTGGCATGCTTTCCTCTGATTGATCCCTACCCTTCACCTATTTTACATATGCCTACCCTTCCCTAATTGTTTTTTTACACTGTCGTGACCACCTTTCAGTGATGCCTTTGTTTTAACCTTTTTGCATACTCACAAACCAATCAGCAGACACTCCCCTATTCTGAGTTCATCAAAGCCCCAGACTCCTCCACAATGGGAGAGAAACTACCTGACTCTAGGTGGTTCACCACCCTCATGTCCCGTTTCTGCTGAGAGCTGTTTTGTCACTCAATAAAATTCTTCTGTGCCCTCCTCACCCTTCAATTGTTAGTGTATCCTCATTCTTCTTGGGCATGGGACAAGATCTTGGGAACCTTCAAATGTGAGTACACGCTATAACACAGGCAGGCTGGGGCATTCTCAGCCCAGCCACAGGCTGAGCTGGTGAGCTGAGCTGGTGGGCAAGGCAGGGGCATCCTGGGTGGGACAACTGGGCATGCCATCTCCTATAGCAGGTAGTGTGACCGATTGATGCCTTGGGTGGGGGCATCGCCAGCTGGAGGTCCCCGGCTTGCAAAATGACCAAGAAAAATCCTGCATCATTTGGGAAAAGGGGAACATGCTATAATTTTCTGATTAATCTTCAGTCTTTTAGTGGACTTGTGTCTTAGGACTCTCGCCTTTACAAATACTTGTGTTTCCCTTCCAGAGAGAAAATACGGCTTTCCTCGCTTATGCTTTTCCTAGCTGTGGCATTCTCAATGTATTTCTGTGAAACCCTGTCTCCTCTTGACTAGTTTTTAGTTTTGAAAATATTTCCTCCTTATTTGATACAGAAAAGCTGGTGGGGCTGGAATGGGAAGACATTTCCTTCCCCTAGCTTGGATAATATTTCAGAATTGTACTGTGGTGAAGTATTTTATCCTAAAGAGTAGAAACATTTATGGAGAAGTCTCTGGTTGGGTTTGACTATGTTTACTCTTCCCTTCTCATGACAGAGTCAGAAGGAGATCCTTTCTGAATATTTATCATGAGAATCTTAGGAGATTCTTCAGAGAAAGCCCATGGAAGTATAGTAGCTCCCCAAGTCTGAGGTCCACAAGAGTATCTTATTCTTGTGCTGGTCCACATTTTCGTTTTATTCAATACAGTTTAAGTTTTATACATCATTTGTTGTATAAGAGTTATTGAATTCGTATGTTGAATGAATAAGTCCCATTCAAATATTTTACGTCAAACACAGGAGAAAAGGGAAACTGTTCCACTTTTAAATTTTACTTTGAAAAATCAGTCTGCCAACTGGACAATGGCATATAGAATGAGCTGTTGAGAAGGTTGTCAGATGGAGAAGAACGCAGCCCCCAGCTCTACCTGGGCTTTACCAATGGTGCTAATCCAAGTGGCTTTACTGTGGCTGATTCCATGGCCAACGCCACGATTTGATGTTTCCTCTGTGTTAGTTGTGACGCACAAAGTAGTCGGGAGAGCGCGCTCTTTTTTTTTTTTTTTTTTCCTGTTAGGCACATTTACCAGCATTGAGGCCTTGTAGGTTCAGGTCTCACTTCTCAATCCCTGCCTAAGTGAAGACAGGTAATGAATGCCACATATACAGCTGAGGTGCTGGAAAGTTGCTAAAGTTCTGTTGGCTTTCTTATACTCTGTCATTGATCCAAACCTTGCACTTGTGAGCTGGGGGTTTCTGGGTTTCCCAAGTCACATAAATTGAACTTAAATTAAAAAGTAAACAAGCAAAATCACCAACCCAGTCAATACTTAAAATATCCAATTGGGTTTTCTTAAATATGTTTGTACAATTGTGACTTTTCTTGTTTACCAATGATAACATTTTCTATATTTGTAGAATTAGATAGGATATTATGAGTGGGATGTTAACTATATAGTTTAAAATGACCATCCTGAAATGAAGTGTGAAATACAACATAAATTACAACCACTTGAAGAAGAAATTAGAGTATTGTATTCTGGTACATAGTAATCACCTATTGTTATAATGGTGAGTGTTACAACTATACAGGCTTTCTGTAATTTTTGGGATCACTTCTTAACCATGTTTATTAACCTCTTCCTCAATTGGCCCATAGTTGAATCGATAACTAAGTGAATTTAACTTTGAAAAACTATGAAATACATATACATATACTTTTCAAAATGGTATATAAAATTATTTGTTAACAAGGAAAAATGATATAAATAATCAATTTTTGTTGATTATGAAATTTAAATAGAACTATATGGTGACCAAATATGTAAGTGTGCATTTTATTTTTTAGTATTGCAGTAAAAAATTTCACACTACAATTAGTAATGTTTCATTCTATTTTACCTACTTTTTAGGATTTTAGTCTAGAGAGGTAAGAATATATTCTATAGAACAGAAGCGGTCGGATTGGATGAGAACCTATTGTTCTTGATACATATGGATTTGTGTGGGGACATGAATTTGAATTTACCAAGGATGATAACGTCTTCATTACTTTTTTCGTGTATCTATTTTACTATTACCTTTTGAAACTAATTCTACATATAGACAAGCAGTTGTACATTTCAAAATTGCCTTGCACCCCAGTTTGCCTCTGATGATACTTACAAAGTAGTATATAAAAGAAAACTCCAAATCCATAATATTTTCTAATTTCTGAGATACCTTCATTACAAAATCAAAAAAATTAAGAATATAGACTCTACATAATACAAATATATAATATAAAACATATGTCTATAATTATATTTATGAAATACATTTTGTATATGTAATGTGTACTTCTAAATATAATTTGATTTCACTATATGTAAGTTGTATATTAAATATAACAGCATATGTAATACCTTTAATGCATTCAATACATATTTATAAATTGAAGTTTATTGCATAAATTATATACTAAATATATTTATTTTATATAGTATATGTGCACATTATATATATATATAAGTATATCTTATTATTGATTTTTCTTATTTTAGAGCATGCAAAGAGTAAATTTAATAAGTCTACCAAATTCAAAGCATTTTAAATTATACACTATTATATTTGATCACAGACCCACTGTTATAAATGTATAAGGAATAATGAGGAATTAGAAAAGTGTAAAGAGTCTGGATATAAGGAAGTATCCTAATTTCCAAAAAGAGACAAAACGATATTTAAAAAAATAGAGATTCTATTAGTCTGTTCCCACGCTATTAATAAAAACATACCTGAGATAGGGTAATTTATAAAGGAAGGAGTTTTAATTGACTCCCAGTTTCACATGACTGTGGGGAGGCCTAGCAATCATGGTGGAAGGTGAAGGGGAAGCATGACATGTCTTACATGGCAGCAGGCAAGAGAGCTTGTGCGGCGGAATTCCCATTTATAAAACCATCATTTCTTGTGAGACTGTATGGGGGAAACTGCTCCCATGATTCAGTTATCTTCATCTGGCCCCACCCTTGACATGTGAAGATGATTACAATTCAAGGTGAGATTTGGGTGGGGATACCACCAAACCATATCAGAGATGAAGGGTACTGACTATTTTAAGATGTTCAGACACAGATTCTTTACAGACTCTAATTTACTAAATGTTTTATTTATATAGCAAAAGCCAGTAGTATATGTCAAGACAAACTAAAATCTTTAGAGTATATTTTGAGAGTAGAGTTATTATGTACTATCTTTAACAAGGGATGCACACAGATTTCATAACTTCTTTTTGGACAAGTGGGAATCATGTGGACCTGGTAGAAGTGAAGTCAGACAAAGTCACTGCTGGTTGAAATTAAATAAATAGAAGCCAGTTACATAAAGGTGATGTACATAAGCCACAAATCTCTGTAGCAATTGTTTTAGCCAATATGTTTAATGGATCATTTAGATAAAGCAAAATAAAAGCACAATTATTAAATTAGGAAGTGATACAATTTTGACAGTTTTATTTTTTATTTTGTAATAAATATTTGAGAAAGAAATAAGCCTACATTAACAGGATATGATTTTTGGGCACTTAATGTAATTTTTGCAATTACATTGCTGTGAGAGGCTGTGTAACAGCTCCATGATATATGAAGTTTAGATCCATTTGTGCTGCTGTAACAAAACATCATAGACTCGATGGCTTAGAAACAACAGAAATCTATTTCTCACAATTGTGGAGGCTGGGAAGTCCAAGATTAATGTGCTATCAGTTTTAGTGTCTGGTGAGAACCCGCTTCCTGGTTCATAGATGGCATCTTTCCACTGTGTGCTCACCGAGCGGAATGAGCAAGGAGTTTCTCTCAATTCTCTTTTATCAGGGCAGTAATTGCATTCACAAGGCTTTACCCTCTAGGCCTTATCACCTCCCAAATGCCCTACATACTAATACCATCACCTTGGGGGTTAGGATTTCCACTTGTTTTTGTCGGGGAGACACAAACATTCATATCACAACAGATAACCGAGTCATTATTGCTGGAAGCTGTAGACATATTGCTTTATGTGGAAAATCGGTCTTTGCAGATGTCATAAATTAAATAATTCGGAAACAAGGAAGTTATCCTGGATCATCTGGTTGAGTCAAATATAGTCACAAGTTCCTTAGCAGAGAGGGGTAGAAGGAACAGGGTTACAGAGAAATTTGAAGATGAAAGCAGAGGTCGTAGAGGACAGAGGTGTCACACTGTTGGCTTCTAAGGTGGAGGAATGAACTTAGAGTCAGGGAATGTAGGTAGCTTCTAGAGGCTAAAAAAGACAAGGAAATAGATCCTCCCTAGAGACTCCAGGAAAGAATGCAGCACTGTGGAACCATTTTAGATTTCTGACATCCAGAACTGTAAGGAAATAAATTTGTGTTGCTTTAAGACACTCTGTGTGTTACATCTGCAATAGAAAATAAATGCAATTAGAAATCAGACGTGTGAGTATTGAATGGGATCAGTGTTCCAGCTATTCATATGGAAAAGCTCAAAATTCAATAAACATTTATTAAACATATTATCCCAAATATTTAGCATCAGGGACACAAAGATAAATTATGAGGAGCATCTCCTTTCAAGGATCTGCCAATCAACATGGGACTTATATAGAGTGCACTAAGTATGGTGATGCTATAGGGTGCGGACAAGGCCACCAACCAGAATTGGGTGACTATAAGTGACCAGCTTGGTAGAAGAAGATACTAAATTCTGGAAAGCATGTAGGAAATGATATAGAGGGTAGTTTTTCAGGCTAATGGAATTGTATAGATGCAAGGAAAATACGGAGTCTGTCATTCCTTGGGCATGTTTTTTTGTAGTTAGCAGCCTGAGATGAGAGCGGAGAAGAGGACAGTAGTGTTTACATGTTGTTTATTTTCTGTGTCGCAGATGATAAGAGGTGATTCAAGTCTTCTTAAGAGAGAAGGGGGAAAAAACCTGATTTATATACATGTTATAGAAAAGAATTGAGCACTAGAGTCCCTAGTGTCAGGGAAGTCAGCTTGAAGACTACAAGCAGTTGTGCAAGTCAGGAATGCTGAAGGCAGAAATTAAAGCAGTAGAAGAATAACAGTGAGAAAGGGACAGCTTTTATAATTGACAGGTAAAACCATGGAAACTGGTGAATAAATACATATAAATGAATGACCTTATAGGATAATTCAGTTTTCTGGGTTGAGTAACTGGTGAATTCATCATAAATGAATCTAGGAATAGTATAGAAGAGGGTATATGAGGGAAATATGATGAATTAGGGTTTTAAATACTTCAACTCTATTGGGGTATAACTGATATAAAACAAACTGCACATATTTAATGTATGCAGTTTGATGAGTTGGGACATATGCATATACCCATGAAACCACAACCACCATTGAGGATGTAGGTAAGTCTAATGCTTCCCAAAGTTTCTGTGTGTTCCATTTTTAGTTAGTGGTTTTTGTAGTAAGAACACTTAACATGAGATATACTCCCATAACGAATTGCTAAGTGTGTAACACAGTAATGCATACTATAAGTACTTGCTGTATAACAGACCTTTAGAACTGACAAATTCAGTTTTTGACATACTAAGTTTTAAATATCCACTGGATATCTGTGTTAGTCAGGGTTCTCTAGAGGGATAGAACTAATAGGATATATATGTGTGTGTGTATTTGTATATATGATATATGGGTATATATGTATATATGATATATATGTATGTAGGTATGTATATAATATATGTGTGTGTGTGTGTGTATATATAAAGGGGAGTTTATGATCACAAGGCCCCACAACAGGCTGTCTGCAAGCTTGAGGAGCCCAGAGAGCGAGTCCAAGTCCCAAAACTGAAAAATATGGAGTCCGATGTTTGAGGGCAGGAAGATTCAGCACAGGAGAAAGATGCGGGCCGGGAGGCTAGGCCAGTGTCTCCTTTTCACGTTTTTCTGCCTGCTTTACATTCGCTGGCAACTGATTTGATTGTGCTCACCCGATTAAGGGTGGATCTGCCTTCCTCAGCCCACTGAACTCAAATGTTAATCTCTTCTGGCAACACCCACACAGACACACACATGATTAATACATTGTATCCTTCAGTCCAATCAAGTTGACACTCAGTATTAACCATCACAATATCTGAGTAAAGATGTTTGATGAGCAGTTACATACATGTGTCTGGATCTTTGTGGATAGATCACGAAAGTCATGACTGAAATATTTGATGCAATAAAAATAACAAAATGTATATAATTATCAAAAGTAAAATATGTATGGATAGGAATAGCAGAGGAAAAAGGAAAGGGAACTTGATAATTCCAACAGGCATTGTATGGAGAAGAAAGAAAACCAGTAAGGCAGAAAATTTCAGAAGACAGGAATACAGTGAAAATCAAAGGTTTAGAGACTTTCATTATGTAAAGAATGGCTTAAAAAAAGCATGAAATTATTTTAGTAAGACAAAAATTTATAGACGCTGAGGACATGGATGACTTTGCTGTGGATGGTTTTAGCAGCTTGGTAAAAGTAGAAGTCACGAGGCACTGGGTGGAACAGTAGTTCATAACTAAGGGGATTCATGGAACGGGTGTAGTCTACTCTGTCAGGAATGTGGCTGAGAAAGGTAAAAAAAAAAAAAAAAGAGGGTGGTATTGGTAGCAAAAGCATAATCCAAACAGATTTTTTTAATAGTTTTCTTTTTTTTTTTTTATCATAGGGAAGATAGACTAGTTTGAAATAACCAAAGTAATGTATTTCAATTACTTTTTTCAAATAACTTTTTGAAATTTAAAATATAGAAAGGAAAGAAACAAATTCCCCAGAAGAAAAATAAAAAGTAGACATGGAAGGATTGATATTGACTGGAAGAAAGGGACTCTGTCATTTGAAAATGAGATAAAGAGGAGGGACGGTTGTTTCTGATAATCGTTGGTGGGAAATAAGAGTTCCTGTCTGGGTTCTTCATGTTTCTCTGTAAAGGAAGAAGTGGGATACCACGTAGATGAGAGTAATGAGAAATACCCAGGAGTAGTAGTCACTGAGGATAAATGGAGATTTAACTGAACCAAAAGATGAGTGCAAGGATTACCAGATGACAGCAGTGTCTTAAGAGGCTGGGGATGAAAATATAGTTTTTGTGCAGTGGGCAGAGTTGTAAGACGCATCCAATAATTTGGCTATTAAGAAGAGAGGAAGAACTTTTGGATACTGGTTCAAGGTAGCAGTTTTGTAGAGTGGTTGTGCCAGGATTAGATGTGACTGCATCTAATAGGAGAACCTCAAATAACAGTAACAAAAGAAAACTTCAGATTGAGAGGATAAGATGATCTGAAGTTTTCAGCTGGAATTCTACTGCTAACACAGTTACAGGAGAGAGCTTTGTGCCATCTGGAAGAGGCTGTTTCTCAGTAGAATACCCATCTGGGTTCTTGGAAAAGTGGTCTGTGAAAAATGTCCATCTCTGAATTGATAAGAAGCTCAGCATGTGAGGTGGTTGCCAAAAAAATTAAGGTTATTCTAGCCAATAACAATAGGGTTTATGTCTATTTTTTTTTTTTTTACATCACTTTTGTCTGATTTGGCAAACTATGTCAGAGTTTTGAGTTCTTTTCTAGAAAAATATCACAATTTCACACAGGATTCTGACTAATGAGGACATATCCAGATAAAAGTGGCTATGATTTTTGAAGAGGTCTGGGAAGTAGAGACATACTAGGGAAATTGACTACGGAAAAGAGAAAGTATACAGAAAACATACAGGAAAGAGAAAATGTTTATTTACTTTTAGATGTTGAACTGATAAAAGATAAGACTGATTGGATATATTCCCTGTAACTCAAAGGAAATATTCAGAACCAATGGATAAAAATTATGTTAATTCAGATGTAAGTATAAAGAGGAAGCGTCCTAGCAAATAGCAAAGCTCTCACATTGAATGGGTTCATTTATCGGGTTGTGAGCTTATTAGCACAGGAATATTTCCTTATTTTTCCCTTTCTTTCATTGACAAATAATAATTGTACATATTCATGGGGTACATGGTGAGGTTTCAATACACACAATGTGTAGTGATCAGATCAGAGTTTAGCATATCTATCATTGAAAACATTTATCATTTCTTTGTGTTGGGAATATTCAATTTCAAGTAGTCTTGTGAATATCAATCAGTCATATAACATATGGTAGAAAATTCCTAAAATATTAAATTAGAATTTATTTAAAAGTATTTTCTACCTCTACCCAAGATTCTAAGAGATATCATCATTGTCCACAAAAGCTTCTCAAAATAAGTTGTATATATTAATGCCTCTAAATGGGTGCTGTAAAAATATTACAGGCTGAAAAATTGGAGATGTGAGTTCTAGTGCAGATTTTTATTTCATAAACTAAATCTGTGAGTAAGTTATGTAAACTTTCTGCATCTCATTTCTGTTTTCTCTTTTGCAACATGATGTTCTTGGTAAAGAACATTCATATATGAGAATATACCTTCTATTCCTATGAAGTTATACTGGTGTATTAGAAACAATCAAGTTAACAAATTCCTTCTTTATGTGGTATTGATATAACTTATTTTATTTTTAAAAAATCATTTATTTTTAATGTTTTTGGGTACACAGTAGATATATATATTTGTGGAATACAAGATATGTTTCAATACAGGCAGGCAATGCACAATGATCACATCATAGAATATGGGATAGCGTTTATCTTTCATTTTACAAACAATCCAATTATACTTTTTTAGTTATTTTAAAATGTGCAGTTAAATAGTTATTGACTATAGTCATTTAATATTAAAAGCAAAACTACACATGCACACACACACACACACACTTACATATAATGTATTTTTATGCTGATATTTTCTCTGGACTATTAAGCCCTTAAAAGTAAAGCAAGTGTTATAAACATATTTTCTTTCCCAATAGTGTTTAACGTAGTAACTTATACATAGTAGAGCTTCAGTAAATACTTATTCAATTAATGAGAACAATGTCCTGTCGCATATCCACCATAACCACATGCAAATAGAATATATGGTAAGATACATTCAGTTAAAAAAAAAAAACCTAGATTTTATTTAGTCGGGGAAGAAGGAAAAAGAACATCGTACATGCATTCAAACTTATACAGGAATAAAACACTTCATATGAAGATAATTTTGGTGAGCTACTTGGCCACATGAGCTAGCATATATTTGTGGTGGACAGTGAACACATTTGCTAGCTACTCTTAGATCAAACAGTGCCCACTGTACAAAGTAGGTGCATATCTCCTGTTGTACGCCAAACCCTAAAATCCACACTAGAATACGAGAGGATGCTATGTTTTTCTTCTTCTCCCCTAATGGCAGGCAGTGTTGAATATTGCACAACGCATTGAGTTTAGAATGAGATCATTGTATATCTCATCCTGGATTTCTTACTTTTCAAATTCATAATTTCAAACAAAGCAACACAACTGTGGTGAACTCACCTCCCTTGTCTATTTAATAATCCCTCCTAGAATTTTTCTTAGAATAAAATGAGTCAATACATGTGAAACTGCCCAGCCCCATGGCTGGTACATGCTGTGCACTGAGTTCATGTTACATGGGAACAAATAAATAAATGCAAACATTAACTCACACATTTTAAGGATTAGGGTGCGGCTCTCAGGCCCTTGCCCCTACAAAGAGCCCCCTGACCCTGTGGAAATGACTTGAAATACAGGTGTACTTTAGAATATAAGCCAGGACTGATCAGGAGGTCAGGAGATCCAGACCATCCTGGCTAACACGGTGAAACCCCGTCTCTACTAAAAGTACAAAAAATTACCCGGGCGTGGTGGGGGGGCGCCTGTAGTCCCAGCTACTCCGGAAGCTGAGGCAGGAGAATGGCGTAAACCCGGGAGGCGGAGCTTGCAGTGAGCAGAGATCGCGCCATTGCACTCCAGCCTGGGCGACAGAGCGAGACTCCGTCTCAATCAAAACAAAACAAAACAAAACACAACAAAACAAACCATAAGATTCCTTTTATCTCTTCTGGTAATATATATGACTGTTTTTCCAGGTTTATTGAATAATTTGCTCTCATTTTTGCAATATAGATTACATTTTCCCTTGAGGCCATTAACTGAGAGAAATGTTATGCATTCTTTATGTTCAATTTATCCTTTTCTTTTTAGTGCCTTATTACAATCGTTTTTTATCAAGAGAGTCAGGTTATCAATTTTAAAAGTTATTTTAACATTTTCTTGCATATAATTTTTTTCACATTCACTTGAATTTTTAATGGCAAGTTTTTTTTAGAATATTTAGAATTATTATTCCCTAATCTATGTCTAAAGTAAGGTCTTTTGAGAAACCTCACAACATTTAATCTCCCAAACCACATTTTTCTATTTAGATTAAGATGTAGAATGTTATTGTCATTTACTTTCATGGATACATCATTCTTTGCACAATTCATTCTCAAAGTTTTCATAGTGTGATTTTCCTTAGGGCAGGTACTATAGTTTTCGACAGACGTATTTTACACCTCAAGCCACTATATAACCACTCTGTAATTGGGGAATACGCTTTGAGAACTTCCTTGGTTTCCACATTGTTAGACACCACGGTAAAGAGGAGGAAATTCTGACCTGTGTATGTTTTAGGAAAAATGACATTTTTAATACTCTGAGAAACAGATCTCCCATACATATTTGTCTTTTTTGGACAGGTATTCCCATGTTCCAAGTATTTCTTTTCTCTGGAATAAAAATATGCTTCTGTCAAAGTTTTCACAAATCTCAGTTGTGGGTGCACAAAATAAGAGAGATTTCAGCAATTAAATAATTCATCTGAAAATTTAATGGAGTGCATAGTGATAAGAGTTGTTCAAATGATCGCCTGTTCATGCGTCAAGCCACTGATTAATATTGAACCAAAACTTTTTATTTCCATATTTTTGAAAAGTATCTACTTCTTAATATAATATAGTACTTATGGAGTAATTTAGTTTTCAAAGGTTAATACATTTGATTCAGATTAAATTTCACACATATGAAACAATCTCAATTATGTAATAAACTAACATTTTAAAGTTCATAGTTCTTGAACGCCTGTCTTTATTGAATAGATGCCTAATGGTTTTTGTTTCATAGAATGCTTTTCTTATGTAGCTATATAAAACATGGTCTGAATTAACAATTCAAATTTGAAGATATTTTTATATTTTAAAGATAAGTGTTAATCAATCCTGATAAATTCTCCTTAGAGTTTTCCAAATATCATGCATTAATCTACTCAAATTATTTCCTTCCTGCCTACCTACTGTAGCAGAGAGCCTACCTGATTATATTTAATTCATGTAAAACTCTTTGTTCATTCTACACATAATTATTTCTATAAACATATTTTAATCTACATTCAGAAGATGAGAGAAGAATATGATTTTCATATGCTTGATTTCTTGCATTTGATTTGGTAAGAAACAATGAAATTCATTCTTCACTGAATTTTCAAACATGTGGTTCCGGCTGGGATTATTCCAGCAGAGGTCGGTGTTTTTGTTTTTTTGTTTTGTTTTGTTTTGTTTTGTTTTTGTTTTTTTTTTGAGACGGAGTCTCGCTCTGTCATCCAGGCTGGAGTGCAGTGGCCGGATCTCAGCTCACTGCAAGCTCCACCTCCCGGGTTTACGCCATTCTTCTGCCTCAGCCTCCCGAGTAACTGGGACTACAGGCGCCCGCCACCTCGCCCGGCTAGTTTTTTGTATTTTTTAGTAGAGACGGGGTTTCACCATGTTAGCCAGGATACTCTCGATCTCCTGACCTCGTGATCCGCCCGTCTCGGCCTCCCAAAGTGCTGGGATTACAGGCTTGAGCCACCGCGCCCGGCCGAGGTCGGTGTTTTTGAAGACGTATCAGGAGGACTGCAGTCATACACTGCTGCTCCAACAGATTTAATAGTTGTAGTCAGCTGAGGTTGAACAACCAAATAAAAGTAAAATTAGGATATAATACATACCTCACTAGGTTGTTCTGAAATAGTTACATTAGAAAATACATGTCAAACTCATGTACTCAAAAATACTATATTGAGCATTGACACTGCCGTTTTGTAAACTACTTATGTACATTAGAAGAGAAAGGTATTTACATCCCTAGTGTTCTTGAGAACTCTTTTAACTGGCCTAGGAAAGCTGGTGGAAACTCACTAAGTACACATCAACAAGCATCTTGCGTAAAATATAGGAAGTTACTGTGGTAGCCTGAAAAATGGCCCCCCAAATATATCCAATTCATAATCCCTAGAACCTGTGAATATGTGAGCTTGCATGGGAAAAAGGGCATTGCACAGGTGAAAATCTGGAAAGGAGGCATCTTGAAATGGGAATATTATCCTAGATTATCCAGGTGGTCTGATATAATCGCAAAAGTCCTTATTCGAGGTAGGCAGGGTGATCACAGTTAGTAATAGGAGACATGATAATAGAAGCCAGAAATTAAAGTGACATGGGAAAGGAGTCAAGGGTTAAGTAATGCAAGCCATGTTTAGAAGCTGAGCAAGATTCAGGCTGAGCACGGTGGCTCAAACACTTTGGGAGACTGAGGCAGGTGGATCACCTGAGGTTGGGGGTTCGAGACCAGCCTGACCAACATGGAGAAACCCCATCTCTACTAAAATTACAAAATTGGCCAGGCGTGGTGGCACATGCCTGTAATCCCAGCTACTCAGGAGACTAAGGCAGGAGAATTGCTTGAACCCTGGAGTTGGAGGTTGCAGTGAGCTGAGATTGCGCCATCCATTGCATGCCAGCCTGGGCAACGAGAGCGAAACTCTGTCTCAAAAAAAAAAAAAAATGCTGAGCAAGATTCTCCCCTAGAAGCCTCTGGAAGGAACCAGTCTGACTGACACCTTGACTTTAGCAAACTGAAACTAATTTGGACTTCTATCCTATCTACTTTATGATAATAAATCTGTTATTTTAAGCCACTGAGTTTGTGGTAGTTTGTTACAGCAATAACAGAAAACTGACACAGCTCTCTGAAAGCATTCTCTTAATACAATGGGAAGGTCTAGGGCCACTTCTTTAAAAAGAGTGAATTATACCAGAATTGTTTCCCACACTTATTTAGTGATTTGATGTCAACCACTGACTTTACATGCATGCAAACACACAGACGCAGGCACACACAGAGAATCAAGGTGGCTGTTGCTTTCCTGTGCTTTAGGGATTGGCAACCTATGAAGGCCAAATCTGGGTAAGCACCTGTTTTTGGCTACCATGAGCTGAGTGTTTCTTAGAAATGAACATTTGTGATTGATTTGATTATAGGGAACACTAACTTTGAAGCACAACTAAGTGAAACGTTATCCCTCCCCTCAAAAAAAGAAGTCTATTCTTCTCATTAGAACAATGGTTTTACCAAAAAAATACTCAATTATGCTTATTGTATTTTAAATTTCCTTAATAAAAACATTGTGAAACTCTTTTTTCCTCTCTTATTCCGTAAGTCTCTGTATAATATTCTTGACTTTCTTCTTGGCCTGCAATGCCTCATGGCTCCTTAGAGATAAAGTTTGCTGACTCAGTTAAATCCACATTTAAGCACCTAACTCCAAGAACATTCGTAGCATGTATTTTTCCTGTCTTTGCCTCAGTACATGGCAGCACTCTTTGCAGGTGGATGAATCAAAAATAGCCATACCCACCAATACTCTAAGAAAGTATCAGAATATTTTCCTGAGTTGTTTGAAACTGCAGTCCTGTTGAAAATCTTGTCTTCAAAATGATCATGGAGAATGAGCAGCCTTAGTCGATGTTTAGATTCAGCAGTGAGCTAGTGAAGGAGGCAGTTTTGAACACTAATGAATTTGAGCGTAGCTCATTTCCATATAAGCACATAGCTGAAGCTGCATCTTCCAAGGATCACTTTCAATCAAGAGGTTCCCTATTTTTAGACTTCGGGGAAAGGAGAAATGATATTGCAATCCCTCCACCTCTCTAAATTCCTTTTTAATGCTTTCTTATAAGGCTACCTTCAAACTAGCCATATAAAAGGTAATACAGGGTGAGGAAGGAATTCCTGTTGTAGAAAGAAGATCTTTCGAAATTGATGCCCTTTTAAAAAATACTCAATAAGCACTCAAAAAAGTTTCAGGAGTTACTGGTAGGAATTTAAACACTGAGTGTTCTCTGTCTGCATGTCATCAACCATCTCTCCTGAGCCAAGATTATTAAACTAGTGGTATTTTTCAGAAATAGGCCGTCTTCTTCAGGGTTCAGCAATCTTGCCTACACACATTCAGCTACACAATATAACACTTAACATATATTTTTCAAAAATAAAACATAGTAACTAAAGATTTTAGGTTATTTGACTGCATCAAGTGAATAAGGACATTTCCATCACCTGATAAGTCTCCTATGGTGCTACGGACAGAAGGCAAAATCTTTGCACTCACTTTTCCTTATTCTAGAGCAGCATTGTGCAGCATCATAGGCACGTACCACACATGGCTATTGAGAAGGGTTCAGACTCTGTATGGAGTAAAATAATGAAAATACTTTATTAATTATATTTATCATCTATGTGTGCCTAAGGTATGCCTGTCACAATGCAAGATGCTAGAGATAAAATAATGATGCAGAACAATCAAAGGAGATGATCCCAATTGTTGTGGAGCGTATAGTCCAGGATAGTAGACAGCGAAATAACACATTCTTAAGAAGTGTACCAATTGCCGTTTTACAGAAAGTATTAAGTATCTTTGAGGCAAAGAAAAAAATATATCACTTGGAGAATAAGATTTCAGGGTAGGCTTCAGTTAGAAAGCAGGGTTTGAAACTTTTGTAGATTTTAGGTTATGATGTTATGCAGACCCTTGCAAACTGTATTATAGCAATCAATTTAATCGTAAAGAGTGCAGATCAACTAGCAAATAACCAAAGACATGGTTAGGTTTGTGACTTAGAATTATCCCCTTGTTGAAAATGGGAAGGAAGGATTGTGAAGGAATAACACTAGAAAGAGATAAATTGATGCATTTTACAATACTGCAAAATAAACATGCTAATGGCCTGATTCAGGTAGTGGTAGTGACATTATGTCAATCCCCACCAATCCATTTATATTATTGTTTGTTCTCACGTAACTCAAGATAACTCAAGGAATCTCCAAAGCCACCTTGTTTGTTTTGCCTACTAAACTGGCTCATGTTGTTTCTTCTTTAGGTAGCATAGTTCCTACTAAATCTACGATTCGAAATTCTACGAATGCATTAAAACAAAATTCAAGTGCCATCTTCATCATAATACATTTTCTGGTTCCTGAAGATGAAGGTTATTGCTTTCTTTTGTGAATCATCATTGTGATTTATACCTCTTTTACCACATGCAGTGTAACTGTGACATATTTCTACGCTAGGTACTTGCCTTACTTTTCCCTTTAAGCTTATGAAAGAGGTAGCATGTATTTCCTTCTATTTTCATATTTTACCTGGCACATATAATATAAAGATAATATGTACTAGAGAATGTATTAATACCTTTAAAGTAGCTAATTAATTAGTACAGTTCAAAACTTCATTTGTTACCTGGACACAGGAAAGCAGGATCATACACCGGGACCTGTCGGAGGGTGGGGGTCAAGCGGAGGGAGAGCATTAGGACAAATACCTAATGCGTGAGGGGATTAAAACCTAAATGATGGGTTGACAGGTGCAGCAATCCACCATGACACATGTATATCTATGTAGCAAGCCTGCACGGGTTCTGCACATGTATCTCAGAACTTAAAGTAAAATAAAAGAAAAACTCCATTGGTTAAATGGATAATTTTTAAAGCTCATGAAATTGTGCAAATTATTTCTCATCTGATAATGTTTCAGACTTTTATAATAATGGCAATAGTATGTGTGTATTATCTAGAAATCTGAAGGGCATTAAACCAACCGTTTTGGAAATAAATATCTGTAAGGAAGTATTTTTTAAATTAAAAATAATAAAATTTTTCATACTTTATTTTTGAGTATTGTAAGTTAAGCATCAAAACCACTTGTAGGAATGTCAGGGAGCAGTTCTCTGCAAAGAGAGCTAATTGGAAATGGTATGGACTGTTTTCTCTAATATAATGGCTAAACTTTAGAGTCTAGGATGCTGGGAAACATGGTTTTTCATTGTTTCCTTACATAAAATCACAAACAATTACAAACAAAAAGGATGTTTGTATAACTGATATTTATTCCTTGATCAGTTTTTCAAATAAAGCTAAAATGAGCACTGTGGAATCAAATGAGACAGTAGAGGCTACGTTTAATTCTGGTTCTTGATTTAGGGCAAAGTTGAATTTCCTAGGAGATATTTTATATTTTATTTCTCAACTGTAGAAAACTCATAATCACTGTGTTGATATGACTCTACTTTTATTTTTCTGAGACAAATAATACTTTTAAAATGCACAATATTATCTATCACAGTTTTTTTAATTTTTAACTTAACAAACTTAACAAAATTACTATTTTGACACACTTAAATTCACATAAAATAACTTAAAAAATGAAAACTTCAGATTTTCAAAAACAAATAAATATTATGTTATAAAAGCCAACTGACTAATGTTGGAAACAGCTTATACTAGATAGTAATTAAATTTTTCATATTTGGAAACATAATTCATCAAAAACTCATCAAAATGTGCTTCATCATATCACTAATATGCAAACTTACTGGTTTACATAGACACCATACAGTAAAGTATTTTAAAAATTAAATATTTGTGTTTTGTAATCACACCCTGTCATTTTATGCTGCGATGTTCAAAAATATATATCTATACATAATGTATCTATTCTAATGTAAGAGCTGTTATCTATTGGTATAATTATTTTTAAAATATGAAACTAGTTATATATTTTAAAACTTTTTCACATTAAAAAAGACTTGCTTTATGAATTTTTGAAAAAAATCTACAGTTTTATCGAATATTGATTTTGATGTTTCTTTCTTCATTATAGCAAATAGATAATGTTCTTAAAATCAGAATCAAATTAATAATGCCTAAAAATGGAAATTGGCAAGCTTTTTATGGAATAAGCACATGACAGTAATTTAGTGATATATTATTAAACTTCAAAATGGTGACTGTTCTGGGAACATTTAGATTCTAAGCATGAGTGATGTATACCCTTCACACTGAGAATATAGAATATTACTGACTGTTACTGGCTTTTTAACTTGTGTTTTTAAATAAAATCTTGTTGCTAATAGCTACTTGGAATAAATGTGGTAGTTTTGAAGATCATGAGGGGGTCTTTACCAACTAATACCATGGAGCTTATGTCAGCTTTTTGATTCTTGTGTCAAAAAATCTATTTGAGACATCTTGCTCCTCTCATGCTGAAACCTTGCAGCTCTCCCACTGCTATCCAGCTTTAGCTATATCATAGAAATTCTTCCATGCTGTTCATCTATATAGAAAGGCCAAACCTATTTTAAGGGGCCCTAGAATCTTTATTGGAGGAAAATGTCTTTATTGCATTTGCATATTTATTACACGAACAGTGGAGTGCTGGTGTGTGCATAGGTCAGAACAGGTGAGTAAAATCTGTTAGTGCAGAAATTACAAGTATATTTCATGTTGTTAGTATCAATATATCATTATAATGCTCTTATAAAATGTACCTGAATAGAAGACTAAGTATTTTTATCTTTATATTTCCAGGTATTTGGGGGATCTGTTTGTAAGGGAAATTGATATATCAATGTTTGCAGATGAATGACGCTTATTATACTAACGTCTAGAAAAAGTATGGGGGTGTAATGGATTTAACTAGAAGAAGGCATTAATCATGGTACACTTTTTGAAAACTAAATTATTTTTTTTAAAGACAGAGTCTTACTATGTAGCCCAGACTGGCCTCAAGCTTCCTGTTCTAAAGCAATTTTCTTGCCTCAGCTACCCTAGTAGCTGGGACTATGGGTTTGTGCCGCCGCTTCTAGATAAAACCTGAAATTTTTAACTTAGAAGAAAGTTTATAGCCAAATAGTTCTGAAATATAATTTGCAAATTAATTAGTTGATACAATGCAACAGTTATCCATTAATGTGATCCATATGTTACACGTTTGTTTCACTTTAAAATGCGTATTTGTATGCAAGGGAAGACATTGGGAGATTTTGTAGCTGTCAACTTGATAGAAATTAAAAGACAACTAAAATGGAATCTATGATTTCTGGCTTCCACTTTAGGATATGCAAACCTCCAAGGAGCATAGCCCCTATGCCTATAATAAAAAGACACAGAGTGACATCAAATTTGTGATTTATCAAACATAGCAGAGAGCTGAGACTGCTGTGAGGATTACTTGAAGAAACTCTGAAAGAAACGGTGCCTGTTGGGAGAGAGAAAACCTCAGTTTTTTTTTTTTTTTAGATACAAGGTCTGACTCTGCTTTGTTGTCCAGGCTGGAGTGTATGGTACAATCATAGCTCAATGTGGCCTCAAACTCCTAGGCTCAAGTGATTTTCCCACCTCAGCCTTTTAAGTAGTTTGTACTACAAGTGAGCGCCACTGTGCCTGGCTAATTTATTTTTCTTATTTTTGTGGAGATAGAGTCTCACTATATTGCCAGGCTGGTCTCAAACCCTTAGTCTCAAGTGATCCTTCCGCTTTGACGTCCCAAAGCACCGGGATTACAGGCATGAGCCATTGCACCCAGTCTTGAAATTGATTCACCTATTATTGTAGATGCAACAGGACACCAGTGACAAGAGTTTACATACAGTAACTGATAAATAGGCAGATGCTGAGTGCAGTCTGGGGGGATGGTGCAAAGTTGATGAGGATGAGGAAATCTGAGGACTCCTTATCATTCTGCAGGGTTTTCTCTACAAACCCTACCAAGTTGTCATGGAAAAAAATATCAAAAATACCTATAATAAGTGTCTATTATGTTTCGGGCTTGAGGTAGGGAAAATACAGCTATAAGGGAGGGATAAGAAACTCCACCCTCTGGGATTCTTTCTGTTTTCCCCATTTTGTTCACCCATTTTGAACAAAAGCCTGAATTTGTGTGTGAAGGGAAGAGCAAAACTGCTTACCCTTGGGCATTGGTGCACTCTCTTTGACACAGGGAAAGGAAAAGAAAAAAAGCACTATCTTAGGGGAAGAATAGAATTAAGTACTGAGCCCACAGTGTCAGCCTGGAAAAGAGCAGGAGAAAGGAAAATGCCACATTCCCATGGCCAGGGACATGGTGCCTGTCAAGAGGAGAGCCTTAATAAGAATAAGGATGGCATCCACGTACATCCATCCACAAACTAGGAAGCTGCAAATAACAAGTGATAGCAGAATATGGCTGGGACAGGGGCAAGAGATGGACAAGTGCTTAAAGAGTGGCCCACTCTGCAGCACAGCACAAATGAAAGCCTTAAAACTCAGAATCAAAAAAGATACTGTTAATCCATTCATTCCCCACCTTAGACAGAAGCAATACCTCCTCGAATTTGAAGTCTGTGTGGCATTCAGGGTAACACAGCAACAATAAATTACAAACATGCCCCACTCCTGACTACATTAACACAAACGCTTGCACTAAAGGTCTAGCACAGGGAAAAGAATGACCATTTCCAGGGATAAAACTGAGGGAAATAAGCTCCATGGTTCATACATGTCTAGTTTTCAGTAAAAAAAAAAATATGTGGCATTTGAAAAGGCAAGGGAAAAAAACACACTCCCAAGAAAGAAAGCAATAATCACAAATTGATATAACCATAGATCTTGACAGAAAATTAAAAATACCTCTGATTAATTTGCTATAGACTTTAAAAGGAAAGGTAGATAAAAGGCAAGACCAGATGGGTAATTTCAACAGATAGACAGAAACTATAAGAAAAAAATTAAATGAAAATGTTAGAAATTAGAAACATGATAACAAAGACAAGGAATGCCTTCAATAGGTTCATCATTAAAATTGACATGGCTGGGAAAAGAATCAGTGTACTTGAAGATAGGTCAACAGAAATAATCCAGACTAAGAAACAAAGAGAAAAGGGAGTTATAAAAATTGGCAACCTATCCAAGAGCTTTGGAAATACCAAAAGTTCTAATCTAGACATAATCTGTTCTAAGAAAGCAAAGAGAGAAAGGAGGAGAATGTCTATTTGAAGAAATAATGACTGGATATTTTTTAATGAGTGACAGAAACAAAATGAAATATCTAAGAAACTCTGAGGAAAGCAAACAAGATAAATAAAACATACAGACAGACAGACAGACACACCTCTGCAAGTTATATTTAAACTGCTGAGATAAAAGAGAAAGAGAAAATCTTAGAGCCAGCCCGAGAAAATGAAACATTACATAAGAGGAACAAAAATGGGGATTTCAGCAGGCTTTTCACAAGGAATTGTGGAAGCTGGATGAAAACGGAATGACATCTGTAAAGTGTTGAAGAAAAAAAATCTCCAAGTGATAATTTTGTAACCAGCAAAATTTCTTTCAAACATAAAGAAGAAATATAAGATAAAGAAATCTTTCTCACATAAACAAACACTGAGAAAATGCATTTCAAACATACTTGTTTAGGTAGAAAAAATATATTAGGCTGAAAATTAGAGCAAAAAAAGAGACCACAAATGTAATACATGATGGTAGAATTTAAGACATTTTTCTTATGTTAACTTTTCTACAAATAATATAGAAAGATTGAATTCTGTGTTTATAATATATGTAAAATTCTGTGTTTATAATATATGTAAAATTTAAATGAATGACAAAAATAGTACATAGACAGGAGTGAGAAAGGTGAATACACTCTTATAAGTTCCTTACACTACATATGAGACAATATAAGGAGACTTTAAGTAAAAATGTATGTTGTAAAACCTAGTGAAACCATTACAATATAAAAATGGGGTAGTGAGTTGGTTGAGTAAATAAAATGCAATCATATCAAAAGCTCAGTTATTTATTCAAAGAAGATACACATATACATATACATTTCATAACAAGCCTATGAAAAGGTCCTTGACATTACCAATCATTAGGCAAATGCAAATTGAACCATTACCTCCTACCAATTAGGATAGCTGATATTGGTAAGGATGTGGAGAGACTGAATCCCTGGTGCACTGTTGGTGGGAATGGAAAATAATGCAGCCACCAAGAAAAACAATTTAGTAGTTCCTTAAAAATTAAACATAGATTTGGTATATGACCTAGCCATTCCATGTCTCCTATAACCTGCTAAATTGAAAGCTGACTCTTAAAAAGATCTTTGTAAACTCATGTTTATAGCAGCATTATTTGCAATAGCCAAAAGGTGAACACAGCCTGCACGCCCATCATCAGACAAACAGACAAACAAAATGTGGTATCTACACACAATGGCTTTTTACTTTGCCTTAAAAAGAATGAAAATTTTGACACATGCTCCAATATGAATGAACCTTGAGGATATTACGCTAAGGACAATGCACCAGCCAAGACAGGACGACAGTATGTGATTCACTTATGCAAGGTACTTAGAGTAGACAAATTCAGAGTCAGAAAGTAGAAGGCTGATTATCAGGGGCTGAGGGGAAGGGGTAATGGAGAGTTCATATTTATGGGTATGTAGTCTCAGTTTTGCAAGATGAGAGTTCTGTGCATGAATCCTGGTGATGTAAGCCCAACAGTGTCAATGCACTTAATGTCTTTAAACTGTACACTGAGAAAGTGTCAAGATGGTAAGTTTTATGTGTATCTTACCACACTTGGTTAAAAAAGAGAGCTATGGTTGGATACAAATATACAGTTAGATAGAAGGAATTAGCTCCACATTTTTATAAGCAGAGTAGGGTGACTATAGTTAACAACAATCTATTGTATATTTCAAAACAGCTAGAAGAGACGACTTGAAGTGTTTCCAACACATAGAAATTATAAATGCTTGATGTGTTGAACACCACAAATACCATGACTTTATCGTTACACAGTCTGTGCATGTAGTAAGATATATGTACCCCATAAATGTATACAAATATTATGCACCAATAAAAATTCAGTTAGAAAAATGCAGAAAGGAGGATAGAAAGACAAGGAACAGATGGGACAATTTGAAAAATGTTTTCAATGGTGAATTATGATTCTAGCCATATCATTATTCATATTAAATGAGAATGGAGACAAATTGTAAGATTGGATTTTAAAAACGCAAGACCTTAATGTATGCTAAGTACAAAATCCACTGCCAATATAAAGACATGGAGGCATTTTAAAAGTAAAAGATGTACTGGCCCAAAGAAAGCTGAAGTGGCCATTTTAATATCAGATGAAGAGGACTTCAGAGCAAAAATATCATCAGAGATGAAATACATTACATAATAATGAAGTTTTAATTTTCCTAGAAAACATCGAAATCCTAAATATGCAGCTAACAAGCAAGAAAATGACATGACGTCAAAAGTAGTGAGTCTTAGAGAAGACACATACAAATTCAAAATTAATTGGAGACTGCAGCACTCCTCGGTAGTTAATAACTCAGATAGGCAGAAGGTCTGTAAGGTAGAGATTAACTGAAGAAATCTATCAAGCAGTTAGACCAAATTGACATTTATGGAACTCTTCACCCAACAACAGCAAACTACACACTCTTTTCATGTACATATTTACCAAGATCAATAGGATTCTGAGTTATAAAACAAATTTTAATAAGCTTAATAGGAAGCAAATACTACAAAGTTTATACATATTTATGGCATACATATGATATTTTATTACATAAAATAAAAAGTATCAAATCAATGACCTTAGAATTTATCTCATGGAACTTAAAAAATATTAAATGTTAATTGTATGCAAAATAAACAACAAAAAAAAGAAAATGAGAAGAACAAAAATTAATGAAAGTGAAACTGAAAAATGATAGAGATCTTAAAAACCAAAGGCTGGTTTGCTGAAAATGAATCAATTTCTTGAAATACACAATCTATGAAAGCCTATTCCAGAAGAAATAGATACCTTGACTAGCCTTGTATCTATTATAGAAATTAATGTTGTGTTTAAAATCTTTCTATTTAGATTGGGTTAAAACTACGATTATTTTCACCCCAACCTAATACAAAAGAGAATTGCAGTTTCCAATGGTTTTACCAGTGCATCATATCAAGTATTTAAAGTAGAAATGGTACAAATACTATGCAATTTTCTGGAGAAAATAACAGGAAAGGAAACATTTTTTAAACTTATTTATGACCATCATTATCCTGATACCAATATTATACACTGGCATTACAAGCTTAGAAAACTCCAGGCCAATATCCCTTTGAATATAGATGCAAAAAATACCTAGCAAAATATTAGCAAATGGAATCCAGCAATATGTAAAATGAATAATTCATCACAACCATGTGGAGTTTATCCCAGGAATGTAAATCTTTTTCAATGTATGAAAAGCAATCAGTGCAATTCACCATCAAGAAAAATCACATGATCATGTCTATAGATAGAGAAAAGAATGTAAAAATTCAACATTCATTCATGATAAAAAGAAATAACCTTTTATCACACTGTGAATAGAAGAGAATATTCTTACTCTGACAAGATGACACTGGAACAAGAAAGCAAGAATGTGCTAAAAACAGACTAACCAATGATCAACCATGAGAACATGTGAGAAAGGCATGGAACCAATCCGAAGGTGCTCCCAATGACGAAAATTGAAACAAAATGAGCAATAAAATAAACAGTGATATATTTGGATTATAACATAAAAATAAAGTAAAAATCCTTTAGTCCATATTAATATAAACATAAAAATAACTAAGCATTTAACTAACTAGAGATAAATAATAACCTTTCCTCAGAGAAGAAATTCAATTAATATAAATGTAGAAGGAACAATGAGAACAGAAAATTACCATTAAAGCACGATAGTAGTAATTGCCATAGACAAGGTTAACTGAAGAAAGCTAAAACTAGTGCATAAACTTTAAAGAAGAAATAGCTTTTTTGCTTAGTTTTATAGCATCACCCCTAAATATGCAGTAATTACAAAGGGGAGAGCAACAAGTTTACAGGGGGTAATCCTTGAAGAAACCATCTAAACCAAGTGTCCAAGGTTAATGTCACCTGTTACCCTTGATAAAATACACTATATCGTCTGATTATGCATGAGAAAATATCAGATGAACCCAAATTAAGAGACACTGCAAAACTGGATAATGAAAGACTAGGAAACTTGGAAGAACACTCAAAATTAAAGGAGGTGAAGGTGACATGATTACCAAATAAAATGTAGGCTCTTGAACTATATCCCGAAATAGAAGAAAAGGATGTTAAAATAAATAAATAAATAAATAAATAAAACTGGAGAGATCTGAATAAGTTCTATAGTTTACTTATTATTTCTACCAAAGTTGTTGTTTGCTATGACAGTTTTTCTATGGTCATGTAAAATGTTAATTTCCAGACAACCTAAATGAAGGGTATCTGGGATTATCTGTACTATCTTGTATAACTCTTTGCAATTATAAAATTGTGCCTAAATAAGAAGTTAAAAAAAAATCACCAGGAGAAGAACATGAGCTTTTTAAAAAAAAAAAAAAAAACTTTAATTTATTGTATTGCATTAGTATGGATATATTTCCCCCTGGAATTATTATAATCATATGCTGTTATGTGTGAATGTGATAATGTGTCTATAAATATCATCATTAAGTAGTAGAAAATATAGTTTTAAAAGGTGATTGTATTAGGCTTCTCTAAAGGGACAGAACTAATGGGATAGATAAATATATATATAAAGGGAAAGTTTATTAAGGAGTATTGACTCACACGATTACAAGGTGAGGTCCCACAATAGTCCATCTGCAAGCTGAGGAGCAAGGAAGCCAGTCGAAGTCCTAAAGTTGAAGAAGTTGGAGTCTGATGTTCGAGGGCAGGAAGCATCCAGCACAGAAGAAAGATGTAAGAAAGAAGACTAAACTAGTCTAGCCTTTCCACATTCTTCTGCCTGCTTTTATCCTGGCTGTGCTGGCAGCTGATTAACACACCCAGATTGAGGGTGGGTCTGCCATTCCCAGCCCACTGACTCAAAGGTTAGTCTCCTTTGGCAACTCTCACAGACACACCCAGGAACAATACTTTGCATCCTTCAATCCAATCAAGTTGACACTCAATATTAACCATCACTGATTTAAAGTTATTTTTTCCCTTGTTTGAAGAAATAAGGAACATTGCATCACATGACTAACCGCACAACATTTATTTCTATATCTCTATTTCTGTCTACCTCTAATAAAAGTGACGTTTCCTTAGGTAATCATCAATAATAAACTTGATTTTGTCCAGTGTTTCAGTGCAGAAGTGTGTACCATAATATGTAACTTAAAGTGTCTTAACATCATTGCGTAATTATGTTCTTCTAAATGAAATAGTCTTTGTTATAAGAATCTACAAATACTGTCTAACATAAAATGTTCTTGAGAAGTAATAGTCTAATAAAATATTTTAAATTCAGCCACTATTTTAGCAAATTTAGTATATTTACTTCTTAAGAAACAATGGGTAATGTTGACTTTATTGGTGATCTTTGCCTTGGGTTCCAATAATAACTCATTATTTTTAAAAAATTAACATTGGGCCGGGCGCGGTGGCTCAAGCCTGTAATCCCAGCACTTTGGGAGGCCGAGACGGGTGGATCACGAGATCAGGAGATCGAGACCATCCTGGCTAATACAGTGAAACCTCGTCTCTACTAAAAAATACAAAAAAATAGCCGGGTGAGGTGGCGGGCACCTGTAGTCCCAGCTATAGGGAGGCTGAGGCAGGAGAATGGCACAAACCCGGGAGACGGAGCTTGCAGTGAGCTGCGATCCGGCCACTGCACTCCAGCCTGGGTGAAAGCGCAAGACTCCCTCTCAAAAAAAAAAAAAAAAAAAAAAAAAAAAAAAAAAAAAAAAAAAAAAAAAAAAATTAACATTGTATATGTTCTTAGTACCTGGTCCATATTCTCTGAAGTCAATCTAGAAGCCACCTTCAGCTTCAATGGGCAATTTGCATGTGTGGTCGTAGCTTCCTTTCTCAAATGCTGTGCCTCTCGGACCGAGGGCATCCTGTTCACAGAACCAAGCTCAGGTAGATCTGAAGTGCCAAAGGAGTAGTGTCTCCAGTAGGAACCGTCAACCAACAAAGAACAAGAACTGGTGGATTTATATCTTAAATTTTTGCCTCTTGGTAGTGCATTGCAGACATGTGTTTCATATAGTTTCTCAAAGGACTGGCAGTGGGACTGGCCCCTCCGCACCGACACCTGCTCATTGACCTCAGCCTTTTGTACTTTCCTGAAGTTTCTGTCTCGCTTCCCCATTCCCCCACTATGCTTCCTGGTGTTCTCTCTCCAATAAGTTATTTCCAGCAAATTTCTTGTGTCAGTGTTAGCTTTGGGGAAACCCAAATGAAGACACAATGGAATTATAAAAATGTGTGTGTCTGTATATTAATATATGTCTCTTTACATATAGCTGATAACTGGAGTGGAAGAAAGGGAGACTGTGTGTGTGTGTGTGTGTGTGTTTTATAGGCCTGCTGTACGCATTTACCACAAGCTTAATGGTTTAAAAGAACAAAAACGTATTCTCTTACAGTTCTAGAGGCTATAAGAAGTCTAAAATCAAGTTGACGACAGGGCCAGGACTCTCTGAAGGTTCTAGAGGAGAAGGTTTTCTTGGTTCAGCATTTGATGGTGGCCAGCAGTCCTCTGTGCCTCTTGGCTTGTAGGCACAGGACTCCAATGTCTGCCTCCATCATGCTTTGGTCATCACGTGGTATTTCCTCTGTGTGTGTGTGTCTTTGTTTTCTATATTCTATACAGCCTTTTTATGAAGATACCAATGATTTGAATCTAAAATTCCAATCTAATACAGTATGGCCTTTTCGTGACCAATTCCATATGCAAAAAACTATTTCCAGATGAGTTTACATTCACGGGTACTGGGAATTAGGACTTCAACACATCTTTTAGGGGGACACAATTCAACTCACAGCAGTATGTTAGGTACGTTTCATCGTTATAACATATAATTTTTTCATATTATATTGGATAGGGATGTGTAACCCACTTTTCTAAAACTGATTGCAGTCTTTCTGGCCTCAAAATACAGTCAGTGTTCAAATTTCAGGATAAAAAATATTAGAAGTGTCTTTCCATTGTTACTAATCAAACACAGTCAGATATTTACAATTTAATGTCTAACACATTGTCACTTTTCATTATTATTATTTTATTCAAGAAGCTATGTAAATAAATGTATATATGATCTCTATGACCCATTTTTATATCCCTATAGATTTGATGCCAGCTACTGTGACGGACCCTCAGCATCTCAATACATTTTCGATTGGGATACCAAGGATGTGAAGCCTTGGATTTTCTTTACCAAGCTATTTCTTAGCGTTGGGTTTGCAGTGATTAAACTTGAGAGATGATGTTCTCTCAATTTTTTTTTTTCTGAGTAAAGTGTAGACTTGTTTCTATTTGCTATGAAGGCAGTGAATCCCCCAAGCTCTGTGTTCTTCCTCAGTGCAACTTACCGCATATATAAGTGTTCATTAAGGCCCAAATGTGTCATCTCCATGACACTTCGTGGCATAGAAACCTGAAACCAACCACATCACAATCATGCTATTGTGCCTTTTTTCTCTGACCCAGGAGCTTCATGTTTTCTGCCGGCATCAATGGGGACAGTAACAGGTTAATGTGTGAGCTCGAAAAGAGTGTAGCAATCCCAGACCCTTCACAGTTAATGACAATTCAATCAAGAAATACATTTTAGAAAAGTAGAGTTATCATTAAAATACAGCTCTGCAGAGTATCATAATGTTGAGTGACTTATAATTTAGACTTTGTGCTTTTGTATATTGTTGGAGAAGTTAAAAGAATGAACAGCTATTACTTTTAAAATAAAAATAAAATTTAGAGATTCAGCCAGATGGCATGTTCATTTGGTTTGAATTAGTCAGTGTGTAATATATATTTTAATGAAATTCATACATATTTTAACATATTTTAACTAAATTCATCCTTCAGATTTCTACTTAATTGTCTTTTCTTTTTAGAAGATTGTTTTAATCCCTTTGCTATTTTTTTACTTCTTAATACATATGTCAGTTTTAATTATATATTCCATAGTGTAATATTTTGATAAATTAATGATAGTGTTTACTATTTAACTAGAAACCCATAAGAGCAGAGCATTTTTATTTTCTTTTTAAAAAAGTCTTCTTCTCTCCTTCCTCCTCCTCTTGTCCCTCTCCTTCATCCCCTTTTTCTTAACATTTTTTTCTTCAGAGACTAGCACAGTGCCACACCTATAGTAGGTACTCAATACATTTTTATTAGTTAAGTAAATTAGTTTGGAGGCAAACATCTGGACCCAAAGTCATTCATATCTCTTCCTGATTCTCCTGCATACAGCTCATCAAGATTTTCTAATGACTTTTGGTGTTATGAAAATCTCTTCATATTTTGTAGATACAGAATTCTCTCAGGCTGAAATTCCATGCTCAGTTCTTTAAAATATAGACTTTTATTGAAGGACTTGCAGGACACTTCATGATCTGAGCATCTGAGCTCCTAAATATTCCTTACCATCTTCCTATATTCCCCATTTTTCACAGTCTGATTTTGCCCAACTCAAAAGTGCCATAATCTTCCTCAGTCTGTGCCTTTGTTTGATTCCTTATTTCAACAGGCTCACTGTAATCGCCGTCCAGTTTTTATACTGGGATCATTTCTTTAAGGAGCTGTGTCTGCGGCCCCCAGCCCCAGCCTCTACATCATGACTGAAGAATTCCTTCCATAAACTAATGTGCTTCTTTAATCCCCTGTGCTTCCATCTATCGTAGCAGAATTTGCATTGCTAAAAACCTTGCATTTATTTGTCAATTTAATCTTTAAAATGGTAGCCTAAATTTAATTAATGGCAAGAACTTTGCCTTGTTCATTGTTTTATGGCTCCTAGAATAGTACAGGGTGTCAGATAAGTAGCAATGCAGAATGAAGGAAGAGTGCAGGGACACCTATTAAAGGATCCCAAGCTGAGCAGAAGCCAAGTAATATATATTCGGTTTAAAATATTCTTTCAATCTTATTCTAAAATGAGAAGTCAAATTTGTGCTAGATTTTTCAGAATGATTCCTAAAATTAACTGTAAATATAATTTTAGCTTGTCACATTTATTAATATGATTAGCCTGGTAAAGATTATTGTCAGGCTTTTAACAGGTAATAGATAAATTTAACTGAATGTTAAGAACATGCTAAGAAAGAGTTGAAGGGTTATACATACAGAAAATGATGTTTACCCATAAAAAAATCTTATGTGGTGGGCATTATTATCACCTCCACTTTAATGACAGGAAAACTGAGGCACAGAGAGGCTGTATAAGTCACCCACATCACTAGAAAGTGGTCGAACCATGATTGGTGATTCTGGCTCCAGAACCAACAGTTCTGACTAGAAGGCTACAAACTTTCATATGCACTGCAAGTGGTATATTCTATACTCTCTCCCTCTTGTTTGCCCCATGTACATGCTCTGAACTCCAGAACCGTGTATAGAGCCATAGTCATGTTATGTTGGACAGACAAAATTTGAGAAGAATGATGAATAAATTATCAACATCCCCCATAAATATGGTAAGAAAATGTGAACCTAGTAGTCTAGATATGGCCGAGCAGCAGAAATAAAATGAGACCATCATATTCCTTGAGATTTTAAAATATTTATCTTTCACCAATATATGAAGTCCTCATCTCCCAGACTATAGCACCAAGCCTTAATAGATATTTCTCAAAAGAAGATGTGCAAATTGAAAACAGGTATATGAAAAATGTTCAAAATCACTAATCATCAGTGTTGAAAACCAAAATCCCAATGAGAGAGGACCTCACCCCAATCAAAATGGCTATTATCAAAAAGACCAAGAAAAAAAAAACCCAAGTAGATGCTCATGAGCATGTGGTGAAAAAGTAACTCATAGACCAT
Source organism: Chlorocebus sabaeus (assembly GCF_047675955.1). Lineage (NCBI taxonomy): Eukaryota > Metazoa > Chordata > Mammalia > Primates > Cercopithecidae > Chlorocebus > Chlorocebus sabaeus. The sequence continues at coordinate 85,494,018 of NC_132906.1, forward strand.
TGGTGGAAATGTAAATTAGTACAGCCATTATAAAAAATAGTATGGAAGTTCCTCACAAAAGCTAAAAATAGAACGACCATATAAGCCAGTAATCCCATTACCAGGTATGTATCCAAAGGAAAAGAAAACAGTATATCAAAGAGTTATTTGCACACTCATGTTTATTGCAACATTATTCATGGTAGCCAAGATACGGAATCAATCTAAATGCCCACCTACAGGATGAATGGGTAAAGAAAATGTGCTATTTACAGACAGTGGAATACTATTCAGCCATAAAACAGAATGAAATCCTGTTATTTGTGGCAACGTGGATGAACTTGGAGGACATTATGTTAAGTGAAATAAACCAGGCACAGAAAGACACACACTGCATGATTTCACTTGTATATGGGATCTAAACAAATTAATTTCATACAAGTAGAAAGTAGAATAGTGGTTACCAGAGACTGGGAGGGGAAGTAGAAAGAGGGGACCTGGACAGGAGATCGAGAGCATCCTGGCTGACACGGTGAACCCCGTATCTACTAAAAACAAAACAAAACAAAACTAAATTAGCCAGGTGTAGTGGTGGGCACCTGTAGTCCCAGTTACTCGGGAGGCTGAGGCAGGAGAATGGCGTGAACCTGGGAGGCGGAGCTTGCAGTGAGCCGAGATCACGCCACCGCACTCCAGCCTGGGCGACAGAGTGAGACTCCGTCTCAAAAAAAAAATTAAAAAAAAAAAAAAAAAAAGGGGGATCTGGAAAAGTTAGACAATGGGAACAAAGTTATATTTAGGAAGAATATGTTTTGATGTTCCTGTTACACAGTAGGGTGACTGTAGCAGATAACAATGTAGTATCTATTTCAAGATAGTTAGGTTTTGAATGTTGTCAAGCAAAGAAACGATAAATGTTTAATGTTCTGGATAAGGTAAATACCCCAATTTGATGACTAAATTATGTATACTTGCATTAAAACATAACCCTTTATCCCATGGATAGGTACAATTACTGTGTCAGTTATAAATTTTAAAATTAATAATAGTGAATATGTGTATGCATGAGTGTACATTGTAATGTATAATTGCATGTGTGTAATTGCCTGTGTGTGTTTGTAAACACACCCATGTTTATGTCATTATATGTACACTGAGCCTTTTAAAATTGGCATATATGTATTTTGCCATCTCTGATTACTTTATTTTACTACTTGGCTGTCATTTTGTAAAATCCATGTTTTGGATTTGTGCTGTTCATCTTATTCTACTCCATATCTTTCTTTTATTTAGCTTAAAGCCTTTTTGAAATGAGGCAGGATATGGGTTAAATGAATAAGCCAACAGAGAAAGAGCATAACAAGTAATCATAATTAAGTGTCAGATGCTTTTATTGAATTTTTGTGCTTTTAAAAGAGAAATGAAAAAATTATTTGCATTTGCAAATGAGTGTCTTCAGTGGAAAATACTACCTAGCACCAAGAGACATGTTAATATTAGGGTTAAGCGTTTTTTAATATTTTTGGATATTAAAAAATCGGGTTATTGAACATATTAACAACCATACATTTGTATTGTCTTAGTTGAGAAAGGCAATCTCAAATTCAATTAAGGATAGAAAAGTGGCCTCTTTGTGAGATCAACGACCCTAGTCATCTAAAAGGTCAATGGCATCTGCCCTTTTGCAAACCACTTATAAAGCGTGGGGGGCCAGAGCATCTGTGGGCTTATCTTCCTTTGCTTCTGTAAATAAATCATCTTATCAAGAGGCATGGAAAGAAAAGGGTTTTTATGTCAGTAAAGAAAAGATGATTTAGAACACTGTAAAAAAGTATAGTAGGGCATTTTAAAGATGATTATAGAAGTAAACAAAATGGGGTACAGTCAGAAATATTACTGAATTTAAATTCTCAAACATTTTATTTTTAAAATATTATTTTTTTTTCTGTCATCACTATGATGCAGAATATGTTTCATCAGCCCAGCATTCACTTAGGATGCTGGCGTTTTTTCAGATTACTTGAATAATTTCAGACAGATGATGCGTTTTTGGTTTGACAGTAAATATAAATATGAATGATTTTAAAATACAGTGAATACAATTTTGGAATTTTTCCTTTTTAAAAAAACATGGGCCAGATGTGATAGCTCAAGCCAGTAATCCCAGCACTTTGGGAGGACAAGGCGGGTGAATCACCTGAGGTCAGGAGTTCAAGAACAGCCTGGCCAACATGGTGAAACCCTGTCACTACTAAAAATATAAAACATAGCCAGGTGTGGTGGCGAGTGCCTGTAGTCCCAACTACTCAGGAGGCTGAGGCAGGAGAATCGCTTCAACCCAGGAGGCACTGGTTGCAGTGAGCCAAGATTGCTCCACTGCACTCCAGCCTAGGAGACCGAGTAAGACTTTGTCTCAAAAAACAAACAACTCCAAGAAAAAAGAAGGAAGGAGGGAGGGAGGGAGGGAGGGAGGAAGGAAGGAAGGAAGGAAGGAAGGAAGGAAGGAAGGAAGGGAGGGAGGGAGGGAGGGAGGGAAGGAAAGGAAGGAAGGAAAGGAAGGAAGGAAGGAAAGGAAAGGAAAGAAAAAGAAACATGACTGGGTGCGAAGGCTCACCCCTGTAATCCCAGCACTTTGGAGGCCAAGGTGGGTGGATCGGATCATGAGGTCAGGAGATTCAGACTATCCTGGTCAACATGGTGAAATCCCATCTCTCCTAAAAGTACAAAAATTAGCTGGGTGTGGTGGCATGTGCCTGTAGTCCCAACTACTCCGGGAGGCTGAGACAGAAGAATTACTTGAACCCAGGAGGCAGAGATTGAAGTTAGCTGAGATCATGCCACTGCACTCCAGCCTGGTGACAGAGCAAGACTGTCTCGAATAAACAAAAAACAAAAACAAAAACAAATAAAAAAAAACATGCTATGAGAAATACATAGAAGCCACATAAAAATACCTTGCTTATATATTAATAATTCCAAGCATGATTAGAAAATCGTGTCAAGTTGGTAAAAATCTCTATTATGAAATAATTTTAAGTATGCACAGAACAAAAAAGGTCAATATTTCCAGCTTTCTTATGACACATAATGTGATTTTCTATTCTAACAGTTTGAAAATGCTCTCCAATTTTAGTTGAATAATTCTCTGACAAATATGCAATGTTGGCTTGAATTACCTCCAAATCATATCATCTGAAAGAATAATAACATACTTTTGGAAGAATAATAACATACTTTTGCAGTTTTCTTCCTATTGTCAATGTGTTCACATTTATTGAAAGTTAAAGTTGCACTAGGAATTTATAAACACCCTATAAATGTCCTTAGTTTCAGAGATAAGTGATATAAGCTTATCTTTCTTTGCTATTACTAAAATTTTGATCTGACATTACTCTATCAACACTTGGATATGCAGAACTTCAATGAATACTTAGAAGTATTCATTTTATATATAATATATATTTACATATAATAAGTGCTCAATAATTATTACTTATGAATGCAATACTACAAAAATAGCACTACTGATATTTTTTTAAAGATATTCAGACAGGCCAATAGAGGAGGCCTTAATGATAACATTAATAGGAAAATACAGGAACAGTGAATGTACTTATTAAATAACAGAGCTAGTATTCATGTAATTTTAATCTGTGAGGGATCATTTTCTTATTGTGTGTGTGTGTGTGTGTATAACAACATGCTTTTTATTTTTGTGCGTCAGTATAAATTCTAATAATGGATTCTTCTTAATTTAGGAGTTGTATTTGAAATAAAATTTATAGAAACCCAGAGGCAAACAAACATCTTCGTCTAATAAACAACTTTATTAACTAATTTTGTACATTGTTGGGTTCTGTTGACATTGTCTCGAAAGGAAGCGGTCCTATGTATGTGTGAAAACTAAGGACATATCCAGCATGCCAGTAAGTACTCCAGGGACTACCTGCAACTAATCAGAAGGTAGCTGGATTTCCACACCAATTTCATCTTTGACCTTTTAACTTGGCCATTGTTTTTGTGATTCTGTGCCATGGGCACCTGTTAACTTGGAATTCCATAGAGACCTTAGTCTCCTTTCACTGACTTTCAATCACACATCAGATTGTAGCAATTTTTAGCTACTATTAACCCAGTCTGGTTTCAAATTGTTGACCTGTAGGTCACAGGCCCATTACTAATCCTTGGAGCAATTCAGTCTCTTAGTTATTATGTGTCATTTAGTAGACTTGATTCATGTGCACATCTCTTAGCAACATCAATAGAACTTCTGTGTGGAGATCAAGAGTGATGAAGGGCCCAGATTTTATTGAAAAAATACAATAGAAGAGCTGGATTAGTTTTGTGATTTTCAGCCATGACATCTCATTGATTATGAAGAAGGATCTGTGTGTGCATAAAAACCAATGTGGCCATTGCACACATGAGAAAAACACACAATTTTAGAGAAATATAGAACATGAGGAAGGTTTCTTGTTTTCCAGCACAACACGTGTATACAATTAATGTATACATGTAAGTGAGCTGTGCTTTTAATCCTCATTTTGTAGAAATAAAGCTTCCACCTTATTCAACTTTTTACTAAGCATTATTTTTACAGTATTCACTTTTGCAGAAAAGGCATTATTTATTCAGGTTAAATAATGCAGTGTATCATGATAGCTTTGAGATAATATTTTTATGCAATAAGTGTTTAGTAGTTATAAGAATAGTTTTGAGAGAAATGTATTAGATTATATGTTTAAGAGGAAGAAAGTTATTAAAAAGTGGAAACATAGCAATTAGGAAAGCATAACAGTTAGGATGGACAGAAAATAAATTGATATATGAAGGGCTGTATTAGGGAGCAATATGAACAACTGCTTTCTATTTTCATAGCAGATACATAGTGCAAGTGCAGGGAAGAAGAAATTAGATCTAAGATAGAATATATTAAAGAAAAAAATGGTTATATTCCAGTCAATAAAATAATGACTATCATAACAACAGGCATCTATTAAGGGCTTACTGTGATGTCAGTATAACTACAGCACTTAGCAATGCATTAACCCATTTAAGACTCAAAAAGCAAAATTAAACGGTCACGAAGTATTACTATGGTTTTTCTCAATCTTAAGGAAGAGGAAGATGAGGCATAGAAAGGCTGAATCATTTACCCAGGGTTATTTTGCTGGCCAATCCTAGGTCCCTGATTTGAACTCAGACAGGCAGGCAGGCAGGCAGCCTTCAGAGCCTAAGCACTTAACCACTATGCCATTGAAGAAAGTTCCTCCTGTATCCTTTAGAATGTAACTGAGAGTTACTATAGAATCAGTCTCCTCCTTCTTTGCAGACATGTATCTTAACCCCCATTTCCCTATTTGTATTACTAAATAATATTATAATTCTTATCTTGTAAGTTTAAATTCTCAGTCATCTCCAAGTTGTTGTTATCCTCCATGCCCTGCATTTAATCATACATAAAGTCCTGTGCTTGACACCTGTGCATCTTTCCTTCTTTTCTTATCCTCTTGCTTCCCCTCTGAGCTTAATCTCCCTTGTGTTTCTCCTGAAAGATTGCAAAATATTACTAGGTTATGTCCTGTCCTTAACCAGGATGAATCATTTTAAGACTCAATTAAGTTTGTGTGAATTATCTCTTTAAAAACCTCCAAAACCCCTCTATTCCCAGTAGAATAAAGAATAAGTCAAGAATTTAGCCTGATCAGGCATGGTGGCTTACACCTGTAATCCCAGTACTTTGAGAGGCCAAGGCAGGCAGATCCCAAGATCAAGAGATTGAGACCATCCTGGCGAACATGGTGAAACCCTGTCTGTACTAAAAATACAAAAATTAGTTGGGGGTGGTGGCGTGCGCCTGTAGTCCCAGCTACTTGGGAGGCTGAGGGAGAAGAATCACTTGAACCCAGGAGGCAGAGGTTGCAGTGAGCCAGTATCATGCCACTGCACTCCAGCCTGGGAGACAGAGTAAGATTCTGAAGAACAAAAAAAAAAAAAAAAAAAAAATTAGCCTGAAGTTTGGTTTTCACCATGACCTTCCAGACCCATCTTCCACTGGTCTTCCATACAAGCTGCTATGCATTCTTGAATCAAGCTGGCTTATTTACATGCTTAGAGTATGCATCCCTGTCTCTGCCCTTGTTCTTCTACTCATGTCCCTCTTTCATGTCAAATTCACTTGACCCTCATGTGACTCCCCAGAATTCTTGCTTTGCTTCCACACTCTTCTGTGACTCCTTTTCCAAGCTCAGCAATCATTTGACCTCCAAGTGCTCAGTGTATAATCCTCTTACACTGTCATCTACTGTTTCTCACTCTGTGGTCTTTTCATGGAAGCATATGAGATAGAGGGGAATTGAATTACTATGTACCTTTCTCAAAACAACTTGTGCACTTAACTAAAACATCAGATGCTTAGACCCTCCTCCATATCTACTGAATGAGAATTGTTGGATTCTGCAAGTCATATACTGCAGCTGGACTGCACTTTTCCTAAGGGCTAGCCTCATCTTCATTCACCCAAAGGATGACAGCAACCATGGTGACTGCTTAGCATTTTATTAGACAGTCATTCAGTGTCCCTTCCTACCCACTGATTCTAAATGCAATTCACTGAATTAATTGTGGCTCATGACAGGATAGGTAATCAAAGCAGATGGCCCATGTTTCCACTACGTTTTTTAATTTACTGCATGACATATCACAGATCATCTAATGGGTTTCCTATTTTTAAATAGTAGTTAATAAGTCACATTTTATTTTATTTTTCTTAATCCCTCCCCTGATTTCCTTACTAGTAAAATCACACTTAGAAGCTACATAGTAACGTGGAACAAAGAAAGCATCGTTTTTCCACTTGAAGCCAGTCAGTGTTTCTTATTCGTTATTGAGTTTCTGTATTTAACCTCTCATTCCCAGACCTCACAGTCATGGCATTCCCCATGGTTTTTTTGGACAAAAGTGTCCCTGAGGCAAAGTTTTCTTAGGGTTTCTACTTTGGCAGTCTTCCAAGTGCTGAGTCTTAATCTTGGGGCGGGGGAGAAAAAAAAAACACACATGAATATGGCATCAGCTTGAGGGATTCATGTCTCAGATGCTCATATGTGTTCATACAAGGTGTGTGTGCCTGATGGTTTCCTAATCCACAGCAAAGTACGTTTTCCCAACACCAGTAAGAAGTTAACATCATATAATTCTTATGAAGCTCCTTTTCTCCTTCTTTTTGCTTGAAAATGGAGACTAGAAACTCCTTTATTCTACTTAGAACATTCAAGGAAGTCTCATTGTCCTGACCTCTCTCTACTTTTAGCTTTCTGAGAATAACAAAAGGAAATATTGGGAAGAGGTAGCTTGTGAGGACTTTTTGGCAATTAAGAAAACAGATATAAGTTCAGTACATACTGCTGCAAAAAGGATGAAAGGTTAGCACATTGGTAGCTAGATGGTTTCAATAGTCATTACTTCATAATTGTCTTCAGACAGAAAGGATTTTTCTCTTTAATGCAATTCGTTGCATCTTATAATTTTGATTTTTTGCAAATTTTGTATAAAAGAAATATAACTACGGTTACCAAAACCCTAGTTTATTGTATCCACTTTCTAGAAATGAATACATTCTTGGCTTTACTTGAAAACAACAAAGCTATTTTTATCAAAAAATGCTTTCACATAAGACAAATTTTCTAGTGAACAGAGGATGCCCAGAATTGCTGGGTTTTTTTTTTTTCACTCTTAAAAAGGTTATTAAAAGATACTTCAGTGAGCAATGAATAAAGAACCTAGCATGTTTACGCCATTATTTATATTGATCTAACAGAAAGCTGGAGGAGAAGGCAAAGGAACGAAAGATATTTGCCCCCATTAAGTATCATCAGTCACGGAGGAAGCAAATCTTTCTGTACCTCTTAGTAAACTTCAAGCTACTCTTGGTAATAAGAAGACTTGATAAGCTATAACTTTATTTGCACCTTACACAGTAACACCTGTACACAATCAAAACAAAAATAAAAGGCACTTTAACTCAAGCACTTTCACTAAACCTAAATATGCATTTTATTTTGTCAGGTTGGGATTTAAGATGGGCTCATTCATTACAGTTCTTTTTCTCTTATGGATTATCTCTTTTGTTCAATTTTGTTCAATTGAATTTCAATTCAATCTCGTATTTCAGTTAACATATTTTATTTCTAAAAGTATGATGAATTGTAATGATCCTTCTGTAATTTTAATGTGTTTTTACACATTTTAATAACAGAGGTACAGCAGTTTGTCATGAAGAATACTATTGCCTATGCTAAGAATCACTAAATAAGTCTTTTTCTACATAGAAATGCAGCACGTGTACATTTTTTAGTTTATTTTAGTCTGCCAAGGCAAGATGTATGCTCGTTTTCTTTGTATTAATTTTCTCTTCTATTTAATACAGCAACTTCAATTGTTTCCAAGCCAGCTATTTCTTTTGTCTGAATTTTATTTAAAATATTCATCCATTAACTTAATTCTTATCTCTTCCCATTTTATAATTTAATAAATAAAGTCACAAATTTTTTTAGCCTGAGGATGTAAATAAACATACAAATATATAATGACTGTGAATGAAATTGAATAGAAACAGTAGTCAGTAGCAAGGATTGAAGAACTAGCATATTATAAGGCAAGGGAGAAAAGCTAATTTCAATCAGTGGAGCATGACACAAATTCATAATATATATCACTTCTCTACTTAATAAATCATATTTAATAAAGTTAATAAATTTATCTTTTACATCACCATTACTCATATATTCAGTAAGTTTTCTGTGAGTAAACTATTCAGTTAACAAAAAATAAAAAGTAGGTCAAGAATACTGTACAACATATTGATATACTAAGAACTTCATATAAAATGATCATACTAATATTGTAAAATGCTTATTTAATTTTATTTTAATTAAATTTTTTTCTGAATTACTCATTTTATATGCTATATATTATTCAGTTTTTCACTTTAAAATGATTATCCTCTTAATATTGTGGTATCATGAATCAGAGTATAATAGCCAATGTTTTGATTTGGCATAAGGCATATATATTCTAAAGGTGACTATAGCAGTAAGCCAAAATATCACACACTGAGTAATGTGAAATATAAAAGTCCACATTTAAAGTAAAATTGTCAACTGCAAATTTCCATGTAGTATGACTGCATGGCTAAATAGAAGGAAAATTTTAAATAAAAAATTTAAAGGACTTAATGAATTTTTTGCTCTAGTTTCATTATATACCAACACTATGTCAGGAGTGCCAAAATGATAATAGTGTTTTTAAATTTGTAGTAATAGGAGTAGAGCACATGAATCAAAGCAAACCAAGTACCTGTTCTCCACTACTAAGACTATGCTCAGGCCTTGGCTCATTTGAGCAAGAGCTGAAAACCCTGTGAGCAGAAAATGAAGTCAAGAACAACAAAGGATTTACAAACAACAGAAAATGAGGAACATCTGAGGAAAGCAAGGGTGGAACTCTCCCAAAGGTAGATGAACATGCTGACTGTTCTGAAATATTTGTATAGTGATCATATAAATAATGCTATGTTTTCTCAGTGTAGATGTTAAAAACAAAACTAAATTCAGAAGTAGACATTACATGAATATAGAATTTTGCTGATCTACCTGAGAATTTATTGCAATTCAATTAATACAGTCATGGAATGGACTTTCTTGACAGCATCTATCTTCCTGTTTATGGATGGACCAGCAGTATTCGATACTTCAGACGAGGCTGTGATTTTCTTTTTTTTTTTTTTTTTTAATGGGGGCAGAAGCTATGGTTGTTCCAAGGTAACTTCACTAATAAATACCTTCAGTGTGGCTTTCTTTGTTTTTCTTTGTCTTACTGTTTATTCTGAACCTGCTCTACCGCTAGCCTTCAACAGACCAGAAGACTTCAAATCCACTTGACCTGTTTCTCTGATTTTGCATCTCCAAGTGCTCAGCAAATCCACTGAGCTCTTCCTTCAAGATACCCAGAGCATGACTACTTTCCACCAGCTCCTGCTGCCAGCAGGTGTCTGTTTCTTTCCTATCTCCCCAACGATGATCATCACCAACTGCTAGAACAATTTTTTAAAACTTAGAAAGCTCCCAATTTTCTTGAAACTAAAACCAAAGTTATTCACATGGGAAAAACCCTCATCTTTTCCATGTTTTTGTTCATATGTCATTTTCTCAATGAGATCTGGCTTGACAAACTTATTAAATATTTCACCTCAGCCATTTGTTTCCCTGAGCAGCATTCCCGATTCACTGTACTTTGTTGTACATATATCTCCATAGCTTTATTCCTCTTTACTATATGTTACGTATTACCTCTTTTATTTTTTTCTCTCATGGCTGAAATGTAAGCAGATATCATTTTCGGGTTGGTTCACTGATGTATCCTAAATGCCCCAAAAAGTTTCTGTCACTTAAAAAGTACCTGGCACATATTTGTTGAACAAATTACTATTTTTCACATATTGTGAAGATATTTGGGTCCCTGGGCTTTAGTATTTTCCAGCTATGTTGTAAGTTTTACCTATGCATATTTTAATAAAGGTATACTTTATATAGTGTAAAATGCACAGACCTTAAGCACATATTTCAAAGATTTCTTGACAAGTGAATATAGCCATGTGACCTACCACTCCAAGTTACAATGCAGTACAAATGTTAATTTCATTTCTATTGCTATTGATTAGTTTGGCATATTCTAGAACATATGTAATCATGGCATGAAATCCAACAGTATGTACCCTTTCGTATTTTTTCACTCAGTCTTATGTCTGAGTCTCACTCAGGTTGTTGCGTGCCTCCACTGCTTATTCTTGGTATAATTTATACTTTTCTTATTTTCATTCCACTCTACAAACGGCAGCTTGCAAATTAGAATTCTCACCTTTAGATTTTTTCCAAGGGATTAATTTGTCTTTCTACTGCTGGCCTTATAGATGTATGTCATTTAGCATATTTGATATAAGCAACATGCTGATTGATAGGCACACAAGCCCAGTGTTTGAGATGAGTACAATGGAACGGCTGGAGGGTTTGCTTCTATGATTACCAATTTTCCGTCTTGTTTACATGTGTTTCATCTCTCAAAGCAGTGATGGATAAAAATGTGTATGGATCTATCCAATCTGTCCCAGTACTTTATATCCTTTGATTGTCCTAAAAGCTCCAGGTGCTATTTGCTCTCAGAGCATCACTTCTTCCACTTCTGTTTCCAAGGCTTCCTGGCATTATTCATTTTGTTTAACAAATATCATTCCTGACATTCATATTTCTAGCAACTCTGGCAAATTTATATAAAATGAGACTATGTAGTTCCAGTAACCTGACTTAAAGTAATTCTGAAAATTAATTTCCGATGTAACTTGTGCCATTTGTGGTGAACTGGATTCAGGCTGAGGTGATTTTATCAAAATTCTGAACCTGATGCTGGCCTCACCTACTGTCCACTTAACTGCAGTAAGCTTTCAATGCACAGACTTGAGGAATAGGGCTTTTAATTGTTAGAAGATTATTGTCTAATGATAGAATTTTATAAATATTTCCTTCTCTGCCTTAAAACCCTTTTTCACATGTAATCAATTAAAATCTTATCTTTAAATAGGCCATTATGTCATGAGCGGCAAAAGTAATGATGTAAATAAGTACCCTATTTGAATGTAAATGAACTGGCATTTTTTTCAAAAGTAAATATAATTATGGAAATTGACCTTTGGCACTGTAATATCACTAAAAGCTTTCTTTTAATTAAAAAATGATTTATAGATTCAAGAGATATGGGAGTATTTATCTTGAAACTTGAAGTCAAGTTTTAAGACATGGTTCATAGCTCTCTCCTTTTTCCCCTTCGGAGATGATGACACAAACACAAAATACTCTGGGCTAATTGTTTTAGTAGTAAATTTAAAGATTTCAGAAGTTACTGATAAAGTATTTGAACAGAGAAAAGCATTTTCTATTTTCAAGTAGAATTGGCAAAATGATTAGTTTAAGCTGTCATGGATCGGAACAGAGAAAGGGCTAGACCAGGATATGTTCCACCATTGAGAACACATATTCCAAATGTTCTAAAAAGTGTCTTGAAACCAACAACACAAATTTCGGAGGACTTTGAACATAAGGGCTGCAATGGAAAAGAGAAAACTGGTTATAAACTCGAGAACAATGTAGAAAGTGAGGAATCTAGAGAAGTTGACTCAAAACTGTAAGAAGAATTGGAGTAGTTGGAAGTTTGGAGAAATATCAGAGGGCAATAAGAGACAGCAAGAAGATGTACAGTAGTGAGCAGATCAGGAATGTGTGCATAAGCTCCAGTGGCCAATTCCTTCTCAAACTCCAATATTCAGGTAGACATATGGTGCAGTACATATGTCAGCAGGACGTGTGGCTGTTTCATGTGTTTTTCAGTGATTGAAGAAATTGGAGAATGGTATATAGGGACTCCTTTTCACTCCTTGATAATATTCCTTCGAAATGTAGGCCCAGAGCTGACAGTATGTTTCAGCAAAATCGTTCTTATTGATAATTAAAAAATAAATAGAGGAAGAAGCTGTTCTTTGACACAAGCATAAAAATGAGCCACGTGTCAGTGGACATGAATTCTGATCTTTACCCTAGTCCATTAAGAAAATGGAAAAATTAGGGAATAGCTGCATTAAGTATATTCATTTTTCTCTTTTTCTTAATTGAATTGTCTTTTTCGAAGACTAATAGAGAACATATCTGTTTACTTTTTTGTATATGCACGCCATAAGCGGCAACTATATTTAAAACATTTAATCTCTCGTATTTAACATAAGTTCAATTAAAATGCATGTTGGTATCAGTCATATGTATGTACTTCAATTTATAAATAAGCAAGAATACACAAGTTCAGAAAAGGACACTAGCTTTATTTGAGACTTATGAATATAGTTTTCCCTCAATCAAAATATATCACTTCTAAAAGTCAAGTTTACACTCCGTTATCTGTGTCTGCTTTCATAGCATCATGTTGGCATGTCATCAGTAGAGAGGACAGACTTGACAGGGTGACTTTGTGACAGATTTCATTAAAAATAAAATATTCTTTAAGAATAACAGCAAAATAGAAAAAAAAAATGAGACAAGTGCAGTAAATAGCCTGCCTTGAAATTGAGAGAACTTTCTTTATGATAACTCAGTTTTGCTGATGAGATACAGGCCTCTGCTTTGTAAAGACCCAGTGTTTCCAATGCAGTAGCCTCATGGAATTACTCTGCTCTTAGGTACTTGTGGCAATGAATAGCAATGTACGTGTGTATAAAGAAGTAAATGGTGTGCACAAAATGGCCTTTTAAATCACTGCCTACAGTTATTTTAAAATATTGACTTTCTTGCAACGATAAATTCACTTTTTGGGTTCTCAGTCACCATCTGAATTCCAATGTGATGTAAATGAAGAAGCAACTCTCTCCATGATTGGCATTCTCCTAATCTCTGCCAGCCTCTCACTGGGCACCCACACATGGAATGCCACTGATTTGTATGCAGCGCTAAATCATCCTATCTACCAGCGAGCTCTGTGGCAAGTGTGTTTGACCACAGCCTCTGATAGCATTCAGTAAGTAATTTCTTGCTGAGCCGTTTACTCAAGCGCTTGACTTTTTGACTCTCTTTGCTAATGGCTCTGCAAACTGAGGCTGTAAAATGTACCCAAAGTCATTCTCCTTTCTCTGTTCTTCATTATACCCTCCTCAGGCTAGTTTTAGACAATTGGTTTTCTTCCTGTAAGATATATAGATTTGATATTTTAATTTTAATATTTCAACTAGATGGAAGCACAAAGATGGGTTACATTTTGTAAACTACTATACTTCATATTGTTTAAAGGTTCTACAGTTTATAAAGATCATCCTGATCTCACCAAAATATTGACAATAAATGGCAAGTTATTACAACTTAATCTTTATTGGTAAGATTTTTAGTACATGTTGATGAGAAAAATTGTACTATGCATATAATAAAGACACATAGATACATAAAGAAAGTTATGGTCTTTGAAACATTGAAGATGCTGAGGATATCCACATAGAAGTAAAGACAGTAAGTGCTGGAGATTTTCTTTCTCTAGGGTACACTGGAGTAAATTTATTACTTCCGTAAAATAATTATTTTTAAGTATTCCTTTGAAAAGTGTACAGAATTCCAGACTTTCTCATTTGTGGCATGTGTTTTCTCTTAATTTCTTAATTTCTTTTCATTTTTCTGATTTGTCAGAATTAGTTGGGGGTAAGTGTTATACATTCAAATAAATAAAATGACATTAAATATAACATTTAATTTACTTATGACATTCTAAAATTTTAAAGACAATGTTCAACAAGGTGATTATTTTTAAAAGGTCCTTTACGATGTACTAAGAGATGCGCTTCCAGGAAACCAGATCAGATGTGTGCCCAGGCTATATTCTGGTTGAAAGTCTCATGAGAAAAAGCCTTTAATGGCAAGTTTAACCCCTTAACATTTACACCAAACCCTTTAAATGAGAGCAGATTCACAAGGGAACATGCAACAGGTACATTTTTATGGATTCCCTTAAATTGGGATTCCCTGAAAGAAAACTATGAACTCTTATAGAATGTCTTAGACATGGGTTTTCTCAGATGGCAGGCACTGCAGGAGCTTTAGTTATGAACAAATAAAACCATGCAAGGTTACTGACTAGAGAAATGACCGTTAGTTTCCTCTGGATGTGTTCAGTCATTCTTGTGAATTCAGTTGTATTCAGTTATATTCTCAGTTTTGAATACATGAAAGAGCAATACACTGCTTTATCCATTATTTCATATCAGCGCTTAAATACATTGATATGCGAGTCTCACAACAAGATCAACGCCTGTTGCAAATTTCATACCTGGTTTCTATAATGTAAATAAAATATTTTAAGAATCTATCAGGCATAAGTGACTACTTTCTATACATGAGTTAATATATTTAACGTTCTTACAAGCACAATATGGCTCACAGTAACACTGTGTAAGTGTTAGCTGTTACTATTTTGGCTGTTACTACTTTAGGTCAAATACTGAGTAGGTAGATTTTCTCAGGTCTCTGGTCATGCTCATAATCTAAAGAGAGAGGAGTAAATTCTCCCCATGTAACTAGCTTAGTCTCCCTCTCCTTTTCACGTTCTATCTTCCTCTTGGGTGATTGCAATAGTTCACTGGATGAACAATTTAACACTCTAGCTTCCTAGAAATGCCACTCTTTCAAGTGCAATAGCGTACACCTGCAATGTTGCATCATTAAAATAGTACACTGGTCATTTTTAAAATAAAAATATAATTCAATATCTGAGCATTTTGACAAATTTATACAACTAAGAATCACCCCATTAAAGGTATATAACATGTCTTTATATGATATGTATATATATGTAAAGATATATATATCTTTATGTGTATATATACACACAAAGATATATACACACACACAAAGATATATATACACACACAAAGATATATATATCTTTACACATATATGTGTGTATGTGTATATATATATTCCTTTGAAAAGTGTACAGAATTCCAGACTTGCTCATTTGTAGCATATATGTTTTCTCTTAATTTCTTAATTCTTTTCATAGATCTGATTTGCCAGAATTAGTTGGGGGTAAGTATTATAAACTATAAAGTATCATAAACTATAAAGGGATATATATGTATATACCTCCTTTCACTGAATCTCCATAAACCATTGGTAACTATTGCTCTAATTTCTGATTTTGCTTATTCTTCATATAGATGAAATCATAAAGGATGTATTTTATATAAATGGAATTACAAAGCCTAAATTCTTTAGTCTGGGTTCTTTTGTTTAGCATAATGTTTTTGAGGCATAGGCAATGCCCTCTCTTGTTTTTTATGCCAAATATAACACTTTGAAATGACATACCATAATTTATTTATTCATTCTTCTGTTTATCAACACTTGTGGTGATTCCAGCTTTTGACTATTACACTAAAGCTGTCAGAAATACTTTTGAAAGTCTTTTTGGGCACTTATGTTTTCATTACTCTTTGATAAACACCTGTGACTGAAATTGTTGAGCTTTGGAGTTAATATGTGGTTAGCTGTGTAAGGAAATTCCAGAGACCTTTCTAAAAGGGTGGTATAATTTTATATGTTAACAGAAATTGTTATGAAACCTCCAGTTGCTCCACTTCTTGATCAATGCTTAGTAGTGTAATAGTTTGTAATTTTAGACATTTTAAGGAATGAAAAATTAATTTGCATTTTTCTAATAACTAATAATTTTTCATGAGTGTATTCATACTGTTTTCTATTGTGTCTATTAAATCTTTTGCTTATTTTTTATTTGGTTGTATGTCTTCTTGTTAATGAGTCGTAAGAGTTTTTATATATTCTGAAAATGATTTGTTTCATATTAAAGCATTAGGAACATTTTCTCACATGCTGTAACTTGCCTGTTTATTTTCTTCATAGCCGCTTTCAAAGAGCATTTTAATGAAGTCAAATTTATCAATATTTTCTTTTCTTATTTATGCTTATTTTGTCCTAACTTAGAAATAATTACATACTCCAAGGGTGCAAAAGTATTCTCTTTTTTTTCTAAAAGCTTAATAGTGTTAGCTTTTTCCATTAAGGTCAGAATCTATTTTGATTTTACTTGTGTGCATGGTGTGAGTAAAGTGAATTATTGGATTTTTTTTTTTCTGTACATATCCACTTGTTCCAGCACCATTTGTTAAAATAACTTTTATTTAACTATTGAACTGCCTTGGCATCTTTGGCAAAATCAATTCACTCTGTATTTGTGTATTTATTTCTGTACACTGTTTTGTCCCTTTAACATATCTGTCTACCTTAATTTCATTACCACATTGCTTTAATTACTGCCACACTGCCTTATAGTCATTTTGAAACCAAATAGTGTCAACCCTCACATTTTGCTCTTCCTTTTTTAAATTTGCTGCAGTTATTCTACATCTTCCTAATTTCCATATGCATTGTCAAGCCAACTTCCAACACCTACAAAATGTCCTGCAAGAATTCTGACTGGGCTTGAAGTAAACCTATAGATGTAGTTCAGAGAACTGACCTTATAATACCGAGGCTTTCAGTCTGTGAATCGGGTGTATTTCCATCCCTACATATTTTAGTTTGTATTTTGTTGTTATATTAGTGATTATCTCTAATTTCAGTGTAGGGATCTTTCATATCGTAAGTTGAATTTATTCCTAAATACTTTGGTTTTGGCACTATTATAAATACATTTTTATTTCATTTTCCTGTTGTTTGCTGCTAGTATATAAAAGTTCAATTGTCATTAGTTTATTAACCTTGTATCCTTCGACTATTCTACACTAATTTATTGGTTCAAGTACTTTTGTAAATTTCTTAGGGTTTCTTGTGTGAACAATTATGGCATCTGAAAATAGAGACAGTTTTACTTCTTTTCCAATCTGAATGCCTTTTCCCTTTCTTGGATTATTGCCACAGTTAGGATCTCCAGTACAATGTTGGGTGCAAATTATGAGTGAGACATTTTGTCGTGTTGGGGAATTGAGGGAAAAGCATTCAATATTTAACCTCCAATTATTCCCTTTATCAGCATGAGGGAGTTTCCTTCCATTCTTAGTTTTGGAAGAATGAAAAAGTTTTACTTAATTTATTACATTCAAGAATTTTAAATGATAGGACATTTTCTTCTATGTACTGCTTGAGTTCCATTTTATACATTTTGATATGTTGTATTTAAAATCTAACAATTAAAACATTTCTGATTTCTCTAGTCTTTAACCCAAGTATTATTTAAAAGTGTATTTTTAAATTTTAAAACATGTCCAGACACTCAAAATATTTTTCTAAAATTTTATAGTTATTGATTTTTAATTTAATTCCACTGTGGTCAGAAAATATACTATCTGTGACTTCATTTTTTTTTTTAATTTGGGGAACTTGTTTAATGTGGCTCAATATATTAGTCTATATTAGTAAATATAACAGTGTGCGCTTGAAAAAATATTGTTTCTACAGTTGTTGGGGGCAATGCTCTATAGATATTAATTAAGCAATCAATATTTCCCTGATATTTTTGACATATATTGTACCAACTGCTACTACCATTAAGGACACAATCTTTAATGTTGTCCATTTTTGTTTTACATGTTGAGTATTTTTAGTAGTCAAATCTACGTTTATTATGGTTTTGTCTTCTTGAAAATTGATCCCTTTGTGATTATGAACTGGCAGTCTTTATCTTTGTGTGGATGACTAATTTATCTAATATTGTGACCACTCCAGAGTTTTAATATTTATTATTTACTTGATAGTTATTTTATCTATTTACTTTTAACTGATCGGTGTATTACATTTGTATTTAAAATGCATCTTATGACAGCATATAATTGTATTTTGCATGTTAATCAACTCTAATAACTTCTGTTTTAATGGAAATATCATTAAGATCATTGAGATCTGGTATGATTGTTTTTATCATTGCATTTAGGTCTACTAATTTGTTACCTACTTTCTATTTTTACTCTATTTTCTATGGTTTCTCTGTCTTGAAGTCTTTGAAGAATATTAAGAATTATATTTTAACTCACCTCTTGACTTTTTACCTATTGGTTTTATATTTTTTAGTAATTCTGCTAGAGATTACTGTATACTTCCTTATTTCTTTTTGACAGTCTTTTTCTATTCTACCATCTTATTCATGTGATATTTAGAAAAATTGCAACCATGTGGGTGTATTGACCACTGCATCATCTTTTATGTTATGTAGTATATCAACATACATTGAAAAGCTCACAAGAAAATGTTATATTTTTTCTTTAAAGGATGTAAATATTTTAAACAAATAGAAAACACAGTCTTTTGTATTTGTCTATATGTTTACATTTCTGATGCTTTCTATTTATTTCTGATGATAACACATTTCCCTGTGATATCATTTCCCTTCAGCCTTAACAACTGCCTTTAACATTACAATGCAGGTCCGATGGTGGCAAATTATCTTTCTTCTTCTTTACTTGTGGTTGTCTATATGTTACCATCATTCTTGAAGGGTGTTTTTGCTGGATAGAATTCCGGTGACAGTTTGTTTTATTTCAGAATTTAAAGGAGGACTTTTACATAATCATAAAATTAGATTTACCTAATGTTGAAAGCTTTAGCCATTCTGTATCCAAGGAACTTTTTGCTGACCCATTTTCTCTATCTTCTCCTTTGGAACTGCAATTACCCATAGTTTAGATGTGTTGAGGTTACTAGTAGAGTCCCTGAGGCCTTACTTTTAATTCAATCTTTTTTTCTCTTCTTTGACTTAGATAATTCATATTGATCTAACTTCAAGTTCACTGACTTCTCTGTCATCTCCATTCTTTTATTAATTGATTTATTAAATTTTATGTTATATATTTTTTTCTATATATTTCAGGTGTTGATGTTTCTACTACCAGATACAAAGAGGAAACCCATAAGTGGGGATAAGCTGGTCAGTTCAGCTGCCTTCCATCCCCTTTCCTGCCCCAGTGATGGGTTTAGAAAAGGGCAGGTGGTTTCGTGATAGCAGTCCTCATTTCTTTGAATTTCCTTTTCTGTCTCTGGGAAAAGAGCTCTCTTCACTTCTGGCTTCAGGGTTGTGATATATGATCCTGAACCTCAAAAGTAGTAATTATTTTAAAATGTGATAATCATGCCACATCTCTGTTCTAAACCTTCTAACAGTTTTGTATCTCATTGGAATGTGAGCAAATATTCTTTTTATGACATAAAGAGCTCTAGATTATTTCGTTGCCTGAACTCTTTTTCTTTCTCTTCCCCACCATTATGCCCCTTGATCACTGGTCCAGACACACTGGCTTCTTCGGTCTTTCTCAGTCACATCAGACAAGTGCTGGCTTCAGAATGCTTTCCCTGGGATCCCAGGAGTTCGAGACTAGCCTGAGCAACATGGCCAATCCTCATTTCTACAAAAAAATTAAAAAGTTAGCCACACTTGGAAGTCCCAGCTAGTTGGGAGGCTGAGGCAGGAGGATTGCTTGAGCCCAGTAGGTCGAGGCAGCAGTGAGCTAAGATTACGCCATTGCACTCCAGCCTGGGTGACAGTAAGACCCTGTCTCAACATAATAATAATAATAATAATAATAACAACAACAACAACAACAACAATAATAATGTTTTTCTTGGTTTCATTCTGCTTAGAAGGCCCTTCATAGAGGCTTCTAACCCTCACCCTGAATTATTTTTCTTCTCATCTCTAGGTAGACACACACACACACACACACACCACTGCCTCCCCCCAACACACACACACACACTTTCTCTCTAATCCCAGATATAGAATGTAAGCTCCAGGAGAACAGATATTTCATGTGTTTTGTTCTCTGTCCTAAGCCAGTGTCTTGAATAGTACCTGAGATATCACAGACACAAAAGAAATTTTAAGTTAATGTATGAAGTCTGAGATTAAAGCTAACTGAAGAATAAAGAACAAGAGATGATAACTGATGTCATTTGAGGACTGAATCAAGCGATGTCTGAGGCTAGACCACTCTCTTTACTTTTCAACTTTTGAGTCAATACATTTTTTATAAACTCCTTTATTTATTTTTTCACCTAAATAAGTTTGAATTAGGTTTCTGTTACTTTCTTCCAGAAAATATCTTAAAGGCATTCTTTATTATAATTGTTACTACAATTAATTAAACTTTTTATTCTATTTATTGAATGACAATTTGCATTCTCTACATTATGAATATTCCAAACAAGACAATATCAGAATAATTTTTGCTATCACCACCTACAAATTGATATTTGAAGTTGTCAGAAAATTGCCATGTCTATTGAATAATTAAGGCAAAAGGGGATGCATTTGGTAAACATGTATAAGCTTTTTAAAAAATTTTTATCTCCAGTGAACCACATAGGGAGGTGAAACAATTATGAGAACACATTTGTATCAGTGTGTATGTAGTTTTATTCTCTCAGTACGAAGACTTGTGTGCTTCACTGGAGAAAGTGGGAGGAAGCATATGGAATCACAGAAAGAAGCCTTTTATAAAGTCTCATATTTGAGCACGATAACTCAGTTCTTCACAGAAAAATGCCATGCACAACTAAATATAATAAAAGTGATAAGCCGTGCAACAAATCTAAATGTAGTAGAATAGCCCATAAGAAGTGCTATTTAATCTGAACCTTTAGAGATAAGTAGATTTTTTAAAAGAAAAAGGATGAGTGTACTGAGCAAGAATAAAGAAAGGACACAGCAGGCTGTATGCAAGAAAGAGAGTAGAACTTTGGGGATGATTTAGCAGGTGATGAAAGATAATTTGGAGTCGTATCTTAAAGAACCTTGACAGCCATGCGGGAGGCTGAACTACACTCTTCAGGCAACGGGGAGCTCTCAGACAGTTGTGAACAAAGGAAGCCTCACTCCAATATGCATTATAGAACATAGCATGATTGGAAACGTGCAGGAGTGATTGGAGAAGGATTCTACTGAAGCCTACTATCATGCAAACATTGAAAAATGTCGATCTGACCTAGAGGTTTTGCAACCAAATAGGAAGAAAAGTGGTTTTGTTTGTTTGTTTGTTTGTTTCATTTTTCTAATGTACTGATTTCAGGTATTGGTCATTTAAGAAATTAGCAATTTCTTATTTTTACCCTGTTTTTACATATACCCTCTCTTGTTTATATGCCTTTCAGACTATACGGCAAGCTTATTTCTTCCATACACGTTGTAAACTTTTATTTATTAATTAAGACAGCAGAGTTATCATCTCTGGGAAGGCATTCTTTTTTCATTCTACACTATTAGATACACTTTCGTGCCTCCTAGGAAAGGAAAACATAGAGCAAACAAATATAATTTGAATTTAATTTCCAAAGAAAGCTAATATTATTCAAATACAGAATCACACTTTCATTCATAAAGGCAACTCAGTTAAAAAAAATAATTGTATTGCTAAAATTAATTAGAAAGTCCAGCACAAGGTAGCACCCATGAAAATAGCAGTGAAGTAGTTCATTATACAACAGAATCCTAAAGAGAGGCTTTTTCTATCTACAAACAATTACCAGCATTGACTGAGTTTTTGTAACTTAAGTTCATTTATTTTTTTACCTACTTTTTGAGTCCACCACCTTGTTTGGTCATTTCTTTCTTCAAGAAATACTTTTTTTTTTTTCTTTTCATTTCTCCTATTCTTATGGTCAGACCCTGATTACATGCATATCACTTTATTTTGAAAAAAATTACTATATTTTTATTTTTCCAGCATCTCTTTTTTTTTTTTAACCAATGAGTTGCATATGTATAATTGATATTCCTGAAGAAATGATTTTGTGTCCCTGCAATGTTCGTGTTCATTTCTTCTGTAATAATATCATGCGTTAATTGAACTGTATTTTATAAATTCTTCAATAATCAGTTCTCCCCATTAACCTGCTTTCCCAGCCATTTTTCCCAATCCCTTTTCTAATACAGGGAGACATGTGTATTCACTGCTTATACCTCTTTGCCTTTATTCATCTTACTACCTCAACATGAAATGCCCTGAGTCCTTCTGCTTTCAGTTAGAGGAAAGGTTAACTTTCACAGCAGAATAAACAAGCTGTGGCTCGAAGAAGAAAGAATGTTGCTTCACTTACACATACATCTCCTGGGTAGGGCTGCCTGGGAGGCTCTGCTCCATATGGACATTCAGCGACTCAAGTTTCTTTAATAATCTAGCTTCATCAATAACTAGGTTCTAGGTTCTTATCTTAATCTGCAGAATCAAAGTTGGGGTACAGGCACATCCATGTTGTAACTGTTAGGAAAGGGAACTTGGGGAAGGTCACACAAGTTATTTTCTGTAAAGCAACAATGTAGAAGCTGTACACATCAGTTCTGTGCAGAATCATTTGGTGAAGACATGTACGTGGCTGGATAACTATGAACAAAAGGAACCAGAAATATGTACTCGAGTTACACGGCCACACTGCTTGCTACATGCTGCTACTCCATTATGATGGCAGATAGTAATGCCATAATGATTGTCTCTCCGACATACTCCCCTTTAACTATTAAATTTAGGTTCATTTGATAATTTTCTAGACTTATTTCTCCTCGCAGTTTTGGACGTTTCTCTGTTGTCTGAGTTTAAAAATCTTGAAATTTTTAGTATAAAAATTGGTCGGTATTTAGAAAAATTGGTCGGTATTTTACTTTTAAAAATCAACATTATTGAGGTATCATTTACACAACAAATGAGTGCATTTTAAGGTACAATTTCATGAGTTTTGATGAAGGAAATCTGGTGGTTTAATCGCTAGAAAGATTTAAATATAAATAGATTCCTGAGAGAACCTAGTTTTTTCCTTAAATATTCAAACTCACTTGTTCAGAAAAATGGGATTCTTTATACTAAAAATCTCCATATCATGAAGAAAAATCCCAAATAATTTATGTAAATAATTTTCTCTAAAAGAGGTAATCATAACTAATTCACTATATCACTCAAGTGATTAATGCTAAGTTGTGGCCGGGCAAGGTGGCTCACACCTGTAATCCCAGCACTTTGGGAGGCCGAGGTGGGCAGATCACTTGAGGTCAGGAATTTGAGATCAGCCTAGGCAACATGGTGAAACCCCGTCTCTACCAAAAATACAAAAATTAGCTGGGCATGGTGGTGTGTACCTGTAATTCCAGCTACCTGTGAGGCTGAAGGCACGAGAATTGCTTGAACCCCAGAGGCAGAGGTTGTAGTGAGCTGAAATTACACCACTGCACTCCAGCCTGGGTGATAGAGCAAGACTCCATCTCAAAAAAAAAAAAAAAACAAAAAAAAACTGCTAGGTCGTGTTGATAATGGGAACCTTTGAAACAATATGAGAAGAATGGCACTTTACCTCTGTGACCTTCCTTCCCAAACATAACCACACCTTAGTGATGAGAAAAACCCTAACCAAATCTCGCATTAGTCACATCCTTCAAGATACCTGACCAATCGTCTTCAACATACCGAAGTTACCAAAAACGAGAAAACCCTGAGCTGTCACAGCCAAGAAGAGGCTAAGGAAACATAGTGGCTGTGATGGTTAATTTTAGGATGTGTTGACTTGATTGAGCCACAGGGTACCCAGACATTTGGTCAAAGGTTATTCTGAGCATGTCTGCGAGAGTGCTTCTGGATGAGTTCAACATTTGTTTTAATAGACTGAATACCATACATGGTATTCCCTCCCTAATGTATATGGGCCTCAACCAAGTAACTGAAGACCTGAAAGAACAGAAAGGCTGAGTAAGAAGGAATTCCTCTTGCCTGACTCTGTGACCTGTGACATTATTTTTCCAGCCTTTGCACTCGGACAGGAACAGCTCTTTTCGGGTGTTGCACCTGCAGTCCAAAAGCCTATCTGCTCTCCTGGTTCTCAAGCCTTTGGCTAGGATGGAATTTCATCATCAGCTCTCCTGGGTCAACAGCTTGCTGACTGCAACTCTTAGCTTTCTCAGCCTCCATAATTGCATTATCCATTTCTTTATACTAAGTCTGATATGATTTGGATCTGTGTCCCCACCCAAATCTCATATCAAATTGTAGTCCCCAATGTTGGAGGTGGGGTCTGGTGGGATGTGTTTGGATCATGAGAGTATACAGTTTGGTCCTTCATGAATGGTTTAGCACCATCTCCTGGCACTGTTCTGGTGACAGTGAGTGAGTTCTCATGAGATCTGGTTGTTTGAAAGAGTGTGGCACCTCCACCCCCTCTGCTTGTCCTGCTTCTGCCGACACCTGCTCCTGCTTTGCCTTCCACCATGAAGAAAAGCTCCCTGAGGCCTCCCCAGGCAGATGCTGCCATGCTTCCTGTACAGCCTGCAAAACTGTGAGCCAATTAAACCTCTTTTCTTTATAAATTACCCAGTTCAGGTATTTCTTTATAATAGTGTGAGAACAAACTAATATAATCTCTTTAGTATGTTCTGTTGATTCTGATTCTCTGGAGAATGTTGACTAATGCTATGACTAAACACAAGATCATATCCTGGACAGGATTCTGAAACATTAAAAGAACATTAAGTAAAAACTAAGAAAATATGGGTAAAGTGTGGACATTAGTTAATCATTGTGTATCAATATTGGTTGATTAGTGTGGCAAATGGACCATGCTGGCGTAAGATATTAATGATAGGGAAAATTGGGCATGGGTATACAGAAACTCTCAGCACTAACTTGCAACTTTTCGGTAAATCTGAAGTTTTTCTATAATACAAGGTTTATAAAATAAAATCTCCACAGGTAATTGTAACAACTGACCAGGTTTTAGACTTACTGCCATTGAGAATACAAAAATGAATTTAAAAGTTTAGGAATGAAAAGCTAACTTAAAATGTGTATAATTGAACACGCTCTTATACTGATGAGAAAACCATGACCTCAAATCATAAATTCAGTCACTCAAAGATTATAAGTAGCAAAGGCAGCACTTGAAACTATCCTTTTTCATTGGAAATCCATTGTTCCTAGCTCTAAGCTTGTTTGCATATTTAATTAAAATATGAACTCATTACAAAGAAAAATGGTATTCACAGATATACTCCTATCTCTATATTAGCTTAATTTGGCATATTATTTTGGAAACATACAAGAACATAAATCTGTACATAAACTCCCAGTTCACAAATAACTATAAATCTAAAGTAAATTTATGAATTAAATATAAATCGAATGGCAAACCAGTTAAATTTCCACCAACAAAATTACGTAATTGCATAATTTGCCAAAACTGAATTGCTAATCACAAAATAAACAGAGTGAATTTATGCTATTATGGGTCCTCTGTCACTCAATTCTTTCATCTTTCTTTTGTTTTCCATTTAAGCCACACTGAAATTTTCGTTGGCATTTTACTCTTAGGCCTTCACTTTTGGTCTGAAGCACACCTTTCTTACTAAAACCTCCTTTATTCCCAAGTTCACTGTGTAAGAAATTTTGTGTAGCATAACTCAATGCAGGGACCATAAATACAAACAAGTGTAAATAAGGACAGACATTGAGTGGCAAAACTTGGTCATAAATCTGTATTTCAAATTGTTAGTCATATACTTTTGTTATTTGTTAATGCAGTCTGAGACATCATGAAACTAGGAAGCATACAATTTGAGTCTTCTGGAGAAACCTGAGATCCATGAATGTGTGTCCATACACCCCAAGACCATGGTAATTTTCAGATAGACACCACACCCCCAGTGAGTTTCCTGTCTAATAAAATACACACGTACAATGTGAAGACTGCCTGACTTAATTCTACTGGGTTGTAGGCAGCTTGGAAAGGATGTAGTATTACTGAACCTGCGTATGTTAGCAGGACTCAGGTTATGAAGCACTGGGAAGGCCAGGCTGAGAAGTCTTACCTTTTTAATGAATCAATAGGGATTCACTAAAGACTTTGAAAAGTGCTTCTGAAAGTTTAAAATGGAAATATTGCAAATCATGTATTTTTTTGTGGGGCAAAAACTAGATATATAGAAACCAGAGAGAACGATAACTTAATTTCAGACCCAGGAGGATAAAAGTTTAAACTAGGTCAGTGAAATAGCAAAGTAAATAAAATCAACCCATCTTGGCAACTAATTGCAATTAGGGATGCTAATGTTAATATTAAGCTTCACGTCAGGATGTTGGAAGAATGATTGGATATTGTATTAGATGTCTTTTATGGTTTTAAAAATCACCATAAAGCTAGAGGCTTAAAACAACAAAAATATATTATCTCACAGTCCTGCAGGTCAGAAGTCTAGGCACTGCATGACAGGGTTCTCTGTTCAGGGTCTCACTGGGCTGAAATCGAGGTGGCCACCATGGCTGTTTTTCTCATTTGGGTTCAGGGTCCTTTTCCAAGCTCACTGTTTTTGGCAGAACCCATGCCTGTATGATCAAGGTTCCCATTTTCCTTCTGTCTTTCAAAGACCTCTTCGAGCTTCTATTCCTTGCTAACTGGCCCCTGGGGTATGTTCATAACAGGATCTTTGCCCTCTCCCATTCCAACTGGAATGCAATTACTGATATCCTCTTTTGTGAACAGCTGGAGGAAATTCTCCACTTTTAAAGAGCTCACGTGATTAGATCAGGCCTACCCTGATAATCTTCCAATTTTAAGGTCAACTGATTTGAGGTCTTCATTACATCTGCAAATCCCTTCATGGCAGCACCCCAATTAGTGCTTCATTGAATAACTAGAAGAAAGGGTGGGTTCACCAGGGTTGGGTGTCTTGGAGTTAGGGATGGTAGAATCTTAGAATTCTACCCCACAGTACTATTTGAAAAATAGAAAATTTGGATGGATGAACAGACATTCCCATATAGTAGCTATAAATTTCAAACAGCACAGCTAGACTCAAATAGTTACAGAGCTTGCACAGATAATGTAAATGAATAAGGAGCACTGAGTGTTAGGAAATTATAACAAAGGTAGAGCAATAGAGAGAAGACAGAATTATAGGGAACAGAGTGCTATGAGATTGCCCAGATACAAATTAGAGTTGTCTTGAGAGAATGAGTGCCCAGCTTGCCAGACCTCCGGGCCTTTTAAAAGAAGCCAGAAACCCAGGTTTTTATGTATCTCCTGATTTTCAAATGTTGGCAACTATTTCAAAAGATTTACAACCTTGTGCAGGCCAAAGTTATGTGAGCCAAACAAAACATATCTCAGGGCAAAATCTGTCCTGTAGCCTGCCAGTTTTTGACCTCTGCTCTACAATAATAAGATTGATTTTTAAAAATTGCTTATTAAATCACTCTCATTAATGTGTAGTCATACCTCAGGCTGCTGTTCAGAGTAACTCAGACTTTTTTCTAACTAACTGAGTGACCTGCAAATTACACTTTCATACTTCCCTAAGTTAAGTTAAAATGCCCTGATTACAGGTATTTTGCAAGGTTGTTGCTATAGAAAACTGAAATTCTAAATCTTGCTATTTTTAGAAATTCTTACGAGGTTTCTGGACATTTAATTGGATTGGCGTTGCTAGTAATTGTTGATGAAAGTGGAATCGTAGAAATTTCTATGCAATTTAAATCATATTTCTGAATAAATAGACTAAGAGGGAAATAAATAATAAACTAAAACTATGGTTGTTCTCTTTTGTTTCAAAGGATTACTCCATAACAGGGCTTTGGCACACACTTCCTGACACCTGTGTTAGGTATACTGTATACATGTCAACACTGTGTTTAGTCAAGTACATCTATGTCTCCACATATGTACACATGTATACTTACACAGATATGCACAGGCTAGAATGTATGCTGTCATGTCATAGCATTAAGAAGTATCTTTGTGTCCGATTTGCTAAATCCGCCCCCTTTCTTTCTCGACTTTCAGCAGTGCCATTAAACCCTCTAAGCTTCATTTTACCCATCTGTTAAATGGGTCTAATAATATTACCTACCTCTGTGGATGAAAATAATATCACAAATGTAAAGTGCTTAATACAGGGTCTGGCCCATAGCGACTATCAATAGTTATTGGATAATATCATTGAGTATAAACATGTGTATTCATGTAGATACATACATGTTAATATAGACAGATATATTTATTCTAACAAAGTATCATTTAATACAGTGCTAGGAAAAAACAACCACCGGAATATCTTGTTTACACTATTTTTGCTACTTTTCTGAGTAACATAAACATTACTATGTTAGTTCTTTTGATTAATGACTAGGGCTTCAAAAAGAATATCTGAAGGAGAAAAGGTATTTTCAAGGTCATCATGAGTGATATTTATTGGAAAACAAATGGTGAGAGCATCATTCAATTATGTGGAGTACATAATAGGAAATTGCATGCAGCATATGTGGATGGGATCCCTGCAGACCATGACATCACCAGACAACATTCCAGCTGCAGAGAAAGGTCTTGGTGTATCAGAATCACAAATTAAAACTTCCATTACTGAGTATCACACCCACTGAGTCATTAGAAAAGATGTAAGTCTTAAATGTCAATAACTAGGCATTCAGGATATTTGCGCTCCCAGTTAGTCAGAAAAGCACTGTATTTGCCCTTGAGAGGGAGCAGATGGCTTGGCACAAAGGTGAAATAAAAGACTATCTAAGATAGATGATCTGAGTCTTTGACACAATTCTCAAACTCTTTGAGGTCAAAGTTTTTTGGTGGTAAAATGTCAAGATCAGAAGATCTTCTTCTGTTTTGTTTTCCATTACTGCCGTGTGTGATTCTTTTCAACGAGTCTGTTCACTTGTATTATTCCAAGATCTCTTTTTCTTGCTGCTTATATCATTATTTTTTACGCATTTCCACACCTTTATCACCTACTACTTGGATTATTTAAACCACATTAGAATTGATTTTCTTGATTCTAGCCTCTCCACTTTTGTGTACTCTGTTCTCTCTGCTATCAGAATTATCTTTAAGCAATACAGTGATTATCATGCCTGTCTCTTCTCTAGGACTCTTAATAGCTCTTTCTTGTCAATAATTATGATCTAAAATGAAATGGAAATGTCCCTCTCTTGCCATTTCTGTTTGTATTTCAGCCCTATCAGAAGGATGAATTTATCCTGAAGCTTTCCAGCTCTTTGGATTTGGGCATCCTACGTTAGTAGCTTGGAATGCATTCGCAGTCTGTGATACACTTGCCTCTAGAAAGCTTGCTGTCCCTAAAGCCTACCTCATGGCAAAGATACCCTTGATAAATAGCCTTATGAGTGATAATAGCAACCATCATCTATTGCTTTCTAAAATGCTAGGGATCATACACTTGGCTGAGTGCTTCAAATGAATTGTCCTTATTTGAGCTTTACAATCCTTCTACTGAAGACATTATTTGTATTTCTATTTTGCCAATAAGAAAATAAAATTTTGGAGATATTAACAATCTGTCCAATAATTCATGGCTAATAAGTGGCAGAGTCAGGACTTACATTCATGTGTTTAATGTTAAGGCGCATGTTGCTACCACAGAAATCTATTTATGCATCTGTAAACTTATCCTGCCTCCCCTGCTTGCCCTTTATTGAATGTGTACAAGTCTATCTATCTCTCGAATTAACTGTCTACCCTAAGGAAAAGAGATGGACCTCTCTGTTCCTCCCATGACTGGAAATATTATGCTCAATATATTTTAATGAATTAAATGATCCACATCTCTATATAATCCCATAATTAAATTCAATCTGAAACTGTCATATACTGTCCTTTTTTATCCTCATTGTTAGATATGCAACAGATATTATTGTCCCATTTAATGAAAAAAGTAAGGCTTAAAGACAAAAGATCCTGTCCAAATTCACATAGTAAGTGCTTGAATAAGGATGTGAGTACAGCTATTAATGCTCTGTCATCTACTCTGAACTTCCTTTTATTGCAATATGAAGATTACACACATTGGAAATAATCTAGATATTAGACTAAAACTCTGAGCTCTCATTAACATGTTTGGCTACATAAGATTAGAAGAATAATTGGCTCCTTGAGACTCACAAAATAATGCAATACTCACAAAATAATATAATCAAGTACACAAGGCTTAAAAAATCATAATTTCCTAAGTTTTTTTTTCATTTGTTTATTTGGTTAAAAGGATAGTGCTTTTCTTTCAACCCTGGACCAATATTGTGCCATTTCCTACTGGTTTCTATGGTTTCTTATAAGAAGTCTATTGTCTTTTGAACTGTTTTGTACTTTAAGGTAAGATGTCATTTCTTTCTTACTGCTTTCAAGATTTTTTCCTTGCCTTTAGTTTCTGAAAGTTAGATTATGATGTGACTTGGAATTGATTTTTTGAGTTTGTCTTATTTGGGGTTCATTCAGGTCTTGAATTGTACATTTTTCTCTTTTGCCAAATTTGAGAAGTTTTCAGACATTCGTTCTTTGCATGCGTTTTTAGCGCTACTCTCTTTGTTCACTCCTGAAATGGGAATGGCACGAATGTTAGATGGCTTTTTAGTCCTACAGGTTCATGAGATTCTGTTCACCTTATTTTAGCATAATTTCTTACAGTTGTTCACATAGGGCAATTACTTTTTTTGGGTTTTAAAACAGCATTTTTATTATTTTGACCAATGTATAGGGTACATAATAAATTTGTTTCATATATATAATGCATAATGTTCAAGGGTATTTAGGTATCCGTTACTAAAGTACAGTACATTTTAGTCAAGTATAATCACCCTACTCTAAAATCAAAAACTGAATTTATTTCTTACAGCTTACACATGTTTGTATCTTTTAAACCAATTCTCTTTATCCTTCCCAACCTCTCTCCACTCACCCTTTACAATCTCTGTTATTTCTCTTTCCACTCTCTACCTCTAAGACGTCATCAAATATTTTAGCCCCCAAATATAAGTGAGAACATGTGTTATTTGTCTTTTTGTGCCTGGCTAAGTTCACTTAAAGTAATGACCTCCAATTCCATTCAGGTTGCCAAAAGTGACGTAATTTTTTTTTTTTTTTTGGTATGGCTGAATAGTATTCCATCATGTATGTATACCACATTTTCTTTATTCATTCATCCACCAATGAACAATTAGGTTAATTCCACATCTTTGCTATTGTGAATGGTGCTGCAGTAAATATGTGAGTGCAGGTATCCCTTTGATTTACTGATTTCTTTTCCTTTGGATAAATATCCAGTAGTGGGACTGCTGGATCGAATAGTAGCTCCAGTTTTAGTTCTTTGAGAAATCTTCATATTGTTTTCCCTTGTGACTCTACTAGTTTACATTTTCACCAACGGTGTATAAGAGTTCACTTTCTTTGGATCCTTACCTACATGTGTTATTTTTTTTTGTCTTTTTAATTGGCTATTATTATGGCCATTCTGAATGGGGTAAGATGATGCCTCATTGTGGTTGTGATTTTCATGTTTCTGATGATTAGTGATGTTGAGCACTTTTTGAATATACTGTTGGCCGTTTGTATTTCTTCTTTTGAGAAATGTTGTCTATTCATGTCCTTTGCCCACTTTTTAATGAGGTATTTTTTATTGAGTTGTTTGGTTGCCTTCTATATTCTGGATATTACTTCTATTTTGGATGAATAGTTTACAAATATTTTTGCCCATTTCTCAGATTGTGTCTTCACTTCAGTTATTTTTAATTTTGCTGAGCAGAAGTTTTGTAGTTGAGTCTCATTTGTTTATTTTTGTTTTTGCTACCTGTGCATTTGAAGGTTTTATCATAAATTCTTTTCTTAGCTCAATGTCTAGAAGAGTTCGCCCTAGGTTTGCTTGTAGTATTTTTGTGTTTGGGGGTCACACTTCTAAGTCTTTATTCCATTTTTTGAGTTGATTTTTATATGTGGTGAGAGATAGGAGTCCAGTTTCGTTATTCTACATGTGACTATCCAATTTTCCTATCATCATTTGTTGAAAAGAGTCTTTTTCCCAATGTAAGGTCTTGTTGGCTTTGTCAAAGATTAGTTGGCTATAAATATGTGGCTTTATTTCTGGGTTCTCTATTTTGTTCTGTTAGTCTAGGTATCCATTTTATACCAATGTCAGGTTTTGTATTATTATTATCACTGTAGGCTTGTAATATATTTTGAAGTCAGGTAATGTAATGCCTCCAGCCTTGCTCTTTTTGCTCAGGATTGCTTTGGCCTTTCAGGCCCTTTTTTGGTTTCATATGAATTTTAGGTTTGCTTTTTTTCAAATTATGTGAAGAATAAGGTTAACATTTTGATAGAGAATGTGTTGAATCTTTTGATTGCTTTGAGAAACATGGTCATTTATAACAATGATAATTATTCCAATCCACGAGGATGGTGTGTTTTTTGAATTATTTGTGTCATCTTGAATTTCTTTCATCAGTGTTTTGTAGTTTTCCTGCAGAGATCTTTCACCTTATTGACTAAGTATATTCCTATGTAGTTTATTTTTATTTTTTGGAGCTATTGTAAGTGGGATTGCCTTCTTCATTTCTTTTTTGGCTAGATGATTATTGGTGTATAAAAATGCTACTGATTTTTGGACACTGGTGTATCTTGCAAATTTACTGAATTTGTGTGTCAAATCTAAGAGTTTTTTGGTGGAGTCTTTTTTCAGGTATAAGATATCAGCAGCAAAGAGGGGTAATTTATCTTCTTCTTTTCCAGTTTGAATGCCTTTTGTTCTTTTCTTGGCCTGATTGCTCTTGCTAGGACTTTCGGTAGCATGGTGAACAGGAGTGGTAAAAGCGGACATCCTGGTCTTATTCCAGTTTTTAGAGGAATGCCTTAATTTTCACCATTCAGTATAACATTAGCTGTGGTTTGTTGTATGTGGTCTTTATTGGTTTTAGGCATATTCCTTTTATCCCTGGTTTGTTGAGAGTTTTTATCATGCAGGCAGATTGCAGGGATGACTTATCAAATGCTTTTTTCTGTGTTTACTTAGGTGATCATATGGTTTTTGTGTTTCATTCTGTGGATGTGATGAATCGTGCTTATTGATTTGTGTATGTGGAATTATCCTTACATCCCTTAGACAAGTCCCACTTGATTGTTATGTCTTATCTTTTTAATGTGCTGTAGGATTCAGTTTGCTAGTATTTAGTTGAGGATTTTTCCATATATTCATTGGGCATATTGGTCTGTAGATTTTTGTTGTTGTTGTTTGTGGTTGTGTCCTTGTCTGGTTTTGATATCAAGATGATGCCAGCTTCAGAGAATGAGTTATGAAGAATACTTTTCTCTTCATTTTTTTGGAATACTTTGAAAACAATTGGAATTAGTTTTTCTTTGTGTGTTTGGAAGAATTTCACTGTGAATCCAACTGGTCTTGGGCTTTTCATTGTGGGAAGACATTTTTATTACTAATTTAATGTCACTACTTATTATTGGTTAGTTCAGGATTTCTATTCCTTACTGATTCAATCTTGGCAGGTTGTATGTTTCCAGGAATTCATTCACTTCTTCTAAGTTTTCTAGTTTGTCAGTGTATAGTTGTTCGTCTGGGATGCCATGAAATACTCTGCAACCATAAAAAGGCATGAGATTTCCCAGCACTTTGGGAGGCCGAGGTAGGCGGATCACGAGGTCAGGAGATCGAGACCATCCTGGTTAACACGGTGAAACCACGTCTCTCCTAAAAATACAAAAAACAAACAAATGAACAAAATAGCCGGGCGTGGTGACAGGTGCTTGTAGTCTTAGCTACTCAGGAGACTGAGGCAGGAGAATGGCGTGAACCCGTGAGGTGGAGCTTGCAGTGAGCCAAGATCGCACCACTGCACTCCAGCCTGGGGGACAGAGAGAGAATCCATCTTAAAAAAAAAAAAAAAAGAAATGAGATCACATTCTTCGCAGGCAAATGGGTGGAGCTGGAGCTGGAAGCCATTATCCTCAGCAAACTAACACAGGAACAGAAAACCGAACACTGCATGTTCTCACTTGTAAGTGGGGGCTTAACAATGAGAACACATGAACACAAGTAGGGGAACATCGCATACTGGGACCTGTTGCAGGGTGTCAGGGGAGGGAGAGCATTAGGAAGAATATCTAACAGATACTGGGCTTACTACCTAGGTGATGGGTTGATCTGTGTAGCAAAACACCATGGCACACGTTTACCTATACAACAAACCTGCATATCCTGCACATGTACCCCGAAACTTAAAAAATAAAAATTGAAGAAAAAGGAAAAAGTCTGTGATGGTCTTTTGTATTTCTGTGGTATCAGTTGTGTCCTTTCTCATTTCTGATTCTCTTTATTTTGGGTCTTCTCTTTTGCTTTCTTTGTTAGTCTAGGAGCAGTTTATCAATTTTGTTTAAATTTTCAAGAAACCTACTTTTTATTTTGTGGATCCTTTGTATTTTTTAGTCTATTTCTTTAAGTTCCACTCCAATATTTATTAATGTCTTTTCTTTTGCTAATTTTGGGTTTAGTTTGTTCTTGCTTTTCTAGTTCTGCGTGTGTGCAGTAGTGTACTCTCTGTATGATTTCTTTGGCTGTAAACCACATTAGTGGCATCTGTGATTTTCTTGATGGGTTCTGATGAGGTTATTCGTGGAGGTTGTGGAGAAGTTGTGCTGGGGACTGGGATTCTAGGTGGCCAGTCTTCAGGCCCTAGCAGTGGTAGCAGTGGGCTAAGTGTGCCTATGTTTTTACCCCAGGATGGTGTGCACTGGCACCTCTGTTGGTGCTTATGGACAGGTCAATTCTTGGGCCTTCATGTGGCTTTCTCAAGTGCAAACAGTGTTCACTGATGTTGGCAGTGGCTTCCAAAGAATGAGCCGGCCAGTTTCCAGACCCAAAGATGGCATTTGCAGACAGATGCTAGCTAAAGTTGTTGCAGCCAGGAGTTTAGGCCCAACCCTAGGACTCTGAGAGGTGTGCTCAGGTGCCTAAGGATTGGTTTGGGTCAGGCAATCCCCCAAACACCAGGCTTTGTGCTCTGTCTCGAGGATGGTAGTGGCAAAGCTTGACTGGGTGGGCTTATTTTCAAGCTCCCCAAAGGTGAGAGCAGGCCCCAGCCTTGGTGGATGACAATGAGGCAATCCTCAGACTCCAGGCAAAGTGCTCAAGTTGGGGGCAGTAGCAACCACACTGAAGCCCTGTTACTGGAGAGGGTGAGGCCATCCTTGACGTCCACAGCCTGTGTTGGTGGGTGAGAAACACACATCCCGCTTATGTCCCGGTCTCAGCAGAGCTTGCCCTGGTGGTGGTAACCCATGCCTAGCTAGCACCCCTCTCCTGGCTTCAGGGTCCCCCGCCTCGCTGTTGATCAAGTCCCAACAGCACCTCACATTCCAGTTGCATCCCATTCTCAGTCCCACTACTGGTCCCTTCCCAGCACTGGCAGCTGCAGCCCATGCCTCACTTGCTTCTTAGCCTTGGCTACAGGAGCACTCTTAGCTCAGTCCCCAGGCTCCGTAGTGGCAGCCTGAGTTTTTGTAATGCCTTGGTCCCAGTGCTGCTGGGTCCCCAGACAGCGGGCAGTTGGCCAAAAGCACAGTCGGACAGTGGCACCTTGCTGTAGCTGCTTATGCCTAGAAAGGGTATCAGAGACAGCATGAGCTCCCTCTTTGGAGTAGTTTTGTCCTACAGTCTTCTGGAAGCTCCTTATGTTAGTTTCAGGGTTGGAAGGATCAAGCGGTTGTCCTGTCGCCAGGATTGCATGATTCCATGGTGAGGATGTGAGTGGCGTGAAAGTCCCTCACTCATTCCTTCCCTGTGTTTGGAAGTCACTGTTAGTTCCCAGTCAATCCTGGCCAGGCAGGCCACCTCTCTTCCTTCTCCCTCCCTGCTTTTGGTGTTTCCTATCACTTCTCTGTTGAAATCCAGCATGATCTTTCAGATAATGTATTGTGAGTGTGACTATCTACACATGATTTTGGTTCTTCTAAGTGGAGGAGGTGGACATGAAATGTGTCTAGATAGCTATCTTGATAGCTACCTCTGCAGACTGTGTAATTTATATCTTTTGTCCTCAAGTTAATTTATTATTTCCTATGTCGTTCTTATTCTCTTCTTGGATTCGTTGTTAGAATTTTTTTTTTTTTGCAAATATTTTTATTTGGTGACACCTTCTGTTCTTTGCTGGGTCTTCAAACATGATTGTAATTATTCATTGGATTATGTTTACAACTGCTGCTTTACAATACTAGTCAGATAATTCCTTCATCTGTGTCATCACAGCACTGGTGTCTGTTGATTGTCTTCTCTAATTTAATTTGAGATTTTTTTTATTTTTTTTTTGCTTTTTGATATGATACATGATTTTCCATGTATGTTGGACATTTTGAATATTATGTCATAATATTCTGGGTCTTATTTACACATATAATTTTAGCAGTCCTCCTTCAATACCATCTCGGCAATGGAAGTAACCTCATGACTGCTGGGTGCGACGATAGCTCAGGCTTCCCAGAATACTTCTGCAGACACCACTTCAGCTAGGATAGAAAGAGGGGACTTATTACTGCGTCCCATGTGGGACTGACACTCTGGGTGTGTGAGGTGGGTCCTTCTTACTACCAGGCAGGGATGGAAATCCTTATTCCCTCTAAGCCTTTTTAAGAATTACCCCAGTGGGGAAAAAGAGGAACCTTAGGACAGCAGGGTAAATTTGGAAGTCGAGGCTTTCAATTTGGTCTTTGACAACAGTGATAATAACGGGGCATGCTTGGTTCATGGTGTTTGGGTAGAGTGTCTATTCTCTGAAGGTTTCCTGTCTGAGCTGGATGCCCCTTTCTTGGTCCTTTGCCTAGAAAGAGCAGCTTCCTTTGGCAATTTTTCTTTGTTGTCTGTACTCGATGTTTGCAGATTGTTGGCTTCCTCAGCATCCAGCATGGAATGTATTAGGCAAAATGTAGACTCAGGAAAATAAATACAGGGTAACCACCCAGGCTGCTGTAAGGCCTGCCTTTTCCTCTCTATCTTTCAGAGTCTTCTTAACTTTGCTTTATGTGTAATAAGCAGAGTTTTAATTAGGGAGGAATGTATCTACCCTATCATGTCTGGAGACTAGGATCATATACAGTGACAGCAACTTTAACAAATATAAATTATTTGAATTCTTCCATTTAAATGCTGTAAATTAGAGTCATATAGTTAGAATGCAGTGGAGTAGCAGATGGAACTCTAAGGTTGTCCTAACATCTAAGTGTTTTCAGAAAAGGAATAATCAATGAATGAGACTGAATACAAATGTCTAGAAAGGAAGTGGCTAAAACCCGAATGAGGAGGCATCATGGAAACCAAGATACATGTGTTTTTCTTCAGTGCAGGAATGGTCAACTGTCAATGGTGCTGAAATATTGAACTAGGATAAGCACTAAGAATTGACCATTGTATATAGATTAACAAAATTATTAGTGATCCTATCAAAAACAATTTTGGAGTAGTAGGCTTGGAAACATTTAAATGGCTTAAAAACTGAATGTCAAAGACAAAACTGTTAAGACAGTAAAAAGATGAGTGGTTGTCAGGAGTTAAGGGAGGGGAAGTAATAGTTCAACAGAGCACAGAGGATTTTTAAGGCAGTGAAATTATTCTGTATGATACTGTAATGGTAGATACCTGTTATTATACTTTAGTCAAAACCCACAGAATTTAAAACACCAAGAGGGAACACTCACGTAACTATGGATTTTAGGTGATAGTGATGTGCCAATGTAGGTTTATTGATTGTAACAAATGAACCACTCTGGAGTAGGAAACTGATAGTGGAAAGGCTGTGAGTATGTGGAGGAAGGCAGCTTATAAGAACTCTACTTTCTGCTCAGTTTTGCAGTAAAACTCAAGCTACTTTAAAAAATAAAGACCATTTTTTAAAGAAGCAAGTACATTTGAAATGCATCATTTTAAAGGAAAAAAGGTATATAATATTGAGGAATTTGAGAAAGAAACCAAGATACCTTTTTCGAGATGTTTTGCTCTGAAGAGGACCACAAAATGAAATGGTGGCCAGAGGAACAAGTGGGGTCCAGGGAAATACCCTCTACCCACAAGATGGCATCAGTTAAAGCAGAACATAGCAGAGAGTGAAAAATTGAACGTGTGTAAGAGGAACACAATTTCAAAAAAAAGTCTTGAGTAAGTGAAAAAGGATAAGATTTAAGGGCATGAGAGAGGAGGCATAAGTTTGGAGAAAGAGCTTCAGATAGAGAGATAGGGATAGTCTCTTATGTGAAAAGTCATAGCAGTGATACTTCAAGAGAAGAACTTTATTGGGAAAGTATCTATATCATGTATCTTTCAAGTTATTGGTACTCAAGACTATTTTGCTGTTATATTTTCAAAATCATGGAGGCTAAGAACTTGTCCTGGGAGTCAGATAAAAAAAACAAGGGAAGTTCTCCTTCTCTACAGTCAAAATCTAAATCAGGTTGAGACTTACTATGAAAATGAAACAATGTCACAATAACAGTTTTATATCCAAGAAATAAAATTTTCTTCAAGAGTATAAATAGATATTGGCATATTTATAATGCACTGTAAATGATAGAATCCCAATAAACTATTTTTATTTCCTTCGAAATGCCCCTAAGGAAAGAACAGACATTTCGACATTGTGCTCATTAAGAGTCATTTACCATATTTAGCTTTCAGTAGACCAACAACAATTAGCTTCTTTTTCATTCTTGACAGTTTTAAATTTTGTGAAACATGGTCATTCATATTTATTAACTACCTAAGCTATTACTTTTCTCAAAAGAATTTTTCTATTTCCTTTCCCAACTCTACAATTTTGGTCAAAAGAATGAACTCTATTAAATGCAAGAACAATAGACAACCTTATTGGTCATTTCAATGGCAGATAAGTTAGTCAGTTTAAGGGAATGAAGTGCCAGTTCAGCTGTGAAGTGGTGTGATGTGATGCTGGAAGCTTCTGAACAT
The DNA here is from genome assembly GCF_047675955.1 of Chlorocebus sabaeus. Taxonomy (NCBI): domain Eukaryota; kingdom Metazoa; phylum Chordata; class Mammalia; order Primates; family Cercopithecidae; genus Chlorocebus; species Chlorocebus sabaeus. The sequence continues at coordinate 85,533,354 of NC_132906.1, forward strand.
ATTTTATGCTTGACAGTAATAATATTGAATTAATATGTCTCTGCAAGCCTTAGAAAATCTGGTTCAAATTTAGCCCAATTTATCAAGGTTTGGCAGAGTTATAAGAATTAACAAATCATGCTGTGACTTAAAATTAGCATTATGAATATTTAGGAGCTGTTAAAACTATGAGCTAAATATATAAAATGTCACTGTCACCATATAAAAACATAGTTTCAAACGTTAAGAGAGGAAGGCTTATTAGAGTCCAATATGGTACCAAGTTTAGCATTTGATTTTACTTTTGAGATCAACGTCTATATAAATGTTTTCTTTTTAGTAATAAAATGTCACCCACATCTGCTGCAAAGATGTGAGCTCAGGATCTCTTTCTGTCCCCCTATCAGATCTTCCTTTACCTCCCTTTGCCATTTAGGGAATAAATAGTGACACTTCATTCTAATAAGCAGAAGAAAGTCCTTCCAGAGACTCTCTACTTTGTCCTACTGTAGGCTCCATGGAGAATCTAAAGGTTCTATTCAGTTGTTTGAGCCACAGATGATTAAAAGTGAAAGTATAATTTTTGACAATTAAATCTATGGCATATATTGGTCTCCTGAAAGTCAATGTACCAACACTTTAATATCCAAAAATTATAAAACTTCATTTTCATTTTACTTCCTTCGTCTAGAATTTAAAATTAAAAAAAAAAATACCAACATGTGTAGGATGCTGTTCTTTTAAGCAAAATGAGGTCAAATAAATTGAATAGTGTGATAGATGAGAGGTTATGTCCATAAAGAGCTTGTTAAAAGGTAACTTATGATAGGTAATAGGGACTGACAACCTCGTGGAAAGCTGATAACTTAATTTTTAATGAAAACATACCTTTAAGTGAAGTTTTATTCTCAGAAAGTATCTTTGTGTATTTATAAGGGCAAAAGTGAGGCTATTAAAATATTTGTAGACAAAAAAAAAAACACAACAAAAAAACAAAACAAAAAAACTGTTTTGTTTCATTCTGATTGGCCGGCATTTCAAGCAAAGGCTTTTCTCCTTATCCAGTAGGAATTATCTAGATAATTTGAGTTTTCATTTCATATTGTAAACATTGTTTAAATAATGAAATGATGTTTTAAGCACAAAAGAAACACTCCTGATCCTGGCTAACATGGTGAAACCCCATCGCTACTAAAAAGATTAGCCGGGCGAGGTGGCGGGCGCCTGTAGTCCCAGCTACTCGGGAGGTTGAGGCAGGAGAATGGCGGGAACCCAGGAGGTGGAGCTTGTAGTGAGCCGAGATCCTGCCACTGCACTGCAACCTGGGCAACAAAGCCAGATTGCACCTCAAAAAAAGAAAAGAAAACAGAAACACTGCTGGTTATATTTCATACCTTGAAATTTGTAGGTGGCATCTATTGAAAATGAATCTTTTACATTACTCTTTAGAAATACAACTGATGAGCAACTCTGCATCCAAAAAAGGTAAAAATTAAATAAGATCAAGCAAGGCAAAATAAGAGATAATGTAGTATTAGAAATGTAGTTTTGAATAAGATGGAGTAAATTAATGCTAATTGTACTAAGAAAATCTGATCATTTTTCTGAAATTATCAAAACATAATGAATAAAACCCAGTTCTAATAAGTAGATAGCAACATGTGTAAGTAAACAACAAAACAAACACCAAAATAACATCTTCATAATCCTTTCAAATAATAGCCAGAACGGTTCTGATACTTTTTTTTTTTTTTTTGAGACGGAGTCTCGCTCTGTCGCCCAGGCTGGAGTGCGGTGGCGCCATCTTGGCTCACTGCAAGCTCCGCCTCCTGGGTTCCCGCCATTCTCCCGCCTCAGCCTCCGGAGCAACTGGGACTACAGGCGCCGCCACCACTCCGGGGTAATTTTTTATATTTTTAGTAGAGACGGGGTTTCACCGTGTTAGCCAGGATGGTCTCGATCTCCTGACCTCGTGATCCGCCCTCCTCGGCCTCCCAAAGTGCTGGAATTCCAGGCCTGAGCCACCGCGCTCGGCCTCTGACCATTTTTTAAATGTGTAATGGGGGAGGCTGGGGCTTGGTTGATGTGAGGGAAGTAGGTTTTCTCTGATTGTCCTGGATTAAGGTGTGCCACGTTAAGGAGAAGGGGGATGTGGGTTCTCTCTAATGGCCTTGGATTAAGGTGTGCCACATTATGGGAGTGGAGAAAAAAAATCAAATCAAATTAAAGAGTTAATTTTGCGGCAAATGGCACCAGCGTTGCACTGTTGACTAAGTCTCTCTTGGTGAAATGTGTCCCTGACTTGAGGGCTCTGAATGCTCACAGGGAGGTCTAATGACAGTGTTCCTGTTATTGAGGCAGAGAGAATAGGCCAAAAAGGAGTGGGGGAGGGAACACGGATGCAAGTTTGTACTGAATGTGTCCTTGGTTGAAGCAGAAAACTGTGCCTTTCCCAGAGACGGGTGATTATTTCTTTATGCACTGACATGTATTGTATGCACATCTTGTCACACACCCTGGGACTGTCATGTGCTATAGTTTTTAGGGATATCAGAGGTTTAGATATTGTCCTCTTGGGAACTTGAGTCTAAAAGAGCTTTGCTTTTAATGGATCAATACTTGTGATTAATACCTTGATTTTATCCTTCTAAGATGAGTGTTGCCTGCATTTGCCAAAAATTAATTTATATGTTTCTTTAAGTTGTATATTATTTTGCATGATTTGGTTTGCAACTCAGTGTTAACTTAATTTTAAAGGTGCTTGCCATAATTGGGTGGGGGTGGGGGCATGCCGTAAACACTCAAATAATATATCACGACACACAAGAATAGGATTGAGTCAGAGCAGGTGCATAACAGAGCCCAGCATTGGAGAACTTGATGAGTAAGCTACATGTAAGCCAAGGTGAACAGTTTTTACATATCATATGTTTATATTATATTTACCAGTTTCCTCCTTTGTTTTAATGACAATAAAATGGACCAGGAAACCTGCTAACAAATGATCTAAAAGAATAAACGTTCCACATCAATGGCTTTACCCCATGATTTACCCAGATTATGTATTTTATACATAAAATAGAATATTATTCAGTCATAAAAAAGAAAGAACTCCTCTCAGATGTTACAATGTAAATGAGGCTTGAGGACATTATGCTATGTGAAATAAACCAGTCACAGAAAGATAAATGTGTGCGATTCCTCTGTGTGAGAATCTAAAGTAGTCAAACTCTTTAAAGTTGGAAGGAGAATTGCTCGCCACTTGCTAGGAGGAAGAGAGAAATGGGAAGTTGCTGTTCGATGGGTAGAAAGACCCAGTCGTACAAAATGAAAAGATTCTAGAAAATTGCTGTACAACATTGTGTTTCGGGTTTACAATTCTGCACTATTACTATTAATAGAAATTTATTAAGAAGGTAAATTTCATGTTGTGTTACTTTTACAACACACACAAAAAGAAAATAAGGAAAATCCAGAATTTTTTTAAATTTGACAACAGAATTGTAATTTCTATGATTTCCTGTCTACATTAGCTTCTAAATAAACTTTGATCACTTTCAGTCTGTGCCTATTTCAACCCCAAAGTATCTTGTCAAGCATGGCAAAATAGACAAGGAGATGGTTTTAAAACTGCAGAGGAAGGGGATAGACAACTGCTCCGTGCGATCCACATGCATTCCCACATTGGAAACAGGGCTAAAGTGATTGTTTTCCTAATGTTTATATTGGACAGAATAAAAGGAGGTACATGGCAAAACGTATTTCTATCAAAAATACACAAGGGAGAGTTTTGAACTTGCATAAATGTATATAACAGTGCTTTAAATTTTTTCTTTCATTACATTTTTCTGTTATTTTAAATCTAGTTACCGAATTTCTTTGACTCAGTCTGAAAAACTATGCCATGAAAATTAGAAAACAATACCCTCAAAAGTGAAAAATTATCTTAAGAATATCTTCAGCTGAGTGTGGTGGTTCATGCATGCCTGTAATCCCAGCACTTTGGGAGGCCAAAGCGGGCAGATCATCTGAGGTCAGGCGTTCAAGACCAGCCTGGCCAACATGGTGAAACCCCGTCTCTATTAAAAGTACAAAAATTAGCCGAGTGTGGTGGTGGGCACCTGTAGTCCCAACTACTCGGGAGACTGAGGCAGGAGAATTGCTGGAACCCAGGAGGCAGAGGTTGCAGTGAGCCGAGATCATGCCACTGCACTGCAGCCTAGGCGACAAAGCGAGACTCCATCTCAGAAAAGAGTATCTTCTAGCCTAATTCAGTGTTGCTAGGCATGTTTTATCACCTTGAAATGCAGTGACTCCTGCTGTTTAGAAACACCATCAATTGTCTAAACTATTTATTTGTTTATTTATTTATTTTTGAGACAGACTCTCACTCTGTCACCCAGGCTGGAGTGCAATGGCGTCATCTCAGCTCACTGCAATCTCTGCCTCCCGGGTTCAAGCGATTCTCCTGCCTCAGTCTCCCGAGTATCTGGGACTACAAGTACCCACCAACACACCCAACTAATTTTTGTATTTTTAGTAGAGACGATTTCACCATGGTGGCCAGGCTGGTCTCAGATTCCTGACTTTGTGATTAACCCACTTCGGACTCCCAAAGTGCTGGATTGCAGGCGTGAGCCACCGTGCCTGGCCCTAAACTATTTCTTAATGACATTAACTCCATCTTTCATTTTATTTGCCATGACTGGTGTGCTCATTATCATATTTGAGGGCGCACTGTTGTGCTTCTTGGTGTAAAATGCAAAGGCAATGTTGTCAGTGGTTTGGTATTAGAAATGTAGTCCTAGAGGGTTCCTATAGTAACTGGTTGCCTGGCTTTGGGATATTATTAGCTGAGAGTGTTTCCTCCTACAACAAAAGACTGTATTGTTGAAGAAATGCTTGTTGCTCTAGTTTCTAATTCTACCCAGAACTCCCTGTACTGCGTAGTCTTTCCTGATAAATCCTA